>NW_027507748.1:410401517-411001517 GCF_037356315.1 Lithobates pipiens
TGGAAAACTGGGAGCTATTTATCACAGTATTAAAATATGTGCAAAATCCATTAAAACGGTTTCCAAAAATAGTTCCCACCCCCCTACCGGGGCTCCCGTTCAATCGGGAGCACCGATTGCACATTTGATGCCTCTGGCGGCTAGGGAGGGACTGGAATGAAGCCGTAAGCAGCATGGGTTAGCGCCTCCATCCCAGCATCAGGCAAATTTGAAAGGAGGTTGGGACTTTAAAATGAAGCGGCTGAAGTGCGGAGGTAAAAGGTAAAAAAAAGTATTTCATTTAATTCATAACAATAAATGATACAGAGTAAATTCATATATATACATACATGTACATCTATTTGGCACAAGATATGTTTATGATGATATCAAGGTATATGTAAAAACACATCAATCTAGAAGCATATGTAAACAATCGATAGTATATAGCTCAGTAATATGGCCTAAAAGGCGGCATACCCAGTACCTATGTCTATAATCACGTAGTATAAACAAAAATGTACTGAATTGATATTGATGACTTTGTCAGGACATAATAGATATCACTGTAGCATCCAATGTAGCTGGACGCGTTTCGTGGATGTATCTCCACTCACCTTATGTATTGTATCTATTCCCCTCTATATGGAGTGTGGTTTACCATATCTGTACATTTTACAGGAATCTGTCACATCTGCTCCTGATGAGTCCCCAATAAATAAATCCCCAATACCTGAAATTTCAATAATTATCCTGAAAAATACGTGTATGTGTCCCAATATGGCTGTGCAATCTCCAAATGTGTTAAGGCTATTACTCTGGAATATAAGGTTGCAAGCTATTATCTGTAAGGTTTATTACATCTGAAGGAGCCATCTAAAATCCTTGGGGCTGTGGCAAAAAGAAGAGAGATGATTATTACTCCTGAAAGGGGAAGGCTATTAGGGACTTGTGGGTAGGGACCAATGTGAGTGTGCGATGTATGTGTAGATTAATGGCGCTATATGGGTACCTTTAAATAAATAATAATATAATAGATGAGCATCTTGATGAGATGCAATGTACAGGGATAGGGATTATTGTAGACATGTACCCTCACTCAGGTTGAACTGGATGGACTGGTGTCTTTAATCAACCTTACTAACTACGTAACTATGTATGTAACTTGAGACATATTTGATACATAGGCGAGAGCATACCAAAAATATTTGGGATATCACGTGTGGTACATGGTGTGGAGGGTTTTGCATCAAGAGCACGGATTGCACATATACTATTTATGAACTTTTATTAATTTATGGACTTTATATCCCTGATACATATGGCGGGTTTTATGTAGTGTATATTCATCACATTTGGAGATTGCATAGCCATGTTTGAACATATCTATTTTCAGATTACTATCCTTTTTTGCATATAGTTTCCAGCATGCAGGATATTTACTTTCTTTTCAGGGTATTAACCACCCTTTCACGACTATGCCTATTTTTGACATTTCGTGTTTACAAGTTAAAATCCATATTTTTTTGCTACAAAATTACTTGGAACCCCCAAACTATATATATATATATATATATATATATAATTTTAGCAGAGACTCTAGAGAATAAAACGGCGATTGTTGCAATATTTTATGTCACACGGTATTTGCGCAGCAGTGTTTTAAACGCAACTTTTTGGGAAAAGGGACACATTTATGAGTTAAAAAAAAAAATGAAACTGTGAAATTAGCCCAATTTTTTTGCATAATGTGAAAGATAATGTTACGCCGAGTAAATAGATACCAAACATGTCACGCTTTCCAATTGCACGCACTCGTGGAATGACGACAAACTACGGTACCTAAAAATCTCAATAGGCGACGATTTTAAAAAAAAATTGCCGGTTACCAGGTTAGAGTTACAGAGGAGGTCTAGTGCTAGAATTATTGCTCTCGCTCTCACGATCGCGAAGATACCTATCTTGTGTTGAACACTGTTTACATATGCGGGCACAACATCGGTAAGCTTTTTCTTTGCTGCCCGAGCTCACGGGGACGGGGAACACTTTAAATGTTATTGTTTTTTTTCTTATTTATTTTAAAATTAATAAATTGTTATATATATATATATATATATATATATATATATATATATATATATATAATATAATATATTTGATCACTTTTATTGCTGTCACAAGGAATGTAAACATCCCTTGTGACAGTAATAGGTGGTGGCAAGTACTCTTTATGGAGGGATCGGGGGTCTAAAAGACCCCCGATCCCTCCTTTGCACTTCAAAGTATTTAGATCGCCTTTTTTAACGATTCTGAATACTGTATATATTTTTAAATCTGGCGCCATTGGCAGCCGAGTAAACCGGAAGTGATGTCATGACGTTGCTTCTGTGTTTACAATTAGGAGACTGGAATGAAGCTGCTTACGGCTATACTGTTTGCTCCTGCGTCCCCCGGGTGCTGTTTCCTCCGGCCCCTACACTGTTCCCTGCTGGCTCCCCTGAACTATACTGTTTGCTCCTGGGCCCCCCCTGAACTATACTGTTTGCTCCGGCCCCTACACTGTTCCCTGCTGGCTCCCCTGAACTGTGCTGTCCGAACTCCCTCAAACCCCCCCATACTGTGATATTTGCTCCTGGCTCCCCTCTACTGTGCTATGCTCTCTTGCGCCCCCCCCTATACTGTGCTGTTCACTTCTGGCTCCCCTATAATGTGCTATGCTCTCTTGTGTGCTCATCCCCATACTGTGCTGTTCGATTCTGGCTCCTCTATATTGTGCTATGCTGTCTTGCGTCATACTGTTCCCTACTGGATTCCCTGTGTTCTGCCCTGCTGACCCCCTGTACACAGCTTATCTCAAGTTTAGCCCAGAATTGAGCATCTGTGCAAAAGGGGCAAACACAAGTTTCACATTTTAAGGAGGTACGTTTTGATATTTATTCTATTGTTTAATGCTGTTTCTAAGAATAATTGATATAGCTACAGCTTGCTGATCACATCAATATTCCGTGAGATTTAGATATGAAAATTACTTCAGGGGTTCCCTGAGATCTTGACTTTTGCCAAAGGTCAAAGGTAAAAAGGTTGAAAAACTGCTGTAAAGCATTACTCAAACTCTTGGTGCTGTATAAATTCTGTGTTCTAATAATAAATTCTCTGTTCACAGTATGATCATGCATTTGAAGAGGATATAGTTGTGAATATAGTTGACTTCACATACAATGCACCTGATGGTAAGTGTACTATCTCGATCATTAAATCTCCCAATCCTATTTTCCCCAGTCATCTTCCAGGACAGTGTATGAGAAATAAAGTCTCGCCTCCAGGTCAGAGGTTGAAAGGCATGCAATTTTGCATGCTTCCCCACAATGTACAAATGTGAACATAGCCTTAGTCCTCTTCCACTGAGCCCAGGGCGGCATGCCTCTTCCCCCGGGGGTGCACCATCACAACGCATTTCAGCACAGCGCTGCAGAGCACCACCCTCTCCTCCTCGCAATGCTCATGCCAGTCACCAGTTCTCAGCACTGTCAAGCGAGGGTGGCATGAACGTCATTAGACCTCTGTAAGCTCCAACCCTGAGCTTACTAAGAGATCTGGCAGTAGAGTGCAGGGAAGGTGAGCATCTGCACCAGAGATGATGGGTCTTGAATGAGCAAGGTGGAAAGGTTAATTTTAGGTACCATTCTTTGGACTAATTTGTCTGTTCTTATATTAAATGATGTTACACTGTTTACTTGGTTAATATGGTATTACAGGTAATAACACATTATAATACTACTTTTTTTTTCTTAATGTCAGGACCTTTGCCATGGGATTTTGAACCAAAAGCAACTACAGAAAGAAACCACAAAAAAGAAAAAACACCAAAAAGGGTAATTCTTATTCATTTTAATGGTAAATCTAGAATAAAGGGTCAGCCGTTTACAACTAAAAGGAAATCTCTGTTTTTGCTAAACTTTAATTTGCTATATATATATATATATATATATATATATATATATATATATATATATATATATATATATATATATATATATATATATATATATATATATATATTATCTATATCTATATCTCTCTTAGGGGATTGCGCCTCCCACTCACTACTTCACCCACCCCCTTCTAAGTAACTTGTACTGAATATTCACTGTGCCACCATAGTGTCCTAAAATTATAAACAACACAATAGTTTTATAACAACATATAAGCGTTTGCAAAAATAGCGTCCTTCTTGTGCAATAGTTAATGCGACCCCTCCAGCTGTGCGTTCTTAATCACCATTCATCTTCTAATAAAAAAAGTCCACATGTGTCAACTAAGAAAACCAAATCTGTGCCACCGTCACCAAGCAGAATGGCCACTCACCAGTTGACACTAACCAGTAAGCCTTCGGTTCATTCAACGGATAACCAATCCTCAATGCACTTCTCCCGTTAGCAATTCCTCAATGTCCGTATATTCATAAAAAATTAAATAGAACCAATATAGTGTAAAACTGTTTCAACTTTAATGGAAAATCAATAAAAACATATTGCACTCACATTTCAATGTGTCTATTGGCCGACACCAAGCCTTTCCAGCAATGAGAAAACTGTTTAGAATCGGGCAAGCCAATGATGTTCCGCAGGTGGTGATGTTCTCCTTCCACTGGACCAACCTGTTCCTGGCTTGTGTTCAAAGATAGTATGTCTCCCACAACACCTATGCGTTTCGCATTCAAGCGACATGCGTAGGAGTTGTGGGAGACATACTATGTAACATTTTAGACATCTCTAGCACTGTTGGGTGTTTTTTTTTCTTTGTCAACACTCCTTCCTTCACTTTTTTTTTTTTCCTAGCATGTGCTCCTTTTTCAGGACTTCCATGCTCCTGGTTGGTGATGTTCCAAGTGGCAGGGCCACCTGTTGACGTCCCTGGGTGACTCTTCTCTATAGCTATAGCTATTTAAGAACTGTCAGACAGAGGAGCAGGCAGTCAGCTGGAGCCTTTGTCAGGGCCGGAGGTTTTTTTATTTTTTATTTTTTTTTTTATTTATTTTTTTTGAGGTCCAGCGTTGGGCATCATGATAAACATTGGATCTACTTCGGGGGACATTTAAAAAAGAAAAAATAATTATAATAAAGGAATTGTTAAAGTGTGTAAAATTTTAACATGGGGACAAAGTGCTTTGGGGTAGCGGGTGGCAGAGCTTGCCTCGTCCCCTCACTCTCTTGACCTGCCAGGTTGCATGCTTGAATAAGGGTCTGGTTAGGATTTGGGCGGGTGTTTTATTTTTTTGTTTTGTTTTGTTTTTTGTGGGGCTCCTCTTCAAATTTTATACCAGGCAGACGGGACTGGTATGCATTGGAGGGGGACCCCACGTTGTTTTTCATCATTTTTAATAGCTGCTATGTTTTCTTCATATTGAGCTGATGAGTCATCTGTTGTTTAGGACGCGGCTTCCCGACCTACTCCTCAGCAACCAGCTCAATACGATAAATTACTGCATGAAAATACGCAGTAATTACCGCATTTTGAAACTTTACTGCAGTCATTATTTATAATTCTTAGTGAATTGAATGTTTGCGCAATTGTTTCCTCATGCATTATTTATTTAACTACATTTTTTTTTAAATGCTATTAACTAGTGAATTGACTCTCTCATGGACCTTACTTGGCATCATAATTGCAAGGAGGGTAACTTTAGAATGAGCTTTAGCAACTAATCAGAAATTGGTTAATAATAATCTGACTTCAGTAAATGCTTATCTGAATGGAGATTCACTTGGGACCAGGATTATGAATGTACTCATGTTGGCAGCTTTAGGTGTACCTGGGTAAAATTCACCCACTTGGTCCAGTTCATTTGAGTAGTGTGAGTGCTCCAAGTTGTGCCTGGGATTGCTTGGTATAAGTGGCCACAGGCCTCTTTTCACTTGTACGGTACGGTTTACTTCAATGTGAGTAAAAACTATGAGTGCAGAACTCTCCATAGATTAAAATATGGAAGCAAGGATTCTTGCGGTCTGGCTGACAAAGGCGATGAGGTAAGCGTACCCATGATCGCTTCCTTGTAGTATAGTGTGATTTCAGACCAGTGAGAGGGAATGGGGAAGAAGGACAAACGTTCTTGGGCATGGTTCATCCACCTTACCAACCGCTCAGTATCTGCTAAACCTCTGTCAATCCCTCCACTGGCTTCTGCTCACCCAACAAATTTTAAATTCAAAATACTGACAACTACTTACAAAGCCATACACCACTTGGCCCCAGCTACATCACTAGCCTAGTCTCAAAATAGCAACTTAATCGCTCTCTTCATTCCTCTCAGGACCTCCTGCTCTCTAGCTCCCTCCTCCCGTGCTCACCTCCAGGACTATCCAAGAGCCTCTCCAATCCTATGGAACTCCTTACCCCAATCTGTCCGATTTATCTCCTACTCTATTAGCTTTTAGACAATCCCTGAAAACCCTCCTCTTCAGAGAAGCCTATCCTACCCACATCTAACAACTGTATGTCTATTTTCTCCATCAGCACAGCCCCCACAGTTATTACCTTTTTTTTTTGTTTCACTTGACCCTCCCTTCTAGACTGTAAGCCCTAACAAGCAGGGCCCTCTGATTCCTCCTGTACTGAATTGTATTGTAACTGTACTGTCTGCCCTCATGTTGTAAAGCGCTGCACAAACTTTTGGCGCTATACCAATCCTGAATAATAATAATAATAATTATGGTTTGGTTCAGTCATGCCCAGTTTAAATAAAAGTAAAGAAGTGTAAATCTATTCCTCCAAACAGACCAATGGGAATAAACTGCAGTATGTGCTAGCAATCAGGAGCTTAATTTAGAAGTAGGTTAAAAGTGCAGGCAAACCTTTTAATATACAGTTTGAAGAGGAAGTAAACCCTGATGGGTTTTACTTCATTTCCCTGCAAAGTAAAGCATAATGGGCTAGTATGCATCACATACTAGCCCATTATGTGGCACTTACCTGCAAACAAAGCCCACAATGTCCCTGCTGCTGGAAGCATCCATCCATAATCCTCTTCCTTCCAGAGCCGTGGACTCCGGCAGAGGGGAGCCGCCAGTCATGGCACACGCTGGGGAAGAAACGGCACGGAGGGCCATTTCTTCACTGCATATGCGCAGATGATCGTTGGTGTACTACAAGGCAAATATCTCCTAAACGGCACATATTTAGGAGATATTTTCAGTACATATAGGTAATCCTTATAGGCTTACCTAAATGTAAAAATAGGTTTGGGGGTTTACAACTACTTTAAAAAAAATTGTGTTTAAATAAATAAATATGTTTTTACATCATCTCTGTCCAGTTAGCAGAGAGGTTATTTAGGGACCCGTAAAGCTGAAGCAGGCAGTAATGAAGTGATCTTTTTGGCTGTGTGGCAAATGTGTAAAAAACACAAATAGATAAAATTTGATTTATATTCTCCACTCCACCTCACTCATGTAATTGCAAGAACAGATCAGACCTCTGAAAAATTTGCTTCAGTGTAGCAAGCACATGTTTGAGAAGAGACGGCATTAATGATCCCTCTAGAATTTTGCTATCCACAATTGACTTTCTGGAATTACATAGAAAAGGGACTGGACAGGGCTTGGCTAAATATATGCAGGTTTAAAGTGCATCTATATTCACCTTGTGCGCTGTAAGCTCTAACCAGTCTTTGTACAAATACCTGGTTTCCTCCATTATTTTCTAAATTGCCCAGCGAACTCCTAAAACTAGTGTAATCTAATATGCAAATATCAACTTAACCACTGGAGATCCGCGCTATAGCCGAATGACAGCTACAGCGCGGACCTGCTTTGCCGGGACTGCGTCTATTGACGTCGTCCAGTGCACGAGCGGCCTGCACGCCCCCTGTGATCAGCGAGTCTATGAGACTCGCCTGATCACGGATCGGAGCAAGGGGTCGATCCCGACCCCTTACCACGTGATCAGCTGTCGGCCAATGACAGCTGATCATGTGACATAACAGAGCCGGTAATCACCAGCGGCCGTGAGAGGGACTTCAGTCCCGATAAAGGCCAGCTCATCAGTGCCCTCCTGCCAGTGCCACCTAAATATTAAAGTGCCACCCATCAGTGCCACCTATCGGTGCCCACAATCTGCCTCAACAACAGTGCTGCACCTCAGTGCCACATATCCGTGCCCATCAGTGTCATCTACCAGTGCCACCTATCAGTGGTACCCATCAGTGCCATCTTATCTGTGCCCATCTTTGCCCATCAGTGCCGCCTTATCTGTGCCCATCAGTACTGCCTTATCTGTGCCTATTGGTGCCGTCTTAACTGTGCCCACCAGTGCCGCCTCATCAGCGCATTTCAATGAAGGAGAAAAATGACCTGTTTGCAAAATTTTATAACAAACTATTAAACATGATTTTTTTATTTTTATTTTGCATCTTTTTTTGTTTGTTTAGCAAAAAATAAAACTCCCAGCTGTAATTAAATACCACCAAAAGAAAGCTCTATTTGTGGGAAAAAATGATAAAAATGTAATTTTGGGTACAGTGTTGTATGACCGCGCAATTGTCATTCAAACTGCATCAGTGCTGAAAGCTGAAAATCGGTCTGGGCAGGAGGGGGGTTTAAGTGCCCAGTAAGCAAGTGGTTAAAGTCCCCTTTTTCTCATTTTATGGCTGTTTTTTGTTTATCAATGTGATGGACAACCTCATTGATTGGGAGAGTGAGGCAAGGGAAATGGCAGGCCAAGGAGATTTTATTTAGCAAGTCGATAATTGCATATCTCTGCAAAAGATAATGGAGAAATGTATGAGCACCTCTGGATGCCAGCACCAACATTGCGGTGCAAGCTTATACTGCATAAGTTGGGCATTTTTAGAGGGAATTTTTTTTTTCTTTAAAATAACAAGCATGTTAAACTTGCCTGTTCCTGGCTGCTCTCCCTTTCTGAGTGCCTCCAAAGCAAGCAGTTGCCATGGGGGCACTTATGTGGACTCAATCCCAAGCTGCGCTCTGTGTGTCTTTAGACACCCAGAATGCAGCTCAGCCCCACCCACTGCTCTCTCCTCGCACGCTGTGGTTTACGGCAATGACTCGACTGCTGCCTTCATGCTAGGTCCAGATTGGTAGGTATAAGGGGTTATTTTTTTTTTCTTACCTTAAAACAGACTACATTACGGTAAAAACTTTCTGCCTTTAAAACCAATTTTAAGCTTGGTGTTTTGGGTAAAAAATAAGCAGTCATTGGAAATCACCCTTATTTTTATTCCGTTTAAGTTTTGCCTACTATTTTTGAGTTTATAACACACTTTTATTTATTTTAAGGAAAAAAATCATACCTTCGTTCAATCTGTGATGGGTAAGTTTTTTTTCGGTTGCTGTAACATAAAAAAATGAATGTAAAACTCAAGGTAGCTTAGACAAAATTGCGATTTTACATTTTTTAGAGGCCTATGTAATTAACTTATGGTCAACAATCAAACTTTGGGTATTGGAGAGAAGTAAATTCTATGGAATGATCTTGGCAGAGGAAAGCTAATTTCTTTAGCATTTTTATGGTAATCTGACGAAGTCAGCTTTTGTATAGTAAAAAAGTTTTGGATCAAAGTCTTCTTAAAGAGGAAGTAAACCCTGATGGGTTTACTTCCTCTTTGATTCCCTGCAAAGGTAAAGCATAATGGACTACTATGCATAGCATAGTATTCCATTATGTGTCACTTACCTGACACAGGAGCCAGCGAAGTCACCGCTGTCCCCTGTAGTTCAGAGCGTCCATCTTCTTGGTGGGTCTCCAGCGGTGCCCGTGTTCGGGCAAATATCTCCTAAACCGTATAGGTTTAGGAGATATTTCTTGGACCTACAGGTAAGCCTTAATCTAGGCTTACCTGTAGGTCAAAGTGGTTTGTAAGGGTTTACAACCACTTTAAGGCCCTGGCTTTTAATCACGTGATCTGAGCTGAATGGGAGAATCGACCATGCTGAATCATTAAAATGACCTTCTGCAGATACCACATGACTAAGAGCCTAGGCCTTTGCACATGTGTCTAGTAGGAATGGAACCTGGATGATTTTCTTCAGGGAAGCAAAGTATTTTCGCTCGTTTGTTTCTTTTTTTTTTTTTTTTCTTTATCCCTGTAAAAAGGCTAATATAAAGCTAACATTTGAGTTAGAGACTTTATCACTAAGGGGAAAACAGACGCATGTATGAAGCGCAAGTTGAGTGCACATATCTGCAGCAGTCTTCCAATTTCTCCTGTTTATAACTGAATGACATGCCACTCTGACAGGCAAAGTTCTGACACTTCTGGGTAGTGATGGAGCTTGCCAGTAAGACCTGCTCTCACTTATTTCTACTGGTCTATTACTATGATGAGTGGTTTCCTCCCAAGCAGAAAAATGTGCAGATCATAGGAAGCTATGGCACTATCGGAACTGCAGAAGCATTTCCTGTCAGAACAGTCTGAGATTTGGCCATCACAGGAAGGTTCAGGAGACTGTTGGAGATATGTGCAGGTATCTGTAGGTGTCTGCAATTTATATGTGCAGCAGTTGCTTTGTAACTAAAGTGATAGCAGTCTCGCCTATACAGTAGCCCATGTTTCCTACCTCCCCTCTATTCCAACAGTGCAGCACCTGTATGACTCTTCAGAATTAGACACTTCTGGAAGTGTTGGATGCTTGTGATCCTGCCACTTGCATCACCCTCTAGTCGTTGTGTCTCCACTGGGCCCTGTGATGACCTAGGAGTCAAACCTTGTGTGACAATATTGGAGCATGGGCATCCAGTATTCCTGCAAGTGTTGAATAGCAAAGAGTTTTACAGAGACTGCAAAAATGGAGAGAAAGTAGGAGACACAGGCACTGGAGAGGTGAGATACTGCATCTTTAATTACAGGTAGCTGGCATTGCTAATTTTTTATTTTACTTCAAATTCTTTATATTTACAAGAAAGGCAGTTTCCTTGACAGACAACAATAGATGGTGATAAATGCGCCATTACGCAATATGCATATGTAAGTGAAATTGCGATACAAAAGGTAAATAATAAAGTCCTAATCCATGTGGATTTAGCAAGCCATCTATGAAGTGACAACCAGCAGTTGGTAAAGATTCACTTTCTGTACACCTAGACAGGTGTCGGTCATGTCATTGAAGGAAAAAACTGGCCAAATTTTATATATTAAATATAAGATGGAAGAAGGGAGAGAGGGGAAGAAGAGAAGATATAGAGAGCAAAGAAGGGAAGCATTGGGAATTATTATAAAGACTTGATAGGGCCACTCTAATTCCCTTTTAGCAATACTGTGGGGTAGTTTGACTAAAACTGGTGCACACAGAATCTAGTGTAACTGTGCATAGTAACCAATCCGCTTCTAGGTTTTTATTGTCAAGACTTAACTGAATAAGGTGAAGTTAGAAGCTGATTGTTAGTGTGAACAACTGCACCAGATTTCGTGTGCACCAGTTTTTGGAATAACAAGGAATACACTCTAATGCAAATTTTGATCATATTAAATAGGGTATATATTATTATTTATTAAAATTAACAAATTTAAATTTTTCCTTAAATTTAGACCGCTCCAGTGAAAGCTTAGAAGATCTTAATACTACTCGCTTTTTGAGAAAGGAGGTGAATTTTATTTATTTTTTCCTTTTTTTTAATCGGCTTTCATTATAGCTCCATTCTGTTTTTCATGTTTTCAAATATCAAGGAAGTCTGTCATTCGATAACCTTGAAGATTGCCACTGCTGAACTTTTAAAATGTTGCCTTGCAGATGCCAACTAACTGGCTTTTGTGCAAACAGTCCTATTTGCTGGAATTGCATGGACACTATAGATGCTAATTTTCAGATTATAAGCCTCAAGTACACTGCTGCTGGTAAACGAACGTTCAGAGGCAGTTGGCTGCTTTTTCTATTTCGTTCATTGATGGACACAGCACCTTTTAATCTTGACCTCAGGGTTATATCACCACCTTCAGGAGAGGACTAGGCAGAACATGTAAAAACAGAAAAACTGCACAGTACTGCCCAGGGGGCGGTCCTACTGGCTATAACCCCTCACCCTGCTTCTAGCAGCTCCGTTTCTTTCTGCCTATTGTAGGAGAAGGACCTGGCTCCCTGGGGGGGACCATTGGTCCTTGGGATTCTTTCTTTTTTTTTCTGCTTTTTGATTCCTGTGATCTACAATCAACAGCCGGGCTTGGTGACAGGCTGGATAATATAGATCCTGGTAGTCTCCCCAGCCTGGCCATCGAGCGTGAGCAGGTCCTAGCTATGCGCTTGGTCTGCCACAACATGCCCCATCTGGTCCTGGGGTGGCCAGTGAGCTATATGCTCCGGGGCACACATGACTGGGCTACTGCTGTCTGAGTCACAGTGTGCCATGGCCGACAGCCACCCCATACTGCTCAGATGATGGGTCTGTCTGTCTGTTACTGCTGGATCAAGCAGTAACTGCTTGATCCAGCAGTTACTGCAGGAGGGGTAGGTATGGTTCCACCTGTCTCTGCAGGATGGAGCAGCTGGGCAAGCCCTGGGAGGTCAACTAAGGGGTCTCTCCCTCTCCCTTTTTTCTCTCCCTGTCCCTTCCCCTCCTCCCCATTCTATGGGCCGCTGTGTGACTGGGCATAGGGGGTGCGGTGCACGTACCTGGCTGGGGGTCTTCTGGGGGGTCTCTGAGTCCTGGCAGGGGGCTGTGCTGGGCAATTAGTGGTCCACTCGTTTTCCCCCTGTTTTTAGGCCGTTTTTTGCCGTCTGTGTGTTTGCCATGAGGGATCTGGCCGACGCGGCCATTTTCCGGGGGCCGCGGGTATTTTCTTGTAGCCGCAGCCAGTTTTCTTAACTGCACCCATTTTCCTGAAGTCTGGTGGCCATTTTCCCGGCGCTCTGTTGTTTTTTGCCGAGATGGCCATTTTCTAGTAGCCCCAGCTTTGTTTCACTCTAGTGCTGGGTGGCTGTTTCAGTCTGGAACAGCGTGAAACTGACACAGTACACCTCGTGGCTGGCACAGGGGAGAGTGGCGGCAGCACAGCGCAGTACCTGGGTCAGGGTGGTGAGTCCTGCGGGGGTCCCCTCAGTCTGTGACAGCTAGGAGGGTAGGATTTTGTTGTGGCTTTCCTTTTGGTCCCTAAGCGGTGACAGGCGAGAGTGGGTCAGCATGGTGTCATAAGCTGGAGCTTCTTCCCCAGACATCCCTGTTATTGCAGCTGGCTCACCTGCACCTGCGGTGCCTATGGACGCTTTGTCGGCAGTCCTGGAGTCCTTTTGTTGTCAGGGTGGAAGCGGCGCGGGTTAAAAAACGCCCCCTCCCCACAAGTCTTCTGGGGAAAGCTCTGATTCAGACTCAGGCTTTGCTGTGATAGGTGGCCCCTGTTCTGACCTGTCAGAGGATGCGGACCAGGACAGCGAGGATGACTGTGTCCAGGTCAGCGCAGGAAAAAGCGGTAGTAGGAGCACTTATCACAGCGGTGCAGTATACCCTAAAGATAGAGGATACGGCGGGGGCATCTGCAGAGGTGTCGGCCCCTTTTGGGTCCCACAAGCCGGCCCGCACTGCTAAGGTGTTTCCCTACCTAACTTATTTTGGTAAGTTTATTTACAAGGATTGGGGAAGCCCGCAGCAGGCCTTTTCAATCCCGAGATGGATGGCGGTGTGTTACCCCTTTGAGAGCTTCCTGAAAAAATGGGCATCCCCCCCCGTAGCGGTTGCCCGGTCCATGTTTACGGTCGTGGGGTCAGCATTGCGGCCAGTGTTGGCCATGGCTCTGGGGTCACAAACGCTTACTGAATGGGCTAAGTTATTGCACAGCGAGTTGGAGTAGTAACAGGATTCCCTTGTCTGTGTGGAACTGGCAGATCAGTTGGTGCAGGGCCTGAAATATGTCTGTGATGCGGCCCTAGATATGGCCTCCTTTTGCTTTCTAGAGCCTCAGTATCAGCTGTGGTGCCACGTCACCTGATTTGGCTGATCTGCGGACGAGACTTCTAAGAAAGCGCTGGCGGATTTGGAGCCTCGTTGGATGACATTATTAAGAATGTTACTGCGGGTAGTGTACTTTGCTCCCACAATTCAGAAAAGGTAAGAGCCACGCCATCGGCAAGGGCGCTCCTTTTCTGCTCAGAAGCAGATTTTGTTCGTCCACCCAGGTCGGCAGGTAAGCGTTCCCAGTCCGACAAGGTGCCTGCTGAGGAGCAAAAGCATCCCTGGTTTCACAAGCCTGCGAGCAAATCTGTTGACGCATGAAGGTTTGCCCCCGCCCGACTCTCAGGTGGGGGGCAGCTAGGTGGACCGCCCTTCTTTGCAACCAGTTGGTCTGCAAACTGGTTTCTTTCTTGTCTGCCAAACTGATTTTTTCCCTCCAACCTTCATCTTCTTCCGGCTCTTCGGGGAGGCCCTGTTTGGGGCAGTACAGGACCTGCTGCTGCGCGGGTTGATAGTGCCTGTACCGACGCTGGAAAGGTTTCAGGGATTTTACTCCAATCTGTTTGTAGTCCCAAAGAAGGAAGGGGTCTGTCCGGTCCTGGATCTCAAGGCCCTCAATGGCTTAGTGAAAGTACAAAGGTTCATAATGGAATTGGTTTGTTCCGTGGTTGCTGCACTCCATCAGGGATTTCTTGGCATCTTTGGACATCAAGGACGCATACTTGCATGCCCCATGTGCGTCAGGCATCAGAGGTTTCTACGATTTGCGGTCAGGGATGAGCACTATCAGTTTGTAGCTCTGCCTTTTGGTCTAGCGAAGGCGCCAAGGGCCTTCACCAAGGTGCTAGCCCCAATTCTGGCATTGCTGAGACAACGAGGGATCGCAATTGTGGGTTACCTGGACGACCTTCTCCTGAGAGCAGCTTCCGCCTCAGAAATAAGGGAGGATGTGGCGATCACAATTCAGACTTTCTGAGACTTTGGTTGGATGTTGAACCTCCAGAAGTCAGTGTTGGTGCCAATTCAACGCCTGGAGTACCTGAGCTTGATTCTGGACTCCTCAGATGCCAGAGTCTTTCTCCCCTCAGACAAGCTGCAGACTCTTCAATCTGCTGTGAAGCTGTTGGTGTCCCGCAGGTCGTGTTTTTGCATGCAAGGTCTCGGCCACATGGTAGCCACTTTCGAGGCGGTACCGTATGCTCAATTCCACACTCGAGTCTTGCAGAAAGAGATCCTGTCCAAATGGGACAAATCTCCGACATCTCTGGATTGTCAAATTTGGGTGAGCCAGCTAGTCAGAGATTCCCTTCTCTGGTGGATGAGGTCTCCAGCCCTTCGGTCTGGGAAGTCGTTCCTTCCTCTCCATTGGACGGTGATCACAACGGACGCCAGCATGACCGGCTGGGGATGAGTTTGGGGCGTACAAGGCGGCCCAGGGTTGCTGTACGCAGGAAGAATCCCGCCTGCCGATCAATGTGCTGGAGCATCAGGCACTGCCTCTCCACGTGGTCACCGAGCCTGAAGGGGCGTCTGGTCAGGATCCAGTTGGACAATGCTATGGCGGTGGCGTATGTCAACCATCAAGGAGGAACAAGGAGCTTGGCTGCAGCACTGGAGGTCGCTCACAAACTGCGGTGGGCAGAGCGGCACATGCCAGCTCTGTCGGCGGTATACGTTCCAGGTGTAGAAAACTGGCAGGCGGACTACCTAAGTCATCAAATGCTGGACTAAGGGGAATGGTCGCTGCATCCGGATGTATTTCGGCTCCTTTGCCTAAGGTGGGACACCAGATGTAGATCTCTTGACCTCCTGGCTCAATCGGGTACAGAGGTTTGTGGCCAGGGCAAGAGACCCCTGGGCTACGCAGAGTGGAGGCCGAGGGGATTCCGGTAGTTCTGATTGCCCCAGATTGGCCTCGATGGCCTTGGTACGCTGACATAGTCAGAATTGTGGCAGATGATCCTTGGCAGCTGCCGATGCGGGAGGACCTTCTGTCACAAGGTTCAATACTTCACCCCGTTTTACCGTCGCTGGTTTTAACGGCATGGCTGTTTAAAGCCAGGTGCTGAGGGACTGAGGACTGTCGGATCTGGTGATCGCCACTATGCTGAGGGCACGGAAGTCCTCTTCTCTGAAGATTTATCATCGTACATAGAAGGCCTACATCTCCATGTGTGAGGAGATGGGGTGGCGTCCACCTACATATTCAGTTTCCAGGATCCTGCTGTTTTTGCAGCGAGGAGTGGATCAGAAACTTGCAATAAGCACCATTAAGGGACAGGTACTAGCTTTGGCTGTCCCTTTTTTTTTTTTTTTTTTTTTTTTTTTTTTTTTTCTTTCTTTCCAGTGACCTTTGGTGACTCATTGGTGTGTACGTTTGTTCAGGGGGTTCGACATGTGGCCCCTCCGGTTCAACCACCGCTCTGTGGGATTTGAATCTGGTACTCTCGGTACTTCAGAAACCGCTTTGAAAACATTAGGGAGATCCCCTTATTGACACTCTCTCAGAAAGTAGTCTTTCTAGTGGCAATTACATCTACCAGGAGGGTTTCTGAGTTGGCAGCCTTGTCTTGCAAGTCTCCCTACTTGACCCTCCACAAGGATAAGTCGGTGCTGCGTCCACAGCCTTTGTTTTTTTTTTCCAAAGGTTGTTTCGGCTTTTTCATCTAAATGAGGACATTGTGCTCCATCCTTATGTCCTCGGCCATCATATCCCAAATAGGTTGCTTTGCATTCTCTGGACGTGGTCTGGGCTCTGCGGGTGTGTCTGCTACAGCTCCTTTCCGGAGGTTGGACTCGTTGCTTGTATCGGTGGCTGGTCCAAAGAAGGGCCTGGAGGTCTCGTCGACCACTATTTCTCGGTATGCCAAAGCGGTGGCTGGCGCCCCCCTTTCCTGTCACGGCACATTCGACCAGGGCAATTGGTGCCTCCTGGGCTTTCCGACATCAAGCGTCCGTTTCCCAGGTGTGTAAGGCAGTGACCTGATCGTCCGTTCACACTTTCACTAAGTTTTATAAGGTTGATGTGAGCACATCTTCGGATGTGTGCTTCGGCCACAAGGTTTTGCAGGCGGCCGTTTAAGGTTGCAACTCCTCTTGAGGGGTTCCTTTTTGTTATTGGTGGAGTTTATTCTCTTGCTGTTCCCACCCCTCCGTTTTTTTTGTTTTTTTTTGTTTTTTTTTTGTTTTTTACACTGCTTGGGGATGTCCCTAAGATCAACATTAAAAGTGCTGTGTCTGTCAATGAATGAAAGAGAAAATAATAGGATTTTTGTACTCACCGTAAAATCCTTTTCTCTGAAGTTCATTGACTGACACGGCACCCACCCCTCCTTTTTATGTTTGTACTGCTTTTTGACGAACTGAGCTGCTTAAAGAGGAAGTAAAGGCAGTTAAAAAAAAATGCAACCTGCAAGGTAAAGGCATAATGAGCTAGTATGCATAGCATACTAGCTCATTATGAATAACTTACCTGAGAACGAAGCCCTCGACACGGTCCTCCGTCTTCATGTTCGCCACTGCCATGTATCCCGGAGTGACTTCCTGGTCTCGCTGCTCAGGCGCTGTGATTCGCCGGAGCCGTGATGACATCACTCCCGCGCATTCGCACGGGAGCCGACACGAGTGGCATCTCGCCGCGATCTGCAGCCTGCCCAGTGCGCCTGGCAGCGGTGGCTGTCTTTTTGTAAATATCTCCTAAATCGTGTAGGTTTAGGAGATATTTCTTGGACCTACAGGTAAGCCTTAATCTAGGCTTACCTGTAGGTCAAAGTGGTTTGTAAGGGTTTACAACCACTTTAAAGCAGAGTGAGGGGGTTATAGCCCGTAGGACCGCCCCCCTGGGCGGTACTGTGCAGTTTTGATGTTTTTTACATGTTCTGCCTAGTCCTCTCCTAAAGGTGGCGATATAACCCTAAGGTCAAAATTAAAGGTGCTGTGTCCGTCAATGAACTTCAGAGAAACGGATTTTACGGTGAATACCACAAAAATTTTATCATATGTGTACATGTACACAGGTTCGTTTTAGGCTCCATGTACGCAGGACGTTTTTACAACCTCTCCTGAACGATTTAACTTGACAGTTAGTAACCCACATTTAAAACATCCGTTTTGTCACGTTTATATGCAGCGTTTGCATTTTGAAGCGTTTCAAAAAATATATATTTTTGATTTTTAAATGACCAAAAACGCCTATAACCTAAACGTGGGTTACCGCGTTTGGTGTTGGAAACTTCGGCGTCTGAACTCCTTTTTTTGCTTTCAATAAAAGGCCTATAAACGCAACTGCAAGTTGCGTTTAACAGCGTTTCTTTGAAAGCAAAAAAATGGGTTCAGACTCCCAAGATTTCCACGTTTTCAGACCGCTAAAGGTGGTACCGGCGTTTAGACGCATTTTTCTGTTTTATAAGTGTTTTTAAAGGTACCCTATATTTTTGACCTGAAAAGACAAAAATACGATGAAAAAATGTTTTAATTACTTGTGATGATTAGACCATATATAGCCCTTGATGCAATGCAATACACTACTAGCATTGCGGTTGCCAAATTTTTAATTGGCATTTGGCCCAAGATGACAATCAATGGATGGGTCCAATAGCGATGAACTCTGACTCTGGACCTCGCACGCGATTTTCTATGTCATTCTAGCCTCATCAGGAGCAACATCCGGAGTATTTCCTCACATGTTCATGGGATCCATTGCAAAAAAAAAAAAAAAAAAAGCACAGAAATAGAGACGGTATACAGCTGCTCTCTCTGTTGCTGCTACTTACTCTGGTCAAAATGGCTGAAATAGTTAAATAGCAATGTTTTTTGAGCTTGGGGAGGGTCTTAATGAGGTTATCTTAATTAACGCTTCTAGACGCAATACCGGCAAAACGGACATTTCTAAACACCGGTTTCAAATTCGTTCAGAGTGGTTTGCCCCATTGTCCCGTCTACATGGAGCCTAAATGTAGTTTTTAGGCAGTTGCCTTTAGAGGCAAAAAAATGAGTTCAGACGCCAAAGTTTCAGACGCTAAACATGGTACCGGCGTTTATAGGCGTTTTTTAATTTTTGGCTATTTTGAAAAAAACGCGGGTTATCTGTCAAGTTAAATTGCTCAGGAGAGTTTGTAAAAACGTTCCGTGTACATTGTCTTAGATGCCAAGATATATTTAGGCATTGATATTAGACTTCAGTTTTATATGTCAGTTTCATGTATTTAACACTATATAGATAATTAGTATTTGACACGGGGGGGGGGTCTAATCACACACTGACCTGCTGCAGTGGTGCTGACCATGTGTCTGCCTCTGCTTGCTGGAGAGGGGGCTCCACCAGGCTGAGTACGGACACACAGGGCATGGGGAGAAATCTCGCTGTTTGTAGAGCCTTGCTGTTGCCAAGGAAAAGTCAGATCTGTGCAGAGGTCACACAGAACTCACTCCTGCTCACTGGAATGTGACAGAAATAGCGGAGCCGCAATGAGCAGAGCTAATTGTGAGAGCTGCCCCCATCAGGAGGGGGAGGACAGTGGGATGGGGGGGGGGGGGGGCTGGACTTGCTCACCTTTAATGCAGGAAGTTTCCACAGACCTACAGTCCCGAGCCTGGTAATAGTTGGTGAGAGGGGAGGAGGAGGCGTGGAGGGAAATCCCAAGAACACGTGATTGGTTGCTAAGGACTCGGCGGTCCCGTTCCAATAACTGCCAGAATTTTTTTCTTTACTTTTAAGTGGGGAATTCCAGCTGAAAGTACTGAGCCCGAAGGTATAGGTTTTGGGTATCGGGGCATTTGCACGAGTACCGATACTCGCGCAAATGCTTAGTATTGGCACCGATAACGGTGCAACCCTACTCTTAACGCATTTTTAGAATGTACAAACATCATGTCTCTATTGAAAATTTGTGCTTATCTGTAGAATGAGTATAATTGCAAGGAAGCTAAAGGATAGATTATGCATGATTTCTCATAACACTTGTTTTCATTTTTGTAGACTTCAGATGACGTTTTCAGTAGGACATTTATAATTGGTAAGGTGTTTTACGTATTTTTTTTTTTCTTCTAAGTGAATACTAACTACTGTGTGTGTATATATAATATATCCCTTGTTTTGTGTTTTCTTTTTTTTTTCTTTTTCTTTTTAGCCCGTGGTGTGTGAAACACACCCAAAAACTCCACCCGGTGGCAAAAAAAGTGCACACACATAAAGAGGTGACACAAAACGTGCAACGGGTGTTACACTGATCCTCCCTAGGAAGGACCTTACCCTGATCTACTGGGGCGTTAGGCTCCAGATGGGGTCTGAGGTATTTCACTGGGTCCATCTGGCTGAATCAACAAAAAAATACAAAAAAGTGACAAAGGGTGAATAAATAGAAAGTGGGAGAGAAGTGAAAAGTGACCATTGTGCATAACAATGGCTGACCCTTCAGCCAGGAATAAAAAAATTCCTCTGGTCCTAGCCAAAAGGCTCGGCCCTAGAGGCAGGTGTGAAAAACGTGTGCGTGGTGAGGTGACCATGGTGTCACAAATCAAAGTGACCCTCACTCAGGCTTTTCGTCCAAACCCTGACCAACAGCCCAGTCAGTGCAGCCCCCACCCCAGCCAGGAAGGCATGAAGTAATTGGAGCTTAGGGAGAGCCCTTGACCCCTAAGACTCAACAGTCGTTCCTATCACTCCTACCTAATTACATTCAGGAGATACGAACTGCCCCCCCCCCCCCCCCCCCCCCACTAAAGAGGAGCCGGTGTTCTCTCCCGAATAACTAACCAGAGCTAGGAATACACCAGGGACCCGACCTTCTGGCCAGACCCAATGCAGAGCACCCTTCAAGGCGGCTCAGGCGCAACCATGGGTCGGCCCCCAGTATCTGTCAAGCAGTTTGACATGACATGGTCCCTGCTGAAACTGCCCTTCCAGGTACAATTATTCTATTAGACTTGTATAGCTCTCCCCTAAGGGAGTAGCACAGCGCCTCCTCTGGCAACTGATAAGAACATAAACTACACCTGATCTTAGCCAAAAGGGCGAGAAGCGATATATAATATCCCTAATTTCGTAAAATTGCACCTAGAATACCAGTTGAAATCTTTCCCAGTAATAATTTACAGAAGATTACGGTTTGCTAGCCTTCTTTCAAACTGTAGAGAGGTTCAACTACTAACAGATTTTAGAGGTACAGGTTGGCTGGCCATTCTTGTCTCATAATGCTACTCTTATATTTTGCATTGTGCTTATCTGTTCTTCACTGTTACATTCTGTATTTCTGCTTAACCACTTCCGGACCGCCCGCCATCGATATACGTCGACCCTTTTGATGTTGAATACCATTGTTGAAACAGCAAATAGCTGCCATAACCCCGGTATTTTCATCAACGGCTGGCGGTCCGCTTAAAGACCAAAGTGGTCTCTGTGGCGGATTCGCAGCAAGATTGCGTTTATCGGCGGCGGGGGAGATCCCCACCCCCTTCCCGCTGCGTCCTGCTCCTCTCCGCCGGTTACCGGATCCGTGGGTAGCGGACGATATGATCCTTTCCCCTGCTTTGCAGTCGAGTGAGGGAATGATGGCCCCCACTCGACTCTGACAGCAGTGACGTCAAATGTCCCTTCTGCCCAACGGCCTTAAAGAGACCATTTAAAAATAAAAATAAAATTTAAGTGTAAATCTGAGGTCTTTTTAACCCCAGATCTCACATTAAAGTCATGTTTTTTTTTCTATTACAAGGGATGTTTACATTCCTTGTAATAAGAATAAAAGTGATCCAATTTTTCTTTCTTAAAGGATAGTATAAAAATATGAAGTAAAATAAATAAGAGAAGTTTAAAGTACACCGTCCTTCGGAGCTTGCGTGCAGAAGCGAATGCATACTTACCGTATATACTCGAGTATAAGCCGAGATTTTCAGCCTCTTTTTTGAGGCTGAAAGTGCCCCCTCGGCTTATACTCGAGTCGCCGCTGTCTGACTGCTCGATCAGCGTATCGAGCAGACAGACGGCGGACATTAATTTTCAAAAGCCGCGCCTCCTTCTCCGCCTCCGCCTGTGATAGGCGGAACACTGAATTTCCCAGCAGGCAGTGTTCCGCCTATCACGGACATCCGCTCATTCTCATACTACGGACGAGTATGAGAGGATGTCTGTGATAGGCGGAACACAGGCTGCTGGGAAATTGAGTGTTCCGCCTATCACAGGCGGAGGCGGAATTTTCAATTGTAGAATGGCCGCCGAGAAGAGCGGCGATCCATCGGCACGGGACGGAGGAGGCACGGCACGGGGGAGGCACGGCACGGGGGAGGCACGGCACGGGGGAGGCACGGCACGGGACGGAGGAGGCACGGCACGGGACGGAGGAGGCACGGCACGGGACGGAGGAGGCACGGCACGGGACGGAGGAGGCTCGGGACGACGGCGGCTCGGGACGGAGGCTTGGGACACAGGTAGGCTGGACACACACACAAGGCTGCACGGACACACACACACACACACACACACACACACACACACACACACACACACACACACACACACACACACACACACACACACACACACACACACAGGGATGGATGGATGGATGGATACACACACAGGGATGGATGGATGGATGGACACACACACAGGGATGGATGGACGGACACACACACAGGGATGGACGGACACACAGGGATGGACAGCCATGTCTCACCCTCGGCTTATACACGAGTCAATAAGTTTTCCAGTTTTTTGGGGGTAAATTGGGGGCCTCGGCTTATACTCGGGTCGGCCTATACTCGAGTATATACGGTAAGTCGCGCCCACATATAAAAACGGTGTTCAAACCACACGTGAGGTATCGCCGCAATTGTTTGTGCTAGAGCAATACTTCTAGCACAAGACCTTGTCTATAACCCAAAACTGTTAATCTGTAGACATTTTTAAACGTTGCCTATGGAGATTTTTAAGTGCCAAAGTTTGTTGCCATTCCACGAGCTGGCACAATTTTGAAGCATGACATGTTTGGTATCAATTTATTTGGCGTCACATCATCTTTTACAATATAGAAAAATATTGGACTAACTTTACTGCGTTCTTACTTTTTAAATGAAAAAAAAAAAAAAATTCCCAAAAAATTGCATTTGTAAGACCGCTGTGCAAAACTGCCATTTTTTTCTCTAGGGTGTCCGAAAAAAATATCATGTTTGGGGGTTCTAAGCAAGTAATTTTCAAACAAAAAAAAATTATTTTACCTTTTGTAAACAGGTGTCAAAAATAGGCCTGGTGATGAGTTGCTGTCTAATTTTCTGTTATCTTGCACGGTTTTTCTCATATTGCATATCGCTGTAACAACCTGTTGTAATCAGTTGCTGACCAGCTGCCGCAGTTTTACTGCGGCAGAATGGCACGGCTGGGCGGAAGGATGTTATGTAATGCTTCGCCCTGTGGCCACTGGGGACACGTGCATGCTGCTCGCCCTCGGAGCCGATACGAGCGGTCGCCAGGCTCCCGCGATAACTTGTGACACACCGAGCACCAGGATCCGGTTCTCTGAGGGGAGAAGAGACTGATCGTCTGTTCATGAACAGCGATATGATATGTCCCCCCTACAGTTGGAACACAGTTAATCCCTTGATCAGCCCCTAGTGTTTAACCCCTTCCCTGCCAGTGACATTTTTACAGTAATCAGTGCATTTTTATAGCACTGATCGCTATATAAATGCCAATGGTCTCAAAAATGTGTGGGTCCTGATAAAAATCTCAGATTGCCATTACTAGTAAAAAAAAAAAAAATAATAATAATGCCATAAATCTATCCCCCATTTTGTAGACACTATAACTTTTGCGCAAACCAATCCATATACGCTTATTGCGATATTTATTTATTTGCCTAAACTGAGAAAAAAAATTGTTGTTTTTTTTTTAACAAAAGGGGGATATTTATTATAGCAAAAAGTACAAAATAGTGTGTGTGTGTGTGTGTGTGTGTGTGTGTGTGTGTTTTTGTTTTGTTTTTTCAAAATTGTCGCTCCTTTATTATTCCCCCCCCCCCATTTGGAGGACAATTTTTTGTTTGGGTGCAGCACCGCACAGCTGCGCACTTATCAGTTATAGAGACGCAGTGCCGAATCGCAAAAAAATGACCTGGTCATTCAGCAAGTGACTTTCATTTTTCAGTAATCCTCTACTCAAGCCAGTACTTGTGTATAGGAATTCCAAGCTAATAGCAGTTTGCTACACAATTATTCGTGTCTGTGGCACAATTAACCATGCTATGTTCAGCATTGTCCCAACTAAAGGGGCATACATGATGGGTCAGAATCCCAGCCTAAGTTTTTTTTTTTTTTTTTTTTTAAGGGAACTAAGGCTTCCATTTCTGGAATACATTGTACCGGAGCCAGCACCTCAGCATTGGGGCGTTACAAAACAATATTTCAACAGAAGTAGCAGCACATTAACGCATTAATGGCTGGGGATGGGTTAATCCATTCTCTATTGTTTTCTGTACAAGAAACTAGGTATCTAAATGGCTTAGCTTTCACTTAGAGCTCAGGTTTCATCCTTTTATGGTGATTTTTTTTTTTTATGCTCCTAGCAGCAGATGCAGTGAAGGTCACATTTAACATCTTATTTCAACAATGATACCATTTAGTGTACTTTTTTAAGGTTAAAGGGTTACTAAATGCAAACTTTTTTTTTTTTTCTTTATCGTACATCATGGGACACAGAGCAACCATAACAATGACTATATGGGTTGTACGCCACCTACTGGTAGATGGACACTGGCAGATAGTCAGACAGGAAGTCCACCCCTATATAACCCCTCCTACACAGGAAGGACCTCCGTTTTTTCACCAGAGTCTGTAAGGTGGAATGGTCACTAATGTGATACATGTGCTCTTGGAGCATACTTGGAGATCTGGACGGTTCTTTTTAGGATCATGGACTTCATTTGGATCCATTCAAAAAAGCTATCAGCCAAAATGGATGGTACCCGAGCCTCATTGGAAGGAGAGAAGATTCCTCTAGGTTTTGCCTGTAAGGCAGCCTTATGGCGTTGGACCCTGCGTAATGGAACCGTGTGCAGTGTTTGTTCTGACCCAGGCGCTTTCCTGCAGAGTGCTATACAGGTCCAGGGGAGTGGACCCCACATTAAGGGGGACCCGGTCCCTGAAGGTGTTTTATGACAGCTCGGCATGATGGGTGAAGATTGGACACCTGTTTTGTTCAGAGTCCTGCGGCAGAAATGGAAAGTCTGCGTTTTTGCAGTTTTCTCTTTTTATAAGAGCTAGAGCTCTGACTGTCTGTTCTCCCAGTGGCCTCTGGGGACAGTGTGCTGTTTAAGCATGCTGTGTACTTCTTTAAAGAGGAAGTAAACCCTGATGAGTTTACTTCCTCTTTCATTCCCTGCAAAGGTAAAGCATAATGGACTCGCATAGTAGTCCATTATGTGTCACTTACCTGACACAGGAGCCAGCGATGTCACCGCTGTCCCCTGTAATCTGGCACATCCATCTTCTCGGTGGGGCACGCATGCGCCGTAGACAGCTGTGCCTGTCTTTCGGCAAATCTCTCTTAAACCGTGTAGGTTTAGGAGATATTTCTTGGACCTACAGGTAAGCCTTAATCTAGGCTTACCTGTAGGTCAAAGTGTGTTGTAAGGGTTTACAACCACTTTAAGCTCCATATATCGGATGTTCTGCAGATTTTTTCCTTTCCTTCAGTTTTATCAAAACTATATAATATGAGGTCAAACCTTAGGAGTTTCAATTTGTATGCAATCAGGCAGGCCCTTGCACTACATGGTTTTTGTAAATCTGAAGACAAAAATCAGCAGAAAATCTGAGTGTGTATGGGGCTTTAGTTGTATGGGATGATGTTTCTCCTCCAGCCACTAGAGGGTGCAGGCTCACTCAGTATGGCCTATTTTTATATAGGCAGGACGTAGAAGGGCGGCCATGTTGCCATGAGGTTGACAGCTTCAGCAGGGCCTCTTGAGACATAACACCAACCCATGGCTACTAGTGAAGTGTGAGTAATTACTATGGGAGAACTGTGTGACCAGAAAAGTCATGATTTATATACTGCTTAATCCGGTGGGCCAGTACAACTGTAAGACGATGCACCCCTAGCAGTGCATTTTAAAGTATTGGGTCTCCAGAATACTTTACATTTGGCACAAAAATAGTATGGGGCATGGTGCAGTTGAACAGGTGCATACTTGCAAACTAAAGAATAATGTGCATTTGGTCTACAGGAGCTTACTTTTAGGCTGAAGCGGGAAAAGGCTGTATGGCATATGCATATGTGCTAATCTAGTAAAAACGAATATGGGGCCAAGTTCAGTGGGTCAGGTACAGCATAGTATACATGCTTGCAAGCTTGTTGCCTAAACGCATGCTTGAATAAACACAAGTTTTGCATAGATGTTACATACATACATACTTGGAAGAACATGGGCATCGGAGCACTTAATGGAGTCGTGTCTCCAGAATAGCATTCATTGGGTCTCCAGGAGCTTAGTTTTAGGCTCCATTTTCACACGTGTGCGAATTGAAAGTCGCGCATTTTGGCTGCAAATTTGATGCCTTTTTTTTTTTTTTGCGAAACCGTGCCTGTGCAATCTTGAGGTCTATGGACCTCAAGTCCTGCCAAGGTCAGACCGGAGTGATGCAAGGGCTGCTTTGAAGTTGCTGTGACTTGAAGATGCACGGATGTGAAGAGTACTCATTGGAAATCATGGGGTTCGACTTGTCAGGCGACCTTGCAGTCCCTAAGAGGCCTTAGGCTGTTGAAGCAACATAGAGGCTGCATTGGATGCCTATTTACTTGGCTAATCCTGACTATAACTAATATGGGCCCGGTTGCAGTTGAGCAGGTGCAGCTTAGTATATATGCCTGCTTACTTGCATAGAACACAGGCCTTTATAGGCACCTGTTTGCAGAGGGCCCCCGCCCTGTGGCCCCCATGCCCAACAAGCGGGTGGTGCCTAGCATGCAGCCTCCCAATGCTGGCTGCGACGGCGCGTGCTGCGTAGGCATGTTGTGTAGGCGTAGGTTTTATAAGTATATGTTTGTATAGACGTGGGTATAAGTGTGCATGTATGTTGCATAGATATACATGTTTTTGTGTGGATGCATCTTTCCATGAACACATGGTGCATAGACATATGTTTGCATAGATGCGTGTTGCGTAATATATGTTGCATAAACACGTTTCATAAACGCATGCTTACTTATTCTAGAAATGCCTATCTCCATGGGCAGGTATTGCGCAAGTTGCATGTTTGCATGGGCACACGCTTTAGTGCTTTGCCTAAGCGCATGCCTCCATAAATGCTTATTGGTTAAATACATGCTGCCATGTTTTCATTTGTACTGCATAGGTACAGTATCTCACAAAAGTCAATACAACCCTCATATTTTTGCAAATATTTAATTATATCTTTTCATGTGACAACACTGAAGAAATGAAACTTTGCTACAATGTAAAGTAGTGAGTGTACAGCTTGTATAACAGTGTAAGTTTGCTGTCCCTGCAAAATAACTCAACACACCATTAATGCCTAAGCCGCTGGCAACAAAAGTGAATACACCCCTAAGTGAAAATGTCCAAATTGGGCCCAATTAGCCATTTTAACTCCCTGGTGTCATGTGACTCATTAGTGTTACAAGGTCTCAGGTGTGTTAAATTTTGTGTTAGCGCTCTCATTCTCTTACTGGTCACTGGAAGTTCAGTATGGCAAAGAACTCTGAGGATATGAAAAAAAGAATTATTGCTCTACATAAAGATGGCCTAGGCTATAAGAAGATTGCCAAGACCCTGAAACTGGGCTGCAGCGCGGTGGCCAAGACCATACAGTGGTTTAACAGGACAGGTTCCTCTCAGAACAGGCCTCGTCATGGCCAACCAAAGAAGTTGTGTGCACATGCTTGGCGTCCTATCTAGAGGTTGTCTTTGGGAAATAGACGTATGAGTGCTGCCAGCATTGCTACAAAGGTTGAAGGGGTGAGGGGGTCAGCCTGTCAGTGCTTAGACCATATGCTGCATCAAATTGGTCTGCATGGCTGTCATCCCAGGTGGAAGCCTCTTCTAAAGATGATGCACAAGAAAGCCTGATCTGGTGGCTGAGATCCCCGACACTTCAGTCCGGGAAGTCGTTCCTACCTCTGAAATGGACAGTGATCACAACCGTCAGGCTACGGTGGAGTAATGGGAGTTCAATCGACCCAGGGCCTCTGGTCAGCAGAGAAATCCAAGTTGCCGATCAATCTGCTCGAACTGAGAGCAATCAGGCTATGCCTCTCCACATGATCGATAAGACTACGAGGGCATCCGATCAGGATCTAGTCAGACGACGCCACGGCTGTGGCATATGTCAATCGCCAAGGAGGAACAAGAAGCTCGGCCGCCGCACGGGAGGTCACTCACATACTTCGGTGGGCAGAGCGACATGTACCGGCCCTGTCGGCCATTTACATCCCGGGAGTGGAGAACTGGCAGGCGAACTCTCTAAGTCGCCAGATGCTGGACCCAGGAGAATGGGCGTTGCATCCGGAGGTGTTCAGGCTACTGTGCCTGTGGTGGGGCACACCAGACGTGGATCTTCTGGCCTCCCGTCTCAACCAGAAGGTGCCAAGATTCGTGTCCAGGACAAGAGATCTGTGGGCAGACGTGTCAGACGCGCTGGTGGCTCCGTGGGATCAGTACCAGCTGATCTATGCCTTCCCTCCGCTGAAGCTGTTACCACGTCTGTTCCACAGAGTGGAGGCAGAGGGGGATTCCAGTAATTCTGAATGGCACCAGCGTCCCTGGTACGCAGATCTAGTGCGCCTGGTGCCAGACGCCCCCTGGCGACTGCCCTTACAAGAAGACCTTCTGTCTCAAGGTCTGATTCTCCATCCTCCATCGCTGGTTTTAACGGCATGGCTATTGAGAGCCAGGTGTTGAGGGTCTTTTGGATTCTGTGATCCCAACTATGTTGAGAGCACGGAAATAATCTTCTCAGAAGAAATATCATCGTACCTGGAAGGCCTACATCTCCATGTGTGAGGAGAAAGGATGGCATCCGCGCTCCTTTTCTATATCCAGGGTCCTGCTGTTTCTTCAGCAAGGAGTAGACCAGAAATTGGCTTTGAGCACCATTAATGGACAAATATCAGCTTTGGCTGTCTTTTTTTTCAGCGAACCCTGGCGTCTATATATGGTAGTGCCGCGCAGTATATAGGGGAATTAGAGGATCGAGAGAGAAGTGGTAGAGAGAAATATGTAAGGAAATAAAGGTTTAATAGAGTGGAAACAAGAAAAGTGAGGCAAGGATGTGAGAGTGGACATATACTATATATGCGTTGTGTCAATGGTAACCTCTTATACCTAGCATTTATGCTCCAAAATGAGCATGGTGTACATCAAAATACTATTCGTAACAGTAATCTAAGCTGGATTAAATCTAAATGCTTATAAAATAAAACTTGATACATATACAAAAAGTGCCAAGTATCAACAACCTTAAATGTGTAAAAATCGCAAAGAAAGCAAAATTGGCTAATATCATAAAAGTGCCAAGTGAAGATGTGCCAATGAAAAGCCACACAAAGAAAAAATAGCACAAAAAAAAAATAGCAGCAAATGAACATAGATTAATACTCTCTACAGTATATATATTATTGTGCAAACAGCAAACAAATTAATAAATTATATAAAGTGCTAATGCTATAAATAGTTAAATAGATCAAAAAAGCAGTCCATAAAGCTGAATGTGCAAATTCTGCCAGTGCAAACTTCAGCAATATTTCAAAATCAAGTGATAGTGCTTCATGAATCATGCAAACACAGAGGTGTGTTGATCCTTTCTTCCCTCCGTCCAGTGAGTGAATAGGTGTACCCTTACCTCACAGCTGTAAGGTTACAGCGTTATCACAATAGTAATATGTATCTCCTTGCGTCCCCAAATCTGGTATCTCAGGGCAGATGTACCTCATAGAGCATAGAAATGATACTTCATAGTGTAGTAGTTTTATATATTTGAATTTATTAAAAACTAGCAGCAGGGTACTCACATTTAGGAGCACTCATAAACGGCAGTATACACATAAACCGAACGGTGCACTCCAGCGTCACTTCCGGTGTCTCTCTCTCTTTCCGACGCTTGTTAGTCACAGTCACGTGACTTCATCAGGGAATACTGGCGTCTCACTCTCTAGTGAGCACTTTTGTCCAAGGGGTCCGACATGTAGTTCCTCCAGTGCGGCCACCGTTACCCCTGTGGGATCTGAATCTGGTGTTACCGGCGCTGCAAAAACCGCCATTTGAAAATATCAGAGAGGTTCCTCTGTTGACTCTTTCCCAGAAAGTGGTCTTTCTAGTGGCCATTATATCGGCCAGGAGGGTTTCGGAATTGGCGGCCTTGTCTTGCAAGTCGCCCTATCTGGTTATCCACAAGGATAAGGCGGTTTTGCGTCTGCAACCTTCTTTTCTGCCGAAGGTGGTCTTGGCGTTTCACATCAATGAAGACCTTGTGTTACCATCTCTGTGTCCTAAGCCGACACATCCTCAGGAGGTGGCCCTCCATTCCTTGGACGTGGTTTGGGTTCTGAGGGTGTATTTGTCTGCCACGGCTCCCTTCGGGAAGTCAGACTCTTTGTTTCTGTGGCTGGTCCAAAGAAAGGCATGGTGGTCTCATCGGCCACCATTTCCAGGTGGATCAGACAGATTGTAGTACAGGCCTAAGCCTTGAAGGGGCAGGTGCCCCCCTTTCCGGTCACGGCCCACTCCACAAGGGCAATCGGAATGTCTTGGGCCTTCCGACATCAAGCGTCCGTCCGCTCAAGTGTGTAAAGCGGCAACCTGGTCGTCTGTTCACACCTTTACAAAACTCTACAAGGTAGATGTCAATGCATCGGCTGATGCCTATTTTGGCCGCAAAGTTTTGCAAGCGGCTGTATCTTTGCAATTGAATATACAATTTTTCCTTTTCTCCTGTTTTTTTTTTTTTTTTGGGGGGGGGGGGGGTAAAAACGCAATACCTTTTACATTAATGCACTGTTGCATTTGTTACCGCAGTTTTGGTGCGGTTTGAGGGTAGTGTCTCTGTTGACACTGTGTCACCCTGTGTTTGTGGTGGTTTTTCCACACACTGTCATTTTTGTGGGTAAAGTTTATACTAGTTCCCACTTGCCATGGTGGATGAAGTTTTTATGCTGTTTTCCCACCCCTCGTTTTGGCACTGCTTGGGGATGTCCCAATGGCTAAGAGAGGAGCTGTGTCAGTTGGTGAATATAAGAGAAAATAGGATTTTTTGTACTCACCGTAAAGTCCTTTTTCTCTGTAATTCATCGACTGACACAGCACCCGCCCCTCCTATTTTTCTTTACGTTATACTGTTTGTTGACATAATAAGACTACATGGCAGGCTGGGGCATTGTTACCTAAGGGACCGCCCCTTGGGCAGAACTAAAAGTTCTGTGTTTTTCATAACATGTTATGCCTAGTCTTCTAAAGGTGGCGTAACAATCCAATGGCTAAGAGAGGAGCTGTGTCAGTCGGTGAATTACAGAGAAAATGATTTTATGGTGAGTACAAAAAATGCTATTTTTCCTGGGACTACATAAATATAATTTTTTTTTGCCTGGGACTATATACATATGTGCTTATTTACCTATGACTATATACATATAAGTGTGTGTGTGTGTGTGTGTGTGTGTGTGTGTGTGTTTTGTCTAGGGATACATACATATGTGCTTATTGCCTTGAGCTGCATACATAAATGCATGAATGGTAAAAATACTTGTATACCTGCATACTTGCATACATATACGGGGTTGTATAGTAGTAGACCAACATTGTCTAGGTTTGCATCCTTGTGGAACTGCGTATTAGTTTGTCTAATACAGGCACTTTATTATATATCTGTTAGACTAGCTAAATGACTTGGGAGGGTGAGGCAGGTACACTGCCCTCAGATTCAGTGGTCTGGCAAAGTTTACATCTCCTGTTGGACCAGTGGTATTGGGGTGACCTGAGCCACTGTGGCGCCTGATCTCTGATCAAGCCTGGTTAGTACTTGAAAGGGTGACTGCCCAGGTTTCCCTCCTAAGTGAGGGACTCCTCTGAGGAGGTTGTGTTTGAGAGTTTCTCACACCATTAAATTTTAGAGCAGTCTCTGTGGTGGTTCGCTCCTTCCTTAGTTGGGTCAGTCTTGGCCGTGCGTTGGGCCTTGGAGCAAAAGTTAGGGGCTCATTATTGTAAAACAATTAGATTGTAGCAGCTTCAAAACTGAATAGGGACATGAGGTCTATCTTAAGATCTCATCCTTCTGTTTAAGCCCTTGTACACACGGTCGGAAATTCCAACGGAAAATATCCGATCGGACTGTGTTGTCGGATAATCCAACCGCGTGTGGGCTCCATCTGACTTTTTCCATCAGAATATCCGACCAACAAAGTTTGAGAGCTGGATATAAAATTTTCCGACAACATGATCCGATTGGACTTTGTCCGATCGTTTGTAGAGAATTTCCGATCAGACACGCATGCTCAGATCAAATTACGAGACCAAAGCTATTGGCTACTAGCCTGAACGTAGTCCCGTCGTAACGAATGAACGTCATCACGTTCTGAACGATCGGATTTTCTGACAACTTTGTCCGACCGTGTGTATGCAACACCAGTTTCGGAAAAAATCTGGATTTTGTTGTTGGCATGTCGGACCGTGTGTACAAGGGCTTAGACAGGTTCGGTCACTTCAGTGATGACCTCAATGCAAGAGATTAGTTTGTGGGGCCCATAATCGTCGGGAAACGCACAGCTTCAGGTGCCCGGTTGCTTCCAGCCTCATCAAAGATTTCTGTAATTGCAGTGGAAAGTCATCTGTGTTCTTTTTTTGTGACTATCCTTCGGGCTGGCCACAGCTTCTGAGGTTCACAAAGCTCCTAGCTTTGGTGCTGGACTTGCTAAAGATGCAGGGGATGTCAATCTCCGTATACCTCAATAACCTTTGCTCAGGAAGCAGCTGGTCCAGATTTTCCTCCAATACATTTTGCATTAGGAAGCTGTATCTAGGTCGAAGCACATTCCCTATGTAAAGTCCTACTCCAGGTCTTGGTAAATGATCATTCTCTCTGTCTGGAACTTGAAGACCCAGTTATTGGATTGCCGAAGGGCTCTGTTCTCTGAGTGTTGCACAGCTAAAGATTGGTGGTTGATGGTTCGGAATCTAGAAAGGTTGAATTCTTCCTTTCAGGTATTTGAAGATAACCACTGATGCTAGTTTCTCGGTTTCATTTGAGGGTGGCTACAGTTTGGTGTACTTGGTCTCCCCAAGATGGTATACTGCCCATAAATATCTTGGCGCTTTTGGCCAGTACGCCTTGCTCTGGATTATGGTACAAACCAGTTGTAGGTTCTATCTGAAAAAGCCTCTGCAGAGGCATATATATCAACCACCAGGTCGGCACAAGGAGTCATGCGGCACAGGAAGGTGAACTACATTCTGTCTGGGTCTCTATCGTCTGTTCATATTCCAGGTATAGAATAGTGGCAGGGGGAACTCTGCAGGTAAATCTACTAGATTCCAAGTTCTACAACAAGTTGGGACAGTTTGTGTCCAGGACGAGGGTCCCACTGCCAATAGGGGTAGATGTACTGGTAACACCTTAGGGACCAGTTCTCCCTTATTTGATGCTTTCGCTCTGTTTCGGGCTTCTGCCATCTATTGCAAAGAGTCTGGAAGGGGGTAACACTGATAATAATGTCAGCCGAATTAGCCCAGCTTGGTACACTGACATAGCGAGTCTTGCGGGGGTCGCTCCTTGGACATTCCCAGTCCAGCGGGACCTAAGGGTCTTGAGTCCTGTATCTCCGCACTGTTGAGCCCCTGGAAGCCAGCTTCAGGGAACTTTAATTACAGAACTTGGAAATATTTTTTGCCTGGGGTGAAGCCAGGTAGTGGCACCCACGGAAATATGTGAGTGGGAGATTTTCTTTCTCTTTCGTTCATTGACAGACACAGCTCCAGTAATCTTGACCGTAGGGTTATTACGCCACCTTCAGGAGAGGACTAGGCAGAACATGTAATACATGTGAAAACAACAGAACTTCACAGTTCCGCCCAGGGGGCTGTCCCTCTGGTAATAACCCCTCAGCCTGCTTCCTGCAGCTCAGTTTTTTTTTCTGCCTAGTGAAGAAGGACCTAGGCTGCCTGCCAGGGCCCTCGGTCCTGGGATTTTTTTCTGCATTTTTACCTTTTGCACAAGATTTTAAGATCCTGTGATCTGCTATCAACAGCCGGCTGGGTGACAGGCTGGATAATCTAGATCCTTGTAGTCTCCCCAGCCTGGCCATCGAGCGTGCGCAGACCCTAGCTAGGCGCTGAGTCAGCCACAATATGCCCCTCAGGCTCCAAGGGTAACCGGTGAGCGCAATGCTCCAGGGCACGCACATGACCGGACTACAGATGTCTTTGTCGCAGTGTGGCGTGGCCAGCAGCCACCCCATACTGCTCGGGTGTGGGTATGTGATGGGATATCCCCAGCTCACCTGGATGGTAAGTACAGCTCTTCCTGCCTCGGTGGGATTGAGCAGCTGGGCTATCCCTGGGAGGTCGATTAGGGGGTCCCTCTCTTCTCTCCCTGTCCCTATTTTAACCCCTCCCCCCCCCCCCCCCGTGGGTGATGCTGCATGACTGGGCTGCTGAGCGGTGTGTGTACCTGAGCCAGTGGTGTCTGTGGGCTCAGTATGGGCTGCCGCCATAGCGCTGTCTGCTGCTATTATTTCTGTTCATTCTCTGTGTACAGTTACCTTTCAGCCATTTTCTATGAGTCTCTGTTGAAAAACCTGGTCGGCAGCCATTTTCACTGTGATTGTCCCTTATACAGGGTGCCCGGTGGCCATTTTTTTTTTTTTATTTTTTTTTTTTTTTAGACTCAGCGTGGTTTTTCTCCTCAGTGCTGGTTCCTGTACCTCAGAACCACAATTTTTTATTTTTTTTTGCTCTGGACACATGGGAGCTGACACTGGACACAGTGCTGTAACAGCACGGCGCAGCATTCGGTCGGGGTGGTGAGTCCTGCGGTCGGGGCCCCTCAGTCTACAGCAGCTAGGAGGGTGGGATTGAGCACCTTGTCCTAAGTCCCCAAGGGTGGCAGACAGGGTGAGTCAGCATGGCATCAGAAACTGGTGTTTCTTCTCCAGATCTCCCTGCAATTGCAACCGGCTCGTCTGTGCAGTACCTTTGGATGCTTTGTCGGCGGTACTTGAAACGTTCATTGCCAGGGTGGAGGCGGTGTGCGGGCGCAAAGGTGGTAAAAAAGGCCCCTGCCCCCATCCTCCGGGGAGAGTTCTGACTCAGACTCGGGCCCCGCAATGACTGGCAGCCTCTGCTCTGATGTGTCGGAGCACGCTGACCAGGACCGATTGGACAGTGAGGATGATTCCCCATCCGGGTCTGCGCAAGACAAAATGCTAGTTCGAGCACTTATCACATCGGTGCGTGATACCCTGAAAATTCAGGATACAGCAGGATCCTCTGCTGAAGTAGCGGCCCCTTTTGGGTCACGTAAGCCAGCCCGTACCCCTAAGGTGTTTCCGTAACTGACTTATTTCAATAAGTTTATATACAGGGAATGGGGAAGCCCACAACTGACCTTTTCGGTCCCAAAAAGAATGGTGGTGCATTACCCTTTTGAGGAGAGCCTTCTTAAGAAATGGTGGGCTCCCCCGGTCGTGGACCCCCCAGTATCCAGGTTAAGCAAAGTAACCACGATCCCTGTAGAAGGGACTCCTGCATTTAAGGACCCTACCAACAGGAAGGCCGAGGCAGTGGCTTGCTTCCTGTTTACGGTGGTGGGGTCAGCGATACGACCAATACTGGCCACAGCATTAGTGTTGCAGAGACTTACTGAGTGGGCAAAACTATTGCACCATGAATTGGAGAAGCAGTAGGCCTCTCCTGTCTGCGTGGAACTGGCAGACCAGTTAGTGCATGGCCTTAAGTGCATCTGTGACGCGGCCCTGGATACGCTTCCCTTGCTCTCCAGAGTGTCCATGTCAGCAGTGGTGCTGCGGAGCCTGATTTGGCTGAAATGCTGGTCTGCAGACCAGGCATCTAAAAAAAAGCCTTGACGGATTTACCCTTCCTTGGTGAGCGACTATTTGGAGCCTCGTTGGATGACATTATTAAGAATCTCACAGGTGGAATGAGCACCTTGCTCCCATAGTCCTGGAAGAGTAAAGAGCCATGCTGCAGGCTTTTTCCTCCGCCCGGGACTTCAGCAAAACGCTCCCAGTCCAACAGGGTGACTACCGAGGGACAGAAGCTTCCCTGGACTCTCAAGCCTGCGAACAAGAGCGCTACTTCATGAAGGTTTGCCCCCGCCCATCACTCGGGTGGGATGTCGCCTTCGGGAGTTTGCAGCCCAGTGGGCCTCTCGGCTGTCCAACCAATGGGTCTGTGAACTGATTTCATCGGGCTACAAGATAAGAGTTCCTCTCTTGGCCACCAGATTCTTCCCCTCCAGCACACCCTTACTTCTGGATCGCCGGGAGACCCTGTTTGGGGCAGTAAGCGTGGAAGCGAGAGTGTTTCTCCCTTCAGACAAACTGCAGACTCTCAGAGCCACGGTGAAGCTATTGATGAACCGCAGGTGGTCGTCGCTGCACTTCTGAATGCGAGTCCTGGGCCTCATGGTGGCCTCCTTCGAGGCGGTACCGTACACCCAATTTCACACCAGAGTCTTTCAGAAGGAGATAATGACAAAATGTGACAAATCTCCGTTATCCCTGGATCGATAGATTCAGGTGAGTCAGGCAGGGATTCCCTTCTCTGGTGGCTGAGATCTCCGGCCCTTTGTCGTTCCTACCTCTGCATTGGACAGTGATCACAACGAACGCCAGCCTGACCGGCTGGGGTGGAGTACTGGGAGTACAGTCGACCCAGAGCCTCTGGTCGAGGGAGGAATCCATGTTGCTGATCAATGTGCTCGAACTTCGAGTGATCAGGCTATGCCTCTCCACATTGTCAATGAGACTTCGAGGGCGTCCGATCAGGATCCAATCAGAAAACGCCACGGCGGTGGCATATGTCAAGCATCAAGGAGGAACAAGAAGCTCGACTGACGCACGGGAGGTCGCTAACATCCTTCGGTGGGCAGAGTGGCATGTACCGGCCCTGTCGGCCATATACATCCCGGGAGTAGAAAACTGGCAGGCGGACTATCTAAGTCGCCAGATGCTGGACTCAGGAGAGTGGTCGTTGCATCCGGAGGTGTTCAGGCTTCTTTGCTTGTGGTGGGGCACACCAGATGTGGATCTCCTGGCCTCTCGGTTCAATCAAAGGGTGCAGAGGTTCGTATCCAGGACAAAATATCCTTGGGCGGGTGCGTCAGCCGCGTTGGTGGCTCCTTGGGAACAGTACTGACTGATTTACGCGTTTCCTCCGCTAAAACTGTTAGCACTTGTGTTCCGCAGAGTGGAGGCTGAGGGGATTCCAGTGATACTGATTGCCCCAGATTGGCCTCGGCGTCCTTGGTACGCCGACCTAGTACGCCTGGTGACGGACGCTCCCTGGCGGTTACTGATGCGAGAAGACCTTCTGTCACAAGGTCCGATTCTCCATCCTGCTTTACCGTCGCTGGTTTTAACGGCTTAGCTGTTGAAAGCCAGATGCTAAGGAATCGAGTCCTGTCTGACTCTGTGATTTCAACTATGTTGAGGGCACGAAAATATTCTTCTCGGACGATATACCATTGTACATGGAAGGCTTCTATCTCCATGTGTGAGGAGATGGGGTGGCGTCCACGCACTTATTCCGTTTCCAGGATCCTGCTGTTCCTACAGAGAGGAGTAGACCAGAAACTGGCTTTAAGCACCATCAAGGGACAGATATCAGCCCTGGCTGTCTTTTTCCAACGACCCCTGGCGTCTCTCTCTAGTGAGCACTTTTGTACAAGGGGTCCGGCTTGTAGTCCCTCCGGTGGGTCCACCGTTGCCTCCGTGGGCTCTGAACCTGGTGCTATTGGCACGTCATTTGAGAATATTAAGGAAATTCCCTTGTTGACTCGTTCTCAAAGTGGCCTTCCTAGTGGCCATTACATTGGCCAGGAGGGTTTTGGAACTGGCGGCCTTGTCTTGCAAGTCACCCTATCTTGTTATCCACAAGGATAAGGAGGCGTCCTCAACCTTCTTTTCTCCTAGAAGGTGGTTTCAGCTTTTCACCTCAATGAAGACCTTGTGTTACCATCTCTGTGTCCTAAACCGACACATCCTAAAGAGGTGGCCCTCCATTCCCTGGACGTGGTCCCGGCTCTAAGGGTATATCTGTCTGCCATGGCTCCCTTCCGGAAGTCAGACTTTCTGTTAGTTTCGGTAGCTGGTCCGAAAAAAGGATTGGCGGAATCGTTGTCCACCATTTCATGGTGGATCAGACAGATCATAGTCCAGGCTTATGCCTTGAAGGGACAGGTGCCCCCCTTTGTTGCCATGGCCCATTCCACCAGGGAAATTGGGACCTCTTTGGCTTTCCGGCATCAAGCATCAGTCGCTCAAGTGTGTAAGGCAGAGACTTTGTCATCCGTTCACACTTTTACAAAGTTCTACAAAGTTGATGTAAGCGCATCTTCTGATGCCTGCTTTTGCTGCAAAGTTTTGCAGGCGGCCGTGTAATGTTGCAATTTTTCACTTTCTTCTGTTAAAAGTTACCTTTTTGAACGCTAATGCATATTTTGACCGCAAGTTCTGATGCGGTTGTTTCAGATGGTGACTCCCCTGTTGGGGAGCATCTCTGGTTGTGGGTAAGTTATGTTGCTGTTCCCACCCCTTGTTATGACACTGCTTGGGGACGTCCCTACGGTCAAGATTACTGGAGCTGTGTCTGTCAATGAACGAAAGAGAAAATAGGATTTTTGTACTCACGGTAAAATCTTTTTCTCTGAAGTTCATTGATGGACACAGCACCCTCCCCTCCTTTTGGTTTACGTTATATTGCTTGTTTACGTACTGAGCTGCAGGAAGCAGGCTGAGGGGTTATTACCAGAGGGACCGCCCCATGGGGGTTCTACCTAGTCCTCTCCCGAAGGTGGCGTAATAACCCTACGGTCAGGATTACTGGAGCTGTGTCCGTCAATGAAAAGGGATTTTACGGTACAGTACAAAAAATCCTATTTTTTCTTTCTCCAATCGGTAGGGGAAAGGAGATTGGCCTTAAGTTCCATTAAGGGTCAGAGTTCATCCCTATACATTTTTTTTCCCCCCCAGAGGCCATTGTTTTCTACTCCTACTCCTTGATTCATACTTCATACAGCATGTAACGTAGACCGTCCCACTTGTCAGGCCATTGTTGTGTCCTTGGGACTTGAATTTGATCTTGACTGTCCTTGCAGAAGCCACTTTTTGAACCAATCGGGGGATTCGGTTGGGCCTTTATCTCGGAAAGTGTCTTCTTTGATGGCTATCACTTCACAAAGTGGAGTGTCAAAGTTGGTGGCTTTCATGCAAGGAGCCTTTCTTGGTCTCACATCATGATAAGGTGATGATGTGTCCTCATCCATTTTTTTGCCTAGAATGGTGTCTAGTTTTCACTTGAATCAAGACAATGTCTTGCCTACTTTTCTGATCCTCAGTTGGCAGGAGTTAGATCACTGCATACTCAGGAGTTGTCAGAATTACTTGATTTGTCAGTACAGGTCAGGAATTCTGGTTTGTGCTGCTAGTAGTGCCCAGAATGGGCAGGAGGCATTCAAGTTATCTTTTTTCCTTGAATTTGCTAGTTAATTATTTGAGCCTGTCTTGAAAGGGTAAGGTCTCCCATCCCTTTTTTTGATAAAAGCGCTTGCTACTGGCTCGGGCCATCCACCATCAGGTGTCAGTGGCTCAGGAGATTTGCCCATTCACAGAATTTTACCAGATAGATATCAAAGCCACGGAGGATACGGCTTTGGCCACAGTATGTTTTTGGCCAGCAGAAGGAGTCCTTCTCAGGTGGCTGTTTCTGTGATTGTGTTTCTCTCTCTTCAAATGCATTGCTTTAGGACATTCCATATAGTCATTATTATGGTTGCTCTATGTCCAGTGATTTACGATAAAGAAAATAGGATATTTCCATCATACGTACCTGTATAATCCTTTTCTTGGAGTTCATCACGGGACACAGAGGTCCCTCCCATCTTTTTTGGGATATACATTGCTTTGCTACAAAACTGAGGTCCTTCCAGTGTAGGAGGGGTTTTTATAGGGTTGGACTTCCTGTTTTGACTATCTGCCAGTGTCCATCCACCAGTGTATGCCATATAACCCATATAGTCCATTATTATGGTTGTTCTGTGTCCTGTGATATACTTCAAGAAAAGGATTTTACAGTTAGGATACATTTTGGATAAAGTATAGGATGATTATAACCCCTGTCAGTTTTTTTTTCTTTTGGCCACTGTGGTGATTTCCCATCACTTCCTGTCCTATAGCCAAAACAGGAATCCGAAGGTATCACCGGAACTAATGTCCCCATTGGAAGATTTCCTCTCTATTCCTGTACTGATGTCAACCCAAAATTTGGGATAATGGTAAACGGGACAAATAGGATGTATCCACCTAACACAAGCACAGAGAGCAAGAAGAAGCAAGAGTGCTAATTCCTCTCCACTCTATCCAAAACAAAACAAAAAAAAAGTGACACTTTAAGGATTCCTCCACAAAACACGTTTTTACAGCTGCTGTTAGGGGCATTTGACTTTTTTTTTTTTTTTTAACTGCCTCTAAAAGCCCCTCCCGTGTTGGCCTATGTGTCCGTTCACACACAAACTGTCAGAATCCTTTTGGAGGCATAAGTGTTTAGGGGCAGTAGAAAAATACGTCAGCCTGTGCTTACAGGAGCAGTAAAAACAAAAACCGCGGCTAAATGCGTCAAGCCGCGCTTGACCTTTTTAAAGCATTTTTACATTATAGGGAGTGTTTTTACCGAAAAAACATGCAATAACGCTAATGTAAAAATGTGGCTAAACATGAAAAAACTGGCATTTCTAGCACTGCTGTAGTGCTGGCATTTTTAAAACGTTCTGTGTGCATGAGCCCTAATGAATATGGGATTCAGTAGTCATATTTATTTATTTATTTATTTTGTTAGGAGGAGTCCAAAGATTTCCAGGCATGGTGTATTTTTACATAGTCCAAATTGGACCAATGTAACTATGTATATACCATACTCTGCCAATGAAAAACTATGTGGAAAGTGTTTTCTGATTGGACAAGGGGAAGAGGCGGGAGAGTGAGATCACACTCTCCACCTTATCCAATCGGAGAAGGCATTGCTTTCATTCAAAAAATATAATGTATTCTATGAATGGTGCCTGTGCTGAGCACCTCCTGTGTTCACAATGCATCAGACCACCCGTTCAGCACTGGATCTGGAAGCAAGTGGAGATCACTGGATTAGCGGTGTCTACTACAATAGTTTCCAGGAGAATCGGCCAGGTATGTCATTTACATAGTTACTTGGTCCAAGCTGCCCCACTGTAACTATGCAAAAATTGACCATGCCTGGAATTAATCTTTAAGTGTTAAAGCACCCTGCTGCCAGTGATCATGGGTTTACCTATAATGTGCAAACATACACAGCATGAAAGACTTTACCTGTCAAAGCAATTGCACTGCAGATAAAAAAAAAAAATCACACTGTCATCAGTGTTGGACATGTTCCATGATGCAAAAAATACAAAATGTTTACGCTGCTGTCAAGACCTTTTTAATGCACAATGTAAGAAATGGAACCTGTTTATTTAGAAAAAAATATTTTCTTTTATTCTCAGAAGAGGTATCTGAAAATAAAGACTCTGATCTGACTTGGATTGAACATTGCAAGGTGAATATAATTGTTTTGTATTCTAGTTGCTCCATTTGCCTGGCCTGCTATTCCTTCTATTTCCCTATTTGCCTTACATCTGTTACAATGGCACTTCAACAGCATGGACTTGGATGCTTTTGCAGGCGTGCCTGTACTTTATACTTGACAGTAGTTTTGTTGAGACATCCTTCATTTTAAAATCCTGGACTGTGGTAATGTATGTTGATAGATTACTACTGGCAACAGGAAATTATCACCATAACCACACTGGGGGGATTTACTAAGACTGTGTAAGTACATTATTGGGTTGTTTATGGATAATAAAGTCTTATGAGGTAGAACAGTCAATGGAGTGCAGTTTATGTTTTTTTTGTGGAGACCGGAGCACTCAAAGCTGGTCCTGTTTACAGCACAGTAAGCCAGAGAACTTTATGAAACAGGCAATATTGATTTGTTTTAGGATGAGAACACATTTAAAGCTTCTGTGCTACCTTTTTTCCTTCATGATTATTTTACATCACATTTTACTGCACTGAAATTATTTTAAAAAAGGCCTTAAAAAAAATCAGGCATTTTTTTTCTGTCTGGATTTCTATGTAAACTTTTTGTTTCTATTGCAATATATATATATTTTTTTTTCTGTTTTTATTTTTATTTTTTAGCCTAGCTATGCAACTGGAAATCTATCCTCATCCATCAAACTTTCTGCAGGGAACAAAGAAACGTGCTTACCAGATGGTATAAAAATACTTTGTCTTTTCTGTTTTGTGTTTTTGGATGTTCATCAACAAAAATCAATTGTGTTATCTGTAATGTAAAGTATATACGCACACACAATTGTTTGTACATTCAGTTATTAGATTTATTAGGCTAAGGACCCTTTCACACTGGTGTGACTTGGCCTTCGAATTGGGACTGCAAAGTCGCATGACAAGTCATACTCCATGATTTTCAATGATTACCATTCTTATCTATGCGACTTCAAAGTAGTCCCTTCACTACTTTTGTCTGACTTTGAGGCGACTTGAGGTCGCACAGCGTGAAAGGGCAAGTGTGAAAGGGCCCATCTGGTGGCTGAGATTTTTTGCTGGTAGCTAACTTAATTTGCTGTCAGCAGTTGTGTGTGTTTTTTTTTTTTTCCTAATGTACCCCTGTAGTGCTATCTGGAGACCTTTGAAATTTGTATTCTCAAAATAAGAATAGTTACACCACACACCTGCATTGGTCTGTCAGTGTTGCGTACTTGATCTTGGTCTGAGGAGGAGGAGGTTGGCGTGCCTGTGCAGATGCTAACTTTAAGAATGTCTGTCTGTTTTTGTGAAACTACTTTAGGGAGGCTGGCAAGCCACAAGAAACGAAATGTTCCCTCTGATACAGCTTAAGTTTATTTGTTTAGCTTTTCTACAAGTTTTTTAGTTGTTTTAGTAGTGCTCTACACAACATCAGTATGTGTGTGTAAGACATTTATAGGAAATAGGCAATAATTAACAATTTGGTAGTGTGGTTTCCATGCTTTCTATTTGATAGGTCATATTTATAAATGTTATGTCTGCTCTTTTAGCACTGAAGTCCATTCCATTAAATTATTTCTAATTAATGGGCTTAAAATGTGTGTACCATTTTATGCACTGTAACCTAACTAGGGCTGCAACTAACGATTATTTTCATAATCGATTAGTTGGCCAATTTATTGTTTCAATTAATCGGTTAATAACCTTTAATAAAAAAGGTGGTGTACAATTTAGTTAATATGTAAAGTTTAAAAAAAAAAAATGTATTCTTAAATAGCTCTATGCAGTGGTAAATATAAAAAAACCAACTATATGGTTAGGGAGCAAAATATCGAATCCACTCTGAGAATAACAGACAGAAGAGATATACTGTTAGAGGAGATATACTGTATATACTATTAGAGGAGAGATCTACTGTATATACTATTAAAGAATGAATCTGGTAAATATCATCAGACTCAGAGATCAAATTTTTGTATTAAAAACAATGTCTTCCTTCAAAAAAAAAAAGCCATTTTAAGAAGGTTTTTCTTTATTTTTATAATCATTAGTGTGGTCAAATCGACACTCATTTTCAACCACAGTGATGGGAAAATTTGGAAATCATAATAGAAAACTTCTTGGTCAAAGGAATTTTCAGACAGTGAATGGTGTGTTTTTTTTTTTTTTTTTCATTTTAAAAACAGGATGTTAAAAACAAGTGAAAATTTCAAACAACATTCTTTCATTCAGCGAATGTACAAAGATTTTTCGTCTGAATATTCTCGTCTGAAATTGATCCATGTGGCCAGCATAAGACTCGGTACACACCCATGCAGTTTGCTTTTGATCTGTTTCTGCAGTGCTTTTTGCTGTGGGTTGTGAATTTTGCGGACGTGATTTTTGCAGATGTGATTTTGCTGCGATTTGCTTTTTTTTTTTCTTTGTGGTTTTTTTAATCTGCCCAAAAAAAAAAATTGCTGCAAAAGCTCATTACGTGCTTTTCTGCAACTTCTCCATTGAAGTATATTGAGCCAAAAAAACACCATTTTGCCTTAAAAAAATATACACCAGCTGAAAAAAGCATAGATATGTAAGTGTCCCATAGGAAATCATGTCAATGAACTGTAGTGTGTTTCTGCAAAGAACACATAGATGTGAACCAGGTCTGAGACGTTTAGTAACATAATGGGGCTAAAAAACTAAAACTAGCCCTTTTTTATAGTACAAAAAAAAAAGCAGACAATCACTACTGTAAGGATTAATTTTTTTTACTGTAGAATTGTGAAAGTAATATTTACAGTAGAGATTTGCTAATTTTAGTTTTTTTTTTTTGGACTTTTTTTTTAACCCCATTATGTTACTGGCCGATTAATAGATTAATTTCATAATCGATTAGTTGTTTCAGCCCTAAATATAACAAGAATGTTTTTATTGAAATTTTAGTTTTGTAATCTTTACATTTGTGTTTTTTTTTTTTTTTTTTACATCTGTAAATTATTATCTTCATTTTACAACTATGTGTTGCATGGAACATCCACTAAGACACAACATTGCCTACAGACTGTTAAAAGCCTATGTAAAGTTAATTATAACAGTTCACATCTATTCTAGGTAGAGGGTGAGGTGCGGTGTGTATTCTTCCAGAGTTATTTAGTAGACTGTACGAATATCCTGGTATTCAGGTTTTTGTTTTTTGTTTTTTTACTTTTTGCATACAGTTGTAGAAAAAGTCTTCATAAAGGATAATTTCTCTTTTTTTTTTTTTTTTTTTTCTGCTAAAATAAGCCAGCATTTGAACTTGTCACCTACACTTGTATCAACACACTTGCCAGCATTGGTATGAATGTTTGAGCCAAGCGTGTAGGTTTATGCACCTGACTGACTGCACTTGCAAACTGCAGGTTTTCAGTTTTAATCTTTAGGGCTGCAGCTAATGGTTCATAATCAATAAGTTGGCCGATTATAGTTCCAATTTAATAAGGTAAACCCCCCAAAAAAGTGTGGTGTGCAATTTAGTTAACCTCCCTGGCGGTATGATTCAGTCTGGATTTAGGTGCTGAAAGCGGTACAATTATTTTGCATGGAAATTCGGCGTCTTATATTGTAGTCCTGTAATTCTTAGGAATAACTCTGTTAAATATTTTCAAACCAGAGTCTAGCAGACATCCCGGGTATGATAAAGTTTATAATATAATAAAGAAGAATAAAAAATATTCAATAATGTAATCAAATCCTAAAACACTGAAAAAGAGACAGTTTTTGGTTGCTATGGACAATCTCCAAATTCCAGGCAGAAAAAAACAGTATTTATAATATAAAAGTACATGCAGGGCATTGCACAGACCACTAGGGACAAAGGGGGTGTGTAATTTTGTAATACAGCACTGTAATCTGTAAGATTACAGTGCTCTGTGTGTTTTGTGTACTTTTACTTTTTTGAATTTGCTGCCCTTCTCCGCTCCCGCGCGCCGTAACGCCGCAGGGAACGGAGCTCGGCGGCATTCGGCACTGTGAATCGAGCGGAGGACATCGCTGGATCCAGGGGACAAGGTAAGTAAGTCTCACTGTGTCCTCCCCTGCATCCAGCGAAGCGATCTCGAGTCTGGCTCGAGGTTACCACTCCTATCAGTAAATTTCTAACCCAAGCCAGACTCGGGATTACCGCTAGGGGGGGTTAATACAGTGCATCAGGAAAGTATTCACATCACTTCACTTTTTCCACATTTTGTTATGTTACTGCCTTATTCCAAAATGGATTAAATTCATTTTTTTCCTCAAAATTCTGAAAACAATACTCCATAAGGACAATGTGAAATAAGTTTGTTTGAAATCTTTGCAAATGTATTAAAAATAATAAATGACACATACATGAGTATTCACAGCCTTTGCTCAATACTTTGTTGAAGCAACTTTGGCACCAATTACAGCCTCAGGTATTTTGAGTATGATGCCACAAGCATGACACGCCTATTTTTGGGCAGTTTCTCCCATTCTTTGCAGGACCTCTCAAGCTCCATCAGGTTGGATGGGGAGCGTCGGTGCACAGCCATTTTCAGATCTCTCCAATGATGTTAAATCGGGTTCAGGTCTGGGCTCTGGCTTTGCCACTCAGACATTTTACAGAGTTGTCCCGTAGCCACTCCTTTGTTATCTTGGTTGTGTGATTAGGATTGTTGTCCTGTTTGAAGATGAACTTTTTCCCCAGTCTGAGATCCAGGGGCACCACTCAAAGTGCAGTAAACCTGGAATTTTTAATGAGCAAATTGAATATATATATATATATATATATATATATATATATATATATATATATATATATATATATATATATATATATATATATATATATATATATATATATATATATATATATGCATGCATGCATGCATGCATACATACTCACAAAGGTAGGATTGATAAGAGCATGTCAGGAGTAGGTAAATAAACGTCCAGGAGGGAGCCCATCCGTAGCTGTGTACTGGTTTGGTGGATCGGGTTGCGGCAGTGGTTGCTGGTGTTTCCTCGACCTCGTTCACACAGGAACCTGGGGGATGACGTCACGTCCGGTTGGGATGGTGGACTAATAGCTAGCGCGTTTACAGAGCATGTGCTCCTCCTTCAGGCCTACCATATGTACTATTCTGAGACCCAGAGCGCTCTTGCTGCATTCATCTTTCCCTCGACCCTGGCATGATGCTGCCACCACCATGCTTCACTGTAGGGATGTTATTGGCCAGGTGATGAGCAGTGTCCAGTTTCCTCCAGACATGAAGCTTGCCATTAAGCGTGGTTAAAATAGTCGGATAACGAGAAACAATGCTGTGCATTCTTTGGTCTTGTCCAAGGATAACACCATACTGGAGGGAAGTACGAAACATTATCCAAAAATTCACTGACCATAAGATACCCGAAGATCCATCCTTTTTCTTACGCCACGTTGCAACTATCGCAGCTAAAAAATACAAGAAATCCATCTTACGACACTTAGTAAATGCTGCTACAATATGTATGCCTCTTAAGTGGAAAAAACGCACCCCCCCCCACTGTTGGATGTTGGCTACATAAAGTGAAAGAGATCAACAAAATGGAGGATATCTACACTGGTCAGCTTATGTACAAGGTAGTGCATTTGATGGAGAAAAACGACAAAAGATAAGCATACAGAGAGAAAAAGAAGTGGAAAAACAAGGCAGAGAAAAAGTAAACAGAAGTGCACCCTCTACTGTTTTGACCCCTCTCAACAGGAGTCTGAAAGAATATTTTATCCAGGGATACCAGATTTTTTCGAAGACTGCCAGTCTTTCATGTAGAATCGCAGACAAACGTTCATTTATCATGATCCGTGTCAGCTTGGCCTTCAAAAGATCAAACTGGATTGTGCAAGATTTCCAGTATCTCACAACTGAGATTCTGGCTGCTGTGAAAATAAACTAAATTAACCCCCTCACGTTTCCCCTACACCAGCCTTCCCAGTAGGAGCTTTAATTAGATTCACCTGGGTAAGGAAATAAATTACATGTGTGGATCTAGAACCACTTGACTTTCGGACAAGTCTACCATGGAGAATTTTGTTTCTCATAGTCCGAGTCCTTCAGGTGCCTTTTGACAAACTCCAGGTGGGCTGTCATGTGCCTTTTTACTGAGGAATGGCTTCCGCGTGTCCATTCTACCATACAGCCTGATTGGTGAAGTGCTGCAGAGATGGTTGTTCTTCTGGAAGATTCTCCTCTGTCCACAGAGAAATGCTGCAGCTCTCTGAGTGACCTTCAGGTTCTTGGTCACCTCCCTAAGACCTTCCTCCCCTGATCGCTCAGTTTTGCCAGGTGGCCCGCTGTATGAAGTGTCCTGGTGGTTCCAAACTTCGGGATGATGAAGGCCACTGTGCTCATTGGGAACTTCAATGCCGCAGACATTTTTCTGTACCCTTTCCCCCAGTTCTGTGCCTTGATACAATCCTGTTTTGGAGGTCTACAGACAATTTCTTGAACTTCATGGCTTGGTTTGTGCTCTGACATGCAGTTATATTGACAGATGTGTGCCTTTCCAAATCATGTCCAGTCAACTGAATGTACCACAGATGAACTCCAATCAAGTTGTATAAACCTCTCAAGGAGGAACAGTACAAACGGGATGCACCTGAGATCAATTTTGAGTGCCATGACAAAGGCTGTGAAAACTTGCTTACATGTGATTTTTGTTTAGTTTTTTCATTTTTAATAAATTTGCAAAGATTTCAAACAACTTCTTTCACATTGCCATTATGGGGTATTGTTTGTTGAATTTTGAGGAAAGTAATGAATTTAATCCATTTTGGAATAAGGCTGTAACATAACAAAATGTGGAAAAAGTGAAGCGCTGTGAATACTTTCCAGATAAAAAATCATTCTTGATTATCTTTTATGCAGTGGTAAATATAAATAACCAGTTATATGGTCAGGGAACAAAATATCTAGTCCATTGTCAAAATAACAAGATGTGTGTATATATATATATATATATATATATATATATATATATATATATATATATACCGTATATACTCGAGTATAGGCCGACCCGAATATAAGCCGAGGCCCCCAATTTACCCCCAAAAAACTGGAAAACTTATTGACTCGTGTATAAGCCAAGGGTGAGACATGGCTGTCCATCCCTGTGTGTGTGTCCGTCCATCCCTGTGTGTCCATCCATCCCTGTGTGTGTATCCATCCATCCATCCATCCATCCCTGTGTGTGTGTGTGTGTATTCATCCATCCATCCATCCCTGTGTGTGTGTGTGTGTGTGTGTGTGTGTGTATCCATCCATCCATCCATCCCTGTGTGTGTGTGTGTGTGTATCCATCCATCCATCCATCCCTGTGTGTGTGTGTGTGTGTGTCCGTGCAGCCTTGTGTGTGTGTGTGTGTGTCCGTGCAGCCTTGTGTGTGTGTGTGTGTGTGTGTGTGTGTGTCCGTGCAGCCTTGTGTGTGTGTCCAGCCTACCTGTGTCCCAAGCCTCCGTCCCGAGCCGCCGTCGTCCCGAGCCTCCTCCGACCCGTCCCGTGCCGTGCCTCCTCCTTCCCGTGCCTCCTCCGTCCCGTGCCGTGCCTCCTCCGTCCCGTGCCTCCTCCGTCCCGTGCCGTGCCGATGGATCGCCGCTCTTCTCGGCGGCCATTCTACAATTCAAAATTCCGCCTCCGCCTGTGATAGGCGGAACACTCAATTTCCCAGCAGCCTGTGTTCCGCCTATCACGGACATCCTCTCATACTCGTCCGTAGTATGAGAATGAGCGGATGTCCGTGATAGGTGGAACACTGACTGCTGGGAAATTCAGTGTTCCGCCTATCACAGGCGGAGGCGGAGAAGGAGGCGCGGCTTTTAAATTTTAATGTCCGCCGTCTGTCTGCTCGATACGCTGATCGAGCAGTCAGACAGCGGTGACTCGAGTATAAGCCGAGGGGGGCACTTTCAGCCTCAAAAAAGAGGCTGAAAATCTCGGCTTATACTCGAGTATATACGGTATATTGAATCTCTTATATATTTTCTATTTTCCTTTAAACAAAAAAAAGAACCAATTTTCACAGGACTGAAATTTTATTATTATATTTTAAAGCCGTACTAAAGGCTAAGGCTTTTTTGCATGGATATAATCATTTTAGATATAATGCACAATACTGGTAAACTTTTGTGTACTTTTAAAGGTAATTGTAATACCTTAATTTACCCCCAGTCTATCAGCCGCCAGCGTCACAAGGTTCAGATGCTTATCTTCCCTTAACCACTTTCAGACCGGACCATTTTGCTGGTAAATGACCAGAGGTCTTTTTACAATTTGGCACTGCGCTGCTTTAACTGGTAATTGCGCGGTCATGCAATGTTGTACCCAAACAAAATTTGCGTCCTTTTCTTCCCACAAATAGAGCTTTCTTTTGATGGTATTTGATTGCCTCTGCGATTTTTTATTTTTTGCGATATAAACGTAAAAAGACCGAAAATTTTGAAAAAAAAATGATATTTTCTACTTTTTGTTATTAGAAAAATCCAATAAACTCAATTTTAGTCATACATTTAGGCCAAAATGTATTCAGCCACATGTCTTTGGTAAAAAAAAAGTCAATAATTGTATATTTATTGGTTTGCGCAAAAGTTGTCACATCTACAAACTAAGGTACGTTTTCTGGAATTTACGCAGCTTTTAGTTTACGACTGCCTATCTCATTTCTTGAGGTGCTAAAATGGCAGGGCAGTACAAAACCCCCCCAAATGACCCCATTTTGGAAAGTAGACACCCTGAGGAAATTGATAAGAGGCATGTTGAGCCCATTGAATATTTTATTTTTTTGCCTCAAGCGATTGAATAATGACAAAAAAATATATATTTTTTTTTTTTTTACTCAAAGTTGTCACTAAATGATATATTGCTCACACATGCTATGGGCATATGTGAAATGACACCCCAAAATAAATTCTGCTGCTTCTCCTGAGTACGGGGATACCACATATGTGGGACTTTTTGGGAGCCTAGCCGCGTACGGGGCCCCGAAAACCAAGAACCGCCTTCAGGTTTTCTAAGGGCGTAAATATTTGACTTCACTCCTCACTACCTATTACAGTTTTGAAGGCCATAAAATGCCAAGATGGCACAAAACCCCCACAAATGACCCCATTTTAGAAAGTAGACACCCCAAGCTATTTGCTGAGAGGCATGTTGAGTCCATGGAATATTTTATATTTTGCCACAAGTTGCGGGAAAATTACAAACTTAAATTTTTTTTTTTTTTTTTTTTCACAAAGTTGTCACTAAATGATATATTGCTCACGCATGCCATGGGCATATGTGAAATGACACCCCAAAATAAATTCTGCTGCTTCTCCTGAGTACGGGGATACCACATATGTGGGACTTTTTGGGAGCCTAGCCGCGTACGGGGCCCCGAAAACCAAGCACCGCCTTCAGGCTTTCTAAGGGCGTTACAGTTTTGAAGGCCATAAAATGCCAAGATGGCACAAACCCCCCCCCAATGACCCCATTTTGGAAAGTAGACACCCCTAAATTTAGGGGTACACTAGTGAGACTAGGTAATAAATGGCGGGTGCCCTGAAACTATAAAAAAATAACTAACCAACCAGCGTCACCTGTAACAGTTATATGGTGATCACTGGTGAAAGGGTTAACTAGGGGGCAATCAGGGGGCTTTATGCGGTAGTATATGGGGGTCCCTGGCGCTATAAAAAGCTGCGGCGAACCTAAATACCTACCTGCCTAACTAGCGTCACCTGTGACACTAATACAGCGATCAGAAAAACGATCGCTTATTAGGCTGGGTTCACACTGGAGCGATGCGGGAACGCCACGAATCCGCGGCGGGTTCCCGCATCGCATGCCTCCCGGCGGCAGTTCACACTGCCCTATGCGAACTGCTGGGAGTGTCAGTGAAATGTTAATGACACCCCCAGATCAGTTCGCATATCGCAGTGCGATCTGCAAACTCGGATCGCATGGTGTGAACACCCATGCGATCCGATTCTGCTGCGGGCCAAAAAATGGGTCCCGTGCGAATTTGCGGCGGGTGCGATGCGAATTCAGCCATACTATCTGTATGGCTGAACTCGAATCGCACAGAGATCGGATGTGATTTGCACTGCAGTGCGGTGCGAATCACATTCGTTCTCATAAACCGCTGCAATGTGAACCCAGCCTTAGGGACACTGGCGACGGGGGGTGATCACGGGGTTAAACCTTTATTGGGGGGGTTAGGGGGGTACATTAGAACTAAAGGGGGCTAACCCTAACTGCCCTAACAGTTATTACAGTCAAAAATGACACCAATGCAAAAAAAAAAAAATGACATTGGTGTCACTGTGACTGGGGGGCAGGGGTAATTGGGGGGGTGATCGGGGGGGTGTGAGTGTGCCTGGCATGTTCTACTGTGTAGTGTCGTGTTGGTGCAACTCACCGATCCTCTCTCCTCGGTGTCGGAACGAAAAATACCGACACGGAGGAGAGAATACATCACTTCCTCTCCTGTGTTTACATTACAGGAGAGGAAGTGATGTCACGGAGCATTTTCATTCGTCGGGAGCGATCGCGAGGGGGTGGCCATGAATGAATGGCCGTCCCCTCCTCCGGGATCGCTCCCGAACGAATACCGACCGCCGCAGGCACCGGGGGGGGGGGGGGGGGCCGTACATGTAAGCCCTTATGCCTGCCCGTGCCATTCTGTCGACGTACATCGTCGTGCGGCGGTCGGCAAGTGGTTAAAGAGCCCTTACAGTGATTTGCAAACATTAGTTTAAATAATAAAATAACGAACATATTATATTTACCTGCTCTGTGCAATGGTTTTGCACAGCACATCCCCGATTCTCTTCTGGGGTCCCTCACCGTCCCTCCTTGCTCCTCCTGTCTTCAGAGTGACCCCTTTATCAAGCCACTTGCTATGGGGACATTAATGCAGACTTAGTCCCTAGCCACACTGTGTGCTTCTTTTGACAAACCCAGTGTGGCTTGGCTCCACCTCCACTCCCTCCTCACAGGCTGTGATTGACAGCAGCGGGAGCCATTGGCAACTGAGTCCTGTGAGAAGGAAGGTAGAGAGCAGCGATGCTGCTCTCGTGCACAGCACTGGATTAGGATCAGGATCGATTAAGTACGGGGGGGACATTAAAGATGTAGCGCAACCCGCATAAGCCGCTAGATATATTACCTGGACCTTCTCCTATTCCAACTCCTGCAGCCAGGCACACAGTATTTTCTTCCACAGCCAGGTGCACTCTTCTGCTCATTCCTTCAATACTCGGTCTAAGATTTTTGGTTGTTTTTGGTATTTTATTGTAAAACTTGGATAGGGAAGCGATTTGTAGTGGGATACTCTGAATTCAACTAGTAACAAGGAGGATAGCTTCTTTAAAGTAGAAGTCCAGCCTGGGCTTCTCCTATGGGTCACAGGGAGTGCAAATCGTTTTGCAATCCTGTGACTCGTTTGAAGCAGAGAGCGGTCTGCGGACATCACACAGATCAGTCCAGGTATTGGGTCATCCCAACTCTGGAAGTCTGGATCCCTAAGGTGCCTGGACTGATGGCTGTCTGTCTCTCAGTGAGCCGCTGAGACATCCGCTCCCCGCCCCTCCAGTGCTCCAGTGAGCATGGAGGATCAGAGCAGATGCTTGACAGTCAGCAGCTCTCTGCTCGGGGAGCCGAGAGAACTGAGCCATCGGCGGTGTTCGAAGGTTCAGTTCTAAGTTCAGAGACACCAGGGAACAGATGCTGCATCCACCTAGGCAAGTACAATAGGGAGAGAAACTCCAACCCATACTTCTCCTTTAACTGAACTGTGGTATTACTGCATGATGCGCTGTACATTCTTGAGCAAGTCCTTTTGCAGGAATAATTGATTGTTGGTCTTCAGGATACTAGACAGTATCTCCTTTCTGTTGAACCCAGTAGCTGACTTTCCTAGAACAGAGCAGTAGCCTAAAGGACCAGGCCCCAAGACCTTTACAGTCTCTGGGGTGAATGATAGACTCCTTACAAACCTCCAGTGACCCCAGACAGATCTTTCAAGGGATGGATCCCCCTTGGTCAGCTCTTCAGAACACTATGGTCTGTACTCTAACTTTATGGCCTCCCACCCGAGGCCACATGGCAACAGGTGCTAAGGAAGGCACAGTACTCTACTCTCCAGGAAAAGATACACTTCATATGTGCTCACTGAATATTAACACCCTATGCTTGTAATTGGCTAAGATGGCATCCATATTTATGCTGCTGGTTTGCATGATTCACTCCTAGTCATCCAGCACAAAGTTGCCTGAATACAGAGGAGCCAATACAGACACAGCAGCGCTAGAAACACACAGGACTTCCTAGCTAAGCAATGTCACTTTTCTGTTAAGCAGGAAAGCTGCTATGTTTTACCTCACAGCCTCCTTTTTAAGCAGGGTACCACAATATATAAGCTACCTACATCTTAGAAACCTACCTAAGAGGGTGCTACAAAGTAAAAAAAAAAACCTTCTGATTTTAGGATCGCTTTTAAATCTCTTCCTTCTCCTGCTCAGGTCTACATATCCAATGAGTCATTTCTTCTCACACATTCACAAGTTCCCAGGCACTTACTGACATGTATGGATGGTGTACTGGGCTGTATGTGTGCTGTACTGTGTATAGTGGTGTGTAAACAAATAATGCATTCTGTATTCGGGCCAACTAATCGATGATAAAGAATAGTTATCGATTATAATTGCTATGTCAGTTAGTTGTTTTCAGCTCTAATAATCTGTTTAGTGCATATAGACTAAAAGTAGCATTAATAGCAGTGGCATCTCAAAGTAGCACACAAAATGGTCAGAAGCATCTCTGAAGGGATCCAGTCTTGACTGTGGAAGCATCTCAAACCGATCTCAACTGGAAGCTGACCATTTGTAGCTAATCTTTGAGGAATGTATAATGTACTGTTTATCCATGTCAGTTAAGGGAATATCCAAAACATTTTTTTGTTTGTTTTTACAGGCCATACACAAACTTTGATGCCATATACTGGTTCAAATATTGGCAACAAAACATTTTATGTCTCTCCGCTACATTGCTCCGTACCGATGCAGATAAAGTCCTTTGTTAGGAGACAAAATAAGGATTGTTCTTTTGAAGACACTAGAGAATTTTCCTATATTGACTACCAAGCAGATGAGAGTAGGCTTCAGCATTGCAAGGAACCTGCCTACTGTGATTCAGGAGACCCCAGTCTTGCTCACTATTATCCAGATATGGTGGAGTGTATCCGACGGTTATGGGAAATGCCGTGGAAAAAGCGTGCAGCTGACAACATTGTACAGTACTATAAACGACATGTTTGGAATGCTAAGAAATTGTTATCCATTCAACAAAGATCTTACAGACCTTTTAACTCTAGACGTATGCACTTGCATTCGCTCAGTGAATATGAAACTATAAAGGGATGTTTTAGGTACAAGAACACAGTGTGTCAAAGTAAGCATTTTAAAAAATCTGATTTTATGGAGTCTGTACACAGTCCCGTAAATAAGACTTTTATTATAAATTCCAATAAGGACCGCGGTTCCATAATCTTGGACAATTGTTTTACCAAACAAAACAAAGTGGATACTCATGAGATTGGTTTTTGCATGAAAGAGCAAAATGGACAGGTTTCTGTCTCAAATTGTAGTCCAGCCAGAAGAAATATTTGTTCAAGGTTTCCTTCCATTCAAAGCCCAAAGAAAGCTTGTAGTATTGATGATGGAACCATAATTTTAGACAAAACTTTCACTTACCAAAATAAAATAGAAACTGATGATGCAAATTCTTCCATTTACCGCAGCAATTTTAGCAAGCTTTCAGAAGTGACAGATGTGCTTTCCGAAAGTTTATTTTCAGCATTCCCTGTATTGCAGAGCCCCAGAAAAAATATTGTCACATTAGGCTCTAGTATGGAAAGTAAGGCTCCATGCAAATTTTTTATCAAGCAGAGCCAAGTGGAAAGCAATATGGCAGACTCTTTGTACATTAAAGAACAGAATAAGCAGGCGTTTATGTACCGTAAAGGACCAGAAACTCATGATGCAAATTCTTCTTTCCAAAACGACATTAAATGGATTTCACAAGTGGCAGGCACCCCACCTAGAGCAAGTCCTGGAAAACACAATGTCATGCTAAAGTGTGGAACGGATCTCAATAACACCTCTTTGGACAACACTTTTACCTACCAAAATGCTGTGGAAGTCGAATCCTATTTTAAAGAGGAAGATAAACATCCGTTGCAAACAAGTGCTCCTTTTAGAAAAAAATCTTTCTCTTTCTCTGACACAGCCCAATTATCAATAACAAATAATTTTTCTCTACACAGCCCAAATATCAATAACAAATCATTTTCCGGCTTGAATAATACAAATGTAAACTTAAACAAGACAATTAATTACCAGGAAGGTTTGAAAACTGAAGTTGCTGCTTCTTGCAATCAGGAACTTAATAGACCATTTTTTAAGCTGGATAATCCTCTACGTAAACTCAATTTAGTTTCTAATTTACCTGTAGCTGACAACCTAAGAGAAAAGAAAATCCCAAATATGATGTTTAAAGACCTATACAAAATCGAAAATCGAAATGGTTCTCATCCAAATGTCCGAGTCCAATCATCTGAAATGGTATGGTCTCTTGTTAATTCACCAGGATCTCGGAGATCCAAAAGACAAGCAAATAGCAACTTATCCTTCTCTACATTTAAGAGGCAAAAAAGTGCAGATGAAACTTTTATAAAAAGTATAACCAATACGGATTCTCTTCCAAAACCAAGTCCTGTAAGTTACCCTCTATATTTTTTAAGACCTTTCACATGTGTATTTATGTATTTCTGTCTGACAACTACAGATCTCATATAAGTGAACTGATGTAAAAAGAGCATGGTTAGCATTCATCACAACCAACAGGGAAGAAAGCTTGACTTTAAAAACAAACAAAAAAAAAATGTCCTGATTCACACTAGTGTGATTTCAGATGCACCTTGAGTTGCACAGAATCGCATGACAATGGAAATCAGATGATTTTTAATAATGCCTGTTTACATCAATGCAGAGCAGCGTTATTTTAGAAAAGGGTCCGGTGCTACTTTGGTGCAATTCCAGCATGATTCTGGCCCCATAGAATATGCTAACCACACCCAAGTTGCATTACATAATCAAACTGAAAGACAGATCAAAATCTGACTGCAACAGTGTAAAACCTAGCTATATATATAATTCAGTGTAAAATAATATCGGATATATTTTGTGATAATACAAAAAGATAATATATACTTTCAATTATATGTTGGAAATACAGATAATACATTTTACCACAAGCTTATTACAAAATGTCATATTTCAACAACTGCCTTCTGTGGCTCTACAGACTTATGTAAACAAACTAGGTGTTGACTTTGACACTTGTGATCTTCTTTAAAACAAATAGACCTTCAAGCTACACTTTAAAAATGCACAGACCAAATGTTATACCGTGCACAAAGCTTGATAATTTAATCAAGACTTATTTACAGTAATATTCTCGAATGAAACATATATCATAACAAAGCTATTGATAAGACTATTAAAGTCAGTTTTTGTTGCGATATGCAACTACGGTATGTTTATTTCTCTGTATTTCTATAATGAATTATTTCGTACTGCAGTTAAAATTGAGTACTGTCCGTGATACTTTTTTTATTTGCACTAACGTACAATTTTTCAGGACAAGCTTTCGGGGTATGTCCAAGCAGTACTGATTTACAAATTTTTAAGCAGAATGTAAAAACAAAACAAAAAAAACCACCTCTGAGGGAAAGAAGAGAAAAAAAACAACAAAAAAAACACATACAAATAATCAATGGCAATAAAGATAACAGAAGAGTTAGTAAGATAACACAGAGGGAGAGCTATGGAATGGAGGAGGGGGGGGGGGGGGGGGGTGGGTGCTAGTCCCAGAGGGGGTTGTAAAACTTTAGTATAATGGGTAAGGAAACCTATATCTAAATTCAGGCCATTATTTTTTGTGTCAAAAAGAATTATCATTCTTAGTTCAAAGGTTTTCCTTTCCTGGATAGTTCTGAAATTCCCTTTTAAGAACTACAACATTGAGGTCTTCTATAGTGTGGTCCGGTTGTGAGAAGTGATGTCCCACAGGTGTACATAAACTGTCTTCTTTATGTTCCTTGGTGGTATGTCTGTGTAAATTCATCCTCGTTTGCAACTTCTGTCCTGTTTCACCAACATAAGATCCTTAGCTGCACCTTTTGCATTGGATGAGGTACACAACATTATTGGTGGTACAGTTGTAAAATTGTATGTTAGTGCAAATAAAAAAAAGTATCACAGACAGTACTCAATTTTCTCTGTCACAATTGCACTAATACGGCTACAATCACATGAAGTATGTACTGCAGTTAGAAACAAAACAATTCCAAACCTGTTACAAAGTTTAAATGGTTTTAGTAATGTATATACTAAATAATTCAAATGTCAATAGAATAGAAAATGAATACTTTACTGGTGGTCTAAAACGTTTGTTTTGAGAAGTATCAGTTAGATGTTCCAAAGGAGATCTTTTACTCTTCCTCCTACATCTCTACTCTCTCCTTTTTCTTCTCTCGTCTCCCCCAAGATTCTCTCAGCCTCAAATTCTTTCAGTCCCTCGCCCAGCTATGTGTAACCAGTCTATATTGCCTTAGAATGTGGGTGTGGAAATGCCGTTCACATCATGAGAGATGTCAAAACACGTCATTTCCTGGATAACCCTTATAGCAAAATTGTAGTTTCCTAAACAGTTTTCAGTAGGGGCAGTATAGGATAAGAAATGTATGTTATTGTTTTATATTGCATGTTATTTTTCCTGTTCAATTCATGAATGACCCTTGACTTAGGCTTAGAAAAAGAACATAAATATCAAGAATTGTCTAGATTCTGTCACTCTCTGCTCTAAAGTCAGTGAACTTAGTTTAAACTCTTTAGAGAGAGGGGAAACATTTTTATTTTATTTTTTTAACAAAATGGTGTCTGAGTTCACATATATTATATTATATTTAATGCAGAGACACAGAGCAGAGGGAGCTCTCATAGGCTCCTCCCGCTGTTAGACAAACTCCTGTGAGGCATAAGCAGGAATGTAGTTTACAGACCCTGTGTGTCTACGCATGCACACAAAATATAATCCAATGAGCCTCTGCATCCCTGGACCTGGAAATATTTGCAAAATAGTGTTGTAAGCTGCTGTGCACCTCATTTTTCCAACTGAAAAATAGTAAAGCAGTCCAAATATAGTTGGGTTAGTTAAAGAGGAAGTAAACCCTGATGGGTTTACTTCCTCTTTTTTTCCCTGCAAAGGTAAAGCATAATGGACTACTATGCATCGCATAGTAGCTCATTATGTGTCACTTACCTGACACAGGAGCCAGCGAAGTCGCCGCTGATCCCTGTAGTCCGCCGCATCCATCTTGCTGGTGGCGTCTCGCAGCTCCGACCAATGACAGCGGCGAAGCCGCGATGACGTCACTCCCGCGCATGCGCACGGGAGTCGCGTCTCGCAGCTCCGCCGCTGCCATTCGGCGAAGCCGCGATGACGTCACTCCCGCGCATGCGCACGGGAGTCGACAAATTAGGCAAATCCATTCTTGGACTTGCCGCATTTAGTGCGCCTGCCCATTTTCGGGCAAATATCTCCTAAACCATATAGGTTTAGGAGATATTGCTTGGACCTACAGGTAAGCCTTAATCTAGGCTTACCTGTAGGTCAAAGTGGTTTGAAGGGGTTTACTTCCTCTTTAAGTGCTCTCAACAAAAAACACGCTGAACTCAAATTATTAACTTTAGTGCACTGTGTGAAGCAAAACCTAAAAATTATAGTAGAAACATCACTGGTGCTATTTGAATGCAATTAGTGATCTGGTGTCTGTGCTATTTGCATACAATTAGTGATAAGCTGTTACCAGCTATTACCTTGTAAAACTCAAATTCCAACATTAAAGGAGACGTACAGCCAAAGCTTGTTTGACTGTACTTCTCGGCTAGATCACAGCATTGTTCTGCACTCCTGTTAACCCATTTAAGCAGACAGCCACTGTTGGCTGATGTCACAGAACCGGTCCAGGCTCAGGAAAGATTGTGACCATATGGTTGGGATCCACCCACATGCCTGCACCTCTTAGCAAGCCGCTGAGAGCCTGAGCCAGACTCTCCTGCCCCCTTCACAGTCCAGTGGTCCAGTGAGCATGGGGGGACACAGCAGAGAGCTGGTGACTGACAGTCACTGGCTCTCTACTCAGGAAGCTCTGAGAACCGAGCGATCAGCAGCGTTTGGTCACTCAGTTCTCAGCTCTAGAGCCAGTGGGGGAAAGATGCAGCCTCAGACATGCGTACAGCCTTTGGCAGCCTGTGACTACTGCCCATGGCACGCCTGTGACTACTGAGTGCAAAAACCCGCTCTGTGTGTGAATATCTTATTTCTGGTGGGGGATTTTTTACTATTTCTTTTTTTATTACTTTTTACAATTTGTAATACTATATACAATCTCATTTTGTTACGGTTCTGTTGGGGATAGGGAAGCTTTGGTGAAGGGGTTCAAACAGACCTGATTTTTCACTTTTGAGATCAGGAACAAGATCAATGACACATAGTCCTCAGTCGTCGTCGTCGTCTCCTCTGCATCCACAGCTGCAGGATAGTTCTGTTTATGATCATTTAGCTAGCATGAGCTTATAGCAGAAGGTGGAATGTATACTTTGTCTTGTCTGCATTAAAGGAGAAGTCCCCCGGCATCTCTTCACTGAGAACCGAGCTATTGAACACCGCCGATAGCTAGGTTCTCTCACCTCCCAGAGCAGGAGAGCTGCTGATTGACAGTTGGCAGCTCTCCTGCTCTGCTCCTCCACGCTCACCGAAGCGCTTAGCTGTGGAGAGGCAGGAGGTTGCTCGCTGAGAGGCTGAGACTGCCATCAGTCTAGGCACCTGGCAGATCCAGACTTCCGAACTTGGTGAGGTCAGCAGAGTGCAGTCTTCAGCCTGCTCTCTGAAAATGGGTCACAGGCATGCAAAACAAATTGCAAAAACAAATTGCAGTCCTGTGACCCTTACGAGAATCCCCAGCCAAACGCGGCTGGACTTCTTTTAACCACTTCCGTACCAGCTGCCGCAGTTATACTGCAGCAGGTTGATTGCTCATTACAGAAGGAGAACAGGGATGTGTGTAAACACACAGATCCCAGTTCTCTCAGGGGACAGGAGACAGATTGTGTGGTCGTACTAAGTCCTGTCTCTCTCTCTCTCTCTCGCCATCCCCCTATAGTGGGAACACAGTTAACCCCTTGATCGCCCCCTAGTGTTAACCCCTTCCCTGCCAGTGTCATAGAGCACTGATCGCTGATCACCGCCATTACTAGTAAAAAAATAAAAATGCCTTATGGCGATTGTTTTTGGTTAAAAAAAAAAAAAACATTTTTTAAAAGAATACATGTCGGCTTAAACTGAGGAAAATTGTATATTTATTATTTTTAAAAAATTTGGGATACTTATAGCAAAAAGTAAGATATTGTGTTTTTGTTTTTCTCAAAATTGTCATTCTTCTTTTGTTTATAGCGCAAAAATGTTTGTTTGGGTACAGCGTCGCAGGATTGCACAATTGTTAAAGCGAAGCAGTGCCGTATTGCAAAAAATGGCCCGGTCATTGAGCAGCCATATTTTCCAGGGCTGAAGTGGTTAAAGTAGTCTTAACTACCCCTTTGCATTCTTTCTGACAATTTTGAACGTGGCACATCATTTGTTCCTGTTATGCTGGGGAAGAGAGCCCAACGTACAGTGCATCTTGGCAAGACGGTGAGCTGCTGATCGGTGTATTCAGACAGCAGTGGGTGCCACTGTCAGAAAGCAATGTCCCGGGGGGGGGTGGGGGGGGGTAATAACTCCTAAAAATATATATATATTTTTGGTTCAGATCTATCTAAAGATTACATTTTATTGTTGTTTTTTTTTTTTTATTTTTTTTTTTTTTTTTATACAGAAATTCTCTGCTTGGTCTTAGTCAAATGCGTGGCTTCACATTCCAGTTTAATTCAGTAAGTAAAATTAATTTTACTATGCAGTAGTAAATCGAAAATTGTATTTTAGAAAGGAAAATGTGGAACAAGGTATTAAATATAAAAAAATAGTATTTATGGGCGTATAAAATGCACTTTTTTCCCCTTAAAATCAGGGGGAAATCGTGGGTGCGTGTTATATGCCATTCCCTCGCTGATCTGCGCTGTCTGGAGCCCCGCCGACATTTACCGAGCCGAGTGTACTGTGTACTCGGCTACGTTCGCAGTCCCGCCTCCCTAGCCTTTACATCCCGCCATTGGCCCGGTGTTGTGTCCATCATAGGAGGCGGGACGGGGACGTTACGGGCGAGCTATCCCCTATTTTGTAGACGCTATAATTTTTGCGCAAACCAGTCAATATACGCTTATTGCGATTTAATTTTTTATTTTTTTTAACAAAAATATGTAGAATGAATATCCGCCTAAACTGAGGGAAAAAAAAATATAAAAAAATCAGGATATTTATTATAGCAAAAAGTAATAAATATATATATTTTTTTTCAAAATGTACTTCTTTTTTTTTTTCTTTGTTTATAGCGCAAACATTTAAAAAAAGCACATGTGATCAAATACCACTAAAAGAAAGCTCTGTTTGTGGGCAAAAAAATGTATTTGAGTACTTCACATGACCGTGCAATTGTAATTCAAAATGTGACAGCACTGAAAGCTGAAAATTGGCTTGGCCAAGAAGGGGGAGAAAATGCCCTGTATTGAAGTGGTTAAGCATTAAAAAAAGATCACTGCTCCAGAAAAATCGGCCGTGATAAAAAAAATATTTCCATCGATACATGTCCCCTGGGGCAGGACCTGGGTTATGACAATAACTTGCATATAAGCTTTTAAAATGAGCACTATTGATTTTTCATGTTCGTGTCCCATAGACTTTAACTGTGTTCATGTGTTCTTTCAAATTTTTTACCTGTTCGGTATGTTCTGGTGCAAACCAAACCGCGGGGTGTTTGGCTCATCCCTAGACAGAGGTGATGGATGCTCTAGCAGTGAAGGGGGTGTTTTGCTTGACTCTTTACTAGCAACCGGATCACCACATACTGGGACTAACCTCAAGCCACAGAGTACTAGCCTGTGAGTCATGGATGACATAATGAGGCCTCATAAGGAGAACAAATTTGAATTTATGGAGAAGTGTGTTTCCTGTATCCATTAGTAATATACGGACATTTTCACTAGGAGCAAGGTGATGGGACTGCCGAGTTGGTGGAGACCGGAACAACCTCCACTGTACCTACTCAGAAAGGCTGCACACCTGAAGAGAGAGGTGTTCTCTTAACAGAAGCTGTGTCCAAAGTGCAGTAGTGTAAGATGTGTGGCCATGTAGTTTAGTGTTTGCTGTGCAATTGCTCTGCTCGCTTTTGGAATGTCTCCTTAATGTTGATTTTGCATGACTGTGGTTTCTGCCTATGGTTTAGGCATTCGTGCAATTCGAGTGTGTCCTTGTTCGGGTGCCTTAAGCTCTGCCCATAACTATGTTACCAATCTTGCTGGAATGAATAAGTAACAAATACCGTATTTTTCGCACAATAAGACGCACTTTTTTTTTTTTCAAACCAGAAATATGGGGGGAAATGTCTCTGCGTCCCATGGAGCGAATGCATGTTAGGCCCCGCCCCCGATGGCAACGCCCTCCACCACCACCACCAGAAGAGAGGCATGAGAGCGGAGGACAGACATCTGAAGCTCCTGTGAGCAGGGCCAGACTGGCCTACCTGTGACTGCAGCACTCTCCTCCCTCTGTCCTGTCCTCCGGTGTTTGTATGTTATGGAGCTGGGTCTTTGTGCAAGGTCCCGCCCCCCCCCCCTAAACTGGCTCGTGTGATAATAGATTGAATCAGTGTTCCGCCTATCACAAGAGCCGGTCTAGGGGGGCGGGACCTTTCACACAGACCAAGGTCTGTGACATACGAGCACCGAAGGACAGAGGGAGGAGAGCGCTGTGTTATCCAGAGGATGACAGTGGGCATAGAGGCTGACATTGGTGGGCACAGAGATTGCAATTGGTGGACAGAGAGGCTGCAGTGGGCACAGAGGCTGTGATTGGTGGGCAAAGATGCTGCAGTGGTGGGCAAAGAGGATGCATTTATGTGCAATGGTCTGGTCGCACAGAATAGGTGTTAGAAGGGGGGAAGGAGCCAACATCACTAGTCTAAGGGCTTTCACATTTTGGAAAAGGGAAAGGTGGCAGGCTTAGTCAAAGTTTTTTGACTTTCATATAGTTAAAACCTACATAAAGTTTCAAGGCCCCATGGTGGCAATTAGGTCAATAGTAGGTGTACAGTGCCTTGCGAAAGTATTCGGCCCCCTTGAACTTTTCAACCTTTTGCCACATTTCAGGCTTCAAACATAAAGATATACAATTTTTTTTTTTGTGAAGAATCACCAACAAGTGGGACACAATTGTGAAGTGGAACGAAATCTATTGGATTTTTGAAACTTTTTTTAACTAATAAAAAAATGAAAAGTGGGGCGTGCAAAATTATTCGGCCCCCTTGCGTTAATACTTTGTAAAGCCACCTTTTGCTGCGATTACAGCTGCAATTCGCTTGGGGTATGTCTCTGAGTTTTGCACATCGAGAGACTGAAATTCTTGCCCATTCTTCCTTGCAAAACAGCTCGAGCTCAGTGAGGTTGGATGGAGAGCGTTTGTGAACAGCAGTTTTCAGCTCTTTCCACAGATTCTCGATTGGATTCAGGTCTGGACTTTGACTTGGCCATTCTAACACCTGGATACCTTTATTTGTGAACCATTCCTTTGTAGATTTTGCTGTATGTTTGGGATCACTGTCTTGTTGGAAGATAAATCTCCATCCCAGTTTCAGGTCTTTTGCAGACTCCAACAGGTTTTCATCCAGAATGGTCCTGTATTTGGCTGCATCCATCTTCCCCTCAATTTTAACCATCTTCCCTGTCCCTGCTGAAGAAAAGCAGGCCCAAACCATGATGCTGCCACCACCATGTTTGACAGTGGGGATGGTGTGTTGAGGGTGATGAGCTGTGTTGCTTTTACGGCAAACATATCGTTTTGCATTGTGGGCAAAAAGTTCAATTTTGGTTTCATCTAACCAGAGCACCTTCTTCCACATGTTTGGTGTGTCTCCCAGGTGGCTTGTGGCAAACTTTAGACGAGACTTTTTATGGATATCTTTGAGAAATGGCTTTCTTCTTGCCACTCTTCCATAAAGGCCAGATTTGTGCAGTGTACGACTGATTGTTGTCCTATGGACAGACTCTCCCACCTCAGCTGTAGTTCTCTGCAGTTCATCCAGAGTGATCATGGGCCTCTTGGCTGAATCTCTGATCAGTCTTCTCCTTGTCTGAGCTGAAAGTTTAGAGGGACGGCCAGGTCTTGGTAGATTTGCAGTGGTCTGATACTCCTTCCATTTCAAAATGATCGCTTGCACAATGCTCCTTGGGATGTTTAAATCTTGGGAAATCTTTTTGTATCCAAATCCGGCTTTAAACTTCTCCACAACAGTATTACGGACTTGCCTGGTGTGTTCCTTGGTCTTCATGATGCTCTCTGCGCTTTTCATAGAACCCTGAGACTATCACAGAGCAGGTGCATTTATACAGAGACTTGATTACACACAGGTGGATTCTATTTATCACTATCCGTCATTTAGGACAACATTGGATCATTCAGAGATCCTCGCTGAACTTCTGGAGTGAGTTTGCTGCACTGAAAGTAAAGGGGCCGAATAATTTTGCACGCACCACTTTTCTGTTTTTTATTTGCTAAAAAAGTTTAAAATATCCAATAGATTTCGTTCCACTTCACAATTGTGTCCCACTTGTTGGTGATTCTTCACAAAAAATAAAAAATGTATATCTTTATGTTTGAAGCCTGAAATGTGGCAAAAGGTTGAAAAGTTCAAGGGGGCCAAATACTTTCGCAAGGCACTGTATTAGGGTGCAGCTTATACTGCCTGATGATTAGTTAAGTAAATTGTACTAAGCAAAGGTTTACTTTAAACCTGTTCTAAGTTTTTTTTTTTTTTTTTTTTTTTCCCTTTTTTCTTTTTTTCCTTCAAGAATAAAATAGGTTCTTAAAGCGGTAGTAAACTGATGTCACATGCTTCATCCATTGTGTAGATCTCCTAAACACTGCAAGTTTAGGAGATATTCACTGTACCTACAAGTAGGCTTACCTGTAGGTACAATTTACAAGTTTACTACCGCTTTAAGCATGATGATAGTTTGCTGTTTGGATATATATTTTTTATATAACTGCTATTTTTTATTTCATTATGTACAGGAAACCGGGTTACAAGTTCAAGCTGGCAACGCTGGATATTGACAAGAAATTGTACTCAGCCATTTTTCATGTTCGTCTAATGTTTATAGTTTTTATTGAAGCGGGGGGGGGGGGGGGGGGGGGGGGAGAGAAATAGAATCGAACACACCTGAAATATGATAGATGTTTTTACATGTTTTGGAAATTTTTATTTGAACGTGCTTTTAAGACTACTAAGCCCTGTAAATTCTACCTGTATTTGACCAACCTCAAGTAAACTGTCTGTGCATTAATGTTTTGCTGCTAACTAAATGCTACAGGAAGAGCATCTACTCTGTGTGTGTGTGTGTGTATATATAGGCACCGAGCTTTACTGCTGAATACAGTATCTTCCTTCATTTACAATGCAGGCTTTTAAGATTTAACAAACCTTTATATAAGCAATATTGGCACAATCTGCTTGAGGTTCAGATAATTCAGCTAAAAGTTAATGGGGCTATTTCTTTTTTTATATTTGAGATTCTTCTTCTTCTTCTTTGTTGGTCATGGAGCTTCCTTTTTTATATATTTTAAGAGCTTTAACTTTTATGGAACTCCTTCAGCAAAGGTAGAGTTCTTACTAACAAATGTAAATGCAAAATGTATGATATGCTGTTAAAAGAAACCCAGAAAGAGGTGGAAGACCCCGTTTGAAAGAATGAAGAATTCTTTCAGACTGGATATGTCATGCATAAGGATGTACTCTAGCCAGTGTTACCAGAGTTCACTCTAATTAATGCCTTTAAAACTGTTCTGCGGGTTTTGGGGCTTGATCTTTTACCGTACAGACTGTTGCCTCTTCCTCAGAATGATCCCAGTGTGTGATGTTTTGGCTTCTGACAAGATCTATGCCCCCCCCCCCCCCATTGTGTTCCCCCATTGGGGGGAAATTACGTTGGTAATACCTTCTAGAAAGAAAGAATTGATAGTGAGTGTAAAGGACTCATGGATGTGAGCAATTGCTACAGTCTGCCTTAACTAAAGAAGTAACATTTTCTAAGTTTTATGTGTTCAGTAGCCTGTCCTCAATTTTAAAATCGCCAATTTTAAGTAAGCGCACATTTGTTTTTCTGTCTATCGTTCTCTCGCCAGGGTTTTGGATTTGTTGAACCTACGTGATGAAATTTATCAAATATATGTTTTTTAGGTGTATTGGCCCATTGTTTCAAGGGCATTTGAAGTAGATTTTCAATAAAGACAAATTAGAAAAAAAAAATCTATACAACAATATGTCCTTTTCATGTTGTTAAGTTTCCTGTGTTATTGTAAAGTTTTAATTTTGATGCAGAATTTTAGTTTGCATGGCATACAAAATTAAATTGACACGTCTGGTTTCTTTGCCTTTTTTTTTTTTTTCCTGATGGCCCTGGCATACACACTTATAAATGGTGATTCCAGCAAAGGACATGGTGTACTTGCAGAAAACCAGAGCACATAAGCCTATGGGACACCCACCCTAAAAAGTGTGGATAATACAGAAAAATTATGGGGAGAGTAGTTCACAGTAATCTTATGAACCGGATGATATCTATCCAAATAGTAAGAAAAACAAAAATATATATATAATACACTGACCCAGAAAACGTAATGCATACAAACAACCCCCAAAAAATCAACTTGCCAAGAAAAATTAGTTTTCCTTACACATATGGGTTAGTCCAGTTTAAACCCTGTAAGCTAGGATATTGTGCAAGGAGCAACAGTTGGGTCAGCCTGAATGTTGCCCTATGTTGATGACGCACTGGCCATTGTCCCCCCAGTCCATATTCAGGTCCATAAAATGTCCCTCATCACTCCTGGCTTCATGTTGTAAAACAATACCCCAAGTGTTGTCATTAAGATCATGAATAAAATCATTCAAGGAGCCAATGTCACCCTCCCAGAGGAGGAGTGTCCTCTTTCCACTTGGCCATAAAGAGTTTGGCCATACTGGGAGCAAAATTGGCTCATGACCCTCCAAGACAGAAATGGTTATGCTGCATGGCAAATGAAAGTAACTGTAATATAAACTCCTGATGTATGGATTGCAAGCTGGTCACCACAGTCATTTTATTGGTTTGAAACCAGCGCTATATTTTCCATTCACATGGGAGTTTATTACTTTAATGAAAGTGTTACTAATGCCACAACAGTAAAATAAGTCTGTATATGCAGCATAGTATGCTTGTTATACTCACTGTGGAACTTAAGAGTTTAATCCTCTGCATTGAGTAAAAAGGCTGTTTTATTCTGTATGCATAGATCCTTCCCTCCCTGCACTGTCTATCTGGCAAAGACCAGCTAACATGCAGAGTAGCCCACTTGCACATGCTCAGTTGTGTCTTTTATGCTGGAGAGAACATTTACTTGTTGATCAGAGCTAGCCAGGTCACATGATATTGGCATCACAGAGGTGGACATAAAAAGAAAGAAAAAGCCCGCGCTATGGAAATAAGGAATATGTAATAATATAATAGGACTGCTGCTAAAGTGAAAGACCCCAATATAGGCAAAAGATTAAAACTTATACTCAGCGCTGCTCCTATGGCTAAAACCAGTATAGTTTTAGAAAAACCTATATTTACCAATACAATATCACAATATGGCTTAAAGACATAGTATGAAGTGCACAGTGTAAAGCAATGTATAAAATTATATATATATATATATATATATATATATATATATATATATATATATATATAATTTTATTCAATCATATAAAGTCCATGCAATATGGTGTGCTGAACTTGTAAACAGTTGTAATGATGGTTCTCAGGAACTCCTATCTTCCACCGGTATGGTTAAAACATACGGCTATCCTGGCCTCTCTCCGGTCCTGGCAATGTGGTCGGGATACAGATAATCCAATTAGGTATGCAGCCCAGTGACCAAGACATCATATGAAAATATATATATGAGACAAGGTATGGTTGAATGGGGTGTTGTATGTGATGACTGAAAATGTGTTTTGTTTTTCATTTGTATTGTATACCATCCACATGCCTGATGAAGGAGCGCGCATGCCACTAGCATCATAACACAGAGACTCAGGACTCTATAGACTGACAATCCCTGCTTTGCCTTGCCAACTCTAGCCCGGGACACTGGAATCCACCGGCGCTGCCAGACAAGACTACAGCGTATGAGGATCACCCCCTGTGGAGCCCTGTCGCCTATTCTACTGTCCATTCAGAGTTCTTCATTACGATGTGCCTGTTTTTATTCAACTCAGAGGGAGCGCATTTATACTGCAATTAAAAAAGTGTGTTATATTACTGCACTTAGCTTGGCGCTGCTTGTTTCTCTCTTTTGTATTTCTTTCCAAGGTGTTTCTGCCCTTCAGCGTGCTGCCTCCTGTTTTGTGCCAGTAACTTTTCCCTGAGGTTATATACCCAGGCTCCCTTTTTCCACCAAATACATTTACATCAGGAGTCATTCTTTGAATAACTGTTTATCAACTTACTGCTGCTATTTTTAAGTGTCCCATCCTTGGACACTTTTAAGCCCCTCCCTCTAATCCTGTTTATAATACACCCGTGCATACAGTTGTCATTTTTAGCACAACAAAATATAAACTTTTCCCTTCATTGCCATTCAGCCTTATGGAGTTATCCCTGTGTAGTGTCCATACAATCCAGTTACCAGTGACTGGAGATGCTGATGTTAAGCATAGCATGATATTTTATATGTTGATATAGGTTTGCCTAATACTATACTGGTTTGAGCTATAGGAGCAGACCTGAGTTTAACTTTTAATCATTTACACATGTGGGCGTGTATACAGGCTGCAGTATAAATGACATTCCTGAACTTACTGGAGAAACTGCAGTTTAACGTGTAACTGTGGTATACATATCCTCCAAAAAGGTATATATTGGCAATATTTTAATGTAAAAAAGAAGATTTATAAGCTATGGAGGGGGCCGCGCCGCGGATAAACTATTTTCATATTACTGGGTTAGTAACACTTTAATGTAACTTTCTAATTGAACATATTACACTATGGAAGTTTTTTTAGCCATACTTTTGAGGCTGTGTCCTATACATGCCTGTTGATCCTTTGTGACCACTGAGGGATTGTAAACAGAATTGCTAGGAAATAAAAATTCTGGAAAACAAAACAGCGTGGGGTCCCCCTCAATTCATATCAGAAAGAGGTTTCACCAAAAATGGAATAGAGCGTTGCCACTATCCCATACAAAGATATTTATAGTAAAGTAATTTATTGCATTTTATGATAAGAAGTCAATGTAAATTAGACATTACAATTCACTGATTTAAGAGCAATAGCAAAACATAATAGATACAAAATGACTGATATTATCTCAAGATAAGAGCTTTGGCCCAACGCGTTTCGGGATTGTGTTCTTTCTTCAGGGGCATTCACTTGTGGAGAGCAGTGTGCATCTATGATAAAAACATACATCCAATTCTCTTTGAGGGACCTCTTTTTTCAATTCATATCAGGGCCTTAGGATCTGGTATGGATCTAAAGAGGAACCCCACACCAAAATCCATATCGGACCTTATCTGAGCATGCAAGCGCTCCCCTCCTGTATTATACCAGGCCACATGCCCTCAACATGGGGATTGCTCCCACCCCCCCAAAGGATATTGTCGGTGGCCGCTGTCATCCTTAAAAACCATGACTCATCTGCTGTCAGCGGGATGTAAACAAAAATGCAGTTTTAAAAAAAAAAACAGTGTGGAGTCCCTTCTCCAATCCATACCAGGCTCTTCGGATCTGGTATGGATTCCAAGGGGAACCCCGTGGGGGTGCTTTGGGGCAGGGGGGCTCTGCGCTCCCCGCCAATGCACCTTCTCCGTGTTGATGGGGCAAGGGCCTCTCCCACCCAAACCCCTGGCCAGTGGTTGTGGGGTCTGCAGATAAAGGGCTTATCGGAATTCGAGGGGCCCCCATGTGAATGAGCAGGGGATACATAGTACCCCTACTAATCCACCAAAAAGTGAGTAAAACAACAGTTTTTGGCAAGCCCTTTAAGAGAAAAGAAAATGTTCCCTGAAGTAAATCCAACGTTAGTCACGATGAACGCCAGCCGCCAATTGAAAAAAAAAAAAAGCTCTGTACCTGATGAAGGCTCCTGCCTTCTGACAGCTCCACTGACTGACAGTTCCTAAATAAGGGGTGATGCCACCTAATGATATTCTTAAATAAATAAGGTGGTGGACAGCAATGGCCTTCGTCGGATGCAGAGCTGTTTTTTTTTGGGGGGGGGCGTCGGCGGCCGGTGTTCATTGTGATTGACACTGGATCTACTTCAGGGACATTTTTGTTTTATTTGGGGGGGGGGGGGGTTGTTTTCTTTAATAAAGGGTTGGTCAAAAACTGGAGTTGTTTTTATTAACTTTTTGAGTAAAAGAGTATGTACCACATACCCATTCACATGGAGGGGGTGGGATCTGGTGTCTGGAGAAGGTGCTCGTTATCTCCCTCTTTAAGGATCGACCTGCAGATGCTGGGTGGCAGGTAGCTTTCAGGACACTGAATAAAGACCATTCTGGGGAATGTTAGTTGTGCAAGTACCAGAACGGAACTCATAGCTCCCAACGGTCCCTGATTTTGAGGGATTGTCCCTGACTTGGAAAGTCCCTAATTTGTCCCTCATTTTGGTCTGATTTATATAGTGGTATATAAAATGCACTTATATCTTTTTAAAAAGTCTTTCCCAGTGCTAAATCTTTCATCCAATTTCTGAATTTGTAAATTTAAAAAAACGCATAAAGGAATCGTATTAGTAAAAAAAAAAAAAGCTCTTGAGGGTTTAAAAAAAAAAGTTCTTCGGTATAGTTCACCTTAACTTTTGTTAATAGCTTTCCCTCGTTTCTATCTCAAAAAGTTGTGAGGTATGCAGAGCTAAGTGCCAGAGGTTGCTATATGGACTACTGCTGTAGGGTCCCAAATATAGTGGCTATTCCCTCTTACCTCCAGGAATGCTGCATTTGGAAGTTAGAGAGAAGTTTGTTCTCCTATTATTGCTACCCAAAACCCCTATAGTGTTAAAGTTCTTCAGCAACAAATACTAAAGAGACATCCTCTAGAGTCTAGACCAGTGATGGCAAACCTTGGCACCCCAGATGTTTTGGAACTACATTTCCCATGATGCTCCACTACACTGCAGAATGCATGAGCATCATGGGAAATGTAGTTCCAAAACATCTGGAGTGCCAAGGTTCGCCATCACTGGTCTAGACTGAGCCTTAATTGTCAGTGTGCATGGAACTGACCTTGTGTGACTGAGCCTGTACTATTTAGAATCTGGGCACATTCTCAGTGGTTTCTCCAGGGTAAGCGCTACAGAATAAAAGCTGATCATTGTAAGTATCTCTGTCAGTATTAAATGGTTTGTTTTAACCCTCTGACTGCTACTTTGCCTGGACGGCTTGGTCTGTTAAAGCAAGTTGAAAATAAGAGACTTACTGCCTGGATCACCAGGTGAAAATAAAGAAAAAAAAGCCTAAAAAAAGAAAACTAAGAATTGGTAAGCTGCCATTTAATACATTTTAGTTTTTGGGTTTAATACTACTTTAACCAGTTGCCTCACGGCGATTTACGTCAGCAGAATGGCAGGGGTGGGAAAATGGGCATACATGTAGGTCCCTCCCTGTGGGCTATTGTGCACGCGGCAGTCATTAGAGGACTGATCAATCCTCAGGTCCTGGCCAATGTTTTCTAGCCTGGACCTGCTGATTGGTCCTAGCTACCTTCCCCTGTGTAAGTGTAAACACAGACAGGAGGAAGTGATGTCATCTCTCCTCCTGGAGACTTTTTTGATTCCAGCGAGAGGGGAGAAGACATCTAACAGTGAGTTGCACTACACTAACACCAGTACACTTGCCACCCCCGATCGCCCCCCAGTTAACCTCTTCACTCCCTGTCACTGTGTCACCAATTGCAGTTTTCAGATTTTTCACTGATCACTGCATTGGTGTAATTTATGACTGAAATAAGTGTTAGGACAGTAACCCCCCCTAATAAAGGTTTAACCCCTTGATCCCCCCCCCAGTTAACCCTTTAACCCCCTGTCGCCAGTGTCACTAATCAATCTTTTTTCTGATCGCCGTATTTGTGTCACGGGTGGCGCTAGTTAGCCAGTTCGTTGATTTCTTTCACCATTCACGGTGACAGAAGACCGGGCCACCGCCTGTAAGAGCTATAAGAAGGCGTGGTGGCCCGGCAGAAGAACCGAAGAGGGGGACAAGACCCCCGAAGTCGGAAGAAGAGACGGCGGCGAGGAAGAAAGCCGGGCTCCTCCGCTAGCAAAAGAGCTAGAAGAAGATAGCGGAGGAGTCCGGCGAGAAGACCCCCGAAGACGGAAGACCCCCGGAGCTGTGCAATAAATTATTTTATCTTGTGTGTTGTGTTTTTTTTTGTACTTTATTTTACAGGTGAATGGGTAGGGGTACATTGTACCCCATACTCATTCACATAGGGTGGGGGGCCGGTATCCGGGGGCCCCCTTATTAAAGGGGGCTCCCGGATTCCGATAAGCCCCCCGCTGGCAGACCCCGACAACCAACGGCCAGGGTTGTCGGGAAGAGGCCCTTGTCCTCATCAACATGGGGACAATGTGCTTTGGGGTGGGGGGGCAGCGGGGCCCCCCTTCCCCAAGGCATCCCCCATGTTGAGGGCACATGGCCTGGTACGGCTCAGGAGGGGGGGGGGGCGCTCGCTCGTCCCCCCCCTTTTCTGGCCGGCCGGGTAGCGTGCTCGGACAAGGGTCTGATGTGGACCTGGGGGGACCCCCACGCCGATTTTTTTCGGCGTTGGGGTTCCCCTTTAAGTCCATACCAGGCGGCAGGGCCAGCGACGTATCCTTCGCGGGCCCCGCCTACCTGGAGACCCGCTCGAAATGAGCGGACTTTTCTCCGGGCGGACTGGCACACACATGGCCGGATTGTCCACCGAAATGCGAGTCCGGCGGGAAGATTGGAGTGTAAAACTACTTTCTAAGTCCGCTGTACTTTCGGGTCAAAAAAGTATGCCGGAGGCTACACACGGGGGGATTGTCCGGCGGACTTCAGTTTGCCAGACTTGTGTACGCGGCATAAGCGATCATTTTTCTGATCGCTGCATTAGTGTCGCTAGGTAGCTAGTTATTTTTTTAGGTTCACCGCCAGGTTTTTATAGCGCTAGGTACCCCCATATACTACCCAATAATGGTTTTAACCCCCTGATTGCCCCTAGTTAACCCTTTCACCAGCGATCACAGTATAAGTGTCACTGGTGACGCTGGTTAGTTATTTAGGTTCCCCGTCAGGTTTTTATATAGCGCCAGGGACTCCCATATACTACCTAATAAAAATTTGAACCCCCTGATTGCCCCTAGTTAACCCTTTCACCAGTGATCACCGTATAAGTGTTACGGGTGACTCTGGTTAGTTTGCTTTTTATAGCATCAGGGCACCCACCATTTATTACCCAATAAAGGTTTAACCCCCTGATCACCCGGCGGGTGATATCAATTAGGTTTTAGGGTCAGGGTCTGCGTTGCCCCAGGCAGTGCTAGGTTAGTGCCAGTACTGCTAACACCCACGCGCAAAGCATAAACCTCCCGTAGTGGTATAGAATCTGAACAGATCAATATCTGGTCTGATCAGATCTATACTAGCTTCCCCAGCAGTTTAGGGTTCCAAAAAAACGCATTGTTAGCGGGATCAGCCCAGATACCTGCTAGCACCTGCGTTTTGCCCCTCCGCCCAGCCCACCCAAGTGCAGTATCGATTCATCACTGTCATTTACAAAACACATAACTGCAGCGTTCGCAGTCAGGCCTGATCCCTGCGATCGCTAACAGTTTTTTTTGGTAGCATTTTATATTTAAATCCGGAAGGCAGTGCTTGGTTTTCGGGGTCCCGTACGTGGCTAGACTCCCAAAAAGTCCCCCACATGTGGTATCCCCGTACTCGGGAGAAGCAGCAGAATTTATTTTGGGGTGTAATTTGACTTATGCCCATAGCATGTGTGAGCAATATATCATTTAGTGACAACTTTGTGCAAAAAAAAAAAAATTGTAATATTCCTGCAACTTGTGGCAAAATATAAAATATTTCATGGACTCAACATGCCTCTCAGTAAATAGCTTGGGGTGTCTACTTTCCAAAATGGGGTCATTTGGGGGGTTGTGCTATTTTGGCATTTTATGGCCTTCGAAACTGTGATAGGTAGTGAGGAGTGAAATCAAAAATTTGCACCCTTAGAAACCCTGAAGGCAGTGATTGGTTTTCGCGGTCCCGTACGCGGCTAGACTCCCAAAAAGTCCCACATATGTGGTATCCTCGTACTCAGGAGAAGCAGCAGAATATATTTTGGGGTGCAATTCAACATATAACTATGGCATGTGTGAGCAATATATCATTTAGTGACAACTTTTTGTAAACTTGTTTTTTTTTTGTCATTATTCAATCACTTGGGACAAAAGAAAAAAAATATTCAATGGGCTCAACATGCCCCTCAGCAATTTCCTTGGGGTGTCTACTTTCCAAAATGGAGTCATTTGGGGGGAAGGGGTTTGTACTGCCCTGCCATTTTAGCACCTCAAGAAATGAGATAGGCAGTCGTAAATTAAAAGCTGTGTAAATTCCAGAAAATGTACTCTAGTTTGTAGACGCTATAACTTTTGCGCAAACCAATAAATATATGCTTATTGACATTTTTTTTTACTAAAGACACGTGGCTGAATAGATTTTGCCCTAAATGTATGACTAAAATTGAGTTTATTCGATTTTTCTTATAACAAAAAGTAGAAAATATATTTTTTTCTTAAAATTTTCGGTCTTTTTCCATTTATATTGCAAAAAATAAAAATCGCAGAGGCAATCAAATACCATCAAAAGAAAGCTCTATTTGTGGGAAGAAAAGGACGCAAATTTCGTTTGGGTACAACATTGCATGACCGTGCAATTACCAGTTAAAGCAGTGCAGTGCGAAATTGTAAAAAGACCTCTGGTCCTTAGGCTGAAAATTGGTCCGGGGCTGAAGTGGTTAAGGGAGTAAAATGGTGATTTCACTTCCTCACTACCTATCACAGTTTTGGAGGCCTTTAAATGTAATGATAACACAAAACCCCCACAAATTACCCCATTTTGGAAAGATGGCACTTCAAGCTTTTTGCTGAGAGGCATTTGAGTTCATACAATATTTAATATTTTGCCACAAGTTTTAGGGAAAATACAATTTTTTTTTTTTTACACAAAGTTGTCACTAAATGATATATTGTTCAAACATGGCATGGATATATGTGGACTTACACCCCAAAATACATTCTGCTGCTTCTCCCGAGTATGGGGATAACACATGTTTGGGACATTTTGGCAGTCTAACTGTGTATAGGCCCCCGAAAACCAACACTGCCTTCATGCTTTCTAAGGGCGTACGTTTTTTATTTCACTCCTCACTGCCTATCACAGATTCGGAGGCATTGAAATGCTTTTTTTTTTTTGCAAAAAGTTGTCAATAAATGATACATTTTTTTAAACACAGCATGATTGTATGTGGAGTTGCACCCCAAAATACATTCTGCTGCTTCTTCTGTGTATGGGGATACCACATGTGTGAGACTTTTTGGGAGCCTAGCCACGTATATAGGACCCCAAAAACTAAGAACCGCCTTCAGGCTTTCTAAAGGCGTAAAATTTAAATTTTACTCCTCACTACCTATCACAGTTACGGAGGCCCTAAAATGTCCAGATAGCACAACCCACCCCCAAATTACCTAATTTTGGAAAGTAGACACATCAATCTATATGCTAAGAGGCATGGTGAGTATTTTGCAGATCTCATGTATTTTTGAAAACGAAAGAAAGTAAAATAAAATTACTTTTTTTTTTCTTTTTTCAATTTTTAAAACATTGTGACAAAAAGCGAGATCTATAAAATACTCAACATGCCTCTCTGAAAATAGATTGGGGTGTCTACTTTCCAATATGGGGTCATTTTGGGGAGGGGGGGTGTGCTCTCTGGGCATTTCAATGCCTCCAAAACTGTGATAGGCAGTGAGGAGTGAAATAAAAAATGTACGCCCTTAGAAAGCCTGAAGGCAGTGTTGGTTTTCGGGGGGCCTGTACGTGGTTAGACTGCCAAAAAGTCCCACACATGTGTTATCCCCATACTCGGGAGAAGCAGCAGAATGTATTTTGGGGTGTTAGTCTACATATAACCATTTCATGTTTGAACAATATATCATTTAGTGACAATTTTGTGTAAAAAAAAAAATTTTTATTTCCCCAAAACTTGTGGCAAAATATTAAATATTGTATGGACTCAAATGCCTCTCAGCAAATAGCTTGAAGTGTCTTCTTTCCAAAATGGGGTAATTTTTGTGCTATCTTGTCACTTCATGGCCTCCAAAACTGTGATAGGTAGTGAGGAAGTGAAATCACCATTTTACGCCCTTAGAAAGCCTGAAGGCGGTGCTTGGATTTCGGGGTCCTGTACACGGCTAGGCTCCCGAAAAGTTTCACACGTGGTATCCCTGTGCTCAGGAGAAACAGCAGAATGTATTTTGGGGTGTCATGTCACATATACCCATGGCATGTTTGAGCAATAGCAAAAAAACTGTAGCGCTAATTACTGTAAACAATATATCAATGTAAAGTTTTATAGAAAGTGTATAGGGCCGAAGGCGCTACCCCAAAGTTATACCCACTCAATCAGTAATAAAAGGGTTTCCAAATACTCTCTACCCTCTAAAAAAGAAGGGAGACAAAATTACTCTATATTTTCTCTAATACTAAGAACATGCTACTTGTGTTATATATTAGGCTATAATATCCAATAAGACCACCAGATCATACACACAGAGTACCAGCCTATGATGAGTGCATGTACACGCCATAAACTCTAAGCCAGCAGATTGGGCACACCAACCTCTACATCCACACTCCCAAGGCTATTGTATGAGGCAGTACATAATATCGAAATAGATTAGACAAATAAAATAGTTATAAAAATGTGTATATAGATATCAGAAAGAGAAGTCTATATATATATATATATATATGTGAAATACTAAATCCTGGTGCTCCTCTATCACTCAGCTATTTCACACTGTATGTCTCCATATGGGAGAACTGAGGAGCATTACCCATCAATAGTCCATATAACTTTAAAGTCCAAATTTTGTGCAAAAAACAATTTTCCAAAGTTCATAAAGTGCAAAGTGTGCAAAAACATCTGTAGAAAAAAATATATATCTACAACCACCAGATATTTATATATGTACCCCAAAAAAGGCTTTCCAAAAATTATATATAGCTAAATTGCACAGTCAATGTGTATCTAGTCTCAGGAACTGTGAAGTGAATCACAAATAAAAATAACACATCAGGTTAAAAGTGAGTAGGTGCTTGATCAAAAAAAAAATCCAGTGACTTCCATGCTCGCCCTCTCGTGTCCCCACTCACCAGATCCTTGTCCCCCTAGGGGGTAAAGTGCATGCAGTCCCTCAGTGTCCAACTGTTTCCATTCGATTCGTCCACCTCCTTTCACTTATCCGTATTCTTTATACCTGGGATTGTCCCCCTTTATTTTGTAAAAGGCTGGTGGCAATATGATGGATCCTCAGAGAGAACAAAAGGCAGCTCTCATAGTGAAGTAATTTAATGACCTAAATTAATTTATTAAAAAACGTTTACAGTTCAAAAATTGTGCAAAATTAAAAAATATATAATAATAAAAATATAATTAAAAAAACGACGGAGCCACGCACTCTACGCCACTTCCGGACTGCAGATCGAGTGGTGCGCAGCTGGAACGCACGCCGCTCCTCCACAGATCTAGCGGGTTTACCGGGACATTAAGCCTATGATGAGTGCATGTACACCCCATACACTTTCTATACAACTTTGCATATCCATGGCCTTCTTTCAGGGGACTGTGGATTACCGCCGCAACCTCCCCAACAATTAAATGGCGCCAAACAGCACCACAGTCAGAAGCAGGGGCAGCCTCCGTCTTCCTCCTCCTCACCATGGCAACCTCCAGGGAAAGGTGAGTCATGGCAATCCCAGGCTTCCAGCCCTGCTGACCTCCTCCTATTCTCTCCCCCTGATGCCACTGACTCCCCTGCAATTCTGCCCCATGAGACCGAGCACACAGAACCTACTCTGACACAGATCATGGAGGCTATACAACATAGTCATACCTCTCTCACAACACAGATAGACTCCATTAAAACTGATCTCTCATTCCTGAAACATGATGTTCATACCCTCCGTCAGAGAGTGTCAAATGCAGAACAACGCATAGGGGACCTGGAGGACGAAATGCTTCCCTTGCAGGGCTCTGTTAGGGAGCTGCGTCAAACCTATACTGCTGAAAAGCTCAGGGATATGGAAGACCGCTTGAGATGCAACAACTTGCGCTTTCTGGGGTTCTGAGGGCAGGGACCCGGAAGCCTTTATGGAGCACTGGCTGACCACCACCTTTGGCGCCTCCACCTTTTCGCGGTTGTTCGCCATCGAACGGGCACATAGAGTTCCCCTACGCACTCTGCCTTCTGGAGCCCCGCCACGTGCCATCCTCATCAAATTATTACACTTCAGAGAATCCGTTCTAAGAGCTGCCCGGGAAAAAGGCAAAATATCCTTCAACGGTAATGGAATCACTATCTTTCCTGATTTCTCAGCAGCCACTCAGAAACAAAGGGCTACCTTTCTGGCCATCAAAAGGAGGCTAATGGAGCTCCATCTACTCTATGGTATGCTTTATCCTGCAAAATTAAGGATCACTTATCAAGACAAGGCCTACTTCTTCACAGATCCTAAGGAGGCATCGCATTGGGTGGATGCCCGGACCACAGGGATCAGAACCAGAGACCACCTCGTCATTGAAGCAGCCTGAAGCAGAATATAATTGCATACCCATGGCCTACACCCCCCCCCCCCCATTTGTTTGAGATTGTTTGGGGGAGGAGGGGGGCAGGGTCAGGTTCCTACAAATGTATGGCCCCTTCACTCAGGCCACCCGCTGATGCTGGGGATCGTCCTCATGGCTACCTCACGGGCCATACACATGTCAGCCACACAGAATGGCAATTGGTATTAGCCTTATGTCTCTCCTCCAACGTTTACTCTTACTAACTCAGGAATTGTTTTTCTAGAATTCGGGTGTACACATATTTTGGTTTTGTGCGGACGTGGATGGAAGACCACGGCTATGGACCCTTTTTCTGTTTTTCATTTTTTTTTTTTTTTTACTCCTTGGGGTTTGTCTGTTGTGAGACTGTGACATGTCTCCTTTGCTTTGCAGTTTCAGTTATGGGAATAAAGCTCTCATGTGTTTGGGTTTGGAAGCTGGGAGGCTTAGGGTGGTTGTGAATGTTCTTTGTTCCTTTTTTTTTCCTTTTTGTGCAGATTTTACTCGCTAAAGCATAAGTATCTACGTGGTTGGCTGTTTTTTTTAGCCAACAACTGATCTATTCAAGAGGCATTTTTCTGCTGTATTGCTGATATCTACCATTCTATGTATTTTTACCTGGTAATCTAGCTAACCGATATGATATTCGATTGATAACTACACAAGGTATGCTTTGGTTTCTCATGTTTGACTCACCCATGGTTCCCTCAACTTCTCGTGGCACGCTGGACCTTAGGCTATGGTTGCCCCCAGCAGGCTTTGAGAACTGGGTTTCACTAGTCATACTTTATTTCTGCTCATGTCTAGACTACGTATAGTTTCCTGGAATGTTCGGGGGCTTTATTCTAAAGTGAAACGATCCCTTGTGTTTGAATATCTGGCAAGACATAATCTGCATGTGATCCTTCTCCAGGAAACCCACCTCCATGGATCTAGGGTCATGGCCCTTAAGAGAGCGAAAATTGCATACGCCATCCACTCCACGTACTCTAGGAGTACATCCATCCTTATAGCAAAATCAACACCCATCAGTATTAAACATATCAAACTTGATCCTAATGGTTGCTTCGTAATTGTCATGCTTGAACTCCTGGGTAAGCTATATACAGTGGCTAGTATATATGCTCTGCCACCCTTCACTAAACAGTTTTTTGACCAGGTGATAAGCTCCATACTGGCAATAGCGGAAGGCCCTTTATTAATAGCGGGGGATTTTAATACAGTGCTTGATAACTCTATTGATAGGTTTCAGTGCTCTACCCCTGGGTTCTTTTCTGACTCAATTTGATTTAGTGGAGGCCTGGAGATTGAAGCATGTGGATGAGAGAGAGTATTCGTGCCAGTCAGAATCACATGGTACTTTATCTCGTATTGATCTCTGCCTTGTCTCATCAGATTTGCTCAACATGATGATTGAGGTCAAGTATCTCCCTAGGGCAGTATCTGATCATTCCCCTTTAATGGTAGACTTTGCCGTGGACTTTTCCTCCCCCTATCGGGTGTGGAGACTAAGTCCTTTGTGGCTAGCTGACCAGGCCATTGTGGACCAAAGTATGGCCGAAATTAAAACATATTGGATAACTAACAAGCAGAGCGCTTCCGCCCCGGTGGTCTGGGATGCTTTTAAGGCCACCACTCTTGTCTCTTTTGCTGCAGCAATTGGGCAAGCCTGCAGGGCATCTCACTCCAGACTGGTGGATCCTGAAAGGGGTCTCAGGAAGGCGGAGGCTGCATATTCTGCGGCCCCCACGCCTGAGACACACACGACCTGGAAGCACAGGGCCAGGGAATTAGACTTGGTACTTTTGGAGTGCACCCAGAAGAAGTTGCTGTGTCAGAATCAGCGGCTCTTTGAGTTCGGTGACAAACACAGCCGCTTACTGGCCTATCTCTCCAGACCTGACTATCAGCCATGTAGCATCCCGAGAATTAGAAACTCAGAGGGAGTAGTGGTAGAACAAAACGAAGAGATAATGGACGCATTTGTCACATTTTATTCCTCATTATACACTACCAGACCAGAGCTCATTACACAATTGTGGAACTGAATGATTACCTATCTGATATCTCGCTACCAAGACTTCAGGCTCACCAGGCTTTTTTCTTGATGCCCCTCTGACAACTGAAGAAATTGGGGAAGCCATACAATCCTTTGTCAGAAATAAAACGCCAGGGTTGGATGGATTCCCCATCGAGTGGTACATGCACTTCAGAGAACTACTGATACCTCACCTACTGAGGGTATATAATTTTGCTATGAAAATGGAGCAGTTGCCACCCTCTATGTCAGAGGCGCTGATTGTCCCCATTCCCAAAACGCCACAAAGATCCCCTGCTCTGTGAATCTTATCGACCAATTACGCTCATTAATTCTGATGTTAAGATTCTAGCCAAGGTGCCCGCCCGTCGACTGAACACATTTATCACTGCTATCATTGGAGCAGACCAGACTGGGTTCATTCCTGGGCGATCGACCTCCATCAATTTGCGTAGGCTCTTTACTAATCTGCAAGTTGCTCATGATAATGTGGGATCTCGGGCCGTATTGGCCTTGGATGCACACAAGGCATTTGACTCGGTCGAATGGCCATACCTGCTGGAAGTTTTAGCAAAATTTGGTTTTGGTGGCACCTTTACCAGGTGGGTGCAGCTACTCTACTCGAAACCCACCGCTAGACTAAGAGTAAATGCAGCCGTGTATGATCCCTTTCAGATAAAGAGAGGCACTAGACAGGGATGTCCCCTGTCGCCGCTGCTATTTGCATTGGCGATAGTACCTCTGGCGGCGCTAATAAGATCTAGTGGGGAAGTAGTGGGATTGTCGATTGGGGGTCTGAAAGAAAAGGTATCTTTATACGCTGATGATATGTTGATTTACCTATCGGACCCCCAATCGTCTCTCCCAGCCCTGCTGGAAATTATTAGGAGGTTTGGACACTTTTCTGAGTTCCAGGTCAACTGGGACAAATCCCTTATGTTTAAGATAGACCAAGCAACATGGATAGTGTTACCTCCCTCCTGTCCCTTACAAATAGTCGGCCCCTTCTGACATCTGGGGGTTATGATACAATAACCGATCTCCTCCTACACCAAAATTAATCTAGATCCTCTTATCGGAAGACTAAGAACCACATTAAAGACGTGGACCAACTTCCCCCTAACACTGCTAGGTAGGATAAACATTTTTAAAATGATCTTATTAACGTGATTTCTGTACATCCTGGGTAATTTGCCAGTATATGTTAATAAGGTCAAATTTAAGGAAATAGACTCAATTCTCACCACTTTCATTTGGAGGGGGGAGCAGTTAGGATCGCGAGAAACACCCTGCATTTGCCAGTGATGGAGGGTGGACTAGCTTTACCTTACCTTCAAACCTATTATATCGCCTCACAGTTGACCCAAGAGCACTGGTGGTTTTATCCTGAAACCAACAATGCGGCCACTGCCCTGGAGGCAGCTGTGCTCACTTCCTCTGAGTCCCTTCAAAACTTTATTCATCGTATGTCCCTTAGAGGGAGGGAGGGCACAGCTATACTAGCAATGACCCTACGGATTTTTAGGCTCACTAAAATGCTGTCATTCAACGAACGCAATACCTACTTACCAAATACCCCGTTATGGGGAAATCCAAATTTGCAGGAATTCTACCGTAGAACTGATGGGGGGTTTTGGTCTAAATGCAGAGTGAAAACGATCATGCACCTATTTTCAAATAATGTGTTCCTCCCTTTTGAGGAATTTCATTGGGAATATAACCTACCCAATACGGCCTATTTTCTATATTTGCAGATACGTCACACTGCTGCAACGCAGTTTGGCCTTCGTAACAGTTGTTCAACTCACTCCACTAGAACGACTGCTGACATATTCTTCTCACACTAAACTGGTGTCAGCATATTATAGATCCCTCCTACATTCTACAACTCATAGGCTTAGCAGTATGGCTGATAAATGGAGTGCTGACATCCCTGAATTGACGGAGGACATCTGGCAGGAAGTTCTTCCCCTCCAGGTCCCCTCAGTCATTTCTTCTCGTGACAAGGTGATACAGACAAAATTGTTATATAGATCCTACTTTACACCATGTTTACTATACAAATTAAACAGATTGCCCTCTGCAGTATGCCCTCAATATGGTACGACAGATGGCACATTCTTCCATCAGATGTGGGAGTGCACCCCGATTAGGAAGTTCTGGTCGGAGGTCACGGCCTTCATCAGCTCCTTGACCCAGATACCCAATATCTGCAACCCTCTACGGTGCTTATTGGGATATATTGATGATGAAGGTATATCTAAAAATGTACAAACCTTTCTGCGCATAGTATTGTTCTATGCCAAGAAATCGATAACTATCCACTGGAAGTCTCAATCCTCACCCACCTTAGCCTTTTGGATCACTAACATTAATCGTGCAATACCATTATATAAGTTGATGTATGAGGCCAGAGGATGCCCAAAAAAATTTCTTAAGATTTGGGGCTCTTGGGTCAGCTCCGAAAGTACCATGCCAACGACTCCTTTTAAGAATAAATGAAGCCCCTTGCTCATTCGTTGACTCCAATTAAGCAGAATGGACATTGAACCTTTAGGTTGTCACATATTCACTAAATGTATGCCAGTTTACCAGATTATGTAATGGTTTAAGCGATGTTCGCTTTATCTCCAGTTTTCTGTATTGTTTGTTGTGTATGAAAATAAATAAAATTATACTTTATAAAAAAAAAATGTTCATAAATTCATACATATAAATACCCGCTAATAATCATAATACAATTCCCGAAGGCAGATGTCAACCATCCCATCGAGGGCAAACAACAATGGAGATATACCTGTGCAAAATCACTAAAACGCCCACCGATTTGAAGTTAATAAAATCAACAAAAACTCAAAATGGCAGCCAAAGAAACACACAATGAAAACATGTTGCTTCACGCTGTCCCGACTGGCTGGCTCGTGTCTCCATGGATCGCTGGGCACAGCTGATTTCTCTCCCAGCGCTCAGCCGTTGATGCTGCTGATCTCTCCATCTACAGACTCTGCTTGCCAATGGAACTAAAGCAGACTGTATACTCGCACAGCACTTATTCTTTATGTAAGTGAGACATTTACTTGCTTTTAATAAATAAATGCTTTTTACTGACTTGGCGCTCCTCTACATGTTTTCTTTCTATATATGAGCTGACTTCACTCTAAGAAGAGCTGCCTCCAGTAACATTGCAGAGACATTATGGGTTTTTCATTTGCTGCAGCCAACAAGTGATTCCCTTTGGATCCATCATACTACTCAAAGTACTTTTATATCTCTGAATGAACTCTTGATATCAGACTGATCCAATTAGACATTTATGGTCTTAAAGCGCCAGCGCCTTGCATTGTTTATAAAGAAACACACAATGACTCAAAATGGCGGCCGGAATATGTAAGTCATGTGGGTGTGCCGACAAACTTGACCAAGATGGCCACAGGAGAGGCCAACGCTCAAAAGGGCAAATCACAAGCCTATGGTGCATATCCACTCTCCACTGCCAGGGAACGAGGCAGCACCCGAGTCTTACTGAACAGCCCCACTGTAAGTGTATGCGTTCCACCAATAGAGGACGCAAGACATGCCCGCGTTATTTCCAGTGGCAGCGCCCGCGTCATAGCATCATTACCTAAACACGTCAGTGATCATCCCGGCCATAGTGCAACAGTATCAAGGCCATAGTTTAACAGGATCCCAGAGTCATAAAGCACATGAGCTCCAGGAACCAATCACACAAAGGGAAAAACGGCTGTGAGAAAGGAGTGTCAGCAAGGTATGTCTAGCTCAAGCTGAGACAGACATTCAAAGCTGAATAGCCATGTGGAGTAGTAAATCCAACCAAGTGGCCCTATGGCTCAATTGCAAAACCAGACCTGAAATGGGGACACGCGGCAAGATATAAAACAAATAAATCAGTAAAAATAATATATATGAATATTAACTAAATATGCAAAATACAGTTCAATAACTCCAAATCTGACAAAAAAAAAAAGGAGAGAAGATGCCACTCACGTCCGGTAAATGAAACTGTTGATGTCCCACTCAACATTCATACTGTGGGGCGACTAGCACTTCAATTCGTATATCCAATAAGTTTCAAGTCTTGAGACTCCACATAAGCAAGAGTCTCCACGCAAATGCGGTACAAATTTATCTATGACCTGGAACTGAGTACCAGTCGGGTCCTTAGTATTAGAGGTCGACCGATATGGGTTTTTCTCTGGCCGATGCCGATGCCGATATTTAGAAATCATGGCGGCCGATAGCCGATATATGATGCCGATTTTTTTGGGCCAATATGTTAGGCCGATTTTATTTTATTTATTTATTTTTTTTCCTTTTTTATTTATTATTATTTTTTTTTTAATCCCCCTTGATCTAACACACCTTTCCCATTGGGGCGTTTTTCAGGCGCTTTTGGGCTAAAAATAGCGCCTGTAAAGTGCCTGCAAAATGGCTCCCCTGCAGTCTGTGTGAAAGACAGTGTGCTTTCACACTGAGGCAATGCGCTGGCAGGATCTTAAAAAAAAGTCCTCCAAGCAGCACGTTTGGAGTGGTGTATACCGCTCTGCCACCACTCCTGCCCATCGATATGAATGGGCACCACTGCCGAAGCGCATGCAATGCGATTTGGCAGCAGTGCTTCATGGGTGCATTTAACCTCTTCCTTGGCCGCTAGCTGGGTTATATGTGCCCCACTAGCAGCCAAATAGCATCGCTAAAATGATGGTAAAGAGCCGCTAAAACTTGCGTTTTACCATCAACGCCTGCCCGCTCCAGTGTGAAAGCAGCCTTCATAAGTGATACAGAAAATTTCTTACATTTAAACATTTATTAAACAAAAAAAACCTCCAATCAGTTTACTTGTATGTATGATTTAGATTTAAAAAAAAAAAAAAACCTATGTATTAAATAAAAACAGGTAGTCAAAACTTTTGGACGAAAAAAAAAAATGGGCTAACTTTACTGTTTTTATTTTATTTTTAAATAGTGTATTTTTTTCCCCAAAAAAATGCATTTGAAAGACCTCTGTGCAAATGCCGTGTGACATAAAATATTGCAACAACCGCTATTTTATTCCCTAGGATCTCTGCTAAAAAAATATATATAGTTTTTGGGGGGTCTAAGTGATTTTCTGGCAGAAAATACAGGATTTTTACTTGTAAGCAACAAGTGTCAGAAAAGATTTAGTCTTTAAATGGTTAAACTGGGAACTTCTACACACAGAGATGACTTCATTCATTCAAGTGTAAACATTGTATCTTTCTGTTCTTTTCTTGGCAGTCTGCCCAGAGAGGAGGAAAGTGTTGCTATGACGACTCAGGCAACTCACACTGACTTCTATACAGAAGTCATTTCAAAGTCCTGCTGTAGTTCTAAATCGGCTTTTTATCAGCACAATCGGCCGATGCCGATTATTTAAAAAACGGCAAATATCGGCCGATATATCGGTCGACCTCTACTTAGTATGGTAATGACGAGGAACGCTGTGTTTGGTACACCCCTTCTTGATTTTGGCTAGGTGTTCATTCAGCCTAATTGCAAAGGTTCTGTTAGTACGCCCCACGTACTGTAATTTGCACGGGCACGTGATGAGGTATACTATGCATCTGGTAGCACAAGGTCATGAAATGTTTCATTTCGTGGCTGCGTAAAGTGACCGTAGAGGTAAACGTATTGGTCATGCGTCTGCCCAAAGTATTTTGTAGGCAGACATTACACTTCCTGCACGAAAAGTAGCCCTTACATTGATGAAAGAAAGACACTGTTTTGGGGGGAGCAATGTCGCCCTGAATGGAGCAAGCGCCACAAAATATAATGCCCACCCGCTCAGGGAGAGAAGGTCCCAAGACCTGATCACTCCGCAACACCTTCCAGTGTCTTGCTAAAATTTTCTTAACTTCTTTCTGCTGAGTGGAAAAGGAAGTGAAAAACGACCACTTGAATTTATTTTCTCTCAATGGTTTGGGGCGATCCATTAGGAGAAAACTCCTTTCGACCCTTGACACAGCCTCAATGTCGGCATCTAAAGTTGAAGACCTATATCCCTTCTCGAGAAATCTCTGCCTCAATGTCTGACACTGCTGTTGGAAAACCCTATCACTGGTGCATTTTCTCCTGAGACGGAGAAACTGCCCACACGGGACTGATTTCAGCCATTGGTCATGGTGGCAACTATCGACAGGAATATATCCATTCCTGTCGGTAGGCTTGAAATAGGTCCCGAACTCAAGGCCTCCCAGAGTAGCCGTAATTTGTAAATCTAAAAAGGGGATATTAGTATGGCTGGCCTCATAGTTCAGGACTATACCATGATTATTATTAGTAAAAACGGACATGAAACAATCCAACCAAGGTCTGTCACCGTTCCACAGGAGGAGGTCGTCATCTATGTACCTAGCCCAAAGGAGCAATTTCAGTCACTTCAAGGCATGTTACTGTCTGAGCACATTGATACTTCATTATAATTTTTTTGTAGTATTCACCATTTTATCATATCATCACTGTTTGAGTACATTGATATATTGTTTGCAGTAATTAGCGCTACACTTTTTTTGCTCTTGAATTTTTGAACTTTGAGTGTGTGCCGCTTTTTTCTGATATACTTCTTTGGGTTTAGCACAGTTTTTTTTTTATTTTAGTATTTGGCTGTCTTGACATTTTATCACTGCTGCTACCACATTATTATCTGTTATGGATATTTTTGAATATAGGACCGCCAGGTCCCTTAATACCAATGGGGTTTTTTGTCACTAATAATGTTGATACTGAGTTAAGTGGTCTCTTCCTTAGGCTTAAAAACGTAATGACCACTGAGGCTCATTTGCAGTGGGACACTGCGTTTCTAGAGCAATACATCAAAGAGGGCATGGTCCCTTGGGGTTTACGCTGGGACGTTTCCCCTCAACAGGGCGAGACCAATTTGGAACCTTGGTTTAGGTATTTTAATGATGACGGCATTAAGCTCATAGAATTCTTGGTGGAGAGAAAACAAGCCAGATTGTGAGATTACATAGACTCATATGGAGCGGCATGTTATTGCCATCACCCCTCAATCTACAAAATATTAGAGTATCTCAAAAGGTGGGATTTTAAAGGCAATATCAATTACAATTTTTTTTTTAATATACAAAAATATTTATTAATACAAAGTAATTAAAAAATACAGTAATAATTACAAAATACAAAAATGTTTGCACAATATAATACGCGATTTATACAGGTATGAAGCGATAAAGAGCAGCTTTTCCAATGCGTTTCGAATAATGCATAAACTATCTTCTTCAGGGAAGCCACACTCTGAAAACGCAAAGTATCAAATCAATATATTGAAAATAATTAAACAATAAATATACATACAAAGTGTCCAAGTTGAACTACTCACATCTCCACCCCCTGGTCCTGGACAAGGTTATCTCTCACCCCAGCCAGACAGCTTTCAACAGGTCTCCTAGTAATTCACCTAAAAAAAAAAAACACGAGTCAAAAAAACTCTTTGATAGATGTGCAAAATAGCTCCTCTACTGATGTCTCCAATCCCTGATATAAAGCAGTATATCGGGGCAAGGGGAACATACAAGACCTATAAAAACAAACAAATAAGGAGCAATAATATCAATCACATATACACCAAAGAATCGTGCTAACAAAGCACGAATGTGTATGATCATGTACCATACAATATCCCAAAAGATACTTACAAAAGGAAAGATATGAAGTATTGGATCCTATACAGCATGGGCAATATGAGCCCCATATACGTAGTGGACTCCCTCAGATGGATCAATACCTCCAAGGAGACATCTGTGAAGCTAACATCTCCCAGGCTCCTGGCGTTGGCCTTAAAAAGCCCCAGGAGGAAAAAGGCGCCAAAATTTGTCCCATCACAGCCCAATCAGCTGTGAGACACACAGGATAGTTGGGAGGAGCAGGAAGGGGGGCCATGAATGAATGCAACACCGGGGGGAGGAGAATAGAAATGACAACCAAGCACAATAATCCTACTTACATGAGGGGAAAGAAAAATCCACATGGTAAAAAATACTCTTAGCTGCTCCTCCACGACGATGTCCTTTCCGTCTAATGAACAACTACCTCAGGCGTCACCACACGAGCGGCAATGTTTGCTTGGCCAAATGAGGAAAAAAATCCCCTTGCTGACATGGTGTACTGGGCTATAGCATCATCACCAAGGCAACCAAGTCAGCCCGGCCATGGAGATGACGCTCAAACCCGGCACCGGAAGTGACCTCAGCACATAGCGCCAACACCAAGATAACATAGCCAACCAGGCTATGGTGATGACGCCCCCACCCGGAACCGGAAGTGAACTCATCGCAATCCAACCCGGAACCAGAAGTGATCTCATCACATCCCAACCCGAACCCGGAAATGACCTCATGATGGACACGGCTTCATTGGCCAGGGGAAAGGCGGCGGCGCCATGTCCAGGGAGATGCCGCTTTTGCCGCGGAAACCAAAGGATTCGGGTGGGGAGAGATCACTGTGGTAACCAAATAGCCAAATCCTACCTAAAGGACCCCCGAATGATTGAGTCAAAGATAACTGAAGGAATGGGCCACAAAATCGTAAAAGGACAGTGCCCCATGCCTTCAGGGGGTCCATCCAACACCCCAAGGGCAAAAAGCCCATCTTGATGCCAAGTGGACCACCATTTATATCAGGGGACTCCAAACTATACAGTGTCAAAAGACATTGCAAGATGGGGCCCACTGGCCCATCATCTCACATCCACTCATTGTGTGGGGAAAGAGGGGAACCAACCCAGGCCCACCTAGGGATATATATATCCCCCCATGGGCCTGACCCCTCGAATCCCCGTAAGGGCAAAAGATGAATGAATAGGAGGCGACAAAGAGGGGAAGATTAAAACTCCCATCTAATAACCGGGGTCAAAAACCAACAAAGAAGACCCCTGGGTCGCCAATGAACCCCCATGGGACAGACTCAGATATAAAAATACATCCGAATTTTAGGGTGAAAACACAAATTCCCACTCCAGAGCATGCACCTCTGGTGTTGTGTTACCACTGCAAGGCAAAAAATAAAAACCACCCGACACAGGAAAAAAGTTCAAGATACACCAAAGAAGGCCATCTAAAATGTCCCCTCTCGGTGCATCCCAGGCTACCCACCTAAACGGGAAAAGGAAAAGAGAAAAATTCCCTTCCCCAAGAAGGCTTACCTGTGTCGGGAATGCGGTGTAAACAGACCTAAGCTGCCGAATGGGGCCCAAAAGACCAAAGTCAAATGGGACAGAGTATATCAACATACAATTGACATTTGCAACAATTGAGAAGCACTGTACGAAACATCCTAAGGGGTGGATCATACAGTACTCCTGTAAACATTAAAACCGTAGAAAAACATTAAAAAATAATAATAATAAACCCCTTATATAATAGTTACTGATGATCCCCATCCCAAATAAACTCCATACCAAAGAAAAGAGCATCAATGAAAGCAAAAAGAAGAAAGCCGAAAGCCCTAAACCAATACTAGCTAATAAGAAATGTTCCAAAAGATATGTATGTCCATATATAAATGTATGTAACCTGCTCAGGTCAATTAGACCCATTGCATCTGCACAATCAGTAGTCTCAATCAGTCTTGCCAGAATTAAAGCCACCCAAGAATGGTCTAAAACTTTCTGTCTCGTTTAGACCGGGAGGAGTAATGGCGCCCAAATATTTAATCCAGCGCATTTCGTACTGTAACAATATTTTGTTCCAGTCCCCCCCTCTCATTCGTATGTGTGCCCGATCCACAACAGTGAAATTCACAGAAGGCATCCTGTACCCATGTCTTTTGGCTGCATGTCTCCCAAGAGGGAGATATAGATTACAAATCCTCATACTGAATAGGTGCTTACTCACACGTGGACCTAATTCCTGTTTAGTCTTCCCAATGTAGAAAGCTCTGCATTCGCATTGGAGAAGATAAACAACTCCTTTAGTTCTACAATTATTGAAATGATTTAATTGGAATGTCTCTCCATTGGGTAATTCAAAATATGTTCGTTGCCTTATCACTTTGCAAAATGAACACGACCCACAAGGGTACGTACCCCAAGTTTTACAAGGGTCAAGTCGTTGACTCCCCTTATATTCACTCTGGGTAAGTAAACCCCCAATTGAACCTGCTTTCCGGAAGGTAATTTGAGGATTATCAGTGATCATTTCAGACAGGATTGGATCACCTGTAAGTACTGACCACTGTTTGGTGAGAATTTTTCTCACTTTCTCATGTTCATTCGAATAACATAATAATATTCTTGTGGTATCCTCAAATTTTTTAATTTTTTTCTTAAACAACAACTCGTGTCTTTCCTGATTTTTTACACGATTAAAAGCTTTTTTGAGGCATGATTTTATATATCCTCTAATCAGCAATCTCTTACTAAGTTTGCTGTGGAGGGGCAGCTAATGCCGCGTACACACGAGCGGACTGTATGGCGTACTTAGTCCGTCATACAATCCGACGGACAGTCCATCATACTTTCCACTGAACGGACTTGACCACACACGGATACACGAACAGTCCCTCGAAAGCTTGCGCGATGACGTGTACAGCACGTACGACGGGACTAGAAATAGGAAATCCAATACACAGCAAAGCACCCTTCCGCCGTGTAAATCCTTTCTGGGCATGCGCCATTCTTAGTCCGTTCAACTAGCACACTGACGACCGTATTGTCCGCTGAAACCAAAGTATGACGGACAGAATTATGGAAATTCCGAAATACTTAGTACGCCAGACTGCACGCTGAAAAAGTCTGCTGAAGCCCACACACGAGCGGACTGTCCGCTGAAATGTGTTTCGACGGACTAAGTATGCCATACAGTCCGCCCGTGTGTACGCGGCATAAGGCCACGTACACACGGGCGGACTGTCTGTCCAAATTAGTCTGCTGAAACAGATTTCAGCGGACAGTCCGCTCGTGTGTGGGCTTCAGCTGACTTTTTCAGCGGACAGTCTGGTGGACTAAGTCTTTCGGAATTTCCGTAATATTGTCCGTCCAACTTTGGTTTCAGCGGACAGTCCGCTCGTGAGTAGGCAAGTTGGACGGACTAAGTATGGCGCATGCTCAGAAAAGATTTACACGGCCGAAGGTTGCATTGCAGTGTATTGGACGTCGTATTTCTAGTCCCGTCGTACGTGCTGTACACGTCATCGCGCAAGCTTTCAACGGACTGTCTGTTCATCGTGTGTGGTCAAGTCCGTTTATTCAAAAGTAGGACGGACTGTCTGTCGGATTGTCTGACGGACTTAATTGGCCAGACAGTCCGCCCGTGTGTACGCGGCTTAAGAGTATATTTTACATGGGGGGTTTTCTTTCCCTGCATGTAAGTAGGATTATTGTGCTTTGTTGTCATTTCTATTCTCCTCCCCCCGGTGTTGCATTCATTCAGGGCCCCCCTTCCTGCTCCTCCCAACTATCCTGTGTGTCTCACAGCTGATTGTGCTGTGATGGGGGCACATTTTGGCGCCTTTTTCCTCCTGGGGCTTTTTAAGGCCAACGCCAGGAGCCTGGGAGATGTTAGCTTCACAGATGTCTCCTTGGGGGTATTGATCCATCTGAGGGAGTCCACCACGTATATGAGGCTCATATTGCCCATGCTGTGTAGGATCCAATACTTCATATCTTGCCTTTTGTAAGTATCTTTTGGGATATTGTATGGTACATGATCATACACATTCGTGCTTTGTTAGCACAGTTCTTTGGTGTATATGTGATTGATATTATTGCTCCTTATTTGTTTGTTTTTATAGGTCTTGTATGCCCCCCTTGCCCTGATATACTGCTTTATATCAGGGATCAGAGACATCAGTAGTGCAGCTATTTTGCACATCTATCAAAGAGTTTTTTGACTCGTGGGCTATTTTTTAGGTGAATTACTAGGAGACCTGTTGAGAGTTGTCTGGCTGGGGTGAGAGATAACCTTGTCTGGGACCAGGGGGTGGAGATGTGAGTAGTTCAACTTGGACACTTTCTATGTATATGTATTGTTGAATATATTGATAATATATATAATATATTGATTTGATACTTTGTGTTTTCAGAGAGTGGCTTCCCTGAAGAAGATAGTTTATGCATTATTCGAAACACATTGGAAAAGCCGCTCTTTTCACTTTATACCTGTATAAATCGCATATTATATTGTTCAAACATTTTTGTATAATTATTACTGTATTTTTTAATCACTTTGTATTAATAAATATTTTTGTATATTTAAAAAAAAAAAATTGTAATTGATATTGCCTTTAAAATCCCACCTTTTGAGGTATGCTAATATTTTGAACAAGCCAGATTAATGACCATAGATCAAGAGATCAAGGATCTTAAGGTCAAAATTATACCATCCAATGGAACTTCTGAGTATGTTTCTCTCTCCACCAATCTGAGGAATCAGCTTGAAAAGGAAGAAAAGGACCAAAAAAGTAAAATACAGAAAAAATATAACCGAGATATAAATGACTACAAGAGTAGCCTGGTATTCAATTGGCAAAAGAAGCTTGCCGTGGGCAATGAAGTTGTGGTGGATGCGGTGGTATCTAATTTGGATAGAAGGTTCGTTTATGAGCCCCCTCCCCAGCTCCCTAGAGACACTACCCATACCCCTAGGAAAAATGGCAAAAATGCATACCATTGGGGCAAACATACCCCAAATACGAGAGGTGGAGGATATCTCATGAAGGGTAGAGGTTACCAACAAGGTGAGAATAGGGGTCCATATCATATGGAGCGCTATGATACACCTTCAAGGGCCTGGCGGGATGATAGGTCTGGTTATGATAGAGAGTACTACTCTCAGAGCTCACCAATACCCACCCAGAATCGCTATGCTCCCCTACATGATGATGGTCCCTATGGGACCCATCCTGACTCTTATTCATACAAGAATCATGTGGATGAGCCCATGAGAAATTCCTATAACTATAATTCACAGGGATCCTCTCAATCTCTGGGTTTTCACAGCCCCCCCAACCACCCCAACGAGGCTCCAGGGGGGGTAGCACCTCCAAAGGCAAAAGGAAAAGAATGCATCAGGTGCAGGTATTTTTAATTTGAGTAAAACCACATTGACAGATGTGGAGACATGTATATTGGACAAAGGTTTGAAATTTGCCCCCCCCCCCCCCGAAAACTAAATAAGTTCAATACTTTTATAGATGTGCAAAAATACATTCGTAAGTTAAATATTCAGCGCCATTTCCTATTGGTACCCCCTAGAGACCTAGGCACGGTGAGACAGAGCTCCAGTGTACATTCGGACCTCTCAAATCCTTCTTTATTCAATCCGCCTAACACCACCTAACACCACCTCACCTTCGATCAACGTTTTTCGGAATTTAGTACTTAATGATCTTGACGCTTTACCTATCAAAAGGGTGCAACAAGACCCTGCTATTTCTTTGGGACTGTGATCCCTCTGTGAGAGGAAGAGTCTCATCATCCTGTGTTTTTTGATGCCGGGATACTGTTGCAACATGGCCGGGATGATTGAATGATGCCGGGAGGCTGTTGCATCACTGACATATTTACGTTATGACGCGGACGCTGCCACCGGAAGTGACGCAGGGCGCGTCTTGCATCCTCTATTGGTGGAACACATACATGTACAGTGGGGCTGTCCAGCAAGACTTGGGTGCTGCCTTGTTCCCCTGCGGTGGAGAGTGGATATGCACCATAGGCTTGTGATTTGCCCTTTTGAGCGTCGGCCTCTCTCAGTGGCCATCTTGGTCAAGTTTGATGGCACACCCACGTGGCTTACATATTCCAGCCGCCATTTTGAGTCATTGTGTGTTTCTTTGGCTGCCATTTTAAGTTAACAATTCGGTGGTCGTTTTAGTGATTTTGAACATGTATACCTCCATTGTTGTTTGCCCTCGATTGGATGGTTGACATCTGCCTCGGGAATTGTATTATGATTAACAGTGGGTATTTATATGTAGGAATTTATGAACATATTTATTGATGTGTATATTTATTTATGTTGTACTATTATTGTTGAATATATTGAGAATTATATTTATTATCCCACTGAGGGATTTAAACAATGATGCTGGCTCCACCTTAGGTCACGCCCTGGTAGGTGTGGTCACCAAGGGGTGGTTTTATGATTTTGTCTATATATACCCTGGCAATGTGGGGGGTCTGAGATATGCCCCAGTCGATGACCTATTGTGTCGAAACGTGTCGGGCTACGCTTATCTTACGTTTCCCACATTGCTTTTAATCTTTTTATGTGATAACATTTTATGTCACATCTGTTTTACTTTAAGATGTGAATAAAGTTTTAGATCTTTATTTTTGACCTGCACTATTGGCGTTCTTTGCCTTTTTGTTTTTTTACACCATGGGATTGTTCTGAGCCATTCTCAAACTTTTGCTGAGACATTTTCATCACAAGACATTTGGTGTGGATAGGTGCTGCTCTCCATCATGGCCGCCTTGTAGCCTGGATCGTCTGGCTCCATCCTCCCTGTATGCTAGTGGTTCTAGCACTTCAAGCCTGTATGATACATTGCCGTATGGTATTTGTATCCAACTTATCTGGTAAGAGTGATTTATCTCTCTATCTGATTTCCATCTGTGAAGCTACCTCTCTATCTGATTTCCACCTGTGAAGCTAACGCGATTGATTCAAGATTCACTCTGACTACAATTTTGGGCAATTGAGTTACCGATCACTTGATTGGACTATTCATTGTGTGGGATTTTCTGTTATATCACGACAACTTTGGGCAATTGAATCACAGATCACTTGATTGAACTATTCACTGTGAGGGACTTTTTATTTTAATACCATCGTGGGTCATCCCCTATACAGTTTATGCATGTATATTTCTTTATATACACTTATTTCTGATCTGGGATAAGCATTGCATATATACTGCTGCTATTTACACATTGTCACTCTCTGAGCACATTGATACTTCATTATTATTTTTTTGCAGTATTCACCATTTTATCATATCATCACTGTTTGAGTACATTGATATATTGTTTGCAGCAATTAGCGCTACACTTTTTTTGCTCTTGAATTTTTGAACTTTGAGTGTGTGCTTCTTTTTTCTGATATACTTCTTTGGGTTTAGCGCAGTTTTTTTATTTTAAAGTTTGATCAATAGATCATTTAGTGACAACTTTGTTAAAAAAAACATGCCTATCAGCAAATAGCTTGGGGTGTCTACTTTCCAAAATGGGGTCATTTGGGGGGGTTTTGGCATTTTATGGACCCTTAGAAATCTTGAAGGCGATGCTTGGTTCTCGGGGTCCTGCACGTTGCTAGGCTCCCAAAAAGTCTGACATATGAGGTATCCCCATACTCAGGAGAAGCAGCAGAATGTTTTTTGGGGTATAATACCACATATAACCATGGCACGTGTGAGAAATATATCATTTAGTGACAACTTTGTGTATTTTTTTTTGTTGTTGTCATTTTTCAATCACTTGTGACAAAAAAATGTAATATTCAATGTGCTCAACATTCATCTCACAATTTCCTTGGTCTACTTTCCAAAATGGGGTCATTTAGGGGAGCAGGTTTTACTGCCCTGCCATTTTAGCACCTCAAGAAATGAGATAGGCAGTTATAAACTAAAAGCTGCGTAAATTCCAGAAAATGTACCCTAGATGGTAGACCCTATAACTTTTGCGCAAACCAATAAATATACGCTTATTGACATTTACCAAAGACATGTGGCTGAATACATTTTGGCCTAAATGTATGACTAAAATTGAGTGTATTGAATTTTTCTTCATAACAAAAAGTAGAAAATATAATTGTTTTTCAAAAATTTCGGTCTTTTTCCGTTTATATCGCAAAAAATAAAAATCGAAGAGACAATCAAATACTATCAAAAGAAAGCTCTATTTGTGGGAAAAAAAGGATGCAAATTTTGTTTGGGTACAGCATTGCATAACCGCGCATCTACCAGTTAAAGCAATGCCAAATTGTAAAAAGTACTCTGGTCATTGAGCAGCCAAATCCTCCGGGGTTGAAGGGGTAAATGAAAATTTACATTGCTGTCAAATACAAACTAGAGGCTCCCCTTCAAAGGCCTTCTTTCTCCCTTTGAGACCCTCTCAGCGGTATTATATGCCTTTTTTAACGTCTTCTGGCTGGTCACACTCTGGGATAAGCTTGGTCTTCTTTCTTCTCCATAATCTTCCAGTGGTAGGCAGTTATGGATGATGCAGGAAATGGCACTGATGTGATAAATATACTTTGAGTGCAGGGCACCATGCTCAAGAGCCATTTTTGGGTTGACTTTACCATTTATGTTCTACATACACGTTTTAAATGTTTGGATTCTCATGGTGGCTTACCTGGTATCCAATGTATGCAATGTTTCTAAAGTGTTTGTGCATTATAAATGAGCAGGGAGACCACATGTTCGAATTATACTAACACCATAAGTAATCTATAGAGTATAGGATCTGCTGTCGTCACTTCAACCATACTTGAACATTTTTTTGGTCCACGGAGCCCAGCCAGACATTTTACACAAAGGTTTATAAGATCATTCGATTTCGATAAATCCAGAAATATTTTTCATCAAAAGTTTACCATTGGAAAGAAAGAGAGAAATAATTTTTGTATTAAACATTTCCTTTATTTTACTTTATGTAAATAATAAAATATATATGAGCTTTAACACTGTAAATAAAACTTTAAAATGTATTTGATATATTTCTGCTTAAAAATATCTTTAAAGGAACTTGAACAACTGTGAGTAAATTTAACGTGAAGCATCTGTCTTTTATTATTATTTAAAATTTTGTATGTTTTGTTGAATTTTTTCAGTGCTGTTGTAATTTTAAACAATAAGAAGAATGTTCTGTTTGTTCATCAGCCAGTTATGTAAAACAAAATTTTTGCCTGTGTCTTTTCTCTGTTTCAACTTTGGGCCCAGCAGTATTTTACTTGTGAGTCTTTGGCTCCATTGTGTTGGTCTAGTTTGCAAATTGACAAGATAGCCACTTTGGGTTTATATTTTGTAAACACATGGGGGTCATTTACATCAAGTGGGTACAGTCGAATTAGGGCCGGTGCACACAGCGATGCGCGGCGAGGCGTCTCCGACTTGCCTCGCCGCGACTTGCACGGACCTCAGCGGCGACTTGCAGAGGACTTCTGTATAGAAGTCAATGCAAGTCGCCCCCGAAGTCGCCCCAAAGTAGTACAGGAACCTTTTTTCTGAGTCGGAGCGACTCGAGTCGCTCCTCTCAGAACGGTTCCATTGTACAGAATGGGGGCGACTTGCGGGAGCGAGGCGAGGCGAGCCGTGTCGCCTCGCCTCGCGCCGCAGTGTGAACCGGCCCTTACAGGTCTTGTTTTGCTTTTGAGTCTGACAATAGGACATTTGATTACAGTTGTTGTACCCAATGTGATATCTGTCTTAGAGCTTGTATCACAATCTGATTGCTGCACAGTGCAATCTCAAGAGTAAAAGAACAGACCTATAGGCAATAGTTAAGGCTTTGAGCCTTGCCAAAGCACCCTTCTCCAACACCAATCTCCTAAACTCTTACCTAAATCCACAGTTGCACCCTTTTGCCTCTTAAATGCAAATACACTATTTCCTGCTTGAAAAAAATTATATATGATATTCAGCTTAGTTAGCAACAGTTTGTTGGTGCTATGGCAAGGAGCATTTAAAGCAAAAATACATATTTCGTACATGACAGATGTTCGAGATAACACTCAGTAAGTTTTCCTTTTGTACATGTACTGTAAATCACAATTTTCTCATTATATGAAGCATAAGGGAGTTGTATCTCAGGCAATGTTTCATCAGGGTTACTGAATATGTTGCCATAATGAGTACCGTATAATGTGTTGTTTCTGGTAAGTGGAAGTGAATGTAATGCCACGTACACATGATCGGACTTTCCATCAGAGTCCGTCGCACAATTTGATCGCATGTGGGCTCCAGCGGACTTTTTCTTCCCAAAAGTCCGGCAGACCTAGAAATAAGACTTATAAATAAATCAGAAATACTTCGTATTACTGAACCCAGCACTTCTAAAAATGGACAGAACGTACAGTGAATCTATTACGGAAATATATCTACCCCTTAACCAGTTCCCGACCGGCGCACGCCGATGTACGTCGGCAGAATGGCACGGGCAGGCATATTGGCATACAGGTACTGTACGTCCATTTCTATATGCCGCCCTGCCATCACGTGCGCACCGTCAGCGCCACGCTTGTGTGCCAGTTGGGGCCCTCGTGAGTCCGGGTCCCGTGGACTCGATCGCCGCGGGGATACCCACGATCGTCTCACGGGGAGGCTGAATGGGGAGATGCCGTTGTTAACAGCATCTCCCCGTTCTGCCTAGCAACAAGTGACGCTGATCTCTGCTCCATGTGATTGGAGCAGAGATCAGTGTTCACTAACACAAAGCCCAGCCCGCCACAGTTAGTAACATGCCCCTAGGAACACTTAACCCCAACACTGCCACCCCCTGGTTAACCCCTTCACTGCCAGTGTCATTTACACAGGAAACAGTGCATTTGTATAGCACTGATTGCTGTATAAATGACAATGGTCCCAAAAATGTCCAACGTGTGCGCCATAATGTCCCAGTCACAAAAAAAATCGCTGATCGCAGCCATTACCAGTAAAAAAATTTTTTTTTTATAAAAATGCCATAAAACTATCCCCTATTTTGTAAACGCTATAAATTTTGCACAAACCAATCAATCGCTTATTGCGATTTTTTTTACCAAAAAAATGCAGAAGAATACGTATCGGCCTAAACTGAGGAAAAACAATGTTTTTTATATATTTTTGGGGGATATTTATTATAACAAAAAGTAAAAAATAATGCGTTTTTTTCAAAATTGTCACTCTATTTTTGTTTATAGCGCAAAAACTAAAAACCGCAGGGGTGATCAAATATCACCAAAAGGAAGCTCTATTTGTGGGAAAAAAAGGACATCATTTTTGTTTTGCGCACGACCGCACAATTGGAATCGCAAAAAGTGGTCTGGTCTTAAGCCAGCAAAATGGTTCGGTCTGAAAGTGGTTAGGCTGCTATCATAACATAATACATATAAAATATAAAAAAATAGATGCTCTCACATATAAACCTGCTAAGCATTGACAGCGCTATAATAGAAGGTATAACTAGCCCAGTACTGTCAAGTATATTATTCTAAGGCTAGATACAGAACAAAATCAAAAACAAATAATCTAAAATCATTAAAAAATGAACACAACTCCACTTAAATGTCCAGTAACAAGGATAAAGATAAAGTGCAGTAGCAGTGTCAAAAGGTGCTTTTAAACAACCATCCACCAATAAGTCCTAAAATCAGCTGCTTAAGTCCTTTCAATTGTAGAAACACTCAATACAATATAGTCATGAGAACGTTATTCAGCATGCTGTTTAGGCTTTTTTTAGGTCCTCTGAAGGCGTGCATCATGAAACGCGTCAGCCGTGGCCACGCGACCAGGCATACAGATACAGTCAACATCTTCCCAGAACTCACGGCTGGCTTTTGATTACTAGAAGGACCCTAGCGGTGAGCTGACATATGACCTGTTATATGCCGAATGTTTTTATCTCTATTGTAAGCATATGGAGTGCAGGGGGGGTTTGTGAAGTCAATACAATTGAAAGGACTTAACCAGCTGATTTTAGGACTTTCCCTATTGGTGGATGTTTGTTTAAAAGCACCTTTTGACACTGCTACTGCACTTTATCTTTATCCTTGTTACTGGACATATAAGTGGAGTTGTGTTCATTTTTTAATGATTTTAGATTATTTGTTTTTGATTTTTTTCTGTATCTAGCCTTAGAATAATATACTTGACAGTATTGGGCTAGTTATAACTTCTATTATAGCGCTGTCAATGCTTAGCAGGTTTATATGCGAGAACATCTATTTTCTAGAAATAAGACTGGCTTCAAATTTGTCCGCCAGACTCTGCTTTTAGGGGACAATCCATTTGTCTATGTGCTAGTCCGACGGACTAAAACCGATGCTAGGGCAGCTATTAGCTACTGGCTATGAACTTCCTTATTCTACGTCATCACGTTCAAATTCGTCTGACTTTTGGAGTGATCGTATGTGGCCAAGTCCGTTCGTTTGAAAGTCCGGCAGACCTCAGCTGCAAAGTCCATCGGATTGTCCGCCGGACCAAGTCTGTCGAAAAGTCCGGTCGTGTGTACACGGCATAACTCTTTCTACATTTAAGTAATTATTGGAAAACATTGTATTTTTTAAATGATCTACCAATAAATGAATAAATTGCAAACAATTATTGAGACTTTTATTTCTTTTTTTTGTTTTCAGTCACAGGAATTGTAAAAATTTGATTTCTGATTATAAAACCCACAACTTTCTACATGCACGTTGACAACCTGTGAATAATTGTCTACTGTAAATGCTTACATCTGCGTCATTTTGCTCACATCTGAGTCATTTTACAGTCTTTGTGATCTTTTTTTAATTTGATATTGAGGCATATTTTTACCATAAGTACAGTTGAAAAGGACCATAGGGAGTTCCTTGTCTTGTATCTTGTATAGAGAAACACGCCTACTGCAAGTGTTAACTATAGAATATTCACATGCAAGTGTCATACCGTGCCTTGAAAAAGTATTCAAGCCCCTTGAAAGTTTCCATATTTTGTCATGTTGCAACCAAAAATGTAAATGTATTTGATTGGGATTTTATGTGATAGACATATAAATAATAATAAAATAATATATATTTTTTGTGGCTTGCTTTTGTATCCAGCCCCCTTTATTCTGATACCCCTAACTAATATCTTGTGAAACCACCTGCCTTTAGAAGTCACCTAGTTAGTAAATAGAGTGCACCTGTGTGTAATTTAATCTCAGTATACATACAGCTGTTTTGTGAAGCCCTCAAATGTTTTAGAGAACCTTAGTGAGCAAACAGCATCATGAAGGCCAAGGAACACATTAGACAGGTCAGGGATAAAGTTGTGTAGAAGTTTAAAGCAGGGATCGATTATAAAAAAATATCCCTAGCTTTGAAGATCTCATGGAGCACTGTTCAATCCATCATTTGAAAATGGAAAGAGTATGACACAACTGCAAACCTACCAAGACATGGCCATCTACCTAAACTGACAGGTCGGGCTAGGAGAGCATTAATCAGAGAAGCAGCCAAGAGGCCCATGGTAACTCTGGAGGAGCTGCAGAGATCCAAAGCTTAGGTGGGGAAATCTGTCCACAGGACAACTATTGATCATGCACTCCACAAATATAGCCTTTATGGAAGGGTATGGCCTTTATGGAAGAAAGCCATTGTTGAAAGAAAACCATAAGAAGTCCTGTTTGCAGTTTGTGAGAAGCCATGTGGGGGGACAAAGCAAATGTGAAAGAAGGTGTTCTGGTCAGGTGAAACCAAAATTTAACTTTTTGGCCTAAAAGCAAAAGGCTATGCGGGGTGAAAAACTAACACCGCACATCAACCTAAACACCATCCCCACTGTGAAACATGGTGGTGGCAGCATCATGTTGTAGGGATTCTTTTCTTCAGGAGGAACAGTGAAGCTGGTCAGAGTTGAAGGGAAGATGGATGGAGCCAAATACAGAGCAATCTTAGAAGAAAACCTGTCAGAGTCTGCAAACGACTTGAGACTGGGGCAGAGGCTTATATTCCAGCTGGACAACAACCCTAAACATACAGCCAGAGCTACAGTGGAATGGTTTAGATCAAAGGATATTCATATGTTAGAATGGCCCAGTCAAAGTCCAGACCTAAATCCAATTGAGGATCTGTGACAAAACTTGAAAATTTCTGTTTACAGACGCTCTCCACCCAGTCTGACAGAGATTGAGCTATTTTGCATAAAAGAATGGGCAAAAATGTCACTCTATAGATGTGCAAAGTTGGTAGAGACATATCCAAAAAGACTTGCAGCTGCAATTGAGGTGAAATCTGGTTCTACAAAGTATTGACTCAGAGAGGCTGAATACAAATGCATGTCACACTTTTCAGATATTTATTTCTAAAAAATATTAAAAAACATTTATCATTTTACTTCCACTTCACAATTATGCTCCACTTTGTGTTGGTCTATCGATAAAATCCCAATAAAATACATTTTCATTTTTGGTTGTAACATGACAAAATGTGGAAAATGTATGAATACTTTTTCAAGGCACTGTACTTAACCAACTGGAAAGTAATGAAAGTATTTAAAGTGGTTCTGCACCTAAAAAAAAAATATTAAAAGCCAGCAGCTACTAATATTGCAGCTGCTGACTTTTAATAAAATCACACTTACCTGTCCCAGGGTCCAGCGATGTCGGCGGCAGATGACGAGAGATCGCTCGTCTCGCTGCTGCCCCCGCCGCCATCCTCTGTCAGGGAATCGGGAAGTGAAGCATTGCGGCTTCACTGCCCAGTTCCCTACTGCGCATGCGCAAGTCACGCTGCGCGTCTCTTCTGGTCCCCGCTGTGTCCTGGTAACTGTGTGTGTGGGGGGGGGGGCGTCTGCGGGGGTCTGCAGCGGTCTGCCGGGAAGTGGGTGCAGATACCTGGATTATCCAGGTAACTGCACCCCCCTCCCCCCTGAAAGGTGCCGATTGTGGCACCGGAGGGGGGGAGGGATCAGATTAGTGGAACTTCCCCTTTAGAGTGAAGAACCGCTTTAAAAAGTATATATTTTAATGGTGAACATAGTGATTAATTAAAGAACAGGATAATTGTAAGCACTAGCGAGCAGGACCCTCTGATTCCTCTTATACCAAATTGAAATGTAACTGTAATGTCTGCCTTCATTTTGTTAAGCGCTGCGCAAACTGTTGGCGCTATATACATCCTGTATAATAATAATAATAGATATATTGCCTATGGAATATCAACCTTCACAGTCGTTCAAACCTGACACTTTTAGTGCCGGTTCACACTAGTGCGATGCGAGAACCCTGCGAATCAACTGTGGGTTCCTGCATCGCACTAGACACACACGGCAGTTCACACTGCCATATGCAAACTGCTGGGGAGTGTCATTATATGTTAACGACACCCCCATTTCAGCTTGCATATCGCACTGCGAACTGACAGTTCGGACATGAATCGGATTGCATATGTGTGAACACAAATTCGATCCGATTCTGGTCCGAACAGAAAAAAGGGTCCTGTGCGTGTTTGGGCCGAATGCGGTGCGATATCAGCCATACTATCTATATGGTTGACATCGCACCCGCACAGACATCGCATGTAATGTGAACAGCCGTGCGCTGCGAATTACATGCGATGTCTGGTATCGCGTTGGTGTGAACCGGCACTGACAGATCACACTGAGTGAACATCATAGTAGAATTCAAGGTCTCGTATTAACTCTTGTGAGAGTAATATAGGCTTTCATTCCATTGGAGTTTATGGTTTTAGCATTTGGTAGGATAAAAGCTTAGTCTAAAGCATACCCCCACATATAAACTGATCTCAAGATTACAATAGAAATGACCACCTTTGAATACTTATGTTCTAATGTGATAACTGAAAATAACTTCCATTAGCACTACAAAAACGCCTGCTGGGGCCAAATTAGTTTCATTTGATACCAACAGAGAAAATATTGACATCTGGGCTGTTTTTTTTGTTCATGGCTATTTATAGTTAGCCTGAGTCCATGTTCTGTTGTTAGAGAGCTAGAATGCTCCAAATTCTTCCACTTATGCCATGTACACACGATCAAATTGTCTGGCAGAATTGGTCCGGCAAACAATCCGGCAGACTTTATAACAAACGGACTTGGCCACACACGGACGCTCCAAAAGTCTGGCGATTTCTAACGCGATGACATACAGAACATATGACGGACTAGAAAAAGGAAGTTCAATAGCCAGTAGCCAATAGCTTCCTTCTTGTACTTGCTTCAGAGCATGTGTCATTCTTAGTCTGCCGGACTAGCACACTCACTAACGGATTGTCCGCTGATAGCCAAGTCCGGCGGACAAATTTTTAGTCAAAACTACTTTCTAAGTCTGCCGGACTTTACGAAGAAAAAATCCGCTGGAGCCCACACACTATCAAATTGTTTGGCATACTGTGGTCCGGCGGATCTAGTCCACCAGACAATTTGATCGTGTGTACTCGGCATTACTCTCACCTTCAATGTTGTCTGCCATCTTTAAACCCAGTCCCTTTAAAGATAGATTGGTAAATCTGCTTTCGTTTTCCTTATGCATATCCCCTGCAGAGCTGACATAAAGCCATGTGTGATTCTGTACTTGGCTTTCAGGTAAATGTATTATATAATTTTGCATTCTAAGGAAAAGCCCTAATAGGTTTTATAGGCTAGTATATTTTATTAAATAGAATTGGTTTCCCACTTCTTTGGCTGAAGTGTTTGCACGTAGTGCAGTCACTAGGCAGCCTAGAAGTCCTGCAGAGATTCCATATCCCAAAAACACTTATTCGGCGACATAAGAATAAGGGGCATCGTAGGAGCTGGTAATGCAGGACTGATTCATTTTGATAAAAGTCAGGTGGTCCACAGAGTCTGTGGACAGATGTGTTCTATGATCAGTAACAAAACCTCCAGAAGCACTGAATGCCCATTCGGAAAACACTCTGGGAGCAGGGCAGCCCAGCAGCTCAATAGCATACTGGGCAAGTCCTGGCCAGTGGTCTATTCTCTTGACTCAGTAACCTAGTGGATAATCGACTGGAAAGCTCTCCATCTCTGTTTTTGCCCATAGATAATCATCCACCATGTGATGCAGATGCTGCCAGTGGGATAAGAAAGCTGACAGCCCTGGGCAGAGAGTACTAGAAAAATTGAGAAATACATCACTTAGGCGGCCGCCTTCACCACTCCTCCCTTGACCAACAGAAACCTCAAAACAACGTTTTCCATGGCACTGTAACCTACTAGAATCGGGAAAAGCATTCTATAAACTCCTCTTTAAGGTGTCCTCAAGAGATTTCATCTTCTGCACTCTCTTCGGGGGGGGGGGGGGGTGAGTTCTGAGACTTTCCCCTTATAATGGGGGTCAAGGAGGGTTGCCAACCAATATTGATCCTTTTCCTTTACGCCACGTATTCTTGGGTCGTTTTGCAGGCTATGAAGCGTAAGGAAGCCCATGCACCGCAAATTTGCGGAGGCATGAGAAGCAGACTCCTCAGTGTCACTGAGAATTACAGTATCTGGAACTGCCTCCTCCCAGCTACAGCAGCACAGATAGTGCAACATACCTGTGTATTAATTGCCATTGGATGTGGGCAGGGCTGATGCTGTGCGTCGTACACCTGGGGGACCTTTCCTGTTGGCGCACACAGGAAGTGGTCACCTCCACATATGGAGGTTGTCTCGACCCCTATTTGGGGAGGATTGTTTCATCTATTAGAGACCAGTGGCGATGTGCGCATAAGGCCGCGCGGGCGCTGCCCCCTCTCTCCTGCCACCCCCTCTATCATCAATAGATAGATTCATGCATTGCACGCCGTTGCCATCCCCTGTTCAGGCACCCGGCCCCTTTTCAGCCGCCTGAATTACAGCGCTGGGGGTGTTTTTGAAGCACCTGATTAGAGCCATAGGCTGTAATAGGCGTCAAAAAAGTGACCTGCGAGCGCCACGCAGGGCTCTCGCAGGTCACTCAGCTGTGTTAGAATAGCAAATGAATATTAGCTTTCCTAACACTAAACCTCCTCTCCGCCAATCAGGTGTTCAGGTCTGTTACCTGTCATCTGATTGGCTGAAACGACAGGCGCCGCAATTGGATGCCTATCAGGAGGAGAGGATGGGAAATGAGGACGGCAGGAGACGCCCGAAGGATCCTGCTCATCGCTGTCACCCGCTGCCCCACCAAGACAGGGTGCTGCCAGGCAGACAGCGAGAGGGCATAGGGTGTCACACTGGGGGCATTCAAGGGCACACTGGCAGCATTTAATGGGCACACTGGCAGCATTTGATGGGCACACTGGCAGCATTTGATGGCACAGTGGCTGAGTTTGGCACAGTGGCTGCGTTTGATGGGCACAGTGGCTGCATTTGATGGGCACAGTGGCAGCATTTGATGGCACAGTGGCTGCAATTGATGGCGCAGTGGCAGCGTTTGAGGGCACAGGGGCAGTGTTTGATGGCACAGTGGCAGCGTTTGATGGCACAGGGGCTGCGATTGATGGCTCAGTGGCAGTGTTTGATGGCTCAATATATATAGGAGAGAGACGCTCTCCTTCTTATGGCTACTGGTGCCACCGTACACACCCCCCTTGGAAATACTGGCATATATAAATGCTGGACTAATTGAATATATGACCTACTAAAAGCCACGATACAATAATCCCTCACTGAGTATATAGTGATAGAAGTTCAGCTACTCCAGGTATGCTTATTCTTAAAAGCCCAGTCAATCTGCAGCATAGAGCCATGCAAATTTGAATATACACCTCTCTCTTTATATAAATGTACTTTTTATATATTACCCCTTTTCCTCTTCCAGGGACGCCAAACTGGTCCCAGTATGCATATCTGCGGTCTCCTGCCCAAATTATTCTGACCAGACTCATCTTCTCCAACTGCTATCCCCTTTTGGGGCCTATACACCCAATATCATTGGTCCTCTTGCCATTGATGCCTTCTCTACTACTTTATGTGTCTGTTGGTTGCCATCCATGGGACTGTTAGCTCTGTAAGTATTGGAATTGTAGACCAATGCTTCTCACTGTCACCTTTGCTGCCATCTAGAGTTCAATGGATGTATAATATGTTTCTTTATATTTTTGAGATTATAAACTGTACTAAATTGCATAACGGACTATCCCTAAGGAAGGGGTCCAAGCTACTCGGAAACGCGTATCCATGCAATCAGTATCATATTCAGACAACATCTTTATTTCATGTCAATTGACATACTTGATATGATGCAGTTATTCTGCCTATGTTAGTCTAGCATCTCTAGTTCTAACTGCTTTTATATGTATTTTGTTATATTTTTGTACATTACCTATTTTGATACTATTAAAATGGAATTTTAGAATATCGTTGTCACAATCTGTGCATTTAAAGCCCCACCTTTAGGGGAAACCTGTATTTTCATACTTCCTATCATTGGCCCTCATCTGGGAGATTTCTCCTCACTTACTGTTTGATGGGTGTCTGTCAGAACAAGGAACTGTCTATCCTCTGTAAAGGGGTACACCCTCTTCCCAGACTTTACAGCCGAGACTGCGCACACAGACAGCAGAGAAAAAATGTACAGCAAACACTGTATTCTCATGTAATGTAGTCCCAAAGTGAACTGTCTACAATCTCTTTTTAGCCCTTTGCACAGAAGAAAACTACCTAAAGCTCATTATTTGCGTATGTGTCTTTCTATGTGAGGTGAGAGACAACACAGACAAATATTTTATTTTATTTTATTGTCTGCGGTGGTGCAAGACAACAAACATATTCTACCATGACAGGACGAGATGCAGATCCTCCTTTTCTGTGTGGCTTCATCTTCTGCAAGAAGTAGTTGTGTACTGCAATGTGTTCTTTGTTTTTATGGGTCTATTGCCCAATTTGCTCTCTTCTCGTCTCCAGACAATTCACTGTACTCAAACTGCAAACAGGTCCTGCTGTCTATCCTCTATAAAGGGGTACACCCTCTTCCCACACTTTGCAACTGAGACTGCGCACACAAACGGGACAGCAGAAAAGAGTTGTACAGCAAATACTGTACTCTCTTGTAGTGCAGTCCCAAACTGGACTGTCTACAATCTCTTTTTAGCCCTTTGCACAAAAGAGAACTGCCTAAAGCTAATTTCTTGAGCATTTGTCTTTCTATGTGAGGTGAAGGACAACACAGACAAAGGTATTTTTTTATTTTTTTGTCTGCAGTGGTGCAAGACAGACAAACATTTCCTTTTTCATTACTAACTTGACACATCCACCATTACTACCTTGGATGAACATCCCCTTCAATACCTTGTCCCTCTGTACATGCTTCAGCATAGGCTCAATGGCACAAATGAATAGAATAGGTGAGGGGGGGGGGGGGGGACACCCCTGCCTAACCCCTGAAAAGACCAGGAAGAAACCGGGAATAAATCAGCCAGGTTCCTGTATACCAGGACCTGTGTCACCACTCCCAAATACAGACCCCTCAGAACCTTCAGAAGCAGCCCTGGCAGGCCCATTTTCTACAGGATGCTAAACAAAAAAGGTGTGCAATGTGCCTTTTTGTTGTCATAGGCCTTTTCCAAATCAATCCCTAGCAGGGTCAGTGGTTTATTATCAAGTGTAGAAGGACAAATCCCACAACAGGACATATATCCTAATTATTAATCATTCCAATATTATGTTTATGTTTCATCTCAGCTATTTACAACAAGGATGCCACCTGAACTGTAGTGATGCTCTATAGACAAAAATAGAGTATATGTAGTGCACTCATTAAAACTATGTAATTGAACAAAAAAAAAAAAAAAAAAAAAGAGTGCGGTGTCTGCAGGAGCAGGGTGATGTGTCCTGTGGGCAGCCATGTTCTGAATCTTCTCCTGCAGCCCCCATATAGAGCCCAGAACACGACTGTCCATATTACTACTCCCTGTGACAATGATGGGGATGGCAGCACCCATTGACTTCTATTGGCAGGCGGATGTCAGCAGAGATGTGACACTGCTGACACTTGCCTGCCATCCGATCTGACAAAATCCACTCAAAACAGAAGGATGGCGATATGATATGTTCACCATCTGTACAACGGATCAGATCAGATGGGATCAGATGAAAACAGACAGGCAGTCTGTTTTCATCTGATCTCCCCATAGAGAACAGCAGGGTTCTGACAGGTCAGTCTCTGCACAGTGAGCAGAGATGGACCTGTCATCCGCCTGCTCAGCGGGGAACAACAAAGTAATCCACCGCTGAGCTAGCAGAGTCCGTCCAGCGGATCCGACCCGTGTGAAAGGCTCCATTCACATTTATGCATGTTGCTTTTGAGTCTTTCTGCAATGCTTTTTTCTGTGCTTCCTGTGTTATTTACAGCAATGTTACCTCAATTTTGCCACAATTCGCTTTTTGTATATTTTTTTGGGGGACAGATTTAAAAATGCAAGACACAAATTGCAGCAAGATTGCGGTAAAAACTCACTACATGCTTTTCTGCAGCTTCTCAGTTGAAATCTATTAAACCCAAAAAACCAACAAAGCACCATTTTACGTTTAAAATAGTCCCTGACCCTTTCCACAATGCAAAGGCACAAAAATGCACTGATGTAAATATGTTCCATAGGAACCCATGTTAAAAAAATTCCTGCAAAAAGCCTTCATTATCTGTTCTGTAAACACAGCAAGATTTTGGAAGAAATATCTCAGTGTCCTCCTAGACCGTTGTCTCCATCAGAAGACTTATTCCTGTCCTGGTGAATCTTCCATCACTTTCCATCCTGGTGACATTGGTGATCAAATGGAGAGGGTAAATCTCTCTAATGGGGACCTGACAGGGATTCAAACACTCCCCTACTCGATGCAGTGACCCTTCTTGGTGTATATAACAGGGACCCCAATGTATATAGTATATACGTAGGTGGCATACATTATAATGTCCTACAGAGCTTGCATTATAATACTTACCAATGATGTAATCTTTTGTGGATTTTGGTTGAGGAATGGGCTGCAGTCTGGGTGCGGGTTCCTGTTCCCCTGCCCATTTACCCTCTCCCCACCCCTTGGAGGGGTGGTATCCTCAGGTGGGGTTTACTCAGAGAACTACAATGTTTTCCTCTTTGTTGCTAATCAGAGGATTCTTCACATTGCATCTTCCCTTCCACTTCTTCAATAGCTTCCCAATCGCCCAAAAGCCACCCTTCTGGGGAGTAGGTATTGTGGGCTGGGTGATCCTCTGTTAAAGATCCCACTTTCAGTAATAAAACAGGTTCCTCTGATGGTTTTTAGGGAATCCTGCATCTCAAACATTTTATTTCTCCCAAAAAGCTGCATCATTAACAATTAATGAGCAACAATGCAGAGAAAACAGAATTGCTTCCTTCACCTTCAAGATTCTGTCTGAGCTCCAGCTGCTGAAAGATTCTTTATATAGGGATTCTCACACTGTGACATCACAGCTGCTGGGGTTGTGTTGCCATGACAATATGCAAATGAGGCCCTGCCCCAAATTGGTAAACTCCTTATATTAAGTTTTATATGGTCATTTTTTTTTTCTAATAAAAATAAATAAGACATATGTGGTTTATTTAAATCTGTTTTATTTCGGGTTTAATGCCTCCAGTCCTTATCTACTTGCCTACAGAGCACTTACACCCCCTTCCTACCCAAGTCACTTTTCAGCTGTCAGCGCTGTTGCACTTTGATTGACAATTGCACGGTCATGCTGCACTGTACCCAAACAAATTTTCTTCACACAAATAGAGCTTTCTTTTGGTGGTATTTAATCACTGCTGTGTTTTTTATTTTTTACTAAGGAAAAAAAAAATACTTTTTTTTACTTAGTTTTGTAACTAAGTCATTTTTCTCCTTTACTGATGTGTACTGATGAGGCGGCACTGATGGGCTCTGATAGGCTGAACTGGAGGGCACTGATTAGATGGCACTGATGAGGCACAAATATGCCGCACTTATGGGCACTGATAGGAGGCATTGATATGTGGCACTGATAGGCGGCACTGATGTCCATGCACATTAGGGTGTTTAGAGGCATATTACAAGAGAAGAGTTTGGAGGCAGGAAAAAAAAAACATCACAAGTGCGGTTTTGAGAGTAGTTTTCAGAGAAAATGCTAAACGCACCTGAACGTGGCATTTAGCCACATTCAGTGTTTTCAAGTATACATTGATTATAGTGAAAAATGAGCAGAGGGGAATGTTTTGGAAAAAATGCTTATAAAAGCAAACACCCATAAACTATCTTAAACTCTTGTGCAAAAGAGCTACTATAAGCATTTTTTATGCCACTTTTTTTTCCAGAGGTGCTGGCCTTTTTTTCTGCTCCTTGTGTAACATGAACCCTTAATGAAGGCAATGCTTAATTTCACACTGTATAGTTTGGTTTAAATATAGTAGTATATACTTCAAACTCCTGTGATTAACCTGTTTATAATACAGAGTTCCACTCAGTAAGTAACAAATTAGAGTATCTCTTTGCCTGGCCAGTCACCTCAATTCTCATCTTCTATAGCCACATTGTCTCTCGTCTTTCGTAATAAGTGGTAAATTCTGACAGGGTCATCATGGATCAAATCCTCTTCAGCTTGGCATTCCGCCGTAAGCTGTTCACTGTTCAGGTATATGCTGGATCTAGACAATAGTTGCCCATTTCTACTAGCTGGCTTGTCTTCCACAGTCTGATGGCTAATTTGTTTTGGTTTCTTTCTTCGCTTTTTCCCAGACCTTTTGGGGCTAAGATCTAGTGAAGCATAGCATGTCTGTTCCTCAGCTTCCAGCTAGTAAAAAAGGAAAAAAAACAATTACCTTTCTTGCTTCATTTGTTTAGAGTAACTCATTTTATACTAAGGTTTGGACTTAATATAGTATTTTTTTTACTAACTCCTCCTTTTACTAGGTGGTGGTTCTATAGTTCACAGAGTTAACAGGGTTACATAAAAAATCTTTTTGATTTTGGATCAGCTTAAAGGGATGTTAATGTCTTTTTTTTTTTTAATAATAATAAACATGTTATACTTATCTGCTCTATGCAATGGTTTTGCACAGAGTAGCCCTGATCCTCCTCTTTTAGGGTCCCATGCCGGCGCTCCTGGCCCCTCCCTCCTGCTGAGTGCCAAGCTGCTTGCTGTGGGGGCACCCAGGTAGGCATGCTCCCAAACCCGGGGCTCTTTGTGTCCATTCACACACGGAGCTGCGACCTGCCCCCACCCCGTCTCCTTATTATCTCACTGGCTGTGATTGACAGCAGCGGGAGCCAATGGATGCCAAAAGCCAATCAGGAGTGCAGGTCCCAGAGAGCAAGGCTCTTGTGGACATTGCTGCCTTTAGAGGGGGCTCAGGTAAGTATTAGGGGTAAGTAGTCGCTATTTTTCCCTCATTCTCCTGGTCAATCAGGAAGCTCCTATTGGCCATAGAGTCTTAGGACTCCCTGGCCAATCGTGTCTCAGGACACACTTCCAGTTTCTATTTTGCCGGAAGGAGAATGTCTCCTGTGTGCAGCCCCTGCTCTTCCTTCTCCCTGCCTCCATGCCTCTATAAGGTAAGGCAGCCTCTCGGGGGGTGGGGGTGATTACTGCCACTGCCTGTCTCCTGTGGGGGGGTTGGGGTGGGTGATCGCCGTTGTCTCGGTCTCCCGTGGGGTTGGTGGATGACCTGTCATCCATCTCCCGCAGCGGGGGGGGTGATCACCGCGGTCTGTGTCTCCCAGGGGGGTGATGGATGACCCACCATCCGTCTCCCGTGGGGGGGGGGGGAGTGTTGGTTGTGCCCCCCCAAATAGTGAGCGCCAGCCGCCACTGTTTTTTATTGGTATATTTAACTGATCACAAGGGAGCAAACAAGATCTCCATGCTATCACTAAGCAAATATGGTCAATGATGTCACTTGGGAGACTGAGGTTTAATTTTAGCAACAGGACACAAGTAAGCGTCAGGAGTGGATACCATCAAGTTTTTTTCTTTCAGCAGATGTAGTTTATCAGTTTGATTAACAATGGATTTACATCTTGGGGCATTTTTTTTACATTTTGTGAATGAGTAGGGATATAATGCATTCCTTGCTCATTCACATGGGGGAGGGGCAGTATCTGGAGGCCCCATCATTTAGATTCTGATAAGCCCATTGCCTGCAGATCTCCATGACCACTCAGCTAGGTTTGTGTGGAAAGAGGCCCCTGTCCTCATCGACATAGGGACAAGGTGCTTTGACAGGGATGTCCCCCTGTGTTATGGGCATGTGGCCTGGTATGGTTCAGGAGGAAAAGGGTGCATGCTAGTTTTCACCCTTTTCTTGGCCAACCAGGCTCTATGCTCTGGTAAGGATTAATATGGAATTTAGGGGGGGACCACATGCCTTTTTTGTTTTGTTCTTTGTGTTCCCCTTGACAGCCATACCAGACCCTCATCAAGGGGGGAAACCACATACTTTTTTTTTATGTGTGGGGTCATTATTAACATCTATACTACACCTTCCTCTGGCACAAGGGTCTGGTATAAATGAAGGAAAATGTGTGCCACTTTGTTAACAAACTAAAGCAATAGTCCGAGAGGTGTTCTTTTCTGGCAATTTAAACTGCATTTTATACGGCATAAAGATGCTCCACTTTATAGTTAAGTTAAGGGCATTCCCCAAGCATGTTATTTAAAGAAATTTTGCCATTTTTATTATTTCTATAATTGTAATATAAAATAAAAATATTAAAACCAGCCAAACAATTTTTTTTTCACTTCGGTACATGTTCCCTAGATCAGTGCTCAGCCCCCCCATGCCATTTGACAACTACTTTCCTGGCACTTTAGTCAATTTTAGTAAAGTTCACCAAACCCACGTACGTTCGACTTATCTCTAATCAGCACTCAAAGAAGCAGCAAAAATTAATTGGGTATTATGTAATTTAAAACCGTACTTTAAAAACATGGAATTCTTTATCATTCTTGCCTGACCATTTTCATATGTGTGGCAAAAAATAAAAAATATCAAGAAGGTTATATAAACTGTACCTGGTCTTCCTCCCTGTTTCTTGCATGAGCAATTGCCATTGGTTCATAGCAACATTCATCTGTAGTATCTAAGATTAAAAAAACAACGTATATTTTAAATGTCATTATGTTTCAGGCAATCATTTCAATTTTATGGTGAAAACAAAATAGCTTATATAGCGATAGTTCAAAGAGTAACTGAGCATCAGACATTACTACGGGGACTTTTTATGGAAAATGTGCTGGATGAATATCACAACCATTTGCCCAGCTGTAACAAACTACCTGTATTTTGTATAATATTATTTCTAAGATTGTCAGCTTCAACTAGCAGCCATAATGTGGTATTTTCCTAAAATATCTGAAACAAAAAAAAATACACCATAATGACCATTATATGGAGTTGACAATTGTAGGAATAAACATATTGGGCAAATAAAGATGATTATTCATAATAACTTTATGTGTATTTAACTGTATTCATAAGTGTACATTGGGTTGCTTTCCCTTCTGGATGGTACTGCAGTGCAACAGTCGTAATGTTTAGCAGTACAATAATGCATGTCGAAGAAACAAGGTAAAACACGCTTATTAGCAAATGTATAAATATATATATATATATATATATATATATATATATATATATATATATATATATATATATATATATATATATATATATATATATATATATATACACAGTGGTGTGAAAAGGTTTTTGCCCCCTTCCTCATTTCCTGTTCCTTTGCATGTTTGTCACACTTAAGTGTTTCGGAACATCAAACCAATTTAAACAATAGTCAAGGACAACACAAGTAAACACAAAATGCAATTTGTAAATGAAGGCGTTTATTATTAAAGGTGAAAAAAAATCCAAACCATCATGGCCCTGTGTGAAAAAGTGATTGCCCCCCTTGTTAAAACATACTATAACTGTGGTTGTCCACACCTGAGTTCAATTTCTCTAGCCACACCCAGGCCTGATTATTGCCACACCTGTTCACAATCAAGGCATCACTTAAATAGGAGCTGCTTGACACAGTAAGGTCCACCAGAAGATCCTTAAAAGCTACACATCATGCCGAGACCCAAAGAAATTCAGGAACAATTGAGAAAGAAAGTAATTGAGATCTATCAGTCTGGAAAGGGTTATAAAGCCATTTCCAAAGCTTTGGGAATCCAGCGAACCACAGTGAGAGCCATTATCCACAAATGGCGAAGACATGGAACAGTGGTGAACCTTCCCAGGAGTGGCCGGTTGCCCAAAATTACCCCAAGAGCGCAGCGACGACTCATCCAAGAGGTCACAAAAGACCCCACAACAACGTCCAAGGAACTGCAGGCCTCACTTGCCTCAGTTAAGGTCAGCGTTCATGCCTCCACCATCAGGAAAAGACTGGGCAAAAATGGCCTGCATGGCAGAGTTCCAAGGAGAAAACCACTGCTGAGCAAAAAGAACATCAAAGCTCGTCTCAATTTCTCCAGAACAAATCTTGATGATCCCCAAGACTTTTGGGACAACATTCTGTGGACCGATGAGACAAAAGTGGAACTCTTTGGAAGGTGTGTGTCCAAGTATATCTGGCGTAGAAGGAACACTGCATTTCATAAAAAGAACATTATACCAACAGTAAAATATGGTGGTGGTAGTGTGATGGTCTGGGGCTGTTTTGCTGCTTCAGGACCTGGAAGACTTGCCGTGATAAAAGGAACTATGAATTCTGCTGTCTACCAAGAGATCCTGAAGGAGAATGTCCGACCATCTGTTCGTGTACTCAAGCTGAAACGAACTTGGGTTCTGCAGCAGGACAATGATCCTAAACACACCAGCAAGTCCACCAACGAATGGCTGAAGAAAAACAAAATGAAGACTTTGGAGTGGCCTAGCCAAAGTCCTGACCTGAATCCTATTGAGATGTTGTGGTATGACCTTAAAAAGGCCGTTCATGCTCGAAAACCCTCTAATGTAACTGAATTAGGACAATTCTGCAAAGATGAGTGGGCCAAAATTCCTCCAGGACGCTGTAAAAGCCTCATTGCACGTTATCGCAAACGCTTGGTTGCAGTTGTTGCTGCTAAGGGTGGCCCAACCAGTTATTAGGTTTAGGGGGCAATCACTTTTTCACACAGGGCCATGATGGTTTGGATTTTTTTTCACCTTTAATAATAAACACCTTCATTTACAAATTGCATTTTGTGTTTACTTGTGTTGTCCTTGACTATTGTTTAAATTGGTTTGATGTTCCGAAACACTTAAGTGTGACAAACATGCAAAGGAACAGGAAATGAGGAAGGGGGCAAACACTTTTTCACACCACTGTATATATATATATATATATATATATATATATATATATATATATATATATATATATATATATATATATATATATATATATATATATATAGCCATTTTTAAGGCAGGGCAAAAGGGGCAACTGCCCTGGGCCCTGTCATTGTTGTGGGGCCCAAAGCAGCCGCCTCATACTTGCCAACTATCCCAGTTTAAATTGCCTCGCCCCTTGAGGTTTTAGTCCTGTGCTGTGTCCCAATATCTCAGTGTGAAGTGCTGCTACTGATGCTGCCCAGCTCTCCCCTATTGTTGTGTACAGATTATTCGCCTGCAGACCCTGTGTTTACATGTAAATTACCGGCATTCATATATAAATAGCGGCGGCCGGCAGCATTGATATGTATATTATATATACATATCAATGGTCATATAAAATGCCATAAATCTATTCCCTATTTTGTAGATGGTATAAATATATAACTATATGTAGCAGAATACATATTGGCCAAAACTGATGAAGAATTTTTTTTATAGCCAATATCTATAGGAGGGGTTTCCACCATCCCTGCTAAGTTTCATTTTATAAAGTGTGTCCTATTTTCAGTTTGATGTGTATTATATGTGAAGTTGCGTATCAGAGACGGTATTGTGGTAACATTGAAGCCTATTGGGATTTCCATACAGTATTCCACCATTATTGTTAAGTTATTGATCAGTAAGTTAGCGCTGCACTTTTTTTTTTTTTTTTGGTGTGGGAACACATAACAGTGCTTAGCGGCAGGCCTTTTACTGACACTTTTTTTATTTTACCTCCAGTAATTTATTTTAAATAGTAGTGTAATGATTACCTAGTATACTAAAGATCGGCATGTTGAATTAATAAACATCAACAGATTTCAGTTGTGCCCCACCAGGCCGGCCCCCCCATGGACAATGTGCCTGGCTGCTGAGTTCATCACCCCATTCCTGCACTCAGTGCACTGATTGGCAGCACTGACAGTCAGCAATGATTGGCACTGATAGGCAGCACCGATGGGCCCTGATAGGCAATGATAGGTGACACTGATTGGACACACTAATGGCACTAATAGGCAGCACTGATTGGTACTAATTTGCAGCACTGATGGGCACTGATAGTCAGCACTCATGGGCACTGATTGCCACTGGTAGGTGGCACTGATTGGAAACACTGATTGGCACAAACAGGTGGCACTGATTGGAAACACTGATTGGCACTGACAGGTGGCACGATTGGCACTGACAGAGGAAAGGGAGTTTCACACTGAGCTGATATTGATGCTTAGTGAAACTGTGTGTGACACAGACATGTAATGTAACTGCATGCAGAGAGAAATCAGCTGTCAAAATTCATTGGTGATGTCGGGAGTGGGTGGGACCCAGCAGCTATCAAACACCAGCCAATGATTAGGCTGCTTAAGAAAGGGGGCAGGGCCACATACACATAGCGTCCCCCCTCCCACCCCAACGCTCAATTTTGATAGCTGGTCTCTATCTGCATTAATTTACATTACATGAAAGTGTCACACTCTGAGCGACTCTGGCAAGCGTCAATATCAGCTCAGTGTGAAAATGTCTTACAGGCACTAGGGGCTATGCACTCATTGAATGCAGCCTTTCACAGAAGTCCCACAGGCAGATCTTGGGAGACATGGCATGGGTGACCATATGGGTACAACTTGTCACTGCTGCTCCTCTTAAAATGCTACCTGAGACCATGGGCCTGCTGGGTCCCATGGTAGGGCCAGCCCTATCTATCTACACTCAGATAGCGCTGCTGTATTTTCCCTGCTTACTCCCAAAAGTGTCAGTTTCTGAAAAGAGTTCAGGCAACAATTTCCATGCATCATCATTGGAGACGGGGCAATGGAAAAGGTTTTAAGTTTAATCATTTGACCCTTTAAAATTTCAAGCAACAAAAATTGCCAGTATAAAAAAAATGCAGAATTTGGTCCTAAAATCTGTTCATAACAATAACCGCCTGTCAACGATAGATTATATATATATATATATATATATATATATATATATATATCTATATATCTATATATCTATCGGTCCTTAGATGTTAAATACCATTGTTATGGCAGTAGATAGCTGCCATAACCCCAGTATTTTTTTAAACGGCGGGCCGCCCGCTTTAAGATAAAAGTGGTTTTCATGGTGGATTCACCATGAGATCACTTTTATTGGTGCCGGGAGAGGTGCCCACCCCCCTCTTGCCACATCTCGGTTGTCTCCGTCGCTTACTGGATCTGTCGGTAAAGACACAGACGATCCGATCTTATCCCTTGATAGGCAGGAAGTTGAGTGAGGGAATTATGCCCCCACTCAACTACATACCATCGGATGACGGGAGCGACGTCAAACGTCACTTCTGCCCACTAGCCTTAAAGGGACAAATTTTATTTTATTTTTAAATACTTTTTTTTTTAATAGCTTTGAAGTGTAAATGTGAAATCTGGGGTCTTTTTGATTCCAGAGGACCTGTCATGCTTTTTTCTATTACAATGGATATTTACATTTGCCGCGATCAATAGAGTGAGAGCAATAATTCTAGCAAAAGACCTCCTCTAACTCAAAACTGCTAACCTGTAGAATTTTTTAAACAACGCCTATGGAGATTTTTAAGTGCCAAAGTTTGTCGCCATTTTACGAGCGGGCACAATTTTGAAGCGGGACATGTTGGGTATCAATTTACTCAGCATAACATCATCTTTCACAATATTAAAAAAAAAATGGCTAAGTGTACCGTTTTTATTTTTTAACTCACAAAAGTGTATTTTTTCCCAAAAAATTGCGCTTGTAAGACCGCTGCGCAAATACCGTGTGACATAAAGTATTGCAACACCCACCATTTTATTCTCTAGGGTGTCTGAAAAAAAAAAAAAGGTTTGGGGGTTCTAAAAACAAAAACGGATTTTAAACTTGTAGACCACACATGTCAAAAATAGGCCTGGTCCTTAAAGTGGTGTTGCCACCAAAAAAAAAAAAAAATAGCTCAAAATTCATAAAAAAATAAAATAATTGGAAAAAATAAATTTTTTTTACTCACCTCTAAATGCCTGTTGCTAGAGGGTCCCTGATGACTGTGCGGTGTATCACGCCCCCCGGCGCCGCTCATGCATGCGCAGTGGGTGCCCGGCTGTGAAGCCACAGCTGGGTGCCCACAGTAAGAATGCCGGTGCTGCGAGTGGAGCGGGGAACTTTGTTCCCCCGCATCGCTGGACCCTGGGACAGGTAAGTGTCCGATTATGAAAAGTAAGCAGCTGCAGTATTTGTAGCTGCTGACTTTTATTTTTTTAGGGGGTACCCCACTTTAAGTGGTTAAGGCCGGCCATACACTGAGCAAATTTCTGTCCTGCAACTTATTTGCTTGATTCCCCCATCAACACACAGACAGTGCTGATGAGGGAATCCCTCTTGCTGGGTCATTGTCTATAGCAGCCGCTAGCAATAATCTCAGGTAAAACCTGGAATACTTGATGTACACAAGTTGATTGATCAATCAACTTGGTACATTTAGCCTGCCCATACAGGGTTTGAATCCTGGCCAGTTCCTGCTGAACTGACCGAGATTCCAACAGAGTGTGTCCTGCCTAAGTTTAGAAGAACTCACAAATACCATAGTATAACATAGCAAACTGCATTGACTTAAAGCAACCAATCAAACTGTTCTGGGATACTGCACTCTGCACCAGTGTTGCTAACTGTCAGTATTTTTACTAGCAGCCAGTAAAAAACAGACAATTTTCTCCTGCCAGTAAAAGGGAAAAGTTGCTTGTAAAAAAATATAGCGGTGATGTTCGGTTCGGTCCAGAACCGGCCGAGACCATCCAAGTCCCTGCTACAGTGTGATCAGGGGGCTCTGGTGGAGGCAGTGCCCGAGTGTGTCATGTGATGTCATGGTGCAAGGGAGCCAAGCAGAGCTGCCAGAGCCTCATGTGGGGGTCTGCACGAAAGGAACAGGGCAGGTCGGGAGCTGGACTGTCCATGCTGTTTAGACTGAAGTGGACCGAAGGGACCAAGAGTCAACTTCATGTGTGTATGTGCCTTCCTATTCCAATTTCTTGCCCCCCTGAGTCTTCTCCCTGAGCTACTTGCTTACTATATCGAAAATAAAATAAGAAATATGTTTTTTTAACATAATATCTATCTTAAATCACATTGCTAATTGCATATTGTACTTGTCTGCAGCCTCGCTTCTCGGCCTTTTGGCTAAGATCAAGTGTAGTATCTGTTCTTATCAGTTGCCAAAGGAGGCACTGTTCCATCCCTAATAGAGAGGGTTTGGTCAGCACTCTGATGGCGTAATTAGCAACTGGAAGGATGGTTTCGGTAGGGGCCACGTCGTGCCGCCCGACAGAAAACTGGGGGCCGATGCATGGTCGAGTCTGAGCCGTCTGGAAGGATGCTTCTGGTGAGGATGGGTGCTGCCACTGGTCTGACCCAGAGGGTCAAGTACCTGGCCTTCTGGCCTGGATTGGGGTAGTTCTAGCCCTGGACAGTTTTTCGGGAGGGAATACTGGCTCCTCTCTATGCTGAGGGGGAGGAGCGGTTAGTACTTCCCGAATGTTATTAGGAAGGAGTGATGGGAGCGACGGTGGATCCTGATGGCAAAGGGCTCTCACCAAGCTTCCTGATCTTCACGCCTTCCTGTCTAGGGTGGGGGCTGCTGTGGTTCAGACCGTGGGTCAGGGCGGTCTTGAAAGCCTATGGAGTATGTGCCCCCTGGAGTGGCAGTCCAGGGGTGCCTAAGAATCACTGTGAGTGAGGGTCACATTGATTTTGGACACCAAAGTCACTGCACCATAACACGCTTTTTTAGCACCTGCCTCTTGGGCTGGGCCTTTTGGCTGGGACCAGAGGAATTTTTTATTCCTGGCCGGAGGGCCTGGTCATTGTTTCACACAATGACCACCTTTTCACTCGCCTCTCCACTATCCCTTCCCCACTTTTTATTTATTTTCAGTGTGTGTTTGTCACGTCTTGTTTTGTCACTTTGCACGTTTGCTGTGATGAGTAGGCTCACAGGTCCCAGGGCCTATCCTGAAAGTCTGGGGAGGGGGTGGACATGGCCTTCTGGCTTAGTTCGCCCTCTTCCTTAGGGCTAGGGTCTCCCTTCGGGGGAGCCTCACCTAGTATTTGGGTGGGTCTGTCTCGGCAGACCTTCCAAAGAACGGGGTCTGACTGGTTTCGGCCAGGAAGACCAAGTTTTAAGTGTCCTTGTCCCTGTCAGGAGCCTAATGCCCCGGGGGATTCAGGACAAGGCCCTCTGATTTTAGAGGGCTTGTGTACCCGTCTGCACTTTTTTGTGTCACTTTTTATGCGTGTGCAGATTTTTTATGCACCGGGTGAAGTTTTTGAGTGTGTTTTGCACGCCACAGGCTTTCAAATAATAAAAAAAAAACTTGTCTGCAGCCTAAATACTAAAATTTGGACTTAAAACTGTAATTTTTTTAATTTTGGAAATGCCAGTAAAACTTGGCTGTGCCAGGAAATTTTGGGTGTTGTGTTGGTAAATTTCAGTCTGGTAGGTTGGCAACACTCCTCTGCACCATGTTATTTTATAGGGCTTTATGGGTGTACAGAAAGTTTTTTTGAGCTTCCATCTTAAAAGGGCTGTCAATTTGTGTCCATCTCAATAGGAGAGACATCTTTATAGGGACAGATTATTAGCCAAAGTAGATGTTTGGATGAAGATGCAATAGATTCTATAATTCCTTGATATTTCTTCTTTAAGATGTAGGAGTTTAGCTATCACTATGAATCTAGAAGAATATATCTAGAATATATCAGATTTGATTAGTCGCTGCATGTTTCATAAAGCATGTCATTTGTCTATCATATTTATAATCACTTGTATGAAATGAATCAAACTCATATTTACCGTACTTACTAAGAACTGGCTGATTCAGGTTGCCATAAATAGGATTAGTTTCGATGCACTGCTGATCAAAACTGCAGATTTAAACAAATAATATTAATTTTACTAAAGCTGAAGTAGTGATATACAACGTATTTATGAACACTAATTTGTATCCAGCCATAAATATTATATAATTGTTTGTTTGTTTTCTGCATGCCGGCATATAACTCTTTAACATATGTTTTCATATTATACAAGAATATCCCATTCTAAATACAAATAATTTTTAAAGTAGAGCTAAAGCTGCAGATACATACCTCTTCTCCAACAGTCTGCTGCCTGCAAGGTTCCCGAGTCGTCAGTGCCAGCATCTTCGTCCCTGTATGCTGGTCTTTGGCCACCCTGATTTGCTGGCGCAGGATGACATATCTCCAGCTTAGTGTGGATTGTAGAGAAATTCAAGCAGTAAGGTAGGTTTAGGCTATTGCAGAAGAGGCATTAATGAGGTTGATTTATTAAAGGCAAATATACTGTTTAATGTGAGCGCACTTTAAGTTAATTTGCTCTAGATCTGGGGAGAAGCTCTAAAATGAGGGGAAGCTCTCTATCATCCAATCATGTGCAAGCAAAAACTCAGTTTTTTTTTTTCCTTGCATGTGATTAAGTATTCTTTGCAAAGTGAAACTTTACCTCATTCACTAAGCTCTGGAGCAAGTGCACTTGCAGTGCACAGTATATTTTCCTTTAGTAAATCAACTCCATTTCCTGTCTCCTCTGCTTTAAATACCCTGCTCATAAGATGTTTAGATCTGGCATTAGTTATACTTTTACTCCCAAAAAAGGAAGTTTTTTGTTTGTTTTGTTTTTTACCTTGGCCCCGTCCTCTGCTACCATTTTGGCCTAGGCCAAGATGACATATCCCTGGTCCTGCAGTCTCCTGGGTTACTCACCTCACATTTCCCAGGAGGCTGCAGGACCAGGCACAGAGAACGACAAGAGCGTAGACCCAATGCATCATCAAGACTAGGCTGTCTGTACCCAGGAGTGACTGCTAGCTGAGCCTGGCAGAACAGGACCTGGGCTGTGCCACCCAAACAGTACACTACAGTGGAACAACTGTGGATTCTCTGTGAGGTGAGCATGTGTTTTGGAAGATAACCTGGCAATATATGTAAGGGATGGGAAAAAACATGGAGAGTTAAAGTGTTACTAAACCCAGGACCCTGCATTCACTATATCTGGTCTCCCGCAGTACACAGAACTAGGAAATGCAATCATTTTAGTAAATATAAACTGCTAAAAAAACTTCTCATCAGCAGTATATAGCAGTCTTGTGACTTCTATCAGTGCCTGGTTTAAGCTTGTAGGAGGAGTTTTCATACTGCACGGCTCTCCTATCAGGATGTAGGACCCCTGACCCTTTGTCTGGAAAGTGTTGATTGCCCCTGTGCCGATTGCATGCACTCTCCCAAGATTAAAAAAAACTAGCAATACACACCAAACTGAACATGTGCAGCCTGACTTCAAGTAACTCTGTCTTATCTGGACATGTTCTGGAGTCAGTGAAAAGAGAGGAGGATCTATGCATACAGGATCAAAACAGCCTGTTTACACAATGCAGTGGACCCCTTAGGTTTTACAGTGAGTATACCAAGCATGCTCTACTGCATTTACACACTGATTTTACTGTTGTGTGTTTAGTAACACTTTAAAGTATATGTATCATTACAGATTAATGTAATTAATGTAACAAACTTGCTTGTATTTTAACTATTATTGTGTGGATAGTGGGGGAAAAGAAATCAAGCTTTCCATTGGAAGTAAAAAAAAAAAAAAAAAAAAAAAAAAAAAAAAAAAAAAAGCTACTGCTTTCACTATACACTATATTGTCAAAAGTATTGGAATGCCTGGCTTTACATGAACTTTGCCGCTATAATAGCTCCAACTCTTCTGGTGATCTCACAAATACGCTTCTGGAAGAATGGTCAAACATTCCCATAGACACTCCTAAACCCTGTGGACATCCTTCCCAGAAGTGTTGAAGCTGTTATAGCTAAAAATACAAATAAAGATTGTTGTGCTAACTCAAAAAAAATATATAAATAAAAAATAAAATAAATAAAATGGCAGCTCGCACTATATTGCAGGGAACAATATGCACAATATAAACAAAGAAAATGCGGCGCACAAAACAAAAAATATAAAAACGCATTTAAAGTGACGCATTCATGTGTAAAAGTCCAAAAAAGGTACTGAAAGTTCAGTGAATCCACAACAGATCTCCCTCCACCTCATCCAGCAGAGCTAAGGATAGTAGGGGTCCCATCACCATCACCCAACACGACAGACCCTTACCATCAGTGCAATGATAATGCACAAAATAGAAAAGCCACTTTGCTCCACTACTCCTGACAAGCAGTACACTGGAACCAGAAATCTCTCCAATCATGAACAGGTATTAAGATTCCCATGCAGTTCAGCAGTCATGTGAATATAGAAAAACAACGCTCATTGTGCAGATATCTTAAAAAACGATGCCCAATTTATTAAGAAAAAACAATTCCACTCACATTTAAGTTGATTAAAATAGGCAAAACAACTGAAGCGTCCAGCGCTTCAGTGATAGTCTCTGTAGTGCAGTCTGTCCAGGTCCCACGTTAAGCCAGGCTCTGCCCAACATTTCGTCACTTCAAAGTGCATCAATTTGCCATGCCCCTGATGATGCACTTTGAGTCCCCCAAGGTTCTGTTCTTGAACCCCGCCTTTTTTCAATCTACACTTCCACCCTGGGTTAGATGATAGCCTCCCATGGCTTCCAACACCATCTCTACACTGACGACACTCAAATCTATTTCTCTATCCTTCAACTCACTCCATCATTCTCCTCACTTATTACTAATTTACTATCAGATATATCAGTCTGGATGTCACACCATTTCTTCAAACTTAATTTATCCAAAACCGTACTTATAAATTTTCCTCCACTACGTGCCCCCTCCCCCAATCTCTCTGTCAAAATCGATGGAACAACTATCAGCCCATCCCTGCATGCCAAGGTTCTAGGTGTAGTCCTGAATTCCAAACTCTCCTTTAAGCCCCACATCCAATCACTGTCCAAATCTTGTCGACTCAACCAATGCAACATCTCCAAATACACCACTTTCTAACCAATGACACCACAAAGCTGTTAATTCACTCCCTAGTCATCTCTCACCTTGATTACGTCAACTCCCTCCTCATTGGCTTAACCCTACATACTCTATCCCCCCTTCAATCCCTCATGAATGCTGCTGCCAGGCTCATCCACCTTACTAATCGCTCTGTGTCTGCTACTCCTTCTGTCAATCCCTCCACTGGCTTCCGCTCACCCAACAAATTTAATTCAAAATATTAACGACTACCTACAAAGCCATCCACAACTCTGCCCCAGCTACATCACTGACCTAGTCTCAAAATACCAACCTAATCGTTCTTTGTTCTTCACAAGACCTCCTGCTCTCTAGCTCTCTCATCATCTCCCACGCTCGTCTCCAGGACTCTTCCAGAGCCTCTCCAAGTCTATGGAACGCCTTACCCCAATCTGTGCACTTATCTCCTACTCTATTAGCTTTTAAACAAATCCCTGAAAACCAATCTCTTCGGAGAAACCTATCCTAGCCACACCTAACAACTGTATTTTAATGTTGTCCATCTGATCATCCCCCACAGCTACTACCCTTTGTTTCACTTGACCCTCCCTTCTAGATTGTAAGCGCTAACAAGCAAGGCCCTCTGATCCCTCCTGTATTGTACCATCTTCCCCGATGTTGTAAAGCATTGCGCAAACTCTTGGCGCTATATAAATCCTGTATAATAATAATAATAATAATAATAATAATAATAATAATAATAATAATAAATGCTTTTTGAGATTTTTATTACCAAAAATCTGTAGAAGAATACATATCGGCCTAAACTGAGGAAAAAATTAGCTTTTTTTTAAAAATAAAAAATTTGGGCTATTACAGCAAAAAGTACAAAATACATATATATTCTTTCCAAAATTGTCACTCTTTTGTTTATTGCGCAAAAAATAAAAACCGAAGAGATAAGATGATCAAATACCGCCAAAAGAAAGCTCTATTTGTGGGTAAAAGGATGTCTATTTTATTTGGGTGCAGCATCACGCGACCGTGCAATTGTCAGTTAAAGCGACGCAGTGCCAAATCAGAAAAAATGGCCTGGTCATTGAACAGCCAATTCTTCCGGGGCTGAAGTCGTTAAACAAGGACCTTTATATCAAGCTCATCAAAAGTAAAGCTCAATAAAAGCTTACAGTGCTTTCAATAATAGTGGCTTCGCCCTGCAGTATTCCTCTCCATGGCAAAGTGCTTTTCTTCCCCCCTTTCCTCTTTCCCACGAACTCCCTGAATGTAACCAATAATAGACCCAATAGTGTGATACCATAAAAATAAGTGACTTTATTAAATAGGAAATTACTCATAGGATTTATCAAAAATTAACACAAAGTTCATTGCATTCAGGTAATGCCGCTGGGATAACTCAAATAAACTGTGCACAGAGCATAACAGCTGGCCAGGCAGTATCTCACCCAGACAGCACAGATTGGCAGCCCACTTCCGATAACTGCTAAACCACACCCCAACATGTTTCGTCATCACAGACTTTTTTCACATAAAGAACCATTGAGAATTGGCTTTAAGGACTTCATGGACTATTTCCAAAGCAAGTGTCACTTGCTTTGGATAGTGAATGAAGACATATGCACATTGGACATTGGGTGATTTTTTTTTTATATAGATTGTAATTATTGTTTTTGCATGCATTGCACATTAACTTTATTTGCACAGTGTTGCATAGCAATTTATGTTTTGTATGAATTCACTTTTACTATTATTACAGTGATAGCTGAAACCTTTTGAGTTCCGTGCTTTCCCCTAAGCACATTGATCATAGGGGGTTGCTCATTTGACACTCATAGAACACCTTTTTTTCAGTAAATACATGTCTTTCTCTGATCAATAGACACCACTGCCAATCCTCACCACCTCATCCAATCAGTGTATGATATGTATATATATAAAAAAAAAAAAAAAAAAAAAATACAAAGTGTTCTATGAATGACGGCAGTGTGGAGCAAATAACCCCCAGTGTGCAGAAGGGAAGCCACTCACATAGAACCTGAGTAGGACCCGGAAGATTGTGATTATGACTGTAGTATATAGGTGTGCGCGGGGGTGTGCCAAGTGTGCCTGGGCACACCCTAATCACTACTTGTGGTGCCAATTTCCCTTACTGCCCTGGCTTCCACCTGTGTTGGCCCCCACACCCTGCAGATTTAGGAGGGAATCCTCTCCTCTCAGCTGCTGTGGGGGATGTTTCAGGATGGAGAGTGGAGGAAGGGGCTAGTAAATATGTAATTTACCAGCACCTTCCTTTTCTAAATGAACACACTCACTCACTGTGTTCATTCATAACTGAAGTATAGCAAGCTTCAGATTGTGAATGAACAGAAAGCCTCTCAGCACAGAGCACTTCCCATTCATTCATTGTCCCCTGCAGCTGAGATTGCAGAGAAAGGCATGTGTGTTTGAGCTTTGGGGTGCACACCCTAATGCAATAAGCTGCCCACACCTACGCTGTAGTAGCACTGACTACTACAATGATTGCCCACTTTTCCAACAGCCCCTCTGGTTTGAGATATGCATGTTACAGTGTATAAGTATGGAATTAAAATACTTGGAGTTTAGTTTTAAGAGGTAATAAAACACCTTGCTGAACAATATAGTTCAGATTGTAATCCATTTGCTATACAAGGAAACTAAAAGTGATCAGAATTTAAATTAAAAAAGATGATATAACTTAAAGGTTTGGCCGGAAAAAAGAAGACATTTTAAAATTTCAAATTAGCAGTCAACTGTCTTGAATAAATTTTTAATAATTCTATAAATTAATACGATGCAAATACAAAATGCATCTTTGGAGTTTGCAATATCATTTGGAAGGAAATTTATGAGAAAAAATTACATCTTTACATAAATCCATATTCGTTGTTATTAGTATTATAATGCCCAAAAATATATATGCTTATTATAGATAGTCAGAACATTTTTTGTTGCCTTTAGATTTTTATTTTGAATATCATTAATATGTACAGTAGATACAGGACCCTCTGATCCCTCTTGTATTGTATCTGTACTGCCTCCCTCCATTTTGTAAAGCACTGAACTATAGGGCTATATGAAACCTGTATTATGATGATTATGACGATGATGATGATCATAATAATATTGAGGATGTAATTCATAATTTTACCACTAGATGTCATAGGATTATACTTTATATGTCTTCATTTAGTAAACGTTGTTTTCTGGGCAAAAATAAAATACATAAATCTAATAAGTCTAAGTTTACACTGCCGTGATACGATTTTGATCTGACTTTAAATGTGATTATGTAGCACTACTTGGATAGAACTTGGATGCATCTTTTTTTTTTTTAAATCAAGTGACAAAGTTTAAGGTTTATACAGAAAAGAAAATGCAACATACACGCAAAAAAGAAAAAAGAAAACAACTGAAAAGAAACCAATTGGCCATTGGTACTATTAGGAACTTGGATGCACCAACCTTTGGATGTACCCTTCTGTATATCTGTAACCCCCCCCTGCACATCTGTACCCTCCCCTCTTTATCTCTATACCCTCCCGCAGGAGGAGGACCGAGGAAAGGGAGGAGGGTCATGCTGAGATGACACCCCCCTCCCCAATGTGTGGCACCTGGGGTGGTCTGACCCCTGTTGGCAATGGTAAGGCTGCATTGTTGGGGACACTGATTAAGCTGCGCTGATGGGGACACTGATCAGGCTGCGCTGATGGGGACACTGATCAGGCTGCACTGATGGGGACACTGATCAGGCTGCACTGATGGGGACACTGGTGATTCCGCATTGCTGGGCACTGGTAAAGCTACATTTGGATGAGCACTGAGGAGTGAGCAGCCCGGCCTGGGCCCCACTTTGCACAATCAACACAGGTGGGCTGAGGACAGTGTGTGTGTGTGTATATATATATATATATATATATATATATATATATATATATATATATATATATATATATATATATACATATACATATACATATACACACACACACACACACACACACACACATACACACACAGTATCTCACAAAAGTGAGTACACCCCTAACATTTTTGTAAATATTTTATTATATATTTTCATGCGACAACACTGAAGAAATTACACTTTGCTATAATGTAAAGTAGTGAGTGTACAGCGTGTAAATTTTCTCTCCCCTCAAAATAACACACAGCCACTAATGCCTATACCGCAAAAGTGAGTACACCCCCAAGTGAAAATGTCCAAATGTGACTTGTTAGTGTTACAAGGTCTCAGGTGTGAATGGGGAGCAGGTGTGTTAAATTCGGTGTTATCGCTCTCACTCTCTCATTCTGGTCACTGGAAGTTCAACATGGTACCTCATGGCAAAGAGCTCTCTAAAGGATCTGAAAAAAAGAATTGTTGCTCTACATAAAAATGGCGTAGGGTATGAGAAGATTGCCAAGACCCTGAAGCTGACCCCCTCACCCCGCTCTTTCATCCCCTCAACCCTATCTCCTACCTCCTCCCCCTTTCTCTCACCCCCTCACCACTGCCTCTCTTTTACCTCCTCTTCTCACCCCCCCCCCTTTTTACCTCCCTCCCCTCACCTCTTTCCCTCCTCAGGGGGTGGGGGCCCCATGAGGTAGGCTTCACGCGGCCCCAATAATGTCTAACAGCAGCCCTGTGAGTGAATGCACCAGTTCGGATGCATCTCGATTCCTGTGTCTTGCGAACACAATTCCTCCAAGCCCCCAAGTCGCCCCCCCCCCTACACACACACACACACAAAATGGAAGGAAGGAAGGAAGAAAAATAGCACTACAGTAGAGCAGCTCCACCCCCAAACTCCAGCTCTCACACTGCCTGGCTCAAAGCGGGGAGTCTGTGGGGAGGGGGGTTCTGACTGCTGGTGACCACTTAGAGACCCCCTCCATTATATCAGCAACCCCCTACTTAGAGACCTCTATTATCACCTCTATTACCTTATAGACATGTGCGTTTCGTTCCGTACGAATCTCGAATTCGTACGAATTTCCCTAAATTCGTACGTTCGGGAGGATCCGAAAAACGAATTGCCACGCGTCCAAATTTTGTACGCAATACGAACTTTTGTTTACGAATTTCGGATCAGTTGTCGTTGCATCGATGACTCAGTCATTATGCTTATTATGAGGGGCTCCCTCCATCCCTGTGCTATGCTGACTTCCTCCTGGGGCTGTACCTCTGCTGTGCTCATTATGAGGGGTTTCCACCATTCATGTGCTGTGCTGACATACTGAGCACAGCAGGGGTACAGCCCCAGGAGGAAGTCAGCACAGCACAGGGATGGTGGGAGCCCCTCATAATGAGCACATGGCTGCCATGCACAGCTGCTCCAATTTTGATCCCCCGCACTATACGGGGTCACTGGAAATTATTTGGTGTTACCAAGCATGTGCTCTCCGCACATCCCTGGTGACCCCAAACAGTGCGGGGGGATCTATTGAAACTGGAGCAGGCGAAAACTGGACCAGCGGTGCATGGCAGACAATCCGCTTCTCTCTTTCATTTTCAAATCTTAACGGAACGAACTGAAGAGAAGCTGATTGGTTGTCATGGGCAACTGCTCCGGATTCTGTTCGCTACAATTTTGATCAATTTCCCTAAAGGTCTTTTTATCTGTTCTAGCAGTCATATGCATAAATGAGAAGAATGGTGGGGGCACATCAGGGCACATTGGAGCACATCAGGATACATTGGGGCACATCAGGGCATATTGGAGCACATTGGGGCACATCAGGGCATATTGGAGCACATCGGAGCACATTGGGGCACATCAAGGCATATTGGGGCACATTGGGGAACATCAGGTTACAGCGTTTACCAGCCAGCATGCAGAGTAGCGCAGGAAGCGTGTGTAATAAGTTCTCTCTCTGCTCCTTCCTGGTGGCACCTCCTCTTCTCGTCCATCCCAGATGATGTCACAAGCAAATAGGGGTAGATGAAAAGCGAGGGGAGGGATTGTGTGGAGGGACAGGGACCAACTACTAAGACCAAATGGCCATCTCTGCTGCAGACAGTCAGTTCAAGGAATGTTCAGAGTGAGGGAGGGGTACCCCAGCTTTGGCAAATTGATTTTCAAAAATGCTAACTGCTCCATTAGCTGGGGGACAGCTGGGATCTTTGGGGTGACAGGATGTTTCCCGTCACAGAAAACACCCACTCACTCTGGACACTTGTCGGAGGGCAGGACAGTAGCTCCTTGGCAATATCTGCGAGGGCAGGCCACTCCTCGCTCTTCTCCTGCCAAAAAAACATTGGATCTGTGGTGGGGAGCACTGGTGGGGTTGACAAATAGGACATGACAACCTCCTTTGCTGATATGGGTTTCTTGGGGTGCACTATGCTGGAGGTTCCCATTAGGGTGTCAAGTGCCTCAGCCAAGACAGAAGATGCTCCGCTGGCAGGAGCTCTGCTCACTTCACTAGATGATACATGGGAGTCGGGGTCTTCAATATCTTCTTCCTCCTCTTCCTCTTCTCCCAGCCTTACCATCTGCCTTTCCCTCTGACGCACCCTGTTGATTAGTCTGTCCCGCCATGTTGTCAGAGCACTACACTGCACAGCCATTTTGCCCTTGATGCGAGGGTCACACATGGCAGCCAACATCAGTTCTGGGCAAGAGGCGGTCAACTCCTGCGTGCACCTGCCCAACTCCTTCAGAAATATGTTTAGCAGAGCCAACACATCAGGTTGAGGGCCACCACCAGGCACAGGTTCCTCAGCCGACTTGAACCGCTCCAATTTGCTCTGAAGGTGGTTGAAGAGTGGGAACACATGACCAATGCTGGCATCCTCACGGCTTAGGTGTTCTGTGATAGAGAGGAAAGGTTTGAGGACTGCCACAATCTGCCCAATTATGGCCCAGTCCTCCCTGCCTAAAGGTCTCTCTATGCCAATGTTATGATCACAGGCCATGGCATGGAGAGCCTTCTGCTGCTCAAGGATGCGTTCCAGCATTGCTAGGGTTGAATTCCACCTAGTCCACTCATCCTGTTTTAGGCAGTGTTCTGGAAGGCCTGCCTTCCTCTGTTCCACCCTGAGGAGGTGGCTGTCCCTCACACTCTTGTTGGAAGATGGCTGGCCACTTCCATCAGAGTCCACCACTTTGGACAGCCTTCCATCGCTGCCAGAAATGGTCTCCAGCAACCGAAAACTGAGTTACCACTTGGTGGAGAAGGTGGGCTGAGCAGCACACATCCACAAAGCTGCCATCCCTTACAGCCTTGACCATGTTGCTGCCTCCATCAGTGACAGCCAATCCGGTAGTTCCTGTCTGCCTGTCCAAACCACTGCAACAACATTTTCTGCAGGGCTTGCAGGATATTTCACACTGTGTGCTTTTCATCAAGCACCTCAGCGTGCAGGAGGAAGAAACGGTGCCCATGCTTGTCAACTGCTGACGAGGATCCAGATGTTTGAACTACATCATGGGACACCTTGGCCTGCCACCAATGTGCCGTCAGGGAAAGGAAGGCATGCTGGGCACTACACAGGTCAGGTGCACTGCCTGTCCACCTGCCCTTCCAATCTCCTCCTTGAGCACCCCGACACAAGACCTGTATAAGGCTGGCACCACAGTTTGGCTGAAGGTTTTACGTGATGGCACACGGTACTGTGGTGCAACAGCAATGCACATATAATACTGTATGAATAGTGGTGTAAATCAATTCCAAAATGTGCTGTGCTAATATCCAATGTATCTAACTCAAAAGTAGTTTACAAATTGGATATTAGGACAACACATTTTGGAATAGATTTTTTCATACACTATTATATGTGAGTGGAGATTGAACAGTATATACAGTATCTCACAAAAGTGAGTATACCCCTCACATTTTTGTAAATATGTTATTATATATTTTCATGTGATAACACTGAAGAAATCACACTTTGCTACAATGTACAGTTTTGAGTGTACAGTACAGCTTGTATAACAGTGTAAATTTGCTGTCCACTCAAAATAACACAGCCATTAATGTCTAAACCACTGGCAACAAAAGTGAGTACACCCCTAAATGAAAATGTCCAAATTGTGCCCAATTAGCCATTTTCCCTCCCCAGCCTCATGTGACTCGTTAGTGTTACAGGGTCTCAGGTGAGAATCTGGAGAAGGTGTGTTAAATTTGGTGTTATCGCTCTATCTCATACTGGTCACTGGAAGTTCAACATGGCACCTCGTGGCACAGAACTCTCTGAGGATCTAAAAAAAAAAAAAAAAGAATTGTTGCTCTACATAAAGATGGCTTAGGCTATAAGAAGAATGCCAAGACCCTGAAACAGAGCTGCAGCATGGTGGCCAAGACCATACAGTTATTTAACAGGACAAGTTCAACTCAGAACAGGCCTTGCCATGGTCGACCAAAGAAGTTGAGTGCACATGCTCAGCGTCATATCCGGAGGTTGACTTTGGGAAATAGACGTATGAGTGCTGCCAGCATTACTGCAGAGGTTGAAGGGGTGGGGGGTCAGCCTGTCAGTGCTCAGATTATACACTGCACACTGCATCAAATTGGTCTGCATGGCTGTCGTCCCAGAAAAAAGCCTCTTCTAAAGATGGTGCACTAGAAAGCCTGCAAACAGTTTGCCGAAAACAATCAGACTAAGGACATGAATTACTGGAACCATGTCCTGTGGTCTGATGAGAGCAAGATAAACTTATTTAGGTCAGATGATGTCAAGTGTGTGTGGCGGCAACCAGGTGAGGAGTACAAAGACAAGTGTGTATTGCTTACAGTCAAGCATGGTGGTGGTGGGAGTATCATGAGTGCTGGTGGCACTGGGGAGCTACAGTTTATCGAAGGAACCATGAATGACAACATGTACTGGGACATACTAAAGCAGATCATGATCCCCTCCCTTCGAAGACTGGGCCGCAGGGCAGTATTCCAACATGATAATGACCCCTAGCACACCTCCAAGATGACCACTGGCTTGCTAAAGATGCTGAAGTTTAAGTTGATGGACTGGCCAAACGTGTCTCCAGGCCTAAAACCTATTGAGCATCTGTGGGGCATACTCAAAGGGAAGGTGGAGGAGTGCTAGGTTTCTAACATCCACCAGCTACATGATGTTGTCATGGAGATGTGGAAGAGGACTCCAGTGGCAACCTGTGAAGCTCTGGTGAACTCCATGGCCAAAAGGGTTAAGGCAGTGCTGGAAGATAATCGTGGTCACACAAAATATTGACACTTTTGGCCCAGTTTGGACATTTCACTTAGGGGTGTACTCAGTTTTGTTGCCAGTGGGTTTAGACATGAATGGCTGTATGTTGAGTTATTTTGAGTGGACAGCAAACTTACACGTTACATTGTAGCAAAGTGTCATATCTTCAGTGTTTTCACATGAAAAGATATAATAAAATATTTACAAAAATGTGAGGGGTGTACTCACTTTTGTGAGATATTGTATATACAGTTGTGCTCATAAGTTTACATACCCTGGCAGAATTTATGATTTCTTGCCCATTTTTCAGAGAATATGAATGATAACACAAAAACATTTTTCACTCATGGTTAGTGTCTGGCTGAAGCCATTTATTATCAATCAACTGTGTTTACTTTAGGGATGAGCTCAATGTTCGGGTCAAACATAAGTTCGACTCAAACATCGGGTGTTCACCTGTTCACTGAAGAGTGAACATTATGGACGTTCATGGAAAATTTGAGCGCCGCGGAATGCCCCATAATGCACTGCGAGATCACAGTGTATTTCTGTATGATGATTGGCCAAAGCATGCACCTGACCTGCATGCTTTGGTCAGTCACAGAGAGCCATAATTGGCCAAAGGTGCCTCTGGCCAATCATGACTCAGGAGGACTAAGTCAACCCCCACACTATACAAGGCTGCTTATATGGCGGCCATGTGTAGTGTTAGCGTGGACAGAGAGATGGCTTAATTTTGATTAACCGCTAGCCGACCAGCCGCCACAGTTGTACTGCGGCAGGTTGCCAGGGCTGTGCAAATCGCCGTAGCTGTACGTCACTCCTTTAAGATGTTACAGCAAGCGCGTGCGCCGCTCGTGACAGAGCGAGATCTGGGATCTGTGTGTCACAAATCCTGGTTCTATCAGGGGAGAGGAGACAGATCGGGTGTTAATACTAAGTTCGTACTTAGTTCATACTAAGTATGAACACCGATCGGTCTCCTCCCCTAGTCAGTCCCATCCCCTCACAGTTAGAACACACCTAGGGAAGGCAGTGTAATATATATATATATATATATATATATATATATATATATATATATATATATATATATATATATATACACATACATCCAGCCTATATCAACAGTGCATTCCATGGTGTACTGTTTCTAATACACTTCAGGCGGAGTACACAGTATCTAATACAGGTTGTACTACTCTTCCTTCTGGTGGTGTACACAGTATAAAATACAGTGCAGCCATTGTACAGTTTCTAATATAGTGAAGGCGGTGCACACAGTATCTAATGCAGTGTGTACAGTTTCTACTACACTTCTGGTGGTGTACACAGTACACAATACAGTGTAGTCGTAGTAGAGTTTCTACTACTTTTCTGGTGGTGTACACAGTATCTAATACAGTATGTACAGTTTCTACTACACTTCTAGTGGTGTACACAGTACACATTACAGTGCAGCCATAGTGCAGTTTCTAATACACTTCAGGTGGTGTAAACAGTATTTAATACAGTGTAGTGTGGTGTGGCAAAACATAAAATACATCATGTCCGGAAGGTCACCAAGAAGAGGCAGATGCTCACAGCCACCAAAAGAGGGCAAGCAGCCTCTGTGTCTAAAGTCAACAGTGGTGGTCGTGGACATGGTGCATCCTCTGCAGGTGGCCGTGGGACATGCCTGTCCTTTTTTTCTGCTGCTGGCCGTGTTATTGAGCCAGGACATGCAGAAGAGTTGGTGGAGCGGATAACACCGTCCTTATACTACTCATCTTCTGTCACCCAGGCTCAAAGTAGTTTGACTTCCAACGCAGCTGCTAAAGTGGCCTATTCCACTGACTCTTTGTCCACAGTCACGCTTTCCATAGCCCCAACATAGTGCACGGAGGAGTCCCCAGAATTATTCGACCACAGTGTCGGATATATGCTCTTGGAGAATGCACAGTGATTTGAAGGCTCCGATATTGGTTCCCAGATTGATGAAGGGAGACACGTGAGCTTAGGGAGAAGGGGTGCCACAGCAGGACAAGAAACTGGCAGTCATGTTCCCCCAGCTGCAGCATACTGTTAAGTTTGCTCCAGTGACGAGGAGGAAGGGGATGATGAGACTCTCCTCCACCCCCTCTTCTTCTTCCTCTATGGCCATTTCTGCAAATTTCTCCTCTGAACAAGTGGTGGTCCGTAAGCATTCAATGGGCTATGCAAGCAGTCAGGCTAAAAGATGCCATGCGGCGTGTGAGTCGGTCTGCCTAGAGGACAGGTGCCACCCTGGGGCAGAGATTCTGTCAGCTCTGCAGGGGCAGGCTCAGAGGTGGTTGACGCCATGCTAATTTCAGCCAGAAATGGTTGTATGTGACAATGGCACCAACCTTCTCTCCGCCCTCTGGTAGGGACACTTGACCCATGTTCCATGTTTGGCACACGTCCTGTATTTGGTGGTGCAGTGGTTCTTGAGCAGGTACCCAGGCTTACAGGATCTCCTGAGGGAGGCCAGAAAAGTCTGTGATCATTTCTGCCGGTCATACAATGCCAAACCTCGGATGGCTGACATTTAAAGAGAATGCAACCTGCCCACCAACTGCCTCATTTGTGACATGCCCACCAGCTGGAACTCAATGATGGCAATGCTGCAGCGGCTACACACACACACATCAGAGGGCAAGCAATGTGTACCTGTGTGAGTATGGCAACAGGGTCAGGGGAGCTTGGCTTCTTTTTGCCATGGCAGTGGCTACTGATCAAGGATGCATGCACTGTCCTGTTACCATCTGAGGAGGCCACAAGGATGGTGAGCAGCAACAATGCATGCATTAGTGACAGTCTTCCTGTTGGAGCACACGCTTTGTGGAATCATGGACAGGGCACTTGAGGCAGTACAGCGGGAGGAAGAGGAGAACTCCCTTACCTCTCAGGGCCCTCTTTATGCAGGTAGCATTCCTGCGGGCCCGCGAAACACACAGGAAGAAGAGGTGGAGGATTGTGTCAGCATGGATGTAGAGGATAATACTCAGCAGCAATCTTCAAGGGATGGTTTTCAGTCCCCAGAAACCGAAGGAGTTGTACGTGGCTGGGAGGAGTTAGTTACAGATCATGTGATCCTTAGCGACCCAGAGAATCGAAAGCCTCTGCAAATATACGCTGCATGGACTGCCTGATTCTGCAAAGCCTGTGAAAGGACCCTAGGATTCGTGGTATCAAGGAGAGAGCTGCCCTAGCATCAGTTTTTGTCCGTCGGACTAGCATACACACGAACGGATTTCTCGGTCCGGCTGAGTTCCCGTGGAAAGATTTAAAACATGTTCTATTTCTAAAGTCCACCGGATTTTTGGCAAGCAAAGGATGGAGCCCACACAAGATCGAATTGTCCGACAGACTCATTCCGTCTGACCTTTGCTGTCAAAAAGTCTGGTCGTGTGTACGTGGCATTACACACTGATATTTGATATGTTAGATTATAAAAATTGCAAGGTTTAGTACATTTACTGAGACATTTTAAAAATGAAAATAGGTGTACATACCTTAGGGTACACTGGCTGTAATATCTCAGTTCTTTCTCTGTATAAATACAAATTAGACATGTGATTCAGAAGTAAGAACATGAAAGCATCTGTAGATAAAATGGAAGCACGCACCAATAAAAATGTATTGGGAAAAAACAAAACAAATAAAATTAAACTTATTTAACCTCCTCGCGCCCGCCCTATAGCCGAATTACGGCCGTAGAGCAGGCGCGTTCGTTTGGGCGGTCGTCCCTGGACGGCCTGATGTTTACTTCCGCAATGCGCGCCGCCGCGGGCGCGCATCGCGGAAGTTCTGTGTTCGCCGTGTCCCCCGGGGACAGGCAAACACAGATCGCTGTAAACGGCCAATCACAGCGGCCGTTTACAGCGTGATCGGCGTGTCCAATGGGAGATGATCTCATATGTAAACATATGAGATCATCTCGCAGCGCCGCTCTCCTTCCTCGCACAGACAGTGCGAGAGGGGAGAGATGAACGGCTGCAGCGGCAGCCGTTCTGATTCTGGAAAAAAAAATAATTAAAAAAATGAAATAAAAAGTGCCATCCGCCCCCAGCAGTGCCATCCGCCCCCAGCAGTGCCATCCGCCCCCAGCAGTGCTATCTGCCCCAGTGCCATCCACCCCAGTGCTACCTGCCCCCAGTGCCATCCACCCCAGTGCTACCTGCCCCCAGTGCCATCCACCCCAGTGCTACCTGCCCCTAGTGCCATCCACCCCAGTGCTACCTGCCCCTAGTGCCATCCACCCCAGTGCTACCTGCCCCTAGTGCCATCCACCCCAGTGCTACCTGCCCCTAGTGCCATCCACCCCAGTGCTACCTGCCCCCAGTGCCATCCACCCCAGTGCTACCTGCCCCCAGTGCCATCCACCCCAGTGCCACCTGCCGTCAGTGCCACCTGCCCCCAGTGCCACCTGCCGTCAGTGCCACCTGCCGTCAGTGCCACCTGCCGTCAGTGCCACCTGCCGTCAGTGCCACGTGTCATCAGTGCCACATAGTGCCATCTGTCATCAGTGCCACGTATCAGTGCCATTTGTCATCAGTGCCACCTGTCAGTGTCACGTGCCATCTGTTGTCAGTGTCACGTGTCATCAATGCCACTTATCAGTGCCATCTGTCATCAGTGTCACGCGTCATCGGTGGCATGTATTAGTGCCATCTGTCATCGGTGGCACATATTAGTGCCATGTATTAGTGCCATCTGTCATCGGTGCCACGTTTCAGTGCCACGTGTCATCAGTGCCACGTATTAGTGCCACGTATAAGTGCCACGCGTCATCAGTGCCACATATTAGTGCCATCTGTCATCAGTGCCACATATTAGTGCCATCTGTCATCAGTGCCACCTGTCATCATTGCCACGTATCAGTGCCATCTGTCATCAGTGTCACGTGTCATTGTCCTGGTGCTTCAAAAGTGTAATAAATAGTCAACAAGTTAGATGTGTAATTTATGTTCCTAGAACACATGATGGCGCTACCTGCATGTTGGGCCTCTCTATGTGGCCAGGCTGTGAAAAAGTCCCACACATGTGGTATTGTAATACTCAGGAGGAGTAGCAGAATTTTTTGGGGGGTGTCATTTGTGGTATACACATGCCACGTGAGAGAAATAACCTATTACAATGACAATTTTGTGGAGAAAAAAAATAAAAAATGAAAAATCTTAATTTTGCAAAGAATTGTGGGAAAAAAATGACAACATCAAAAAGCTCACTATACCTCTTACTAAATACCTTGGAATGTCTACTTTCCAAAAAGGGGTCATTTGGGGGGTATTTGTACTTTCCTGACTTGTTCGGGTCACAAGAAGCGAGATAGGCCACCAGTACATCAGATGTGATCAATTTTGTGCGATTCGCACCACAGCTTGTAGACTCTCTAACTTTCACAAAGACCAAATAATATCCACTAATTTAGGTTATTTTTACCAAAGACATGTAGCAGTATAAATTGTGACCAAAATTTATGAAGAAAAATTAATAATTTGCATAATTCTGTCACAGAAACAAAGAAATATGCGTTTTTTTTCAAAATTTTCGGTCTTTTTTCATTTATAGCGCAAAAAATAAAAACCCCAGAGGTGATCAAATACCACCAAAAGAAAGCTCTATTTGTGGGAAAAAAAGGACAAAAAATTCATTTGGGTACAGTGTTGCATGACTGAGTAATTGTCATTCAAAGTGTGAGAGCACCGAAAGCTGAAAATTGGTCTGGGCAGGAAGGTGTTTAAGTGCCCTGTAAGCAAGTGGTTAAAGTCCAAACAAAATATTTTTGTTATAGGTTTTGGAAAAAGTGGGTACAGGTTACAACGTGTCATATTTTTACTGTGACTCCAGGTGTTTTTTTTAACGTCTCTTCACAGGGTTGGAAGGGTCCAAGATCTGGGTATAGGCCCTGGGCAAGGATCACTGGGCTGTGTACATAGAGGCAGCTGGGATAGCTCCCATCCTCTGGATGTATAGCAGCCCTCTGCAGTGTATTGGGAGATACCAGATAAGAAGGGGGCTTAAAGTTTATAGAGAGACACATAGGATGGTTAAAGCATATGGGGGGATACTGGGTGGGGGTACTTGTCGGACAGGCTGTTTGAGGTCCCCTGATTTCTAACGGTGGTGATATCCAGAAGAGAGACCTTTCAAATAGATAGATAGACATCAGATAAAACCAGCATAAAGCTTAGCTTTCTGAGTTCCTTAGCACACAAATCATACAATTAGACAGCGATTTTACTGTAGCATTCTAAAACTAGTGTAGCGGCGGGCTCCTGAAGAGCACACGCTGTGTTTTTCAAAGTTAAAACTTTACCCAAATAACAGTTTGGTTTGGGTCTATTTGTCTAAATTTGGCTTCTGCATCAGTCTGACTGGACTGTGAGATGTTCAGCCTAAGCCACAGGGGCCGCTGTCTTTGGTGGCAGGCGTGGAACATGGTCTGGTCAGGCGGTTAAGTTACTCTCTTTCGGAGCCAGGTCAGTGGGAGTGGCCCTCTCGCTGTGCCCTCTGGGAGGGGGTATTTAAGATACGGACGTCACGTGGTTCGGGGTTCCGGTCCAGAACGAAGTGCTGATTACACTGTCCTGGTCCTCCTGACCAGCCCCCAGGAAGGCTATGGCCTGGTGTGCGGTTCCACCTGACTTTAATGCCTTGGGGCTGGCTTGCCCAAGGCATGGAAACTAGAGGAGGATTCTTAGGTGGATGGGTGACGTCTCCAGTTTAGGAGAGACTCATTTAACCTTCGACCATTCCAGGGGAGGACTCTTTAGAAGAACACCACATACAGGGGTTTTCTTAACAAGAGCCTGGAAGGGCCGAAGTAACCGAGAGAATCCGGTCTTGTCGATATCGCCAAGCTGGCTGAAAGATCCAGGTATCCTACAAGTGTTCTACAGCTCAGTTTCCTACGTTCTGCAACAATGTCAGTGTTAAAGACTTTGTTCCTGAGTAAGCACCCTGTTGGCTGCAAGGCCTTGTGAGAGAGGAACTGTCCAACCTGAGTGTTCATCCAGTTGTGAATGGCTATTCTCTGGATGCAGTCAAAGTAAGCAAGTTCCTTAACGTTTATAGACTTTGACATTGAGAGTACCTGAATTCCTTTCCAACCCTTTGATCCCAAGTTAAAGACTGTTCAATGGTTGAAGTGTGCAAATAAAATCCATTCAAGTGGATCTATTGTCAGTCTCAAGTTACTGGGTCATCTACCACGGGACATCCCCTAGACGTGCAACAAGAAGAAGCGGAAGGTAATGGTAAGATCAAAAATAAGCAGCAGCTACTTTGGGGAGTTAGTGCTACACTAGTAAGGTGGTGTATAATTTCTAAAAGGCTAATGAGAAGATCTTGGATCATCATGAATAGATTTTTTCACATATGCATCTAATGATTACCCAAAAAAGCATAAAATATTCTAGATATTTCATAGCTCCCAACTGTCCCTAATTTTGAGGGACTGTCCCTCATTTGGAGAAAAAGAGTCCCTCTGTCCCTCTTTCCTCCTCATTCGTCCCTCATTTTGGTCTAATCTATATATCTGTATACAAAACTACTTATCTATCAAAAAGTATTTTATAGTGCTAAACCTTTCATCCAATTAGAAAATTGCTGCATTTCTAAATTCCAAAGGCCAGTATAAAAGTAATAGTAGCGGTAAAAAAGCACTTTCAGGTTTAACCAATCATTGTTTTTGTAAAATTCTCCTGTAAAGGTGTGTGTCCTATGCCTACATACTTTGAGTGCCCCTCATTCCCATCTTGGAAAGTTGGGAGATATGGTATTATTCATATAGCAAAGAGGACTGACAAGATTACATCAATACTGTGAACCTGTGATAAAAATGTTAGCTTCTTATGCTCAATTTTATTTCCAGTTTTCTCAAAGTGGTTTCAAACATCAGAGCAGATTTCTCAGGCGATTGTATCTATAATAGCTTGGCAACCCAGAATCATGCTCATGGAATTACTACAACTTTCTAGCCAGAAAACTAGACTCTCCACATTAAAGAGGAACTTCCCCCTTATCACAACAATTACAACAAAGGCACCTTTAAAGTGGTTGTAAACCCTTACATACCACCTTTGACCTACAGGTAAGCCTAGAGTAAGGCTTACCTGTAGGTACAAGAAATATTTCCTGAACCTATACGGTTTAGGAGATATTTGCAAAAAGACAGGCACCGCTGTCTACAGCGCATGTGCCATAGACAGTGGCGCGCAGGCGCACTGAGCATGACGCTGCTAATGGTGATATGCCGTTAGTGGCGGCTCCCGTGCACATGCACGGGAGTGACGTCATCACGGCTACGGCCAATCACAGCGTCGGAGCCACGATACCCGGAAAGAAGATGGATGCTCCATGGAAGAGGGGACAGTGGTGGCATTGCTGCTTTACCTTTGCAGGGAAACAAAGAGGAAGTAAACCCATCAGGGTTTACTTCCTCTTTAGAGACGTTCAATAATGACAATCTAGAAACAGATACTTATAAATACTTGCAGGCATTTTATTCTTTGTATACTGTAATTTTATTTTCCTCCCTATTCTTCTCACTATGACCATTTTAACTAAGGGCAGATTAATTAATCTCCCTTTAATTCTTGGTACTGGCCTAGAACACTGGATCTGTCTCCTGGAATATGTGACAGGAAGTTCCCAGGATGCAGCTGTAAGACCTGTGCCTTAAAGAAACCAGGAAGTAGAATTGTAAGTATAAGCAAACAAAGTTTGTTTAACCACTTCACCCCCAGAAGATTTTACCCCCCTCCTGATCAGAGCACTTTTTACAATTTCACACTGCGTCAATTTAACTGCTAATTGTGCGGTCATGCAATGTTGTACCCAAAACGAAATTTGCGTTCTTTTTTTCCCACAAATAGCGCTTTTTTTTTTGGTGTAATTTGATCACCTCTGTGGCTTTTATTTTTTTGAGCTATAAACCAAAAAAAGACAATTTTGAAAAACAAAAACAAAAAAAAGGATATTTTTTATTTTGCTATAATAAATAGCCCCAAAAATGTTTTTAAAAAACAAATTTCTTCATCAGTTTAGGCCAATATATATTCTTCTACATATTTCTGGTAAAAAAAGTTGTAGTGTCTACAAACTATGGGAAAGATTTATGGCCTTTTTATTATATTACTAGTAATAGCGGTGATATGTGATTTTTAGCAGTACTGTGACATTGTGACAGACAGATTGGACACTTGACACATTTTTGGGACCATTGACATTTATACAGTGATCAGTGCTATAAAAATGCACGGATTACTGTGTAAATGTCACTGATAGGGAAGGAGTTAACACTAGGGGGTGATCAAGGGGTTAAATGTGTGTTCCCTAGATGCATTCTAACTGTATGGGGAAAGGACTGACTGGGGAAGGAGACATATCGTTGTTCCCACTAAATGGGAACAATCAATATGTCCCCTTTCCCGTGACAGAACACACACAAATCCCTGTGCTGGCTCTTGTACACACGATCGTGCGTGGCTGGCAGTTCACCTCTGCTTAAAGGGGAAGCCTTACCCGTACAAAGTTTAGCCCAGCCTTGACATTCTGTCACAATATGTCTGTGTGAGCAGGTCGGAAAGCGGTTAACTAATGAATGCAAGATTTCATATCTGCATGCAGAACTATATGTTGCTATGATTTTTTTGAGAAAAGAGGATAAGGATTCTCTTTAAGCAAGATCTGCCTGGACTCAGTTTGGCATCCTGGAATCTGAAGTAACCTATACTGTTTAGAACAATGTTTAATAATAACATTTTTGCAAATATGCTTTGAAAGGATGAAAATCCTAAAGCCGCGTACACACGGGCGGACTGTATGGCCTACTTAGTCCGCCGAAACACATTTCAGCGGACAGTCCGCTCGTGTGTGGGCTTCAGCGGACTTTTTCAGCGTGCAGTCCGGCGTACTAAGTATTTCGGATTTTTCGAAATACTGTCCGTCGTACTCGCATTTCAGCGGACAATCCTCCCGTGTGTATGCCAGTCCGCCGTACTTTTGAAATGAGCGGACTTTTCCCGCCCGGAGAAAAGTCCGCTCATTTCGAGCGGGTATCCAGGTAGGCGGGGCCCGCGAAGGAGACGTCGCTGGCCCCGCCGCCTGGTATGGACTTAAAGGGGAACCCCAACGCCGAAAGAAATCGGCGTGGGGGTCCCCCCCAAGTCCACAACAGACCCTTGTACGAGCACGCTACCCGGCCGGCCAGGAAAGGGGGGCGAGCGAGCGCCCCCCCCTCCTGAGCCGTACCAGGCCGCGTGCCCTCAACATGGGGCGTGCCTTGGGGAAGGGGGGGGTCGCGCGGCTTATCGGAATCCGGGAGCCCCTTTAATAAGGGGGCCCCCGGATACCGGCCCCCCACCCTATGTGAATGAGTATGGGGTACAATGTACCCCTACCCATTCACCTGTAAAATAATAGTATAAAAAAAAATAAAAAAAAATAAAACACAACACACGAGATAAAATACTTTATTGCAGAGCTCCGGGGGTCTTCCGTCTTCGGGGGTCTTCTCGCCGGACCCCTTTCGCTATCTTCTTGTAGCTCTTTTGCTAGCGGAGGAGTCCGGCTTTCTTCCTCGCCGCCGGCCTCTTCTCCCGACTTCGGGGGACTTGTCCCCCTCTTCGGTTCTTCTGCCGGGCCACCGCGCCTTCTTATAGCTCTTTTACAGGCAGTGGCCCGGTCTTCTGTCGCCGCCGCCGCTGCCTTCCGTTCTTCTTCTTCTCCAGGAGATGTTGACTCGACGATCTCTCCGGCCACAATGCCAGGGCCGCGCTGCGCGGCCACTTATATAGGGACAAGGGGCGGTGTCACATGGCTTTATGTCACATGGGTTGGTCACATGGGTTGATGTCACATGGGGACTATGACATCGTAAGGGGGCGGGGTCACCATGTGACACCAACCCATGTGACACCGCCCCTTGTCCCTATATAAGTGGCCGCGCAGCGCGGCCCTGGCATTGTGGCCGGAGAGAGCGAAGGAGAAGGAGAAGGAGAAGGAGAAGGAGAAGAAGGAGGAGAAGGAGGAGAAGGAGAAGAACGGAAGGCGGCGGCGGCAAAAGAAGACCGGGCCACCGCCTGTAAAAGCGCTATAAGAAGGTGCGGTGGCCCGGCAGAAGAACCGAAGAGGGGGACAAGACCCCCGAAGTCGGGAGAAGAGGCCGGCGGCGAGGAAGAAAGCCGGACTCCTCTGCTAGCAAAAGAGCTACAAGAAGATAGCGGAGGAGTCCGGCGAGAAGACCCCCGAAGACGGAAGACCCCCGGAGCTGTGCAATAAAGTATTTTATCTGTGTTGTGGTTTTTTTTGTACTTTATTTTACAGGTGAATGGGTAGGGGTACATTGTACCCCATACTCATTCACATAGGGTGGGGGACCGGTATCCGGGGGCCCCCTTATTAAAGGGGGCTCCCGGATTCCGATAAGCCCCCCGCCCGCAGACCCCGACAACCAACGGCCAGGGTTGTCGGGAAGAGGCCCTTGTCCTCATCAACATGGGGACAAGGTGCTTTGGGGTGGGGGGGCACGCGACCCCCCCTTCCCCAAGGCACGCCCCATGTTGAGGGCACGCGGCCTGGTACGGCTCAGGAGGGGGAGCGCTCGCTCGCCCCCCTTTCCTGGCCGGCCGGGTAGCGTGCTCGGACAAGGGTCTGTTGTGGACTTGGGGGGGACCCCAACGCCGATTTTTTCCGGCGTTGGGGTTCCCCTTTAAGTCCATACCAGGCGGTGGGGCAAGCGACGTCTCCTTCGCGGGCCCCGCCTACCTGGAGACTCGTTCGAAATGAGCGGACTTTCCTCCGCGTGTGTGGGCGAGTCCGTTCATTTCAAAAGTAGGGCGGATAGTACGGTGGACTTAGTACGCCGTATTAGTCCGCTCAAAAAGTGCTGTGTGTGGTCAAGTCCGTTCATTCGAAAGTATGACGGACTGTCCGTCGGATTGTATGACGGACTAAGTAGGCCATACAGTCCGCCCGTGTGTACGCGGCTTTAGAGTTTATGTGATATATCCATTCTTTAAATCCTTCAGGTTTTAAAGTGATTCTAAAGGACTTTTGTAATAATAGATATGTCATACTTACCTGCTCTGTGCAATGGTATTACACAGAGCAGCCCTTATCCTCCTCTTCTGGGGTCCCCCCGGAACCCCCCCCCCCCCCCCCCCATACCTGCTTGCTATGGGGCATTCATGCGGGCTCACTCGAGCCGATTGACACCCACAGTGTGGCTTTACCCTGCCTTTGCTCTCTCCTCATTGGCTGTAATTGACACCATTGAGAGCCAATGGCTCTTGCTGCTGCCTTGCAAGGAGAAAGAGAGAAAATGGAGTCGCTACTCTTGTGCACATCACTGTGTCAGGACTATTGGGGTTAACAATAATGAATTCCTAAGGCCTATGCATATCATATATTTTTCATATATATTTTATGAACAACTCAGAAGCCATCTTGTTCAATAAAATTTGAAGTTAACTTCAGTTCATTGTCTCACAAAAAGATTTTAAGTGTCTTATTTTAAGTTCTCTCAGATCATAAATTCTATTTCTGTCAGCCAGAAGAGATAAGAAGGCCCATGGCCAGTGTTTAGACTAGAGACTCATATTTCAAATGAGCTGACATACGTTTGTTTTTTTTTTTTTCTTAAATGAGAAAAAAAAATGGGGCTCATTCAAAATTATTTTAGAAAACAAGCTATTTCAATTTTCACTGCATAACCAATTATTTTAGCAACAACTCAAAAATATATTATTACATTATATTAGAATAATTATATGCATAATTAAATTGAACAATGGCATATATTTTGGTTTGTTCATTTTTTTATATATACCTTTTTTTTTATATAATATTCATATAATATTAATCATGGATATAGTAGTATATTTATTAAAATGGATATAGTATATTTTTAAGGCTATGAAAAGTTTTAGGGTATAGAAACTATACTTGTGCAATAATTTTAACTTTAATTCTGCCTTACTAAGAATTTGAAACTATTGTCTATATTTGTTTTTTTAAAGTGTCACTTATTTTGTATTATGCTGCCCTGAACAAGAGCAAACATTTCACCTTATTTTGTTGCCCCCTCTTGCACTGCCCTCTGTCCAGGCCAGTTGTAAAACCCCACCCCCCAATAGCCTGGTTTTATCAGCTTCTAATTGAATAATTTTGAATCACCCCCCACACCTTCCCAGTATAAATGTTGTTTATTTCTTGGGATGGCTGGCGAGGGTTTAGGCTGGTCACTCCTGCAACAAGCGTGTGGCACTTGTACATGGGCACTTTGATTAAGGCACTGCTACAAAAAAAGTAAGTACAGAGATTATTGTTCCACAGGTATTTGGCAGGAAGTTCCTCTTAATACTCTAACTTACCTCAGCCTTCCTTCTATTCCCCTCTCCCCACCCTCCAATATGCTCACACAAATTTTTGTTATAACGTCCTCTCTCCACAAACTCTCATGTCTTTACCCCCCCCCCCCCCCCTCCAGCCCCCAAACTGTACATATCTCCCTCTCTTCTGCCCACTCAATATCACTCCACTTACCACCTCCTGCTCAATATCACTCCACTTACCACCTCCTGCTCATTCTAAGCCCACACAGTATCACCACGTCCATTCCACCACAGCATCTACTCTCATAGGAATCCCACTCCTGCCTTACCACCCTCACCTTCCTACTACTCCTAATGTCTGGGGACATCGCACCAAACTCCGGCCCTCGCACAGCCATAGGAATCCCACTCCTGCCTTACCACCCTCACCTTCCTACTACTCCTAATGTCTGGGGACATCGCACCAAACTCCGGCCCTCGCACAGCCAATTCCCACCCCCAAAATTGGCTGTCTACCTCCTCCAATAGTCGTAACTCCCACCTTCTCATCCAATTCTCCTGATTCCACAAATTGGCCCCCCTCTTTCATGTGCCCTCTGGAATGGAATGCCCACTCAGTCTTCAACAAACTAGCCTCCGGCAATGACCTTTTCCTCTCCAAATCCCTTAACCACTTCAGCCCCGGACCAATAAACACCCTAAGGACCCAGAGGTCTTTTTACAATTTCGCACTGCGCTGCTTTAACTTTTTTAGCGCAGTCATGCAATATTGCACCCAAACGAAATTTGCGTCCTTTTCTTCCCACAAATAGAGCTTTCTTTTGATGGTATTTGATTGCCTCTGCGATTTTTATTTTTTGCGATATAAATGGAAAAAGAGCGAAAATTTTGAAAAAAAAAAAGATATTTTCTTCTTTTTGTTAACTAAATTTTAGTCATACATTGATGGCAAAATGTATTCAGCCACGTCTTTAGTAAAAAAAATGTCAATAAGCGTATATTTTTTGGTTTGCGCAAAAGTTATAGCGTCTACAAACTAGAGTACATTTTCTGGAATTTACACAGCTTTTAATTTATGACTGCCCATCTCATTTCTTGAGGTGCTAAAATGGCAGGGCAGTACAAACCCCCCCCCCAAATGACCCTATTTTGGAAAGTAGACACCCCAAGGAAATTGCTGATGGGTATGTTGAGCCCATTGAATATTTTTTTTTTTTGTCCTAAGGGATTAAATAATGACAAAAAAAAATTTTTTTTTCAAAAAGTTGTCACTAAATGATATATTGCTCAGACATGCCATGGTTATATGTGGAATTGCACCCCAAAATATATTCCGCTACTTCTCCCGAGTATTGGGATACCACATGTATGGGACTTTTTGGGAGTCTAGTCACGCACGGCACCCCGAAAACCAATCACCACCTTCAGGATTTCTAAGGGTGCAAATTTTTGATTTCACTCCTCACTACCTATCACAGTTTCGAAGCCCCCCAAAATGACCCCATTTTGGAAAGTAGACACCCCAAGCTATTTATTGAGAGGCATGTTGAGTCCATGGAATATTTTATATTTTGCCACAAGTTGCGGGAATATTACAAACTTTTTTTTTTTTGCACAAAGTTGTCACTAAATGATATATTGCTCACACATGCTATGGGCATATGTGAAATGACACCCCAAAATACATTCTGCTGCATCTCCTGAGTACAGGGATACCACATGTGTGGGACTTTTTGGGAGCCTAGTCGCGTACGGGACCCCGAAATCCAAGCACCACCTTCAGGATTTCTAAGGGCATACATTTTTTATTTTACTCCTCACTACCCATCACAGTTTTGAAGGCCATAAAATGCCAAGATGGCACAAAACCCCCCCAAATGACCCCATTTTGGAAAGTAGACACCCCAAGCTATTTGCTGAGGGCCATGTTGAGACCACTGAATATTTTTTTTTTGTCCCAAGGGATTGAATAATGACAAAAAATAAAAATATTTTTTTTTTTTTTTACAAAAAGTTGTCACTAAATTATATATTGCTCACACATGCCATGGTTATATGTGGAATTGCACCCCAAAATACATTTTGCTGCTTCTCTTGAGTACGGGGATACCACATGTGTGGGACTTTTTGGGAGCCTAGCTGCGTACGGGGCCCCAAAAACCAATCGCCACCTTCTGGCTTTCTAAGGGCGCAAATTTTTGATTTCACTCCTCACTACCTATTACAGTTTCGAAGGCCATAAATGCCAAAATAGCACAAAACCCCCCCAAATTACCCCATTTTGGAAAGTAGACACCCCAAGCTATTTGCTGAGAGTCATGTTGTCTGAACGAAAAAAAAAGATTGATCGGTGGGTATGCCCACCATTAGAATACCTCCCTTCATCCACCCACTTCTAATGATGGACATACATGCACCATTTATATATGCCGAAGCATGGGGGTATCCTCCCGCAAAAAAGTTATGCCGCGTACACACGGTCGAACTTTTCCACGGGCAAGCATGCATTGGAATTTCGACCGTATGTACGCGGCATTAGGAGCAAAATCGCTCCTCCACCCCTTATGCCCCCATGCTTCGGCATATATGCTCTTTTTTTTTAAACTGTAGTGGTGAAATCACCTCCTACAGCGTTGGAGTCGCGGCTTTATGTGTCGTGGGAGCAAACGCTGTTGCTGTCAAGATAAATAAATCCACGCTGCAACTGAATGGCGTACCTGCTAAGCAAATTATGGTTAACCTTAAAACAAAGTAACATTTCAGTATAACAGTAAAACCTTACCATACCATACCTGCAAAACAAATGCCAAAAAAACAGTAAAAAATAAAACATTTTTTAACACAACCTGTGCCTAAAATATATATATGCCGAAGCATGGGGGCATCCTCCCGCAAAAAAGTTATGCCGCGTACATACGTGCAAACTTTTCCACGGGCAAGCCCTTCGTCTGAATTTTGACCGTATGTACGAGGCATTAGGAGCAAAATCGGAGAGGGAGAGAGAGGGAGAGAGAGGGAGAGAGAGGGAGAGAGAGGGAGAGAGAGGGAGAGAGAGGGAGAGAGAGGAGAGAGAGAGGAGAGAGAGGGAGAGAGAGGGAGAGAGAGGGAGAGAGAGGGAGAGAGAGGGAGAGAGAGGGAGAGAGAGGGAGAGAGAGGGAGAGAGAGGGAGAGAGAGGGAGAGAGAGGGAGAGAGAGGGAGAGAGAGGGAGAGAGAGGGAGAGAGAGGGAGAGAGAGGGAGAGAGAGGGAGAGAGAGAGGAGAGAGGGAGAGAGAGGGGAGAGAGAGGGAGAGAGAGGGAGAGAGAGGGAGAAACTAGATACGGCGCCAACAACTGGTCATTGAGGTCCACCCCTCCCATATTTGTTATATTCGTGGACACAGAGGGGTTTCTCCACAATACCAGTCGCCGTAGAAATTTGGACCGTCGTGTCTGCATGAAGGGAGGTAAGAACGAAAACATTCTTATTATCCCTCCACTTCATAGCGAGCAAATTATTACACCGATAGCAGGCTCTCTCCCCCAGCCAAAGATGGGAATCTACAAGCCGCTGGGGAAAGCCCCGGCGATTAGGTCGCACGGTGCCACATGCTCCAATCTGATTATCAAACAAGTGACTAAACAGTGGCACGCTGGTGTAATAATTGTCCACGTACAAGTGGTACCCCTTTCCGAATAAGGGTGACACCAAGTTCCACACTATCTTGCTAGCGCTTCCTATGTAGTCAGGGCAGTTCTCCGGCTCTACGTAACTATCTTTACCCTCATAAACCATAAAGCTGCATGCATAGCCTGTGGCCCTGTCACAGCACTTATAGAGCTTGACCCCGTATCTGGTACGCTTGTTGGGAATGTACTGTTTGAATGACAAGCGACCAGTAAACTTAATCAGGGACTCATCAAACGCAGACAACTTTTTGGGGAGTAAACAAGTCTGCAAAACGTTGGTTGAAGTGGTTTATGAGGGGCCGAATTTTGTAGAGCCGATCGTATTCAGGGTCTCCACGATGACGACAAAGTTCATTGTCACTGAAGTGCATGAACCGCAAGATCTGCTCGTATCGTTTCCTGGACATGGAGTTAGAGAACACGGGCATGTGGTCAGTCGGATGCGTGGACCAATAAGCCCGCAATGTCTTGAATTTATGTGTGCCCATGTTGAGGGAAAGGCCCAGAAAGGTCTTAAATTCGGAAACCGTAACTGGTTTCCAATTTTTGGCAAGGGAAGGCAACTGGGGATTAGCGGCGATGTGTTGACCAGCATATAAATTGGTTTGGTCCACAATAAATCTATAGAGATCTTCCGTGAAATACAGAGAATAAAAATCAAGTGGCGTAAAATCATCTGTATCCAACCGGAATACTGGGTTGGGCAGTGAATGGGGGAAGTACTGGCGCTGCAGAAGTGGTGGGCACCCAATCAGGATTGGCGAATTCTGCAGGAAGGGCACTATGGGAACGACGGGCCTGTCTTCGTGTTCTTCTTGGTGGCAGCGGGACACTACTTGTGCTTGCCACCTCGCCAGCTTGAACTGCACTTATGGGACTCGCCATGTCACCACGTGATACTGCAGTGAACACAGAGGGGTTTCTCCACAATACCAGTCGCCGTGCTGGATGTACGTCCAGGGTGTACTAGGCCGCTGGTGCTTGCCAGTTCACCAAAAGGATGAGCGGCGCTAGTACTGGCTCTATACGAGGGACTTGCGGTTCCTGCACCTCAACAACATGAGAAGATCGGGGTCGGGTACGCCTGACGTTAGCAGGGGCCTCATCTTCGTCGTCAGAGCTATCTGACATGGAGGCGCTGTCCTCTACAGGTTCGTATTCTGAGCCTGAATCTGACAGATCAGTGTCTTCCTCTTCACTATCAGTCATGCTCAGAAACGTGTAGGCCTCTTCACTAGTGTACCTTCGCTTTGCCATTTTGGGCTCTAAATTTAGGGGTACACTAGTGAGACTCACAGGTAAAAAAGCACCTAGCCTGTCAGCGACTGTATAAAACGCTACAAAAAAAACTGTTAGCGATCACAGGGATCAAGCCTGACTCTGCGAATGCTGCAGTTATGTGTGTTGTGTTTTGTAAGTGACAGTGATCGATCGATACTGCACTTGGGTGGGCTGGGCTGGGCGGAGGGGCAAAACGCAGGTGCTAGCAGGTATCTGGATTGATCCTGCTAACAATGCATTTTTTTAGAACCCAAAATTGCTGGGCACGCTAGCATAGATCTGATCAGATCAGATATTGATCTGTTCGGATACTATACCACTAAGGGAGGTGTATGCTTTGCGCGTGGGTGTTAGCGGTACTGGCACTAACCTAGCACTGCCTGGGGCGACGCAGACCCTTTCTGACCCTAAAACCGAATTGATATCACCCGCCGGGTGATCAGGGGGTTAAACCTTTATTAGGTAATAAATGGCGGGTGCCCTGATGCTATAAAAAGCGAACTACCTAACCAGCTTCACCCGTAACACTTATACGGTGATCACTGGTGAAAGGGTTAACTAAGGGCAATCAGGGGGTTAAAACCTTTATTGGGTATTTATATGGGGGTACCTGACGCTATATAAAAACCTGACGGGGAACCTAAATAACTAACTGGCTAACCAGCGTCACCAGTGACACTTATACAGCGATCGCTGGTGAAAGGGTTAACTCTAGGGGCAATCTAGGGGTTAAAACCTTTATTAGGTTATATATCGGGGTACCTAACGCTATAAAAACCTGGCGTTGAACCTAAAAAAAAAACTAGCTTCCTAGCGGGACCAGTGACACTAATGCAGCGATCAGAAAAACGATTGCTTAGTGACACTGGTAAAAGGGGGTGAAAGGGTTAACTGGGAGGGCAATCAAGGGGTTAAACCTTTATTAGGGGGGGTAGGGGGCTACCCTGGACCTAAAGGGGCCTAACACTAGCTGCCCTGACACTTTTTACAGTCACAACTGACACTAAATGCAGTGATCAGTAAATAAATGAACACTGAAATTAGTGACACTGTGACTGGGGGGGCGGGGGCCGATCGGGGGGTGACTGGGGTGAAATGTGTGCCTATGTGTCAGTGGACTGTTGGTGCACTTACTTGTATGTCTTCACTCCGCGCTGTCCGGTCAAAAAGACCAACACGAGGAGTGTGACATCACTTCCTCCTTCCTGTGTTTACATTTACACAGGGGAGGAAGCTTCTCATTGGCCAGGAGCGATCTAGAGGGGATGGCCAGAAACCAACGGCCATCCCCTCATCACGGATCGCTCCTGCAGCGAACCGGACCGCCGTATCCAGCGGGAGGGGGTCCGATCGGACCCCCCACCCGCTGGAAGGCAGGCACGTACATGTACGTGCGTGTGCCATTGCGATGACGTACAATGGCAATACGGCGGTCCTTAAGTGGTTAATCTGTTTGCTATAACTGAATCGACACTACCTCTCCAGTTGCCCTGTCCCACAGTGGCCTCCTTTGGACTCACTCCACCAGACCCAGTGGATGAAAAGGAGGTGGTGTTGGACTTCTCTCCCCACAATTCACCTTCCAGGTACTTCCCACACCTCCCTCTTTCCCCCTGCGCTTTCGCAAATTCACTACATTTGTCTTTTCTCTCCAGTTTGTCTGAGGGTCGCAGTCATTTATCAGCCTCCTGGACCAGTGTCACGCTTTCTGGATGACTTCTCTGCATGGCTACCCTATTTTCTCTCATCTGAAGTGCCTGCCATCACCCTAGGCGACTTTAACATTCCAATCAATGTTAATACTGCCACCACTTCTAAACTACTCAACATAACCTCCTCTTTTAACCTAACACAATGGACACAAACTACCACTCACTCCAATGGTAACACTCTCGACCTCATATTCTCCCATCACTGCACTCCCTGCAATCTCTCTAAAGCCTCATACACACGATAGGACTTTGTACAAACTTTCCCTTGGATTTTTGTACAAAGGGCGTCGGCCCTGAACTTGTATTGCATACACACAGCAGGACTTTTTCAGCCAACTTTCACCAAACCACGTGGTTTTTCTGCTCTTTACCGCCACCTTTGGTCAACTTCTGTATTGTTTTCTGATCTTTTGCATTGGTTCTGAGCATGCCCGTTTGTACTTTGTACAAAAGTCCTATGGTTTTCTGTACACACGATCAGACTTTGCTCCATCGGACTTTTGTTGCCAGAAAGTTTGTCCGTTCGCACAGCCAACAAAAGTCCGATGAAAACCAAAAAAGTTTGTCCGATGGAGCGTACACACAGTCGGATGTTGCTCCAAAACAGCTAATTTGCATGTTTGTTGTCAAAAAGTCTGATCGTGTGTATGGGCCTTTACACACCCTTTCCTCTCTCTGATCACAACTTTATCTGTTTCACTCTCTCCTTGTCTCCTACATACCATGCTGCCAACCCACAAGCCACTACCCATAGAAACCTTCGCAACCTCAACCCTTCCGTTCTTCACTCTGCTACTGACGGCCTTTATGACAAAATTGCACCCCTGTCCTGCCCAGACCTAATCACTTCCATCATCCCTAGACGTACTTGCTCCTCTTTCTACACACAGAACCAGGCCCCATCTGCCACAACCCTGGCAAACAGACGACAGCAGAAGTCTCAAGAGACACAGCCATGCTCTTGAGCGAGCATGATGTAAATCAAAGTCCCTGCAAGACTTTACCCTCTACAAATCTGCCCTTCTCAAAATACAACTCCTGCCTCCACACTGCTAAACAAACCTATTACAACACTCTCATTAAAACCCTCTTATCCAAACCTTGTCAAACTCTTTTCTACCCTTAATTCCTTACTTCACCCCCACTGCCCCCACCCACCAACTTGCTTACCGCTCAGATTGCCAACCATTTCAATAACAAAATCGACACAATTCTCAAGGAGATATCCAGCAATCAACTTCCTCCCCTACCCAACACAACAGGTCCACAGATGAAGGGATAAACTCTCCTCCATGGCTCACCTCACTACCTGTTCCCTGGACCCTGTAACCTCACAATTACCTTTCCACTCTATCCTCAACTCCCTAACTCACATCTTCAACCTCTCCCTCTCCTCCGGCACCTTTCCTTCCCCGCTCAAACATGCACTGGTTACCCCCATACTCAAAAAACCCTCACTAGACCACACCTGTTAATAACTTAAGACCCATCTCCCTGCTCCCGTTTGCCTCCAAGCTCATCAAACGCCTTGTCCATGACCAAATGAGTCGCTACCTCATGGACAACAAACTTCTCGACCCCCTACAGTCTGGCTTCCACCCAAAACATTCTACTGAAACTGCTCTACTAAAACTCAGCAATGACCTACTAACTGCTAAAACCAACGGCCACTACTCCATACTTTTAGACCTCTCTGCTGCCTTTGACACAGTTGACCACCTGCTCCTCCTCAGCAAATTACACTCCCTTGGCCTCCGTGATTCTGCTTTATCCTGGTTCTCCTCCTACCTATCTCAGAGCACTTTCAGTGTCACTTATAACTCCATCTCCTCCGCTCCCCTTCCTTTTCGGTTGGGGTACCCCAAGGTTCCGTCCGTGGGCCCCTCCTATTCTCGCTCTATACCTCTTCCCTGGGCCAGTTGATAACCTCCCATGGTTTACAATGTCACCTCTATGCCGACAACACCCAGATCTCTCTCTCCACTCCTCAATCTCCTCACGGATCTCAAACTTACTGAATGACATATCAGTATGGATGTCACACCACTTCCTCAAACTCAGTCTTTCTAAAACTGAGCTTGTTATATTTCTTCCTTCACGAAGAGCCACCCCCATAAAATCATTCTTTGCAGCTATTACCTTCTGTGCCACCACCCCTCCCTTTAGAATGTAAGCTCTACGAGCAGGGCCCCCCTGTGTCTTTTGTAATGAATTATACTGTAATTGTGTTGTTTTCCCTCCCCCTCCATAAAATTGTGCTGCTTAAACTGTTGGCACTATATAAATTGTGTATAATAATAATAATAATAGTTGTATTTTGAATAACCAGGATGTTTCTTATACCATGACTTAACTTTCAAGGTATGTGAGAAGTTAAGGACCTTATCCAAATTGTCTCATAACCATAGATCCTTGTTTTAGAGGCCAAGTCTACCGGGTTTGACATATGTTTGACATAAGTTCCTGGTAGTTTATAGTGTTCTGTTAAGCCAAGTCAAAAGGTTATTCAGGAATTAACCACTTGCTTACTGGGCACTTAAACACCCTTCCTGCCCAGACCAATTTTCAGCTTTCGGTGCTCTCACACTTTGAATGACAATTACTCAGTCATGCAACACTGTACCCAAATGAATTTTGTGTCCTTTTTTTCCCACAAATAGAGCTTTCTTTTGGTGGTATTTGATCACCTCTGGGGTTTTTATTTTTTGCGCTATAAATGAAAAAAGACCGAAAATTTTGAAAAAAAACGCATATTTCTTTGTTTCTGTGACAGAATTATGCAAATTATTAATTTTTCTTCATACATTTTGGCCACAATTTATACTGCTACATGTCTTTGGTAAAAATAACCCAAATTAGTGGATATTATTTGGTCTTTGTGAAAGTTATAGAGTCTACAAGCTGTGGTGCGAATCGCACAAAATTGATCACATCTGATGTACTGGTGGCCTATCTCGCTTCTTGTGACCCGAACAAGTCAGGAAAGTACAAATACCCCCCAAATGAACCCTTTTTGGAAAGTAGACATTCCAAGGTATTTAGTAAGAGGCATGGTGAGCTTTTTGATGTTGTCATTTTTTTCCCACAATTCTTTGCAAAATGAAGATTTTTCATTTTTTTTATTTTTCTCCACAAAATTGTCATTGTAATAGGTTATTTCTCTCACGTGGCATGTGTATACCACAAATGACACCCCCCCAAAAATTCTGCTACTCCTCCTGAGTATTACAATACCACATGTGTGGGACTTTTTCACAGCCTGGCCACATAGAGAGGCCCAACATGCAGGGAGCGCCATCACGTGTTCTAGAAGCATAAATTACACATCTAACTTGTTGACTACTTATTACACATTTGAAATACCAGGACAATGACACGTGACACTGATGACAGATGGCACTGATACGTGGCACTGATGACAGATGACACTAATATGTGGCACTGATGACAGATGGCACTAATACGTGGCACTGATGACAGATGGCAATATGTGGCACTAATAACACGTGGCACTGACAGATGCCACTTATACGTGGCACTGGGGACAAATGGCACTGACAACAGGTGGCACTGGGGACAGATAGCACTGCGGGCAGGTGGCACTGGGGTGGGGTGGATTGCACTGGGGCGGATGGCACTGGGGCAGGATGGCACTAAGGCGGATGGCACTGGGGCAGGATGGCACTGGGGGGGGCATGGCACTGGGGGGGGCATGGCACTGGGGGAGGATGGATCTGGGGGAGGATGGCACTTTTTTTTAACTTTTTTTTTACACTTTTTTTTTTTTTTTTTTTCTTTTGTACACTAACGGCTGCTGCAGCCGTTCTTCTCTCCCCTCTCACACGCTGTCTGTGTGAGGAGGGAGAGCGGCGCTGAGAGATGATCTCATATGTTTACATATGAGATCATCTCCCATTGGACACGCCGATCACGCTGTAAACGGCCGCTGTGATTGGCCGTTTACAGCGATCTGTGTTTGCCTGTCCCCGGGGGACACGGCAAACACAGAACTTCCGCGATGCGCGCCCGCGGCGGCGCGCATCACGGAAGTAAACACCAGGCCGTCCAGGGACGGCCAGGCGTAGGAAGCCGCCCGCCCTAAGGCCGTCATTCGGCTATAGGGCGGGCGGGAAGCGGTTAAATAAAGTAAATTTACTATACAACATCGCCACCTATTGGCCACTGTGAATAAAGGTTCGAGATTGCCCCTATAGATCTTTAGGCAGGAAATTACATGAGTTTGGCATCACGACGTGTAAGGCATTTCCACACCCATTTCTTGAGGGGGAGGGGGGGGGGTTTCGATTGGAGACACATAGCCGAGGGGGATCTTGAGATGGAGATACGAGAGGAGAAAAAACAGAGCGGAAAGATGTTTGAATGAGGGTAAAAGTTATCCTTTGGGTCACCCAGCCAATATCTCTCAAAACAAAAGAATCTTAATCTCTAGTAAAGTATTCATCTTTTATTTTTACCTTTTGGTAATTGAATTGTTTTAACATATACAAAACCGAAACCATTTAAATATATTGTGATCCTAAAACACTTCCTACTTCCCACTTCCTACTGTTGTGTTTATCCCCTGATGAAGTCATGTGACGAACACGCGTCGGGACACAGCAACCAGGAAGTGACGTAGACCGTGCCCGCAGCTCGTTTATACACTGCTTGTACAGACTGTTTGTTTGTGAGTATTTTTAAACTGTTTTAATAACAATAAACCTGTTGAAGCATCTTACACTATGGAGTATTCTTCCTCCATCTCTGCTTAAACCCATGTATATGCCATACCACTGAGGAACCCTGACTGCAATACCACAGAGGAAACCCCATTAAAGGGACAATATCATTGGTCAGGACCTGGGCACCCCACATCAAAGGGAAAATTCCGCTAAAGGATCCCAAAAAGCTCTCTATATATACGCTGTTACCTTACAGCGGTAAGGTAAGGGGACATCCATTACTGGTATATACGGGACCACCAAGGCCACATCCCCTTCCACCAGCACCACTGCCCTTCCCATTGCAACAGCTCCACATCGTATATCTTGTCGAAGAAGTCACATCCTATGCGATTTTGAGAATAATCGCAGCACTTTGCACTGAAAACTGACTTTTTGTCTGATACACTTATATTTTTTGTCACTGAATTATTATTTATGTTTGAAGGTTTGCCTATGTGCACCACAGCAGAACACCTGCACTTTATGCGATTTTAGGATCGCAACACGCTGCACTTTTGAATGTTATATTGTGTTTTTTCTTCTTTCTTGTTTTTATTATTTCACGGTTTTATGTTGTAGATTTTACACTAATAACAAACATTATTGCTTTATCAGCCACAGCGGCACATTGGAATATTTGCACTTTTATGCTACTACAGGATCGCAACACGTTGCACTTTGGATTTTATATGAATTTTCACTATTTTATGTATTTATGTTGTGGACTATTAGTAGAAATGAGTGTTGCTGTTTAAACTAGTCACATAGACATACCCAGACCTGTATTGTTTACTGGATATCCCCCCATTGCGAATTTTATATACTTCTTTTATCAATAGATATATCCTCCTTGTGTACAGCGCACCACTACCCTTCTTACTCATTATTCCCCGGGGTTCAGATATTTCCCTTTCAGTGTGTGCAGCAGTACCCTATCTCCCTCTATTTCCCTGACGTGGCGCAGGAATACTTTTTTTCCACTCATTTAAATATATTGTATAAGAATTTGGAATTGTGTTTTTTCTACCTGGAGCATGATATAATTACAGTATATTCCAAATATTAACAGAAATACAAATTTTTGTATGTCTCTCCAAAAGCTTATACCAAAGTCTGTACAATGGTTTTGTCGTGATGGGTTTAAAAATAAATTCATTCTAAATGTATCCTCATTTAAAATAAGTCTTGGTTAAATGACCACGTTATATGGTTAACAAAATTATCCATATACTATAAAAGAGGTTTAAGCTTAAAGGTTTTTGTTTTAAGAAGAAATCAAATGTGTTAAATTCAACACCTAGTTTGTTTTCACAAGTCTGTAGAGCCACTGAAAGCTACTTACTAAGTGTTACCAAGTCCATTGGCATCACTAGGGTTGGGGTCACCTTGTGCGGAAAATATTGGTGTCACCCCCCCTCCACCAACTATAGTCCCCACTCAGTACAGACCCCCACACTAAATACAGACCCCCCTCCCTCAGTATAGATCCCCCACACTAAGAACAGACCCCCTTCCTCAGTACAGACCACCCTCTCTCAGTATAGACCCCCCACTAAGTACAGAACCCCCTCCCTCAGTACAGACCAACCTCCGTCAGTATAGACCCCCCCACTAAGTACAGACCCCCTCCCTCAGTACAGACCACCCTCCGCTAGTATAGACCCCCCCCTCACTAAGTACTGACCCCTCCCACAGTACACCCCCATCAGTGTAGACTTCCCACTCTTAGTGCAGATACCCCCCTTTAGGGCAGACCCCCCCCATCAGTATAGAATCCCCTCTTAGTGCAGACCCCCCATGAGTATAGGATCCCCCTTAATGCAGACCCCCACAATATAGACAACCCCCTTAGTGCAGACCCCCACAGTATAGATACCCCCCATCAGTATACAGACCCCCATCATTATAAACACCCCCTTAGTGCAAACCCCTGCAGTATAGACACCCCCCATTTAGTGCAGACCCCTGCAGTATAGACACCCCCTTAATGCAGATCCCCCATCAGCATAGGCTCCCTCACCCCTCCCATAGCGTGCCCCCGCACATGTCCATCTACTTATAATAAAGTGTACAGTACAGACCTCAGAACAGCATGGCTGTGGACGTAAACACACCGGTGTGTGTCCCTCGGGCTCCTCCTCCTCATTGGATGTAAACAGAGAGGAGAAGGCACCAGTGGCTTTAGACCGCTCCACTGGCACAGAGCGAGATGCAGATCATCAGGGCAGCAGGCGGTGTTAGCGGTGCCGCAATCCCCGGGTGTCACCCCTCTGGCGGATGTCACCCGGGTGTGGCCTGCACCCCCCGCCCCCACCTAGCAATGCTACTGACTAAGTCTAAGTTTAATAAGACATAAAGGGGGTCATTTACTATAGCACCGAAAAATTATCCTGCAGTCCCAGAAAATAATGCCCAATTAAGACTTCAACTTTCAGAAACTGGGCGCTAATGCAAATGGAAAGCAGCGCTATTGCCAGCAAGCATGCCTGTCAGATCACATATGAGGGAAGTTCTCACTGAAGGCTTATATGCAAGTTTTTTGCCATAAAAAGTGTATGGGGACATGTAATAATTGGAAAAAATGTTTTTAAAAGGAGCAGTGGTTTTAATAATACTTAAGGTGAAACAATACAAATTAAAAATTCCTTTAAATATTGTGCCTGGGGGTGTCTATATTATGCCTGTAAAGTAGCACACTTTTTCCGTGTTTATTACTGTACCGCAGAAAAATTACATTTATAAAGGAAACATTTTCACTGAAAATTGCTTGCGGCTGTAATGAATTGCCAGTTCCCGACAATATACAGTAAACATCAAAGAAAAAAAATGGCGTAGGTTCCCCCCCACCAGTCCATACCAGGTCCTTTGAGTCTGGTATGGATGTTGAGGGGAAATTCATGCCAGTCCCTTATCTAAGAAAGCAGCCTGGCAGGTCAGGAAAGGCACAAGGATGAGCGCCCCCCCCCCCACCCTGAACCATACCAGGCAACATGCCCTCAACATGGGCTGGGTGCTTTGGGGTCCCCCCACAACACCTTGTCCCCATGTTGATGGGACAAGGGCCTCAACCCCACAACCCTTTGCTCAGTGGTTGTAGAGGGTCTGTGGGCAGGGGGCGTATCGGAATCTGGGACCCCCTTTAACAAAGGGACCCCCAAATACTGGACTCCCATGTGAATGGGTATATGGTACATTGTACCCCTACACATTCACCAAAAAAAGCAGTGAAATGTGACAAAAGACAATAGCCGGTTTTTGACAATTCCTTTCTTAAAAATGTCTTCTTCTTTGCCCTGCTTCTTCCTCCATTCTCCTCCGGTCTTCGTTTGGCTTTCTCCTTCTTCCTCCAGCTTCTTCTCCCACTTCTTCCTCCAGCTTCTTTTTGTCCCAGGCCGTCCTCCTTTCTCTGTTCCTGTCACCGCTCCCGCTGAACATTCAACCCTGGGACCCCAAAGCACCCTCCCCATGTTGAGGGCAAGGTGCCATACCTGAAGGTGTGGCACCTTCAGGTATAACAGTTACTATACTTACCTTGGGTTTAGGTGCTTTAGTCAACCTACCACTAATGCTCCCAATACTACACTCTGGACTATGTGCTGCACTGACTGACTATCTCTACCTCTGCCCCCCCCCGTTGCCTACTTTAAAAACCCCTCTAACTTTTTGGCCATCTTTACTCCCAGCAGATCTGCACCCTCCTTTCACTGAAGGAGTTCTTCCCCTGGCAGCTAGGAGAGTCCCTCAGCTGCAGCAGTGCTGGTCCCTGACTGGTTTAATTAATGTCACTCAATGGAGCATACTTATTGGGATGCTTCAGCCCAGGATTGGCCTCTCTGACACTTCCCCCTCCATCCTTCCCGACTGTCACCCATCTACTCTTTTCTGGAAAATGCACTTCTTTGTCTCCACCCTCCTCTGTGCTGGCCCCTAACGGTACCTGCTGCGTACGTTCATGGCTCTCCTTTAGTATGGAGGGTCTTCTCAGTGCGGACAGTTGCTTCCCTAGATTCAGAACCTGGGCTTCCAGGGAAACAATGTGCTTACATTTTACACAGGAGTATTCGCCCTCGATCAGATAATCAAGGAACGCACACATGCCACAGGATGTACACTGAGTCGCATCTCCACAGCTGCCGGGCATCGTACCTACCAATTTAATGAGGATTGGGATTATACCCTGTCCAAATTACCTATTAACTAGCTTCCTGACACTACTACTCAACAATACAATACATAGGTACTTGCAGACCACGTGCACCCGCAGACCCAAGTGCACTCACAGATAGGTATGGGCCAAACAGACCCCTATTTGGTTTGCACCAGAACTTTCGAACACCACAAAAGTTCGGACCCAAGGAACCCCATTAAAGTCAATGGGACCCATTTTGAAGGTTTATATGCAAGTAATTGGGCATACAATGGTTATAGGTAGGGATGCACCGAATGGGTTTTTTGGTGCCGAAACCGATACCGAAAATGAAAAATACACTAGGCCGAAAACCGAAAACCGATACCGAAAATGACTGTTTTTAAAAAATATTTTTATACAGGAGGTGGTCAGAGACTGGGGACATGGTACAGGAGGTGGTCAGAGACTGGGGACATGGTACAGGAGGTGGTCAGAGACTGGGGACATGGTACAGGAGGTGGTCAGAGACTGCATGCATGGTACAGGAGGTGGTCAGAGACTGCATGCATGGTACAGGAGGTGGTCAGAGACTGGGGACACGGTACAGGAGATGGTCAGAGACTGGGGACATGGTACAGGAGATGGTCAGAGACTGGGGACATGGTACAGGAGGCATCCCCCATTGCAGCCAGTGTGCCCCATTGCAGCCAGTGTGCCCCATTGCAGCCAATTGCAGCTAGTGTGCCCCATTGCAGCCAATTGCAGCTAGTGTGCCCCATTGCAGCCAATTGCAGCTAGTGTGCCCCATTGCAGCCAATTGCAGCCAGTGTGCCCCATTGCAGCCAATTGCAGCCAGTGTGCCCCATTGCAGCCAATTGCCGCCAGTGTGCCCCATTGCAGCCAATTGCAGCCAGTGTGCCCCATTGCAGCCTGTGTGCCATTTTGCAGCCAGCCTGTGCACTGTGTGCAGGGAAGAGAGCCGCCTCCGCCGCCTGTTTGATAACAGCGCCGGGAACATCACAGCTTTCATTTCAATTGCTGTGTGTTCCCGGCCGTGCGCCGTCACACGCAACCCCTCCCCCTTGTCCGGGCACTTTGATAGACAGATCATCCGTCCAATCCTGCATGATGGGCGTCACCAGGGGTGGTGGGCGGGGCCCCGCCCCCCACCCAGGCCACGCCCCATTTTCGGCTCCATTATCGGCCGTTTTTCTCTTTCGGCAAATTGCCGAAAAGGGCATTTTCGGCCGATATGTTTCGGCAGCCGAAATTTCGGTGCATCACTAGTTATAGGATTCCTGGTCCTGCCCTGGGGGACATGTATCAATAAAAAATAAAAAAGTTTGTAAAAAAACATCATTTTTAAATGAGCAGTGATTTTTTTATTTTTAACGTGAAAGCATAAAAATGAAAAATTCCTTCCAATATAGTGCCTAGGGGGGCAGTCTACCTAGTCTACCTGTAAAAAGGCATATCTGTACCATGTCTAGAATCTGCTGCAGCAATAATTGCATTTATAAAACCAAAAAAAGCTGGGGAGCCAGTGTGTATGATGAGCCCACAATATAGTGCACTGGGAACAAGATTAGAGATTTTTTTGGATACATTCTGACTTTGACTTGATAGAAGTAACGGGTGCGTAAAAAATGGTCTTCGGGTGTCTGTGGCGCCTTCACATCGTAACCCTATAGAGGTAATCTTGATGAAAAGAAGAATTGGCTTTGCTGTAAAAAAAAAACTGCAATGATATGCACCTGTTAAACAGGTGCTGAAAAATTGGTCTTTGGGTGTTAATTGTGCCCATGAAACCTATACCAAAAACATTCTTCCAGATAAAAGCTAGGCAGCTTCGAAGTCCTGCACAGATTACACATCCCAAAAAGACTTAATCAGTGATATCGAGATCAGGGGCTTCATAGCTGGTAATCCAGGACTGATTCATTTTTATAAAAGTCAAACGGTCCACAGAGTCTGTGGATAGACATGTTCTATGATGAGTAATGAAACCTCCTGCAGCACTGAATGCCTGTTCTGAAAGCACTCTGGATGCAGGGCAGCCCAACAAATCAGTGGTGGGGACTAAAAAAATTCTGAAATGCCTCACTTAGGTGGACACCTTCTCCAGCGCTCCTCTTGACCAACAGAAGACTCAGAATGACGATTTCCACCACACTGTAACTTACTGGAGTCAGGAAAAATGTTTCAATAAAATCCTCTTTAACCACTTGCTTACTGGGCACTTAAACCCCCCTCAGTCCCAGACCAATTTTCAGCTTTCAGCGCTGATGCACTTTGAGTGACAATTGCGCGGTCATACAACACTGTACCCAAATGAAATTTTTATCATTTTTTTCCCACAAATAGAGCTTTCTTTTGGTGGTATTTAGTTACAGCTCGGAGTTTTATTTTTTGCTAAACAAACAAAAAAAGATGCAAAAAAAAAAAAAAAAAAAAATCATGTTTTAATAGTTTGTTATAAAATTTTGCAAACGGGTAATTTTTCTCCTTCATTGAAGTGCGCTGATTAGACGGCACTGATAGGCTGCATTGGTGGGCACTGATGGGCTGCATTGGTGGGCACTGATGGGCTGCATTGGTGGGCACTGATAGGCTGCACTGGTGGGCACTGATAGGCTGCACTGGTGGGCACTGATAGGCACAGATAAGGCGGCACCGATGGGCACAGACAAGGCGGCACTGATGGGCAAAGATGGGCACAGATAAGATGGCACGGATGGGTGGCACGGATAAGTGGCACGGATGGGTGGCACGGATGGGCACTGATAGGTACCACAGATAGATGGGACTGATGGGCACTGATAGGTGGCACTGATAGGTGGCTCTGATAGGTGGCTCTGATAGGTGGCACTGCTGGGCACTGATGGGCGGCACTGCTGGGCACTGATGGGCGGCACTGCTGGGCACTGATGGGCGGCACTGGGGTGCAGCACCTGAGGCAGATTTTGGGTGGCACTGTGGGTGGCACTGCTGGGTGGCACTGTGGGTGGCACTGTGGGCACTGCTGGGTGGCACTGTGGGCACTGCTGGGTGGCACTGTGGGCACTATGGGCACTGCTGGGTGGCACTGACAGGGGGGCACTTACTTTATTCAGGATGGCACTGCGGGTGGCAGGTGGGCACTGGCAGGGGGCAGGTGTCCTTTTAAATTGCTGGCCGTGATCGGGACTGATGTCCCGAACACGGCCGCCGGCGATCGGCTTTTTTTTTTTCTCCTCGCGCTGTCAGCGCGAGGAGGAATACTAGCCGATTACCGGCTCCGTTTTATCACATGATCAGCTGTCATTGGCTGACAGCTGATCACGTGATAAGGGGTCGGGATCGACCCCTTACACGGATCGGTGATCAGGCGAGTCTCACGGACTCGCCGATCACAGAGCGTGCCGCGCGCGCCCCTCAGGGGGCGCGCAGGCCGCTCGTAACCGGGACTACGTCAATAGACGTAGTCCCGAAAATGTGGGTCCGCGCTATTGCCGTCATTTTGCAATAGCGCGGATCCCAAGTGGTTAAAGTGTCCTCAAGAGATTTTATCTTCTGCACTCTCTGTGGTGACGGGATGAGTTCTGAGACCTTCCCCTTATAACGGTCAAGGAGGGTTGCCAACCAGTAATCATCCTTCTCCTTTATGCCACATATTCTTGGGTCCTTTCACAGGCTTTGAACCATGAGGTTGCCCATGCATCTCAAATTTGCAGAGGCTTGAGAAGCAGACTTCTCGGGGTCACTCAGGATGGGTAAGGAGGAGGAAGAGGGACAGATTTGTGCCCCTTTTGTGTGGCTTTTAGGTGCTCTTGCCAACGGGCTGAATGGTTGGATGGTAAATGTCTTGTTAGGCATGTGGTACCCAAATGGTTGGCGTTTTTGCCACGTTTGATGTGCCTGAGACACAGTTTGCAGATAGCAACAGTGCGATCTGCTGCAGATTTGCTGAAAAAGGCCCAGACAGCTGAACTTTGGGGAGTGGGCCAGGAGATAACAGCTGCAGAATGTGATGGAATAGGGTGGTTGCGCTCTACTCTTTCTTGATGTCGGCTTCCTTGTGGTTGTGCTGCCTCACCTTCAGTTTCCTCCTCTGCTCCTCTGGCACCCAAGTCGCATTAGTGACCTCATCCTCTTAATCATCATCACCTCCATCTCCATCATTACCACTGATGACAACTTGGCTATACGCTGCAGCTTGGGGAACATGAATGCCAATTTGTCTACCAGTGTTCCTCCCTCTCTCCAGGCTCATGTTCCTGTCATCCTCAACCTCAGAACCAACATCTGAATCCAGTAATGGCTGGGCATCACCAAGGAGCAAGTGGCTGACGCTGTGGTCAAATAACTCAGCTAACTCCTCAATGGCTGATGTTGGGGCTATGGCAGGAATAGATATGGACAAGGAGGCAGGTTTATCCACTCTGGCAACTGCAGGGGACTGCACACTTGTCTCTACTTGCATGTCAGAGGGTGAAGAGGATGAGGAAGGTTTAGTAAGCCAGTCCACCACCTCCTCTGTATGCGGTGGCTGGATAGCACTTGAAAACTCACTAAACACAGAAAAATATGGTCTGCCTGAGGACTGACCACCATGTTCACTTTTGCCTGTGGACACATTTGTTGCTGGCCCCCTTACAGGGCCAAGGGACTGTCTGCCTCTCCTTGTTGTCCTCTCCGACATAATTGGGAGGGAGGGGATGGTGCTTATTAGCAAATGTAAAGAAGTTGGAATCTGTACGTAGATGCACTTTAATCAATGTAAGACAGTGTTTGGTGTACTTTAATTTGAGTACTTACACTACACAGACATACTCCATGGATACACTATAATATACTGCAATATAATGCGTCAAATGTTCAGTGATGCACAGAACTATATGGCATTAAACTGGAAGGTACGCACACAAAATAATATGGCGTTAAACTGGCAGTAATGCACACAGAACTATTTGACGTTAAACTGGCAGTAACGCACAAAACTATTTGGTGTTAAACTGGCAGTAACACACCCAAAACGATATGGCGTTAAACTGGCCAAAATACACACAGAAGTAAATGGCGTTAAACTGGCAGTAACACAATAAAATGTTCAACCGTCACTACACTGACGCTATCTGAACTGTCCCTACTCTAGCTATACATTAATGTCAAAATTACTGACATGGTCTCACTACACTACACTGAAACTATATCAGCTGTCCCTAATCTAGCTGCTCACTATGCAAAGCTGAATGATGGTCCTCCTCACTACACTCACACTATCCCTAGATTGACACTAAACTAATATTCGATACTGACAATTGGAAGCAAAATAGCACAGTATAGCACACCAACTAACTGATAGAACAGGGCTCTGCTCTTTTATACTGTGGGGCAGGAAAGAGCCATGATTGGATAAAGTCATGATGACCGCGTCCAATCATGACCCTGACAGTGCTCTGTGCCCTGATTGGCTGAAGCTTTCACTGCGTCAGTTAATCAGGGCTTGCAGTGCACTGTTCAGCACCGCAATGCATTGTGGTTGGTTTGGGGAGCCGAACGAGACCCGTTTGTTCTGCTGTTTGCCGAACAACTGAACAAAGAAAGTTCGGCGCAAACTTATGCTTGGACCGAACCGTTCGCCCATCCATACTTGCAGGCCCACGTGCACTCGCAGTCTATATACACTCGCAGCCCATGTGCACTCGCAGCCCATGTGCACTCGCAGCCCATGTGCACTCGCAGCCCATGTGCATTTACATTACACAGGTACACAAGTGTGCACAATACACAGGTACTAATGATCCACACATTACTCAGACTCTCAGGTACTCACACTACACAGGTACTTTGAACCCTGTTATAACCTCCTGTTTTCAGCTCTGGTTTTGAACTCACCACTTAGTCCAGTTCCACTTGGTCTAAGTTCCAGCAGGCTCAAAATGAGTTCTGCAGAAAGTTATATAGGTCTCAAGCATCTGTGACCAATTAACCACTCCCCTTAATTACTAGGCTGAAGGAAGGAAAGAAAAAAAAGGCTGTTTAAAAAGTGACAGAGAAGGTGTCAAAAAAACTGCAAAGAAAACCTCCCCAAAAAAACAAAAAATGCAACACAGCAATCACCAGCAGTCAAAAGCAAAATTTGTTCACACTCCCCACTCAAGGTTCCAACGGTTCAGCTTCTAACCAGCAAGTCAGTCAGATTCAGATATGCTCTACAGAAAGTTATATAGGCCTCAAGCACCTGTGACCAATTAATCACTCCACTTAACCACTTGCCGACCGCCTAACGCCGATGTACGTCATCAGAATGGCACGGGCAGGCATAAGCACGTAGATGTACGTGATTTGCCTCCCGCGGGTCGGGGGCCCGATCGGGCCCCCGCCCGGTGCCTGCGGCGGTCGGTTTTCGTTCGGGAGCGATCCCGGACGAGGGGACGGCCATTCATTCATGGCCACCCCCTCGCGATCGCTCCCGACGAATGGAAATCCCCGGTGACATCACTTCCTCTCCTGTAATGTAAACACAGGAGAGGAAGTGATGTATTCTCTCCTCCGTGTCGGTATTTTTCGTTCCGACACGGAGGAGAGCGGATCAGTGAGTTGCACCAACACATCCCACACACAGTAGAACATGCCAGGCACACTCACACCCCCCCTTTACCCCCCGATCACCCCCCCAATTACCCCTGCCCCCCAGTCACAGTGACACCAATGTCATTTTTTTTTTTTTTTTTTTTTTTTTTGCATTGGTGTCATTTGTGACTGTAATAACTGTTAGGGCAGTTAGGGTTAGCCCCCTTTAGTTCTAATGTACCCCCCTAACCCCCCCAATAAAGGTTTAACCCCGTGATCACCCCCCGTCGCCAGTGTCACTAAGGCTGGGTTCACATTGCAGCGGTTTATGAGAACGAATGTGATTCGCACCGCACTGCAGTGCAAATCACATCCGATCTCTGTGCGATTCGAGTTCAGCCATTCGCCGCACCCGCCGCACCCGCCACACCCGCCGCACCCGCCGCAAATTCGCACGGGACCCTTTTTTTGGCCCGCAGCAGAATCGGATCGCATGGGTGTTCACACCATGCGATCCGAGTTTGCAGATCGCACTGCGATATGCGAACTGATCTGGGGGTGTCAGTAACATTTCACTGACACTCCCAGCAGTTCGCATAGGGCAGTGTGAACTGCCGCCGGGAGGCATGCGATGCGGGAACCCGCCGCGGATTCGCGGCGTTTCCGCATCGCTCCAGTGTGAACCCAGCCTAATAAGCGATCATTTTTCTGATCGCCGTATTAGTGTCACAGGTGACGCTAGTTAGGCAGGTAGGTATTTAGGTTCGCCGCAGCTTTTTATAGCGCTAGGGACCCCCATATACTACCGCATAAAGCCCCCTGATTGCCCCCTAGTTAACCCTTTCACCAGTGATCACCATATAACTGTTACAGGTGACGCTGGTTGGTTAGTTATTTTTTTATAGTTTCAGGGCACCCGCCATTTATTACCTAATAAAGGTTTAACCCCCTGATCACCCGGCAGGTGTCATTTGTGACTAATAACTATTAGGGCAGTTAGGGTTAGCCCCCTTTAGTTCTAAGGTACCCCCCTAACCCCCCCAATAAAGGTTTAACCCCGTGATCACCCCCCGTCGCCAGTGTCACTAAGGCTGGGTTCACATTGCAGCGGTTTATGAGAACGGATGTGATTCGCACCGCACTGCAGTGCAAATCACATCCGATCTCTGTGCGATTCGAGTTCAGCTATACAGATAGTATGGCTGAATTCGTGTCGCACCCGCCGCACCCGCCGCAAACTCGCACGGGACCCTTTTTTTGGTCCGCAGCAGAATCGGATCGCATGGGTGTTCACACCATGCGATCCAAGTTTGCAGATCGCACTGCGATATGCGAACTGATCTGGGGGTGTCATTAACATTTCACTGACACTCCCAGCAGTTCGCATAGGGCAGTGTGAACTGCCGCCGGGAGGCATGCGATGCGGGAACCCGCCGCGCATTCGTGGCGTTCCCGCATCGCTCCAGTGTGAACCCAGCCTAATAAGCGATCGTTTTTCTGATCGCTGTATTAGTGTCACAGGTGACGCTAGTTAGGCAGGTAGGTATTTAGGTTCGCCGCAGCTTTTTATAGCGCCAGGGACCCCCATATACTACCGCATAAAGCCCCCTGATTGCCCCCTAGTTAACCCTTTCACCAGTGATCACCATATAACTGTTACAGGTGACGCTGGTTGGTTAGTTATTTTTTTATAGTTTCAGGGCACCCGCCATTTATTACCTAGTCTCACTAGTGTACCCCTAAATTTAGGGGTGTCTACTTTCTAAAATGGGGTCATTTGGGGGGGGGGGTTTGTGCCATCTTGGCATTTTATGGCCTTCAAAACTGTAACGCCCTTAGAAAGCCTGAAGGCGGTGCTTGGTTTTTGGGGCCCCGTACGCGGCTAGGCTCCCAAAAAGTCCCACATATGTGGTATCCCCGTACTCAGGAGAAGCAGCAGAATTTATTTTGGGGTGTCATTTCACATATGCCCATGGCATGCGTGAGCAATATATCATTTAGTGACAACTTTGTGAAAAAAAAAAAAAGTTTGTAATTTTCCCGCAACTTGTGGCAAAATATAAAATATTCCATGGACTCAACATGCCTCTCAGCAAATAGCTTGGGGTGTCTACTTTCTAAAATGGGGTCATTTGTGGGGGTTTTGTGCCATCTTGGCATTTTATGGCCTTCAAAACTGTAATAGGTAGTGAGAAGTGAACTCAAAAAATTACGCCCTTAGAAAGCCTGAAGGCGGTGCTTGGTTTTCGGGGCCCCGTACGCGGCTAGGCTCCCAAAAAGTCCCACATATGTGGTATCCCCGTACTCAGGAGAAGCAGCAGAATTTATTTTGGGGTGTCATTTCACATATGCCCATGGCATGCATGAGCAATATATCATTTAGTGACAACTTTGTGAAAAAAAAAAAAAAAAAAAAAAAGTTTGTAATTTTCCCGCAACTTGTGGCAAAATATAAAATATTCCATGGACTCAACATGCCTCTCAGCAAATAGCTTGGGGTGTCTACTTTCTAAAATGGGGTCATTTGTGGGGGTTTTGTGCCATCTTGGCATTTTATGGCCTTCAAAACTGTAATAGGTAGTGAGGCGTGAAATCAAAAATTTACGCCCTTAGAAAGCCTGAAGGCGGTGCTTGGTTTTCGGGGCCCTGTACGCGGCTAGGCTCCCAAAAAGTCCCACATATGTGGTATCCCCGTACTCAGGAGAAGCAGCAGAATTTATTTTGGGGTGTCATTTCACATACGCCCATAGCATGTGTGAGCAATATATCATTTAGTGACAACTTTGTGTAAAAAAAAAAAAAAAATTTTTTTTTTGTCATTATTCAATCGCTTGAGGCAAAAAAATAAAATATTCAATGGGCTCAACATGCCTCTTATCAATTTCCTTAGGGGGTCTACTTTCCAAAATGGGGTCATTTGGGGGGGTTTTGTACTGCCCTGTCATTTTAGCACCTCAAGAAATGAGATAGGCAGTCGTAAACTAAAAGCTGCGTAAATTCCAGAAAACGTACCTTAGTTTGTAGATGTGACAACTTTTGCGCAAACCAATAAATATACAATTATTGACTTTTTTTTTACCAAAGACATGTGGCTGAATACATTTTGTCCTAAATGTATGACTAAAATTGAGTTTATTGGATTTTTCTAATAACAAAAAGTAGAAAATATCATTTTTTTTCAAAATTTGCGGTCTTTTTACGTTTATATCGCAAAAAATAAAAATCGCAGAGGCAATCAAATACCATCAAAAGAAAGCTCTATTTGTGGGAAGAAAAGGACGCAAATTTTGTTTGGGTACAACATTGCATGACCGCGCAATTACCAGTTAAAGCAGCGCAGTGCCAAAGTGTAAAAAGACCTCTGGTCATTTACCAGCAAAATGGTCCGGTCTGAAAGTGGTTAATTAGTAGGCTGAATGAAGGAAAGAAAAAAAAAGGCTGTTTAACCACTTCCCTACCCGCCCAGTGTCATATGACGTCCACATGTGGGATTTCCCATCCTTGGTGAGTGTCATATGATGTCCTCGGCTTGCTGGCAGTATAAGAGCCGTGCGCGCAGCAGCCAAGTCACGAGGAACCGATGCCCTTGCCTGGTGGCTGTGATGTCCGCCGGGCACTCGTGATCACTTGTTACAGAGCAGGAATGTGGATGATCCACGTCCTGTCAGGGGAGAGGAGACAGATCATGTGTTCCTAGCATATAGGAACACCAATCGTTCTCCTCCCCAAGTCAGTACCCTCCCCCCACAGTTAGAATCACTCCCTGGGCAACACATTTAACTCCTTGATCGCACCCTAGTGTTAACTCTTTCCCTGCCAGTGACATTTCCACAGTAATCAGTGCATATTTATAGCACCGATTGCTGTATAAATGTCAATGGTGCCAAAATAGTGTCAAAAGTGTCTGATATGTCTGCCACAATGTCACAGTCACAATAAAAAAAGATCACTGCAATTACTATTAAAAAATAAATAATAATAAAAATGAACAAAACAGTTGAAATTCAACTGCTCAAATTCAACTGCTTAAAATAATAAAAATGTCATGAATCTATCCCCTATTTTGTAGATGCTATAACTTTTGCGCAAACCAATCAATATACGCTTATTGCGATTTTTTTTTAACAAAAATATGTAGAAGAATACATATCGGCATAGCACAGCAATCACCAGCAAAACTTGTTTACACTCTTCACTCAAGGTTCTCACGGTTCAGCTTCTAACCACCAACACAGAATATATCTCTCAAAACAAAAAAATGTTAATCTCCGGTAAAGTATTAATTTTTAATTTTTACCTTTTGGTAACTTAATTGTTTTAACATATACAAAACAAAACCATTTAAATATATGGTATAGCAATTTGGAATTGTGTTATTTCTACTTGCAGCATAAATATAATACTGTTAATATTTCAGTATAAACATCTGAAAACTGGATCGAGATTAGGCTCAGTGTAGGGGGGGAGGGGGAGCTGCACACAGAAGGCTTTTTACCATAATGCAGTGAATGCATAAAGCCCCATACACACTATCAGATTTTCTGCAGATTTTTTCCTTCAGATTTACCAAAACTATATAATATGAGGACAAACCTTAGGAGTTTCAATTTGTATGCAATCAGGCAGACCCTTACACTACATGGTTTTGGTAAATCCAAAGACAAAAATCAGCAGAAAATCTGATAGTGTGTGTGGGTCTTTAGGGTAAAAAACCTTCTACCTTTAGAACTACTTTAAACTCAACACCTTGAACAGTACAAGTCTGAATTCAGCTTCCCTGTAATTAAAGTGATTGTAAAGTCTTGTTTAGTTTATAAATTTTTTGTAAATCACAAAAATGTTATACTTACCTGCCCTGTGTAATGGTTTTGCACAGAACAGCCCAGATCTTCCTCTTCTCTGGTCCCTCTGCGCTACTCCTGGCCCCTACGTCCTGTCGAGTGCTCCCCACAGCAAACATCTTGCTATGAGGGCAGCCAAGCTTCAACTCCATGTGTCCATTCAGACACGGAGCTGCCATATGGCCCCACCACTCTCTCTTGATTGGCTAACTGACTTTGATTGACAGCAGCGAGAGCCAATGGTACCGCTGTTGTGTCTCAACCAATCAGCAGGGAGAGACAGCCGAGGGACTCTTGGACATCGCTGGCTAGAGATGGGGCTCAGGTAAGTATTAGGGTGGCTGAGGGTGGCTGCTGCACACAGAAGGCTTTTCACCTTAATGCATAGAACTCCTTTAAGCCTATCCTTGAATCTCCTGTTTAAAGCCTTTTAATAATACTGTGTGACATTTAGGAAATCCTTGCACAACTATTACAAAGTTCTGTTTCAATTGCAAAAAAAAAAAAAAGCTTATGCATTAAGCATTAAAGCGGAGTTCCACCCAAGTGGAACTTCCGCTTATCGGATTCCTCCCCCCCATGCCACATTTGCCACTTTTTGGGGGGAGGGGTGAGTATTTACCTGTTTAGACGGGTACCCTGTCCCCACTTCTGTCAGACCTCGCTGCCAAGGTATGTCAGAAGTTTGGCCCCCCTCCTCCTCCTTCCCCTGCTGCCAGGCCAGTAAGAGAGCGCAGCGCGGCTTCACAGCCGGGTTCCCTTACGTCAATGGTGGCAGCAGCACCCGACAGCCATTGGAAACATCAGCTGTGGCGCCAACATCTCTGGATTCCAGGACAGGTAGGTGTCCTAAAAATGAAGAGTCAGCCACTACAGTATGTGTAGCAGGTGACTTTTAATTTTTGGAGGGGGGCCGAACTCCGCTTTAAAGTATACAAGAACTATTTTGCATAAACACGTTGCACAAATTACGTAATATCCCAATATGGCTCAAATGATTAAAGAGGAACTACAGTCTGCTCACATAATTTGTAATACAAACATCTTTGCCATTCTGAAGCTTCCCTCCAACCACTTTGCATATTATTTTATATATACTGTGATTCTGTACGTGCCAAATATGCTGCAGAAATCTCCCTCCACTAAGTCTGGCTGCAGCCTTTTTAACTGTGGGCAGCTGAAGCTGTTGCCTGTTCACTTCCTGGATATATACAGACACATAAAGGCACACCTCCATCTCTGCAGCCCTGTAGCTCTCATTGGTCTTCTTATGACTCCCCCCTTATCCCCCCTCCCTTCCTGGCAAACTCTCACAAGAGTGAGAGAGAGCTGTGCATGATGTCATAAGCCTAGGCTAATGACCAGACAAGAAACAGGAAGTGGGCTGTATAAGGTATTTACGGGCAGAAAAAAATGTTTTACTATCCAAAGTTCAAACAACAAGGGCAGAAGATTTAATATATGGAAAGTTGAAAAAAATGCCTGAAGGTCTGCTTTAAGGCATATCTGAAGCCATTCATGTGTCCACATTGGAAGATTTCTTCTCTATTGCTGGCAACTCAAAATTTGGGATTTTGCCATCACTTACTTTTCCACATATAATGGTCACCAGGATAATTAGAGAGGGTGAATCTCTTTAGCAGTTACAGAGAAAGCAATAAGAACCTGTCAGGGGTTCTAATTCTTGCGTACTTATCCAAAACAAAAAAGAGAAAGAGTTTAGATACACTGTACTTTGGTTGTCTCTCTTAGTCAATCTGCTACAGAAAAAAAGCCTGCAAACACTTGACGTGGCCTGGCCAATGAAAATACATTTTCAGGGGACCAGTAGGCAACGGAAGTCTTTTCATCCAAATATATGTGGGGGAGAGAAACATAGCCAGCAAAACAACTCTGACTGGATAGATCAAGAATTCTATATATAATTTAGACAGAACATTTGAAAACGTCTAGCCAAGCTCAGTGGCAACTTTGTGGTTGTCACTGGGTCATACAGTGATGCCCTTGCCCTGAGTCTCCCGCCATGCCCTTGGTTTTGTACCTGCAATTTCCAATATTGTATGTAAGTTCTACCCAAAATGGCCATTGCCTACACCTAATGTCTACATGGAAATCCTGTCAACAATAGTAACACTTCACTGCAAAACAAAACACCAGGTATGATATTTTTACAAAGGTACATTGGTCCAGCTAGGACCAAGGAAACTATGCATATACCATGAATGAGTGGAATGGTGTAGGAATGGCACTAAACCTCTGGTGAATAAAAGTATAAGGTTAATAAAATAATATAATAAGTGTGTTAGACCCTCTGCATGTGAAATCTATAGTGTTCACAAAAAAAGATGTAGTGTTGACAAAAAATAAAATTTTGGTGCCTGTTATATATAACAGGCACCAATATTTTATATATTTTATTTTTTTGTCAACACTATATATTTTTTTGTCAACGCTATATATTTTTTTTATGAACACTATATTTTTTTTGTTAACACTATATTTTTTTTGTTAACACTATAGATTTCACATGCAGAGGGTCTAACACACTTTAACATGTAATTTAATTTAAATTCATTATTTTCTTTGTTTCATCTTTTTCCTCTTTTTTTGTTGGTTTTGGGTGCCTTTAAACACATTAAAGCGGAGGTCCACCCTAAAATGGACCTTCGCTCATCGGAATCCCCCCCCCCTCCGGCGCCACAATCGGCACCTTTCAGGGGGGAGGGGGGTGCAGTTACCTGGATAATCCAGGTAACTGCACCCACTTCCGGGCTAGCTCTCTGCGGAACGGGGCTTACGTTACGCCCCGTTCCGCAAGCGCCCGCCCCCTTCAGCAAGTGCCCCGCTGCCTGCTGGGAAACACACAGCTCCCAGAGGCAGCGGGGACCGTCCGGATTGCGCCGCGCGGCTCGCGCATGCACAGTAGGGAACCGGGAAATGAAGCCGAAAGGCTCCATTTCCTAATTCCCATACCCAAGATGGCGGCGGGACCCGGCAGCCGAGCGAGCGATCGGCTTCGGGTGCCGACATCGCGGGCGCGCTGGACAGGTAAGTGTCACTATTTAAAAGTCAGCAGCTGCAGTATTTGTAGCTGCTGGCTTTTAAAAAAAAAAAAAAACGCGGAGTCCCGGTGGACTCCCGCTTTAACAATCAAAAAAACATTTTTCTTAGCCATAATTTTCACCCACTAGACAGAGGGTCTTACACAAATATTTGAAGTTTTGGTATTCACTAATTTTTGATCTTTACCACTTTGATTTACACACTATTTCTGCATAGCAGGACCCACTCTTGTCATAGCCATTGGGTTTTATTATTTATAATTAATTTATTATTATTTTATTAACCTTATACTTTTATTCACCATTGGTTTAGCATCATTCCTACACCATTCCACTCATTCTTCTTGCTCGACCTTTGGGTAGTAGCAATTTGTAGAGGCAGCTTTCCCATTTTTTATTGATACATTTTACTCAATATTTAATTCACTTTAATTTATTCCGTAGCGCAGTATCACACAATATTTTTCTTATGCATATACCATACCTGTGGAATCCCTCTAAGAGCCGGTGATGTGTTGAATACTGTCCCCCGTCGGATAGTGTCCGCCCTGTACTGCACTTGCACAGTACAGAGGACAAGGAGACGCTGAACGTCTCCGAAGATGAACGCCGCCTGCGCAGTGAGTCCAGGTTCAAGTACCACCTTCCATGGGGACATAGTTAGAATAAAAAATAGCCGAGCGAAGCGAGGCCGTGCCCGAAGCGTGGCAAGCGAAGCGAGCCCGCGAGGGGCCCTGTTACTATGTGCTACCGTATGTCCACTTGGATGGTGGGGCTTGCACCTGGAGTGCGCAGGCTCCGTTGTTCTTCGGAGACTTTCGGCATCTCCTTGTCCTCCATACTGCGCAAGTACGGGGCGGAAACTATCCGATGGCCCAACAGTTTTTGACAGAACACCGGGAAGCACTGTAGTAGACACTGATAGGCCAGTCACATCCACTAGCTTCAAGGTCTTGTGCTGAGTGGCTGTCCTGCTGCATTCTGAACACAGGAGGTTGGCTGCTCGGCACAGATGATATTCAGAGAATGCCTTGCATTAACTCAATGAATGCAGATCATTCTCATATTGGACAATGTGGAAACCAGGACATCACCACCCTGCATTAATTTAGAGTAATGTGTACATCTTTTTTATGCCTTGCTTAATCATGTGGCAATCTCTCAGCTCAGGTTGGAATCCAGGGCAAGACCAGATCATTTGTATTCTTTCCTTTAAAGTTATGTAAGACTAATTCTTTAGGCTAGGTTCACATATGAACTGCATGCGGCTCACAGCAGGGGTCTGTTGCATGCTGGTTCACCGCTTCAGGTCAGATTTCAGCCCGAATTTTGGGCTGAATTTGGACCTGAAATGGACCAAAAGATGCACAACATTTTCCGCAAAACGCACTGGACCTGCTGCGGAGATATGTGAACCAGCTCCATAGAGAGCGATCACAATCTCCTGCATCCAATTCGCAATGGTGTGAACCCAACCTCAATGTTATATAAGCATTAGGTATTGACTTTTTAGGCAATTATTGCAGCTATTGGTCGAGACTATAGCACAATCCTTTGTCTGGGTTTTTAAAATTAATAGGTAAACTCTGTGTCATAAACTCACTTACCTTTTCTATGCTTCTTGGCATAGTGCACAATGTTAATGGTCAGCAGAAAAATGAAAGCCAAAGATATAACCACCAGTGGTACCAGGTATTTGAAACAATCGTCTGAAAGAAAGCAGCAGGAAAAAAGAAGTCAAGTCACTGTTGTGCTGTGATATATATATATATATTTGTATATATATACAGTAAATGTTCCCAACTGTGTCCATTATTTCTCAGTAGGTGATACTATAAAGTGTCGCCCAGTGAGACCCTGCCTCTTACCATAGTGAAAGGCCCCAAATTAAAGGAGGTCTGTCTGAGCATAAAGCTGTGTGGACCATATGTGATAGATTATCAGTTCTGGGGAATAGTGTGGCACCTCTAATGAAGACTCTGCTTTAACTCTCCTTCTCTCACTCTGCAATTAAAGCCCAGCAAGAAAAATATATACAAAGCCTCCAATGGTGCAGTACCGCTAATGTTTATTGAATGTAAAACTTTATAAAAACAATGAGAAGCATTGCTAATACTGTCTCCAGCGTGCGTGGCAGGCTCTGCCCCTTTAAATAATGAACCCTTCCCAACTACACACTTTCAGGATCAGAGATGAAGCACTCATCAGCAATAGTTATAAACAAACAGTTTATAAACGTGTAGTCCCCTGTTCCTAAAAATTGGGGCTATAGTGTAAATTTCGTTTTTGGCTGAGCTGTAAACAGCTCAGATTGATCGTAAATGGTTTATTTGGTTCTGTTCTAAACTTGACTGGGTTGTGCATTTCCCACTGTTGCCAGTAGGTGTCACTGGTACCTCAGGACAGTGTGAGAATTAGGTTAAGCTGTAATGAATATTCTTTTTCCGGAAACAGCCAAGTAGAAGGTTCCTGGCTGCTGTGCATTCTGGGAAGGGGTATTTATTGGGCAGATGCCATCTGCTCTAGTCAGTTCTTACCTCAGGTCCTTCTGGCCTGAGGCTGGGTCGCTGCATCTTCTGCAGTAGGCCCAAAAGCCTACTCCTGAGGTGGTCCTTAGGCTGTCTTGCCTAAGTTGAAGAAGCCGAGCCAAGCTGAAAAGATCCAGGAAGACCCTTGCTGGAGAGAGCCAGGATGAAGGCTGGTCTCTCAGAAGGGCCTGGTAACTCATTTGGAGGACACACCTATATCTAACTACTCATACAGTACTTGGCTTAAAGGTTCTGGTACTGTCAAGCTGTTCTACAATCTAATCAAGGTAACACACCCCTGGCTACTAAGTCTGTGAGCGAGACTTATCCAAGAGTGCTCCTGGCTGCTAAGTCTGTGAAAGAGACTTATCCAGGTATTCAAGATCTTCTAAAGAGAACGCTCTTTTGTCCTCTGGATTCAAGGAGTCTGTAAGTGATTTGCTAAAAAAGTGTATCTAAAACCTCCCCTCATCCTCTTTCCTACAACCTTTCTCAAGTTCTAATTAAAGCATTGAAAAATACCTAAAGTGACTGGTGCCTATATTTTGTTCAAACTTCCCATTATAGCCATGGACTCAGCCCTGGGGTGAATGTAAGCTCGCTCCCTGTATCTGGAGGTACCTCTTTGCTCCCAGTAGACCTAGGGGGGCACTACAAACGTAAAGTGTTACTAAACCCAAGACCCTGCATCCGGTCTCCCACAGTACACAGTAGAACTTGGAAAATGCAATTATTTCAGGAAATATAAACTGCTAAATACCCTTTCTCATCAGTAGTATATAGCAGTCTTATGACTTCTATCACTTTCTGGCTGAGCACTGGTTAAAGCTTGTAGGAGGAGTTTTCATTCTCCTCTGACTGCCCTATGAGGCTGCATGACCCCTGACCCCCTGTCTGGACAGTGCTGATTGGCCCTGTGCTGATCACATGCACCCCCCCCCCCCCCTCTCAAGAAAAAAAACCTCTCTAGCAATACACACCAAACTGAGTATGTGAAAAGTGCCTTCTAGGGTTCTGTTCTATCAGCAGATGGATTTGGAACAGTAAAAGAAGGGGAGAATCAGAGAAGACATGGTCAAACAGCCTTTTTACACAATGTGCAGAATTTACCCCTTAGCTTCCACAGTGAGTATATCAAGCATGCTTTACTGCTTATACAGACTGAATATACTGATGTAGGTTTAGTAACACTTTAAACCCCACTTTATTGCAGGTCAATCACAAAGCAAAACACAGGCTTTTCCTTGTTTAGAAAATAAATATAAAAAATGGAATTAAAGATACATTAGCTGTAAATGCAAATGCAGGAACAACACAAAGTCCTGTACCTAAAAGCAGCATTTCTTTATAGGAATGTATCACCCTTCCTCACATAAAATAAAAGACAGCACAATTATTTTTCTTCTAGGAACTGTGATTGCTTGACTATTTACACCTCACAACTTGTTGTCTATGGATTTTACCAGCTAATGTGGCTTTATTTCCTAGAATCAAACCAAACATTAAAATGTCCATGGCCATTCCTTTTTAAACTCTTTATTGCAAAGAAAAACAAAATCAAAGTAAGTCTTTTTTTTATTGTTATTATTTTTATTGAAAAAGTTAATGAGTTATAGATACAAAACAGAGTCATTGGGGCATACCCTGGCTAACTGATCTGATGGTGCGCGCCCATTGTAGGGTCAATTAGCTTTTTCACCCCTGGATCGATGGGTAGCATGAGGGATTTTCTCCAATTGGTCTTAAGGCCAGAAAGAGCAAAATAGTCCAGAAGCCGAAGTACCCCAGAGAGCGAGGGGCCAGGGTCCCACAAAAAGAGGATCAAGGCATGAGCATATAATGCTAGTTTTTCAACAATTAAAAAACAATCCCAGACACCCCTCTTGACCTCTGCAGGGCTTCAGCCAAAGGTTCCATCACCAGGGCAAACAGCATAGGGGAGAGAGGGCACCACTGCCTAATCCCTCTCCTAATTGCCATTAATTTGTATAAACGCCATTGGGGCCTCATAAAGTAAACGAATCAAGTTCCGAAATATATATGGCCATCTAACGGTGTTGAAAGCCTTCTCAATGTCGAGGCCTAACAAGACTCGAGAGGCTGTTTCATCTGGTAGGATCTGAAGAAGTGTAAAGACACGCCTAATGTTAATGTCTGTGGATTTGCCAGGCATAAACTTGGTCTGATCTATATTAACAAGGGATGGGAATACTTTCATAATTCTATTGGCTAGTGCCTTTGTGAGTACCTTAAAACCACTTTGCATCCAGGCCAATTCTGGCACTTCGCTCTTACATGTAAAAATCATATTTTTTTTGCTAGAAAATACATAGAACTCCCAAACATTAATATTTTTTTTTAGCAAAGACCCTAGAGAATACAATGGTGGTCATTGCAACTTTTTATCTCGCACAGTATTTGCGCAGCAATTTTTCGAACGCATTTTGTTTCATGCTTTAAAAAAAAACAGTAAAGTTAGCACAATTTTTTTGCAACATGTGAAAGATTAAGTTATGCTGAGTAAATAGATACTGTACCTAACATGTCACGCTTCAAAATTGCACATGCTTGTGGAATGAAACCAAACTTCCGTGCTTAGAAATCCCCATAGGTGATGGTTTAAAAAATTTTAATGGTTACATGTTTTGAGTTATAGAGGAGGTCTAGGGCTAGAATTATTGCTCTCGCTCTAACGTTTTCTGGAAATAATTTTTTTTTCAAATATAATCTTTATTTAACTCCGGAGAGGGCGGAGCCCCATAATACATACAGTAAAACATACAGAGCTATGACTACAGATATCAGTATGACACCAAAGATAGCAGAACAGTGTACAAGTCATGAGATAACAACCAAACATAATCGGTCACTGCTCATGTCAAGATTAACAGCAGCCCATGTCAAAGCTCAGTCAGATGATACTGAAATGGGGGTCGACCCCTGTGCCCCCCTCTCTCAGTGCGAGGGGGGACGTTCAGGGCTGTCAAAAAGGTGGAGTGAAGGGAAGAGGGAGGACAAAAGGAAAGAGGGAGGAGGAGAAAATGGGGGGGTCAGGAAGGAGGAAAAAAGGGGGGGTGAAAGAGTAGAGAAGAGGAACTAAGGAAAGCCATGTGGGTGGACATGGACATGGTGGTGGCCCGGGTTACCAACCCTGCAGAGATGATGTGGAAGGGTCAGGGCGCCAACAGGCATTGACCTTCATCTGAAAATATAAACATGCACCAGATATCCCAGGTCTTCTTAAAGACCTCCTGTTTATGTTGTGCCGTGAGGATTAAATCTTCCAGCTTCCGTACTTCTTCCACTTTCCACAGCCAATGTGCCACGGTCAGGGGAGAATGCTGTTTCCAGTGGAGAGGAATGCATGCTTTAGCTGCATTGAGGAGGTGGCAGACCAGTGATCTCCTGTATTTCTTGACAGGGGTTGTAGAATGATGAAGTGGAAAAAAGGCCGCCTCCTCCGGGACATCATATTCCGTAAATTTCTGGGTAATGCAGCGGACCTGGACCCAGAACTTCCGCAGTCCCGGGCAGGACCAGAAAACATGGAGCAGGGTACCCTCCTCCTCATCACAGCGCCAACACCAGTCCGAGGATGAAGGGAAGCACCTGCTCAACCGGGAAGGGGTCAGATACCAGTGGGTAAGGACCTGAAAGTTGGTTTCCTGAATTTTGGTACAGGGAGAGGACTTAAGGGCTAGGGTGATAATGCGCTGAGATTGTGTTACCGAGAACGTACAATTAAGGTCACCCTCCCATTTAGACAGACAGGGTAAGCGTGGCGGGTCCCGTGGTGTGGATAATAACGCGTAAGTCTGAGAGAGGACATGTGTCAACGGGTCTGTGCCTGAGCATAGTGTCTCAAATGGGGTTAATTGTTGCATAAAGTCCCGGGGACATGGCAAAGAGTGAAGGAAATGATGCAGTGGTAAGGCCTTCCAGAAGGGGAGTTGATACACACCTGACGATTCAGAGAGTTCAGAGATTGAAGGCCAGCGTCCAGCAGTCATAAATTTGGCCGTATAATCATGGCCAGAATCTCTAAGGGGTGCGTACTCAACATGACGTAGACCCGGTTCGAACTTCGGATGACCCAGGATTGGAAGTAAGAGGGATATATTTGACAGAAGGGACTTTTGAGTGGTGGCGCGGTGGCTATATTTCAATGTCGTCCCTATCAGGGGGTGCGTCTTCAGATCTGTCCAGAGGTCCTTATAGCACCACAGTGCTCCGCGCAAGGGTATGTGGACTTGGGACTGTTCTATGTGGATCCAGAGTTTGGAGGCCCTATTTCGCCTCCAGTCAAGTATCCATCCAAGATGGGAAGCTAGGTAATAGCAATGTATGTCAGGAAGTGCGAGACCTCTCCACTGTTTGGGAAGCGTCAGTTGTGAATGGTGCAGTCTAGGTTTTTTAATGCGCCCAGACAAATCTGGTAAAGAGAGATTGTACTTGTTTAAAGAAGAGTGAAGGTATATGTATGGGCAAGGCTTGGATGAGATAGATGAATTTGGGCAGGATGCTCATTTTAAGGAGGTTACACCTCCCGAACCAAGAATGGAGACCACCATGCCATTTCTCGAGGAGCAATCGGGTTTTGGTCAGTAGTGGTGGGAAGTTAAGTTCAAACGTCCGAGAAATGTCAGCTGGGATTTTTGTGCCTAGATATGTTAGGGCTGTGTTGGTCCATTTGAAGCTAAAACTGGCCTGCAAGTCAGATAAAGTTCGGGAGGGGATCGCTATTCCCATGGCTTCCGATTTAGTGAAATTTATTTTCAGGTGAGAGATCGCCCCATAATGCTTAAACTCTTTAAGAAGATTTGGCAAGGAGATTTTGGGATTCGTCAGGGAGAACATGAGGTCGTCCACGTACGCAGAGATTTTACAGTGTGAGTTGCCAAACTGGAGCCCTGAAATATCTGGGTTAAGCCTAACGGTGCAAAGGAACGGTTCGAGGGACAGGGCGAAGAGTAAAGGGGACAAAGGGCAGGCCTGTTTTGTCCCATTCCCAATAGAGAAAGGACTTGAGAGGACTCCATTTGCCTTGACTGGAGCCGAGGGGGTCGAATATATGCTGGTGATCCATCTCATCACCTTTTCACCCAAGCCAATGTGGCGTAGGACAGAAAACATGTAGTTCTAATTGACCCTGTCAAATGCCTTTTCGGCATCAGTATTGACTAAGAGGCATGGGATTTTGCAGGCATTTGCTGCATGGAGTAAATTCAAGAACTTTATAGTGTTGTCTCTTGCTTCTCTATGGGGTATGAACCCCACCTGATCTAAATGTACAAGGGCCTGAAGATGGTGCGCTAGTCAGGAGGCAATTATTTTGGAGAACAGTTTCAAATCTAGATTCAACAGGGAGATCAGTCTATAGCTGCCACACTGGCTTGGGTCTTTCCCTTCCTTAGAGATCAGCGAAATATGGGCTCTCAAAGTGTCCCATGGAAAGTCGGTTCCAGCTCCCAGTGCATTAAAGAAAGACACCAGGCGTGGACCCAAGATTGGGAATAGGGCCTTATAGTATTGGGCGGTGAAGCTGTCTGGACCTGGGGTCTTATCTGCCTTCATAGCAGTCACTGCTACTTGTAGTTCTTCTAAAGTTATCGGTTCCTCCAATAAAACCTGAGTTTCTGATGGGAGGGAAGGGAGCTGGGAGTCTGCGATATACTTTTCTATCTGCGATTGACTGCAGGAGGAGCTCGGCAGGTTGTATAGGCCGGAGTAGAAATCGCCAAAGGTTGTGGCGATTTGTTGTGGGGTGGAGACCCGTTGACCCTGTGTGTTGATCATGTGGGGGATATAGGACGCCGATTTACTAGCCCTGACCGATTTGGCCAATGTCTTCCTGCATTTGTCTCCCGTTTCATATGATAGTCGACGGGAAAACTGTATCACCGCTTTGGCCTTGTATTGAAGAGTTTCGGTTATTTGTGTGCGAAGAGTGAACAGTTCAGCCTCCAAGGGCTGTGTAGGGGCATGTTTATGTTTGGATTCTACAGAGGCTAGCTTGGTAAGTAAGAGAGCAATGTGTGCATTTCTCTTCTTTTTGATGGCGGCTCCGTGTTTAATAAGAGTCCCTCGGATCACCGTTTTGTGGGCTTCCCAAAGTATCCCGGGGTCGCAGTCCTGTGCATCATTGTCCCGAAAATACAGGCTAAGTTCCCTGGTAACATCCGCGAGAACTTCAGGGGTTTGCAAGAGACTTTCGTTTAACCGCCAAAAGAGGGATCTGGGCGATGGGTGGTCGCTAAGAGTGTAGGTTAGATAGATGGGGGCATGATCTGACCCAAAGAGGTAGAGGAGACCAAGTGTAGTTGGTCGTGCAGGATTAGGAAGAGGTCTATCCTAGAATAGACCTTATGGGGGGCAGAATAGAAGGTGTAATCCCTCTCACCAGGGTGTTGGAGCCGCCATATGTCCATCAGTTGGGAGTCATGTAAGGTTTGTGCTATGCGTTTCCTGCAGGCTGACGATGTAGAGGAGTGTCCTGAAGAGGTATCTGATGTGGGGGACAAAGGAACATTAAAGTTGCCACCTAGGATTAACTGGCCCGTCTTAACATCCATCAATTTGTCTAAAGTGTGTCTGATGAAACTGTCTTGGTGATCATTGGGGGCATAAAGTGAGGCTAGAGTAAACTGCACTTCCCCAATCAGTCCCACTAGGAATAGGAATCGCCCCGCAGGGTCCGTCGTGACTGCCTGACACTGCCAAGGTAATTTGCTAGATGGACACACCCTTGGATTTAGAGAGGGGGTTAGTTGAGTGATATACCCTGAAGTAGTGCCTATTCTGGAGCAGGGGGAGTTTGTCATTTCTAAAGTATGTCTCTTGGATAAAGGCTATGTCCGCATGAGAGTTCTGAGGGTCGTGGAGAAGCATGCGCCTCTTCTCGGGGGTGTTCAATCCCTTAGCATTCAGTGAAACCACTGTGATGGAGGCCACCGCCGTGTCTTAGAAGGGGGGTGCATGAGAGCAGTAGGCGTACCCAAAGGGGGTGGGCAGGAAGAGAGCCGTAGAGGAGAGAAAAGAGAAGAGGAGAGGGAGGAGGGGGGGACGGTGTCAGGGGGGCAGAAGTCTCCACTTCCCAGACACCACAGGGAGAGGGTAGGAGTCAGCTAATGGAAAGATTCAGTCTTCGGAGTGCACGAACCCAGATCACCGGGAGTACACAATGGCCTATTTGGGGCGTAGGTAGGCAGGGGACCAGTGACGAGTTCCCGGGCCCTCCACCCACCTCGGCAAGTGTAAAAGAAAAACAGAATTAACAAATGCTGATCAGGAACATGAAATATAACAGGAAAGAAGCAGGCATGCAACATATGTAACAGGTAGTATTGTTAGAACATCTACTAAAAACCTGGGCCTAGACATAGGCACAGAAACCCAGCTGTAGCACAATTGTGCATAGAACATCGAGCAGAAACCTGGCACTCATCGCAGTAATCAAATCACCTGAAACCCCCGAAAAAACAAAAAAACAAAAAAAACAAACATCACACATACAACCCCCCCTCCTCAGTGTCAGGTCTAAGAAGGCCTTGCACGTCCGGCCCAATGGATCCTGCTAAGCTGCAGTCCCCTCATCCAAAAAGGAAAGATCACAGATGAGCCATGGGGTCCGCCCATCACGCCCAAAATACAGCTCCATCCTCATCTGGGCACAACCCCAGAGGGGTGGCAAACGGCATGGTGGGGTGGTAGAATGACAAAAGCGGGTGAGGGAGAATCCCACTTGACAATATCCTTCAGCGCCGGGCATGGAGGCAAGAGAGAATGAATGCATCGGCCATTGAGCCGGCCTCTCCCCCCTGATGACATATAGCAGGCCGCCTAAGAGCAGGGAAGGAAAATAACAGCTGAGTCCCTGCAGTCCATGTCTCTCACAGAGGTTTTCTCTGCACAAAAATCCTCCTCCCTTCCCCGATGTCCACCCACCAACACCCCCACCCACAATCCCTGTGGAGGAGGCAGTAGGGACGCCCTGCATGGAACCCCAAAATCTCTGAAAAAACGTCCCATCGAGACCCATCCCCGGCAGGACTGTTCAAGGACCCTTACTAGTCAGGAGCTCTATATGAGGAATGGCCCCTCCCCACCAGGTAACAGAGCACCGCTGGGGAAAAGAGGGTAATTCCACAAAGGCAAGAGAAAAGTACCTGTTCGTGCAGAAAGACAGCGCCATCGGCGAGAGGACAGGTAGTCGTGCCAACGGGCAGGTCCGAAGGGGTCCCAGATGTCACTGATGGTGTCCAGGTGGCGGAGGGCTCCGAGTAGAAGGAGGGGCTTCAGGTGCGTCCGCATAGTGAAGGATTGGAGCCGGGGAGCCGGGAAGGAGGGACCAGGTAAGCAGTCTGCACCGCTGTCTTCAGTACAGAGAAAGGCTAGACCACTCAAGAGCCATAGTGGGGGAGCTGCTCTTCCATTATGCCGAGAGGCCTCCTCTGCAGAGATCAGCTGGTGGCGGTCCAGAGACAGCAAGGCTTGGAGCCCGAACGGTGGGCGCCTCGGGATCGAGGGGAGGACATAAAAAAAGGGGTAAAAATGTAAGGCGGTGCCATAGGGATGTCAGGTAGGTCAGGTAACATCACCTACCCTTCTCGATCTTCTTTGTGGGAGAGGGTTCGCGGTCAACGGCCCTCCCTCTGCCTTCTCTGCGGCTGCGGCGTGGTCATCCCCGGGGTAGCTGGGCAGCCCTATGCCCGCGGTAGATAGGCCAGCCAATTGGGAACATCAATTGGATCTGCATCCAGGAAGGCGAACAACGCTGGAAGAGCCTCCGGTGATCTCAGCAGAAAGGATCTCTGATTTCTGGTGAAAGTGGCAGAGAGAGGGAAGCCCCAGCAATAGGTAGCATTACAGCGCCTGGCCAGGTCCAGGAGAGACTTGAGAAGGGCTCGGCGGTGCAGAGTCGGTCTGGAAACATCAGGGAGGATCTTCACACTGGCCCCGTCGAAGTCCACGTCACCCGTTTCCCACGACCTACGGGCAATGATCTCTTTGTGGGTGTAGTGGTGCAGGCGACAAAGGATATTTCTCGGCCGGGCCGGGTCGGACAATCTTGGGCCCAAGGCTCTGTGCACCCTGTCTATCTTGATCCGCTCTGGTAACTGTTCACCCTCCACTTGGCGGAAAACTGCCGTAACCGTGGCCAGAAGATCCATGGGGCCAGTAGCCTCCGGGAGGCCGCGGAGCCGCAAATTATTCCGGCGGCTCCGGTCCTCCATTTCCTCCATACGAAGCTGCAGTTCCACCGCCGCCAGGGAGTGAGCACCATGCTGGGACTCAAGCGCGGAGACTCTCCGCTCCAAGGAAGCCACCGATAGTTCTCCCGTTGTGAGGCGCGTGCCCAGGGAGTGAACCTCCTGGCGAACCGCGTGATCTCCTTCCTATGGGCGGCCTCCACTCTCCCTACGATGGCCTCAATGTCCGCTTTTGTCGGGAGGGCTTGCAGGATAGCCTTCAACTCCGGATCTGTGCGGTAAAGTAGCGGCAGGTGAGGAGATTCCGAAGCGCCTTGGCTCGAGCGGCTAAAAAGTCTCTGTAGATCCCCAACAGCCTGATTGTCGTTGGCCAGGTTAGCTCTGTGTCTGGTCCGCTGGCTTGCCCGCTTCTTGGAAGATAGCATTCTAGGTGAATTAGTGCGATAATGCCAAGGTGGGTGCAGGGTGGCCGGGAGCTCAGATAAAACACCTCTTCACTCGGCCATGTCCAGGCCACGCCGATGAAAATAAAATTTTTACTATATTACCTAAGATAAGGGAAAATTCACTTGCAATATGACTACTCCATTGCAACGTGAACATCCTATTCACCTTTTACCTATTAACCTTTTCATCTGCGAAAGCACCGTATATATCACAAACAGTTGCCATTTTTTAAAATTAAAATACTTCCCACTTCCTGCCTACATGTACTTCAGTAATGGCAGCAAGCTTTTTTAAGGCTGGTCATAGACGGTTTGAATCCTGCAGAACCAGCCGAGATTCGAACCATGTATGGGCAGGCTAAATATACAAACTTGATCGATCAACTTGGGTACAACCAGCTTGACAGATTTTACATGTGATTTTCCTTGAATGCAAACAATGCCTACATTATGTGTGTAGAAACGGCCACTTGTAGACTCCATTGGGGGAGCATGTGACTGGGTGACCACACAGGAGCACAGTCGGAACACAGGGGAAATGTATGAAAAATAACCTTAATGATAAGGTCAACAAGTATTATTTTAAAGTGTGAAAAGGTTTGTGAAATTACTGCGCTAACCAATCATGTGAAAACCTGCTAACACTAAAACAAAGTCAAAGAAACATGTGGAAACACAGTGTAGTGCAATAAACCATCATAAGAGCATCCTGTTATACAGTGCATTAAAAACTATATAAACATAAAGTATTAGTATATAAAGAAAGTGTAAAGTGCAATGTAGTGAGTTCATAAAGGAAAATAGCCCACAAATAAGGAGGACTTTGGATCCGCTCTTAGAAAAAAACTCTTTTGCTAGTGAGATGAAGTAAGACTCTCTGATCTAACAGAAGGGTAGTATTGGGAGCATTAGTGGTAGGTTGACCAAAGCACATAAACCCAAGGTAAGTATAGTAGCAAGTCCTAGTTGCAATCTCGGTACACCCAATAAGAGGATACTATGCGACCGGTCTAAACTATGTGGCTTGTTCACCAATGCCAGGAGCCTGTTGTATGAGGAGGATTTGATTTTGTGGGAATTTCAGAGACCTGGTTCAACAGCTCTCTTGATTGGCTGGCAAACATTCAAAGGTATACTCTTTATCGCAAGGATAGAGAGGGTAAAAAGTGGGAGGGGTATGCCTATATATCAAGAATAATATACAAGTTAATGTGAGAGATGACATCACTAAGGGAGCTAGGAAGGAGGTGGAATCCTTATGGGTACAGCTCCAAAGGGACAAAGCTAATGGGAAAATAATACTGGTAGTATGCTATAGGCCCCCTAACCTGAGGGAGAAAGGAGAGACAGATCTCCTATCACAATTTGGATTAGCAGCAAGGATGGGAAGTGTTATCATAATGAGGGATTTTAATTATCCAGGTATAGACTGGGCAGAGGGAACCGCACATTCATCTAAGGCTCGCCAGTTCCTAAATGTCTTGCAGGACAATTTTATGGGTCAGATGGGAGAAGCACCAACAAGAAATAAAGCGTTTGTTACTGGATCTACTGATTACCTACAATACAGACCTGATCACGGATGGGAAAATACGGGGCAATTTAGGTAACAGCGATCAAAGGTCAATTGGCTTCAGTATAAATCGCACAAATAGGAAACATAAGGAGAATACAAAGATACTGAATTTCAAAAGAGCCAAATTCCCTAAACTACAAATCATGCTAGAAGGCATAAATTGGAATATAAACAAGTGGGGTATATACCGCGCTAATACAAATTAAATAAAAATAATGACAAAAGAAGCTGCGACACAAAAACATGCGATATACTAATGTAAAAAAGAGGGGGAAGGTCGCGCTACTATATAAAGTAAACATTTGTTTTCATAAGTGAATAGTGATAATATTCACAAACACAAATTAAGTGAATGATGATAATACTCATAAACACAAATTGATAAATCTGAAAAAATTAATAAAACAAATATCAATAATACTATGTGCATAATAAGTCCACATAAAATGAATACAAACTCATGCAATAAACGTGAACATATAAGTGTGCACAGTCCACACACAATGAACTGTGAATCCAATCCAAAGATGAAAGAGGGATTAGAAGAAAAGAATATGAGAAAATGTTCAAGATGATCCACCACCACTGAAGGGGGACTTGAGATAGCCCCTTTCCTGAGATACACACCGGAAGAATTGAAAGAATTGAATTGAAAAAAAATTACCTTCTTTTCCCCCGGCACTAAATAGGACAAGTTTTCTTATATGGAAAAGGGAATCTCACTATAGATTGAGCAATATTTTATGTCAGGGAACAGTTCCGTCTCTATTAAACCTATTCCCTAGACAGTGTCCATCTTTCGTGCACATGTTGGAACACCGGCAGTTACTCTCATTTTGGTATTCTATTCGTTCGAGTAAGTATGGTTGAGAATTTGTCGCAACAAAAAAATAAAGAAAAAATTAAAGGTTTTCATGGATTTTGATAAATACTTAAAAGTCCTATTGATTTGTCTTTGATGAATTATCAGTGCCTTTATTTCTCAACTAATATATTTATGTAATGTATGCACATGTATGGATAGATACAAAGATAAGATATATGTTTGAAAACCGTGAATTAATTCAATGATTTAATTAATTAATGCCATATAACCAGTCCATCTTTCACAGTAAACTTAAACACCAAACAGAAATAATCCAAAATTTTGAAGTACCAAATGGTTTACATTTTGCCTAGATGATTATGAAGATGTGGTAGTTACATAAAGTCTACTAAGCACGCTTGCACTTGTAGAAAGCCATAAAAAGCATATCTGGCATTATTATTATTATACAAGATTTATATTGTGTTAAATATATATGGTGTTGAGCATATAACTCTGCACCACACCTATGTGATTATATATTGTATACTAAGGCAGCTGCTGTTATAACTAAAAAGTAATGCTTGATAAACACACTGAATGAATTGCGTGCCTAAACAGCGCTTGCTATTTTGAATGCAATCCTATATACACTGTGATAATTAAAAAAAAACATACATTGTTATAAAGTGTCAATTTGTGAAATTAAATAAGTCAATGTGATATATGTAATGCTGTGACTAATAAATAATACAACAAGAAGTGTTCTAGTCCATGTATTAAAACAAACTCTGTGTAGAGATATTGTAACCAACATTGATGGGATCTAGTATGATAAGGGAACAATGAAAAACAATGTAGGATGGGGGTTGGTTGCTGTCTTTGTTCCCGTGTAGAGTAAGTCCCTGGGTAGAGATTTAACTCAACTTGAAATTCTTTTGACACAAGATCAAAAACCAAAACACGTTTTATCAGCGCTCTACAAGATGTTGATAATTAAAAATCATCCGGAGCCCCTGGAATATATAAATAAATGGGCTAACGAGATTAATGTTCAAATTGAGGTTGGGGAATGGGAGAAGGCATTTAACCACTTGAGGACCGCCGTATTGCCATTGTACGTCAGCACAATGGCACAGGCAGGCATAATCACGTACATCTACGTGATTGCCTTCCAGCGGGTGGGGGGTCCCATCGGACCCCCTCCCGCTGGTTACGGCGGTCCGATTCGGTCCAGGAGCGCTCCGTGATGAGGGGATGGCCGTTCGTTTTCGGCCACCCCCTCTGGATCGCTCCTGGCCAATGAGAAGCTTCCTCCCCTGTGTATTGTTTACACAGGAAGGAGGAAGTGATGTCATTCTCCTCGGGGCGGTCTTTTTGACCGGACTACGAGGAGAAGAGTAAAAGTAAGTCTGCACGAACACTACACTGACATGTAGGTACACACAGGCACACAAACCCCCCCCGATCCCCCCCCGATCGCCCCCCGATCCCCCCCCGCCCCCCCTCCCCCCCCAGTCACAGTGTCACTGATTGCATTGATCATTTCTTTACTGATCAATGCATTCAGTGTCAGTTGTGACAGTAAAAACTGTCAGGACAGTTAGTGTTAGGTCCAGGGTAGCCCCCTATCACCCCCCAATAAAGATTTAACCCCCTGATTGCCCCTAGAGTTAACCCTTTCACCCCCTTTTGCCAGTGTCACTAAGCGATCATTTTTCTGATCGCTGCATGTGTCGCTAGTGTCGCTAGGTAGCTAGTTATTTTTTTAGGTTCACCGCCAGGTTTTTATATCGCTAGGTACCCCGATATACTACCCAATAATGTTTTTAACCCCCTGATTGCCGCTAGTTAACCCTTTCACCCCCTTTTGCCAGTGTCACTAAGCGATCGTTTTTCTGATCGCTGCATTAGTGTCGCTACAGTCGCTAGGTAGCTAGTTATTTTTTTAGGTTCACCGCCAGGTTTTTATAGCGCTAGGTACCCCGATATACTACCCAATAATGTTTTTAACCCCCTGATTGCCGCTAGTTAACCCTTTCACCCCCTTTTGCCAGTGTCACTAAGCGATCATTTTTCTGATCGCTGCATGTGTCGCTAGGTAGCTAGTTATTTTTTTAGGTTCACCGCCAGGTTTTTATATCGCTAGGTACCCCGATAGACTACCCAATAATGTTTTTAACCCCCTGATTGCCGCTAGTTACCCCCTTTTGCCAGTGTCACTAAGCGATCGTTTTTCTGATCGCTGCATTAGTGTCGCTACAGTCGCTAGGTAGCTAGTTATTTTTTTAGGTTCACCGCCAGGTTTTTATAGCGCTAGGTACCCCGATATACTACCCAATAATGGTTTTAACCCCCTGATTTCCGCTAGTTAACCCTTTCACTCCCTTTTGCCAGTGTCACTAAGCGATAATTTTTCTGAACGCTGCATCAGTGTCGCTAGTGTCGCTAGGTAGCTAGTTAACTAGGCTCCCAAAAAGTCCCCCACATGTGGTATCCCCGTACTCGGGAGAAGCAGCAGAATTTATTTTGGGGTGTAATTTGACTTCTGCCCATAGCATGTGTGAGCAATATATCATTTAGTGACAACTTTGTGCAAAAAAAAAAAAGTTTGTAATATTCCCGCAACTTTTGGCAAAATATAAAATATTCCATGGACTCAACATGCCTCTCAGTAAATAGCTTGGGGTGTCTACTTTCCAAAATGGGGTCATTTGGGGGGGTTTTGTGCTATTTTGGCATTTTATGGCCTTCGAAACTGTGATAGGTAGTGAGGAGTTAAATCAAAAATTTGCACCCTTAGAAATCCTGAAGGTGGTGATTGGATTTCGGGGTGCCGTGCGCGACTAGACTCCCAAAAAGTCCCACACATGTGGTATCCTCGTACTCGGGAGAAGCAGCAGAATGTATTTTGGGGTGTCATTTCACATATAACCATGGCATGTGTGAGCAATATATCATTTAGTGACAACTTTTTGTAAAAAAAAATTTTTTTTTTTTTTTTTGTCATTATTCAATCCCTTAGGACAAAAAAAATAAATATTCAATGGGCTCAACATACCCATCAGCAATTTCCTTGGGGTGTCTACTTTCCAAAATGGGGTCATTTGGGGGGGATTTGTACTGCCCTGCCATTTTAGCACCTCAAGAAATGAGATCGGCAGTCATAAATTAAAAGCTGTGTAAATTCCAGAAAATGTACTCTAGTTTGTAGACGCTATAACTTTTGCGCAAACCAAAAAATATACGCTTATTGACATTTTTTTTACTAAAGACATGTGGCTGAATAAATTTTGCCCTCAATGTATGACTAAAATTTAGTTTATTCGATTTTTCTTATAACAAAAAGAAGAAAATATCTTTTTTTTTCAAAATTTTCGCTCTTTTTTCATTTATATCGCAAAAAAAAAAAATCGCAGAGGCAATCAAATACCATCAAAAGAAAGCTCTATTTGTGGGAAGAAAAGGACGCAAATTTCGTTTGGGTGCAATATTGCATGACCGCGCAATTACCAGTTAAAGCAGCGCAGTGCGAAATTGCAAAAAGACCTCTGGTCCTTAAGGTGTTTATTGGTCCGGAACTGAAGTGGTTAAGCTATCACATTGTCTATCACCGACAATTAAAGCACAAGAGATGAATTACAAGTTGCTCTCAAGATGGTATTGGAGCCCAGTGACACTACATCGTATATATCCAGATCCATATTTTCTTCTTCTCTTCCTTTCTTCTTTTTCTTTTTCTTATGTGTGTTAAAGTACTTATGATATGTATTCACTATGTATGCAAGTAATGTATATGTTTGAAATTGTTTAAATATGTGTAATGCTTTACAATAACTTGAAATAAAATTAGAATTGAAAGAAAAAAAATTACCAGATATGCAGGACCTCCTATTAGAAACGAGGTCAACAGAGCCTGCAGATATAGCCCTCTGCAGGGTCTAGAATGAGTATGGAATGCCGGTCCTACCGAGATCCAGTTATCCTCCTCACTCCAGAAAGAGGCCTTCCATCTGCTATCCTCAGAGATGCAATCTCCCAGATGGGACCGTAGTGAGATGCAGGCGTCCTCCTCACTCCAAAAAGGGCAAAAAGAGGAAGAGTGTGGGGCCTTCCCTCCGCTGTCAGTCTGTCTCTCTCATTGATTATTGATATCATCACTCCTGTCTGTGATAATTGTCTGCCACCCTCTCACTTTGGTAGTATCTTACTATCTTTTTTTTTACATAAAATAGGATAAAATCTTAGGAACAATGAACACAGAGGAGATGTCTGGAACATTAGTAACGAGCAGTAATAAGTGTGGCACTGCACTATAATGGGCAATTTGTTACTACTTCCAGTTAGGACTGAAATTCAATATAAGCATCATAGCTTCCTATTGCACCCAAGACATGCAAAGCTTCAGCACTAAGATTGCTTTTGCACATAGTCCAGATTTTGGCAGCTATATAATAAGGTATGCCAGTTACTACTTTCTTTCAGAGTGGTGTCACTTTTTCTGCAGAGCATATGCGTTGTAGTACAGCCTTAATGGGCACATTTGGGGCTGAAACATATGATAACCATGCTGGACATTTTGAATGGAAATGCAGCTCCAATGCATGTGTTGTATGCTGCATTGGAAAAATATTGCATGTCTATTTTTTTGGTCTGTTCTTGTATGTTTGCAGGCCATTCAGAATGACCATGCCAGAGGTTAACCGTGTACAAAAACAAACATGTCTCAATAGACCCTTCCATGTCTAGATTTTAGAAAATATGTTTCTTTATGCCTTGGACATCACCACTGAGAAAGACCCCAGAGTAATCTTTAGTTCTAGTTATACCCTTGGTGTTTGTAGTCATATACTATGTTGTTCTGTGCACATCTCAAATATTGTTGACTGTATGGTTGAGAATTTGTCGCAACAAAAAAATAAAGAAAAAATTAAAGGTTTTCATGGATTTTGATAAATACTTAAAAGTCCTATTGATTTGTCTTTGATGAATTATCAGTGCCTTTATTTCTCAACTAATATATTTATGTAATGTATGCACATGTATGGATAGATACAAAGATAAGATATATGTTTGAAAACCGTGAATTAATTCAATGATTTAATTAATTAATGCCATATAACCAGTCCATCTTTCACAGTAAACTTAAACACCAAACAGAAATAATCAAAAATTTTGAAGTACCAAATGGTTTACATTTTGCCTAGATGATTATGAAGATGTGGTAGTTACATAAAGTCTACTAAGCACGCTTGCACTTGTAGAAAGCCATAAAAAGCAAATCTGGCATTATTATTATTATACAAGATTTATATTGTGTTAAATATATATGGTGTTGAGCATATAACTCTGCACCACACCTATGTGATTATATATTGTATACTAAGGCAGCTGCTGTTATAACTAAAAAGTAATGCTTGATAAACACACTGAATGAATTGCGTGCCTAAACAGCGCTTGCTATTTTGAATGCAATCCTATATACACTGTGATAATTTAAAAAAAACATACATTGTTATAAAGTGTCAATTTGTGAAATTAAATAAGTCAATGTGATATATGTAATGCTGTGACTAATAAATAATACAACAAGAAGTGTTCTAGTCCATGTATTAAAACAAACTCTGTGTAGAGATATTGTAACCAACATTGATGGGATCTAGTATGATAAGGGAACAATGAAAAACAATGTAGGATGGGGGTTGGTTGCTGTCTTTGTTCCCGTGTAGACGATTCCAACAGGTGTAACAGGAGTCCTGACCACACACACCCTTACTATTCATTTTCTTGTACATGGCTTCCAAAAAAGATAAGCAAAAAATTGGGATCTGGGTCCTTACCCTTATGACAGGAGGAGTCAAATTGGGCTTGTATGGTCACCGTGACCAACTGCAGATCTTCAGCCAGGATATCTTGTCCTTCCTGCACACCAGATGGTTTAGGTATGGGCTTCCAGGATTGCATTCAAAATAGCAAGGGATGTTTAGGCACGGAATTTATTCAGTGTTTTTATGTCACAGCGCAGGCTGAAACACAGCAGAACTCAGTTTGAGAAGTTAATGCTGCCATATTACCAAATATTTGACAGTGAAAAGCCAGTTACTTTTGTTAAAATATCTGTCAGATTTACAGAAATTTTGGAGAAAAACATGATGCTTTATGGAATCATTGATCTGCTGATTGTTGAAACATTTTGTTTGTTAAAGATTGATCCCTTTCGGGGGGGGGGGGGGTAATGTACTATATACATGCTGATCACCAGCCAGAGTGCAGGTTCAATACACACCAAATAATTTTAATTTGCAGTCAAAACACCTGGGTGTTGAATGTTCTATTTGCATGTTCTTATCTCTACAGTGAATGTATATCTGCTATTGCCAGCCGCAAACAAAGTGGTACATCTGTAAACCTATACCAATCAGCAGTGTGTATCCCTGGGAGATAAGACAACTTTGTGCCTCAAACAAGCCACTCTTTTTATGTTGTGGTGCAAAAATGTACAACCTTTAGTACATCCATATCAAATAAAGAATTTGGATGGATTCCAGAGTGCAGGTTATTTCCATATATCCACATCCCTTAAAAAGTTTTAGCCTTTAGTCTTATAAATATTTCCTTGATCAAGCAATGAGTCACAACTAACTTGCTGCCATTTGTATGAAAAGGTCTATGAAACAAGCATAATTTTGTGGCCTAAGGGAAAATAACAAACCCAAAGGTCCACCTGTGAGGTTTAACAATTAACCTTTGTTTAAAATGGATTGTTGATGTAACAATTTTACATTAATTTCCAAAAGAACATTGATTTCCAGAATAAATGCATGCTGCTAAATTATTGGATTCTGTGCCTTTGTAAACAACTGATCTAGATGAACTAGATTCAGCAAAGAAGAAACTGCAGAATGTAGGTGGTTGCAAATTGTATAACACCACCACATTTGTAGGTCAACAAATCCAACGCCTGACACATTTTAGAAACGACAACTTATGAGAAACTACAAACTACAAGTTTAGTTAACAAAAGTGTACTACTTACAAAGGTTTAAAAAGTACTAGAAATATTCCAGGTGTGTTTTACTTTACAAAGGTCTTTACTGACATAGAGCACATTAACCACTTGCTTACTGGGCACTTAAACCCCCCTCAGTCCCAGACCAATTTTCAGCTTTCAGCGCTGATGCACTTTAAATGACAATTGCGCGGGCATACAACACTGTACCCAAATGAAATTTTTATCATTTTTTTCCCACAAATAGAGCTTTCTTTTGGTGGTATTTAGTTACAGCTCGGAGTTTTATTTTTTGCTAAACAAACAAAAAAAATGCAAAAAAAAAATAAATCATGTTTTAATAGTTTGTTATAAAATTTTGCAAACGGGTCATTTTTCTCCTTCATTGAAGTGCGCTGATTAGGCGGCACTGATAGGCTGCATTGGTGGGCACTGATGGGCTGCATTGGTGGGCACTGATGGGCTGCATTGGTGGGCACTGATAGGCTGCACTGGTGGGCACTGATAGGCATAGTTAAGGCGGCACTAATAGGCACAGATAAGGCGGCACCGATGGGCACAGATAAGGCGGCACTGATGGGCAAAGATGGGCACAGATAAGATGGCACGGATGGGTGGCACGGATAAGTGGCACGGATGGGTGGCATGGATGGGAACTGATAGGTACCACAGATAGATGGGACTGATGGGCACTGATAGGTGGCTCTGATAGGTGGCACTGCTGGGCACTGATGGGCGGCACTGCTGGGCACTGATGGGCGGCACTGCTGGGCACTGATGGGCGGCACTGGGGTGCAGCACCTTTGAGGCAGATTGGGTGGCACTGTGGGTGGCACTGTGGGGTGGCACTGTGGGTGGCACTGTGGGTGGCACTGTGGGTGGCACTGTGGGCACTATGGGCACTGACGGGAGGCACTTACTTTTGCTTTTTATTTTACTTCAGGATGGCACTGCGGGAGGCAGGTGGGCACTGGCAGGTGGCAGGTGGTTCCTTGTATTGATGGCCGTGATCGGGACTGATGTCCCGATCACGGCCGCCGGTGATCGGCTTTTTTTTTTTCTCCTCGCGCTGTCAGCGCGAGGAGGAATAATAGCCGATTACCGGCTCCGTTCTATCACATGATCAGCTGTCATTGGCTGACAGCTGATCACGTGATAAGGGGTCGGGATCGACCCCTTGCACGGATCGGTGATCAGGCGAGTCTCATGGACTCGCCGATCACAGAGCGCGCCGCGCGCGCCCCTCAGGGGGCGCGCAGGCCGCTCGTACACGGGACGACGTCAATAGACGTAGTCCCGGAAATGTAGGTCCGCGCTAATGCCGTCATTTGGCAATAGCGCGGATCCCAAGTGGTTAAACAGAGCCGCTTGTCAGATAATAAACAATGTTACATGTGTCAGCAAGGAAAGTTACATTTCCACTACAAACAGAAATGTGCACAGAAGGGTCAACGGTAGGACCTGTGCATACTTGAAATTGTACAATCAATATACGAGGAACAGGTGGAGGCTCTATCAAGAACCCTGGTAAAGAGATCCAATAAATCAAAGTGAGAAACAAAGCTGTCCAGGTGTGTTTTATATAGGCATATAATAGTTCCTAACTTTATGACCTCTGATCTGCTGTAGGCTATAAAACACACAGAGAATGTTTTAATGTAATGTATTTAATCTAAAAATTGTCTGTTTTTGTTGTAGCTTTATTCTTGAAACTATTGTAACTAGTATCAATATGTGCTAATTCATGTTATTGAGATGGTTAGATACATGGTCGGCATGAGTTACCAAGACTTCCTTTTTGACCACTGTAGCGGAAAACTGAAATTACCTGCTTTAAATACAGTATTTTTAGAACAAATCTTTGCTGCCTAAAATAAATCCATAAGATAGACTACAATTAACATGACACAAAAATAATAACTTTAGGAACTTTTCTATACCACAACGAAACTCCGCTATTTTAATTCTGAAAAGAAAAAGTAGTCAATATATTTTATGTAAGGGAATAAATAAATTAAATGCAAAAAATGTTTTTGCAAAACACATACATAGTTTATGTATAGTATATGTATGTATAGTTGACTATTGGCAAGTTAGAAATAAAACAGTTCCATTTTTCAGTAGAGAAAGATAATTAGGGGAATATCTATAAAATAATGAATGTGACATTTGCAAATATTTACTGTACTTGAATCTAACTGCTGCATGTATTTTAGATTACAGGGAATAATTACCCACCTGCAAATGTTTGGTTGGTGTCACATTTGATGCTTTATAAATACGCCCCTTACTATCCATAGTATATTACATACCAAATTTATAACTATATTGACATGAAATGTTATTTAATCAATTGTGCACCAATTTGACATAAATGAAAACTAATGAAAAAAAATTACCGCTGCAATGTAACTGTAGGAGAAAATATGATTAGCTATAAAATAAGATCACGTTATAGCATCTTTATGATATGTGTAGGATATACACATTCATTGCTTACCTGACATTTTTATAGTTGTTAAGTTGGTAAGAAAGCATTCATTTACCGTATGGTGTTTTGCTTTGTTCAAAGATGGGCTGTGTGCATGATTATTGAGTGCATTCCAGTTTTGATGCAGAATTATCATACAGGAAGTGAGGAGACCAAAGTTAGCAACTAAACCCTTTTATGTACATTTTTGTCTCTGCAAATGATTTGCTTTGTTCAGCAGTATCAGCGGATTCTATCAATGAAAAAATAGGTCAAGCCACACAGTGTTATTTTTGCAGAGTAACAACCATATGGCTTACTCTAATTTCACTGCACACCTTTAGCTTCCCACACATTAGCTTGGACAGTTGTCACCAGTACATTTGTACTCATTAGGATTTCCCCACACTAATTGCTTTTATGAAACTTCTGAAATTTCCACTTAGGATTTCAATATACATTCAATCTCAATAACAACAGTCAACAGAATAAATAGAGGACAAGAGACAAGAGTTGTAGAAGAAGAATCTAGAGGGGAAAGAAGCTTGCAACCCCTATCTCAGGAAGAAGCCCCATTAATAAAGGAGATGCTTGCAGAGATGTTTGCAAAAATGGAAACATCTCTAAAAGCAGAAATATTAGGGGTAAGGACAGACATAGGTCTGGTCTTAGAGAGGGTGGAGGAGATAGAGGAGAGACTGGACATCCAAGAACATAGCTTGATGAAATAACAGAACAAGTTATATCCCTACAGAGAGCGAATAGAGCGCTCCAGTACAAATTAGAGGACCAAGAGAACCGGAGTAGGAGGAAGAATGTACGTATCAAAGGCCTCCCAGAGAAATACGGTAACGCGGAATTAAGCAACATAGCCCAACAGATATTTAACCCATTGCTAGATAGAGAACCTACAGAAACTCAAAAAATAGATAGAATTCATAGGATTACACGATAGCAGCAAGGTCAGAAAGCCCAAGAGATGTGATAGCAAGGTTTCACTATTTAGAAGAGAAAGTGCAAATCATGGGGAAAATAAGGACACTCCCTGGGGTGTCTTACGAGGGCGCAGAACTGCAGGTGTACCCAGATCTGGCAACAGAGATGTTAACGAGAAGGAGATTATTAAAACCCCTCACGGAACGGATGGTAGCTGCAGGGATGTCATACCAATGGGGCTTCCCAGCTTGCTTGAAAGGAAAAAAAGACGGCGATCCGCAGTCCTGCGCTTCCCAGAGGACCTGAGGGGATTCTGCGAACACCTAGAGATCCCTCCACCCACATTACCTGGATGGGGAGAGGAAGAGGGAGTTAGGTCAATACAAAGAAAGTCAAGATGGAAGAGAGGGAGGGGGAAGAGATAAAATAGCATCAGCATGGTGGCAAAACAGGGAGGGGTGTGGAGGGGAACTAGGGGATAAGCGGTGAGGGAATGGGGAAGAGAAGAGGGCTGGGGATAGGGAGGGTTTCTTCCAGTTGGCCGTGGGTGCGAGCCCCCAGGTAATTATGGAGAGAAGGCGACACCAGCAAGAGGTTCGCCTAGTCCATAAATTCAACAAAAAAAGGGGGAGAGGGGGGTGAGGGGGTGAACTATAGGGGGGGTGCAGTGGGAGGCAGGGTTTTTTTTGTCCCCTCCATCCTCACTCCCTCTCTGTCCTTCAGTTAGGTGCCTTCTGGGTCAGTGCAGGCGAGGCCTGTGAACTTCCTAAATAAGCCATGGTAGTGGTTAATGTGATTACGTATAATGTTAGGGGTCTAAATACAAAGAAAAAAAGGTACAAAATGAACAATGAACTTCAATTTTTGGGAGCAAATGTAGTATGTCTACAGGAGACGTACATTACGCAACCTTCAGGGATTAAATTGGCTTCATTTCAATTTCCACTGTGGTTTTATGGAGATTCGCCATCAGCACACTCAAGAGGAGTGGCCATTGGCTTCAATAGGACATCTAGATTTGAAGTAGGGGAGCGCTTGGCTGACCCAGAGGGAAGGTGCTTGTTTATAAAAGGAAAATTGTTTGATATGAACTGCACAATAGTAAATGTATATGTCCCAAATAAGAACCCAGATAGATTTCTTAAGAGAATCCTAAAAAGATTGGAGGACTTTAAGGATGGTAAACTGATCATTGCAGGGGACCTGAACTTCCTCAAGGTTAGATACTTCAGGGGGAGAAACTAGAGTGTCTGAGCAGAGACAGATAGCAGTCAAGAAAGCCCTGGCCAACTGGCATTTACAAGACTCATGGAGGATCAATTACTTAAAAGAGCGGGACTATACCTACTTTTCTGCTGTTCATAATTCTTTCTCCAGATAAGATTATATACTAATAGAACATCAATTAGTGACAAACCTTAAAAAGGCAGAAATTAAATTGACTACCTTGTCAGACCATGCCCCAGTTGTAATACAGTTAGAGGTACAAGGAGATAGGGGAGTAGGGAGAACTTAGAAGCTAAATGACTCACTCATTCAAGACCAAGACGTAATTAGTAGGATCGAGCAGGAGCTGACGACCTTTTTTGAGTTAAACGATACGATAGAAACTCTCAGAGCTAAGCTCTGGGAAACACATAAAGCGCTTATAAAAGGGATCCTGATTGGGATTGGTGCAGGGAAAAAGAAGGAAAGGGAGAAAAAGAAAGCCCAGCTATACAGGGAGATCCAGTAACTAGAGAAAAAAAACAGACCCAAGGGGATCCGGGAAAGACAAGAGTTGTCAGCTAAAAAAGCGAGCTAGAGGAGTGCGTAGAACAGGAGAGGAAGTCAGCATTTCACAATATAAACAAGGACAGATACCAGTGGGGTAATAGGTCAGGCAAATGGATGGTGAGAAGAGTGAAGGAACACCAGAACAGGACCTTCATCCCAATGGTAAGGGATGGAAGGGGGGAGATGCGAGTCACTACACCGGAAATCGTGGAAAATTTTCATGCTTACTATAGTGCTCTTTATAATATTAGCCCGAGAGGTGGAGATAAGGTAGTACGGAGACAAGCAATAGGGGAATATTTACGGGGCCTGGACTTCCCCAGGGGGGAGAAGGAAGAGATGGAGGCTCTAGAGGCTGCCATATCGATAGAGGAAGTTGAGAGAGCAATAAAAAATACGGCCCTCGGGGGAAGCCCGGGACCCGATGGATACTCCATTCTGTATTACAAGAAGTTTTAGCCCTTGTACACACGGTCGGAGAATCCGTCGGAATGTGTCCTATCGGACCGTTTTGTCGGATAATCCGACTGTGTGTGGTATGCATCAGACTGTTTCCGTCGGAATATCCGTCGGACCAAATTTTCCAACTTGCTGGAAATATTTTCCGACAAACTGGTCCGATCAGACATACTCTGATCATGTGTAGCCTACTCCGACGGACAAGGTGCCATGCATGCTCACATTCAAATTCCGACACGGAAGCGCTCGTTCAGGTAAAACTACTGCTCATAAGCGATATAGCACATTCGTCACGCTGCAATGTTAAAAATTCTTTCATGAAGCGCATTCTCTTGTTCTTTACAATGCTGCAAGAAGGAACTTCTTTTGATGCTCATAGTCACACACACTTCTCCCGAACGTATTTCCTGACTCTTTTTTAAAATTTTCAGCAATACAATTTTTGATTTCGTCACATCTACACAATTTTAGATTTAGTTTTATTCTTTTTTGGATGCATTTTTTTTTTCCTAAACATCTCCTTTTTTGTCATTTTGCTAATTTCTCCATTTTTTAGGGTGTTTTTTGTGTGTTAACTTACCACAACAACATTATTGTATTTTTGATATTTTGTTTATCTTTTTTTAATCTACAGGAGGTTGTTTAGTGTTGGTACCCCTTGTTATTAATTTCACTTTGTTTTTTGGAAATGTACCTGCCTGCTCACAAATAAACTGGTCTTTTGGAAGTAAAACACATACGCAAGTATTTCTTCAAACAAAAAATACCTTTATTTAGGTGTCAGTAACAGATAAAGAGGGAGGCAGCGATGTTGAAACTGGGGAGATTAGCGAAGCCTTTGGCCCCCAGGGCACACATCAACTATTTAAACGCTAAACTTGGTGGCCTGAGGAATACATATCTGAGGGAGAGAAGTCTGGTCCTGAAGTCCATGAAACCCGGAACAGCAGCAGATGACATCTATGTTCCGAGGCTGTGGTACTACAATAGGCTTCATCTTCTGTCAGACCAGACTGAACCCAGGTCATCACTCTCTGGTCTTCCTTCCACACTTCCTTCGAGGCTGTGGCTGTGGTGCTGGAGGTGTGGCAGAAGGAGGAGGAGGAGCAGGGGCATGGGCCAAACCACACAAGTGTGTTTCTTGTGTCATTTGGCACAACAGACCCTTGTTGAGGGTGTGTATAATAACCTCCTCACACAAGATGTAGCGCTACCTTTTTAAAATAAAACACCTATTAAGTGAAATAAATAACTAACTATAATCAATACATATATTAATGTGCAAGTATAGCAAAACACTATGCTTCCATACACATGCAAAACACAATTGTGTATAATATCTAAAGAGTGCAAAATCACGTTTCTACACATGAGAGTCCCCTTTCTTTTCCTTATGATCGTTGATATTGGAACACATATGTGAGGCTGAATGAATCATCAAAAGGAGCCATATCAGCAATTTCCCCCACAAGTGTGTTTGACCCTGAGGGGTCTTGAGGTGAGAGGCTGGGGGAAACGGGGGGTGGACTGGTGGAGCACTGAAGGTGGACTGTCTCTCCTATTTTTGTGAAGCATGTTTGCATCTGTGTTAACACGGCATGATTTTTTATACACATTACCACGTTTGGATATTGAGCTACTGAATAGCACTGGAACATTCGTTTAAAATTTTTGCATTCTTATATGGACTTTTTTATTGTTTTTGTTGTTTTCTTTTTTGGATATTTTTTATTGTGATTTAGTCACATAGTGCTTTGCGATATTTGCACATTCTATGTTATTTGTATGTATCACGTTGGATATAGCTGATTTTGCACTCTTTAGATATTATACACAATTGTGTTTTGCATGTGTATGGAAGCACAGTGTTTTGCTATACTTGCACATTAATATATGTATTGATTATAGTTAGTTATTTATTTCACTTGATAGTTTGTGTTATTTTAGTGTTTTATTTTAAAAAGGTAGCGCTACATACTTTTTTATATATTTGATTAGATAGTGTGGAGAGCATTATTCTATGTTAGCAGCTTCCTTTAATATTTCATTTATTATTAGAGTAGGTAGTTTTAGGATATATTTTTGGGGTTGTGCGCACTAGTACCTTATTTGTAGTACTCCTCACACAAGAGCTGTTGCCCCTGCTCCATTTTATCAAGCTTGCACGCAACCAAGGTGGCAAAGTCCTCTTGGTAGGTGGGTTTTGCTTGGAGGGCCGCAGAAGCCTCACCAATCAGCCTCAGGGCCGACTCCTCAACATTCCCCCCCTTTCTCGCCCTTTTGCGTGGTAGGCGGAGGGGAGGGACCTGGCATTCAGTAAGGCTCCTTTGGCTACCCACCGCCTGGCTGCCGCTTACCCCCGCCTCCTCCTGGCTGCCACTTTCCACAGCCACCTCCTGGCTGCTGCATTCCACACCCTCCTGTTCCTGACTGAGTTCTTCCTGTGTATGAAAAAGGGACATAGTTTGAGTTTTTGGTTCATCAAACACACACAATTTTCACATCATCACATCAACACTGTTGCAAATTGTTAACCAATAGAAAAGACTATCATTCTGTGCCCAACATTTTTCTTTCTTGTCCCCAAGGTTTTAGCCACTACTGTCTATTGATATGTAAAACACTTTCAAAACTCAGCAATTAGTGAGCAAAAATCAAGTTAACATCATTCATTTTTACTCCCAAAATATGTACAACAATACTATACCTGGCTCAAGCTGGGCTCCCACAGTTCTTCCTGAGTGGAAGGCCCAGGTTGGGCGTCGGAAGACTCATCGGGTGTGGAATGGAGCATAGAAGGACGTGTGGAAGGAAGAGTAGAGAGGGATTCTCTGACCTCAGCCTGGTCTGACAGAAAATGCATCCTGTCATAATACCACAGGGTGGGAACATAAACGTCATCTGCTGCAGCTCCAGATTGCATGGACTTCAGCACCTTGTTCCTCTCCCTCATATATGTACTCCTGAGGCTACCAATTTTCTTTTTTAAATAGTTGACGTCTGCCTTGGGGACCACCGGATTCACAAGCTCAACCAGTTGCAACATTGCTGCCTGCCTCTTGTGTCTGTTACTATATTGTGGGTGTGTTGCTTGCCACAGGAAGGGCATGTATTTATCGATGAACAGAGGGAGGAAGCTATGATCGTTGAACCCGTCCATAATGTCTGCAAGACACAACACAAGACAAACCCTAATGTCTGGCTAAACTCCACTAATGCAGGCCTCAATCTAGAAGCAGTATAGCCGATGTACCAAGTTCAAAATTTTACCTTAGTTTGCATGTTTGTCGCGTCAGCTTCTCCCTCTGTTCACCGATCGTACGGATGACACACGCGTGTTGCGTTTTATATACAGTGTGCATGCGTGAAACTACGCCCACCCATGACGTTCTTTCTAGACTATTCCCCGCCCCTTCGCTTCCGGCACAGTGGGGAGAGCACATGGTGGAAAGAACGCAGGTGCGCACTAATAATAGTTCCACTAACGAGGAGGAGGGTGAGGAAAGACCGGAGCCTGAAACGTCCCGATCCAGAAAGAGAAGATTTAAGGCCTCAAATATGTCTTTTGGAGAGATGTTGGAGATGGTGGACATATTGAACAGGACCGACTATGATGGGAAGTATGGACCTTACCCAAACTCAAATATCAGAAAGGCCAAGATCATGAATAAAGTTGTGAAGAGTCTTCATAAGAATTTTCGGGTACGCCGATCCAAGGATCAACTGAGAAAACGCTGGTCAGACCTGAAACTGAGGGAGCACGAGCAGTACATAAGGATCAAGCGTGTTCTTGACAAAAGTAAGTAGTTGTCGTGTGTTCATATGATTATTATTGCTTGCATCCTGCTCCATGTGCTTTGATTTCATGTTGTGCAGTTTAAAATGGCCACTTTCAAGTTCATGGTTTCATTCGTTTGTAGGAAACATCGTTCTGCAGGGAATTATTCCAGCTGAACACAGTGTCCCCAATAATGTTCTGACCTTGAAGCTCTGCCAAAAGAAACAATTGTAAAACACTACCAAACAATGTTTCATATTCCTAATTCTGCCTTCTGTGTGCTAATTATTCTTTTTTACCATTTTCATAGGGGAGAGAAGACTCTGGAAGTATGAGGACACCAGGGACCACACCCCTCCCAAAGAAGGGCAACTTCAAAAACCAGAAAGAGAGGAGCAGGAGGAAGAGGGGGAAGGAGAGATCGTAGAGGTTGGGCAAATTGTCACCACAACAGGTGAGTGTTGGAGAACACAGCTTCCGGTAAGCTCATCAATGTATGTCACCATATTTTTATTACATGGTGTGTTTTTTTGCTTTGTTTTGTAGGTGATGTGGAAGAAGATTCCCATTTTACCAGTGAAAGTGTCCAGATCCTGATTGGGGAGATAATGGGGTGCAATCGGGATTTGGAAAATATACAGCAAAACATCAATGATGTTAAAACTAAAATGAAGAACATCATTGTTGTTTTGGGGAGAGTGTGAAACAGAAAAAACTAGATAGGGTTTTATTTTTGATATTTTAAAACACCACTTTTGTATTTATCGAAATTACAAATTTGGAAGATGCACAGAGTGTGTAAACATGCGCTATCTCCCCTCATGGGGGATCAATGTACGCGTTTTGTGTAAAGTGGCTGAGATGAAGGGGTTGCAGCCCCAAAGCATGCACATTGATCCCCCATGATGGGAGATAGCACATTTTGTAAGTTCCTGTGTTTTTTATTTTACGGTTTGATACATGCCTGTTTACACAAAAACACCAAGTAAACCAAATTTTGATTAAACTCTGTTTTTGATACACACAATTTGTTGGTTTGTTGTAAAAACCTTTTCTAAACGCACATGTGAATGTGCTTGGATTAAAAAGTTTAATTATCAACAATGTGTGGCTTCTTTTTTCATTGCGCAAAAAATGTATTTGTAGTCAAATTTTAGTTTGTGCTGAGAAGGAGTGTGATTTACTAAAGGAAACTCCACTTTGCACTCCAAGTGCAGTTTCAGGTGTACTTTTGCAGTGCACTTGTAGTGCATAGTGGATGTGCCTTTAGTAAAAAACACACACAGTGAGGTGTAAATTTGGACAATCATGCCATTTTCCTGCCATGATGCTGAAAATGAGCACGATTTTGGTCAGTAATGCACTACATACATTAGTTACAAAAACAAGGTGTGTGTGTAGCAGACCCACAACATAATAAGCTTATCTGAAGAAGAGACTGTCCCCTCATCTCGCTCTGAACTTGGGTTTGCACTGTTGTTGAAAAAGGCACAACTTGATAAAACATAAATATACCTAGGAGACACCTAAAACCAAGCCAAGCAGTAAATGAAGGAAATTATCTTCATTTTCCAGCAAGTCTGCTTCTTGTTGGCCAACTGAGACCTCATAGTTCACAGAAACTTTTTTCATAAAATTGTGCAGAACACAGCACGCCAGCACTATGTGATTCAGTTTGTATTCTGCCATGTGAATAGGCGTAAGAAAAAGGCCAGTATACCAAAAGTATTCTCCACCACTCTTTGGGCTCTGGACAGGCGGAAATTAAAAATCCTCTGCTCTGGGGTGAGGGTCCTCATCGGGAAAGGCCACATCAGATGGTTTGCCAGGGCAAACACCTCATCCGTGACAAAGACGAACGGGAGTCCTTCCTGATTCTGGGGGTGGCAAGCCCAGACTGCCACTCTGGAGACGCCAGTAGAACTCCGTCCGTGCGAAGACTCCACCATCCTACATCCCTCCATTTTGCCCAACGTCCACATACAAAAACTCATATGTCGCAGACACCACCGCCAACATCACGATACTATGAAACCCCTTGTAGTTAAAATAGTAGGACCCCGAGTTGGGTGGTGGGACGATGCGGACGTGCTTCCCATCTATTGCTCCTCCACAATTGGAAAAGTCCCAACGACTGGCAAAGTGGGAGGCCACAGTCTGCCATTCCTGTGGCATTGAAGGACACTGTGTAGTGAAACAAGAACAAAAATTTGTAATTTGACAAATCAACATTGCAAGCAGATTAGACACCAACATTTTTGGTCCAAAATAGTATAACATTTTGGGAACTGAGTATTTAAAGCCTAAGGCCCCTTTCACACGGGCGGATAGAATGGTGCTTTTAGCTGCGGATTTTCTAGTTTTCCACCGCAGCCAAAGGCACACAATGCTTTCCTATGGCCCTGTTCACACACAGCGTTTAACTGCGATTTCGTTACGTGCGGTTCGGTGCGAATAGAAAAAATAGAATTGTATGCGTCCAGGTGCGATGTAGCGCAGCTATAAGCACATAACCGCAGGTAATCGCAGTCTTTTGTGTCAATTGCGGCCAGCAGCGTGAAAGAAGAAAAAAAACACCCGGAAGCACATCCTATACAGCAGGTGTACCTGGGAAATGACACAGGAAGTTGAGAGGGATGAAAGGGGAGAAGACAGCATGGCGGCAAGAGACATCTCACACGAGGCCATCATCGCACTGGTGCATGCCCGACCAGAGTTATGGGACTCAGAATGCCCAGGATATGCAGACCGAGTGCTGAAGAGAGCAAAGTGGGAGGAAGTCTACAAATATGTCACACCGAACTGGGACGAGATGTCTGCAACTGAACAGGATAACCGAGGTGAGTGCAAGGTTTGTTGTGTCTATGCAGCAGGGTACACATGCATCCTAGTAAAGATTTTACCCCCTAATGACCAGGCCATTTTATAGCAATACAGCACTGACAATGCTGCAAATTCCACAAAATTAGACATGCTATCTGCCAATAGAACTTAACCAAAAAGTGCATTCTATGTTTTTTATATATTGCAGGAAAGGAGGTTTACACACGTTGGAGGTCCCTGCGCGACCGTTACAAAAAAGAAGTCAACGAAGAGAAGGCTGCGGAGAGAAGCGGAGCACCCTCAACTCGTCGCAGGCCTAACCCCCATGCAGAGGCTTTGTCTTTTTTGAGGCGCACCACTGAGATGCGCACGTAAGTATATCCATTTATTTTACTTAGCGATTTGTGACCAGTAAAGGCATATTCATGTTCACTTTTTTTTTAAACGTGTAATCTTTATTGTTACCTAGAACTGTGTCAAGTGTCCCTGTGAGAGCAAGCGCAAGGCGCGAAAGTTCGTCGCCATCACCATCAGGAGACGCTGACACCAGTCAAGAAACCACAGAGACAGTGTCATCCCAAGAATATCATCCATCCACTCAAGAACCTGCGGTATGTATTTTAAAAATGTCACAATTTCTGTCCACAAAAAACGTATTACTTACATTTTGAAAAGGCAGCTGGTGTTGGCACAAATGTTGGAGAAACAACAACAGCTTATTTTTGGGCAAGGTGTGACTTGTTCTTCTGGCTTTGGAGGTCTTCAGTGAGATCAGGTTTTTGCAGCAAAACAAGTACCTGTGTGTGATCTATTCTAAACAGGTGCTGCAATATTTGTACAAGCCATCATATGCTGTTCACTAAAGTGTGACCTCAGTATCAGATGCATAATCTATATATTATAACTATTGCAGGCAAATCCAGATAGGAGAGTCCGGTCTACTTCTACCACCGTACTCAACAAGAGACACCTTTTGAAGAATATTTCAACCGTATCATTGAAGAAATGAGAAAACAATCACAAAACCAGGCAAAAGATGATGAATTCCTCAACATCTCAGACCCAGATGTTATGTTCTTGAGAATGTTGCTTTGTGTAATCAGGGAGATTCCTGCAGATAAGCGCACTGAGGTCAGGGGTGATATACATGCCTATTTAACGTATATTGTGTCCGCTTGCAAAGAGCAACGCCCATATCCTAAATTTCAGCCATGGGCTATGGGTTTTAATTCACCTAGTGGCTCTTTCAGTAGACCAATGCCCAGTCAGCAGTGCCATGACACAACATCTGCCATTAACCCTTATGCAGGACCCCCACCACTGTATACATCTTACCCGTCTAATCCTGGTTACCAAAGGATGCATGTGCAGCCACACCCAGTGTCTTCACCCTCATCTTCCCATTCAGGATCACCCGTAGATGTTGGCAGTGAACCAAGCCATTCTTCCCTGCGTAACCCTAATTATCCAATATATGAAAACTTATAGTATTCCTATGGCAGTGATATGACAGTTGTATTTTTCTTGTTGTGTAATGTTACTTAATGTTTTACCTACACTACTTAATGTTTTACCTACACGAACTAATGTTTACAACCAACCCCAGATTCCTCCATGTACACTGAACTGTACGCACAGAAGAATCTCCCACTGTCCCAAGCTTATACATGTTGCTACTTGGCCCCACTTGCTCTCACAATACCTGAACTTTCTGATTGGGTGCTAGCATTGTTTAGGTTGAGAGACTTGGCCCAGTGGGAGATTACCCCATCTACACAGTGGAGTGTACATGGAGACATCTTTTGCACTTTCTCCATCTAGCCAAATATTTCAGAACTGTTTACCGCACTCAGTGCCCATCTTTGGCCCCTTTTACACGGGGCGGATCAGTAATGATCTGCCCCGTGATGATCCGCTCGCTCAGCGGGATTGCTCCGTTGTCCCCGCTGAGCCGGCTGCGGACAGGGCGGTCTCCGCACACTGTGCAGGGACCGCCCTGTCAGCTCTCCACTCTCCTCTATGGTGATCGGATGAGCACGGACCGTCTGTCCGTGTCCATCTGATCCGCTCTGCAGACGGATAGAATAGGATTTTACTCCGTCTGCAGAATCGGACTGTTGCGGAGGCGGACGATATCGGGTGCCACCGCAATTGTCCGATTCTGTAGACGGAGGGAAATCCAATTTTTCTAGCCGTCTGCAGAGCGGATTGGATGAACACGGACAGATGGTCCGTGCTCTTCCGATCCCCATAGAAGAGAACAGAGAGCTCACAGGGCACAGTGTGCCGGGACAGCCCTGTCTGCCACCGGCTCAGTGGGGACAATGGACAATGGAACAATCCCTGCCGACCGAGCGGATCATCACGGGACGGATCATTACTGATCTGCCCTGTGTGAAAGGGGCCTTACAGCACTTCAGGAATACTGTAACCTTTTTTTTTTTTTTTTTTTAGGGGGGTAGTGGGGGATATTTTGTGGACTCGTTATCTGTTGCACTTGAAATTCAATACTTGAAACTAAAAGGAGATTTTATATATATATATATATATATATATATATATATATATATATTCCAAAGGAATTAAAAAACATTTTTCTATACTTGCAAGCATTCAATGTTTTTGTAAGGTTTTTCTATTTTTTATACACCCTGTGCATTGCAAAAGATAGAAATAAAAACAATTTAAATTGTTGAAAATTGTTGACTACTTTATTTAAGGCAAACGTGAAAACTGACACAAAAACTTGAAAACTGTGATGAAAAAACTTTGACATGTAAGGTCCATGCAACACCGGTTAAAAATGTACACATAGTCCAATTGCCATGGCAGCTGTCCATCTTCACTCAAAAAGTAATCAGTGAAATGTTCACGGACTTGTAGGGCCTGATTACTTGGACGAGTGCCAGTAACATGACCTATGGGTTCCTCAGAAACAGGGGTTTCGGTGGCCACGATCTCCTTACCCCTCAAAAAATTGTGGAGAACACAACATGCTAGAACCACATTGACGGCATGATCAACTTCTAGATGCATGGCTGTCATCAAAACACGCCATTTGGCAGTGCAAATGCCAAATGCGCACTCAACCATTCTTCTAGCTCTGCTGAGTCGATAGTTAAAAATTCGCCTCCTGGCAGTGAGACCATGCCTGGTATAGGGCCTTAGCAGGTGAGTAGATAAGGCAAATGCCTCATCTCCCAGCACTACAAATGGAAGATCTGGTCCAGTAGTACCAGGGAGAGGCCTTGACTGTGGCACCTGAAATTCGCCATATTGAAACCGCCGCCCCATTACGGAATTTCTGAAAATTCTAGAATCTCCAGAACTCCCATACGCTCCAACATCCACAGCGATGAACTTCATATTTGCATAGCTGAGTCCCAGAAGCACAATAGAAAAGTATTTCTTATAGTTGAAAAAGCGGGAACCGGATTTTGGAGGCTTGATGAGCCGGATGTGTTTCCCATCTAATGCCCCAATGCAGTTTGGGAAGTTGGTCTTCTCCCAAAATGCCTCCGCTATTTCCTCCCACAGACTGGATGTTGGCTCCGGCATGACTGATGTTCTCAGTTCTTCCCAGATAACATGACAGGTATCGTGCACAATGGTGGATACGGTGGAAATTCCCATCAGAAATTGATGATGGAGGGAGGTGAAACTGGCACCAGTGGCAAGGTATCTGCAATACAAAATTGATAACAATTCAGAAAATATAAAATATAGTAAAATAAATAAAATTTAAAAAAAAAATCAATATACATATGGAGTTCTACATGGTAACAAATAAACATCAGCATCTATATAAGCTGATGACTTTTAACACATTGCAGCCCAAAGATAAAACATCCCTCGGCTCTGGTAGTAGGTGCTGGCATCCAAACAGGAAGCCTGGTGGTGGGTTGGTCTAGTACAAAATATTATTTGGTGGTACCTTGCTTGTTAATGCAAAATTCTGCCTTTGTGTTCAAAGCTCACCTACATAATGAGAAACTACTGAAATTTGATGACGTTTCCTATTTGCAAAAAATAAAACTGACTGTGCAAGGCACGATAGATAGTTTTCAAGGATAAAAAATAATGGTAATGGTAGTAATGTGCGAAAAATCGCTGTTGTGATATAGATTAGGTCATAGATTCATCTATATATTGTGAGGGGTTAGCTCGGCAGCGGGTGTGTGTGACCCCCTGGATGGGTTCACAACACAAAATCAGGCACAGCAGACAGCGTTGTAGGTGCAAAAAAACAAAAGATGCGGTTTATTTCTGCTACATGCAGTGATACATACAACAGCCAAACAAAAATAAAACATGAAAATAAATCCTGGTCAGCTTGACCTCTAACTACACACTTAGATTTCCCTGTCTAACAACAGGGAGCAGCCTTGTGCTGTCCCAGTCCCTGTCATAGAGGTTTGCCACACAGGCGTTAACTCACCGCACAGAACAGGTGTCACACTCCCCAGTCTATACAACACAAAAACTGGTTCCAGGATGGAGCATCTCCCTATGCATGCTGGGGTTTTTTGTAGAGGTCTTAATGAGCCCACTTACTTCAGCTGGGCTCATTAACTCTTCCCCTCTAATTGTAAAGGTCTGCATAAAGCCTGAATCTAGGACACACATATTTACCATCCTGAATACAACCAGGTGATTTTACCTGCGTGCTGCCACATACCCCCCCCCTCTTGTTTCAACCTTGGGGTTGTAACACAAGCAGTCAGACACGCATGTATCCGAGACAAAGCATCCACATTCCCCATTTTAACACCAGGGCGATGCTTAACTGTAAAGTTAAATTCCTGTAGGGCCAGGAACCACCTATTTACCCTTCTATTGGTCTCCTTGTTTTGAGCCATCCACTTTAAAGGAGCATGATCAGTCACCAGGTCAAAGTGCCTACCTAGCAGATAGTACCGAAGGGAATCTAGAGCCCACTTCACTGCTAAACATTCCTTCTCAATCGTGGAGTAATTTACCTCATGGGACTTCAACTTCCTGCTGAGGTAAATGACTGGGTGCTCTTCCCCGTTCCAGACCTGGGATAACACTGCTCCTAACCCAACGTCTGATGCATCAGTTTGTACCACGAAGTCCTTAGAGAAGTCTGGTGAGTACAACACTGGCTGGCTACATAAGGCTGTTTTTAAGGACTGAAATGCTTCTTCAGCCTCTGGGGACCATTTAACCATAACCGACTCTTTCCCTTTTGTCAGGTTGGTGAGGGGCACCGCCTGAGAAGCAAAATGGGGAATGAATCGTCGATAATAGCCAGCGATTCCCAGAAAGGCTCGTACCTGTTTCTTGCTGTTGGGACGTGGCCAACTCTGTATGGCCTCGACTTTATTGACTTGGGGTTTTATCACCCCCCTCCCAATAGTGTACCCAAGATATTTGGCCTCCTCCTGTCCAATGGTACACTTCTTTGGATTGGCCGTAAACCCAGCTTCCCGGATGGAGTCTAGGACTGCTTGTACTTTTGGCAAATGTGAGACCCAGTCTGTGCTATGGATAATCACATCATCCAGGTAAGCTGCAGCATATTTCTGATGGGGCCTCAGAATCTTATCCATTTTCCGCTGGAATGTTGCCGGTGCATTCTGTAACCCAAACGGCATTCTCTTATATTGGAATGCCCCATCTGGGGTTACAAACGCAGTTTTCTCCTTGGCCGACTCGGCCAGGGCAATTTGCCAATACCCTTTGGTGAGATCAAGAGTTGTCATATATCGGGCTGTTCCCAGCTGGTCAATCAACTCATCTATACGCGGCATGGGGTAGGTGTCAAATTTTGTAACTTTATTTAATTGTCGAAAATCGTTACAAAACCGCCAGCTCCCATCAGGTTTGGGCACTAGTACGATAGGACTGGACCAGTCACTCTGGGACTCCTCTATCACACCCAATTCCAGCATCCTTTGAACCTCCCCACGTATTGCCTCCCGTCGGGCCTCTGGTATTCTATAAGGTTTTAGTTTTACCCTTTCTCCTGGCGGGGTGATAATGTCATGCTCTACGCCAGATGTTTGTCCCGAAAGCTCAGAGAAAATCTCTTTGTTACGAAGTACAAACTCTTTAACCTCCTGTTGTTGGGGTTTCGATAAGGTGTCTGCTATCCCAACCTCAGGAACTAAGCAATCAGGCTGTACTTGTGACAAAGTCTCTGCGACTAGGGATTCCCTATCCCTCCAGGCTTTCAGCAGATTGACATGATAGATCTGCTCCGGCTTTCGCCTTCCTGGCTGTCTAACCCTGTAGTTCACCTCACTAATTTTTTCAATTACTTCATATGGACCTTGCCATTTGGCCAGAAATTTGCTTTCAACCGTAGGGACTAGCACCAAGACCCTATCCCCCGGGGAAAAAGTACGTGTCTTGGCCCCACGGTTGTACACTCTCTGCTGTGCTAACTGCGCTTGGGTTAAATGTTCCTTTACAATTGGCATTACCTGTGCAATTCTATCTTGCATCAGGGCGACATGCTCAATCACACTCCTGTGAGGAGAACTCTCATTTTCCCAAGTTTCCTTGGCGATATCCAGCAGCCCTCTTGGGTGTCTCCCATAGAGCAACTCGAAGGGTGAGAAACCCGTAGAGGATTGGGGTACCTCCCTAATGGCAAACATCAGATAGGGTATTAGACAATCCCAATTCTTTCCATCTCTATCCACCACCTTCTTTAACATTTGTTTAAGGGTTTTGTTGAATCTTTCAACCAACCCATCTGTTTGGGGGTGATACACAGATGTACGCAATTGCTTCACTTTGTACAGCTTGCATAATTCTTTCATAACCCGGGACATAAAGGGTGTACCTTGGTCCGTAAGCAGTTCCTTACAAATACCCACGCGGCTAAAACAAGAGATAGCTCTTTGGCTATGGTTTTGGCCGAGGTATTTCGGAGAGGAATTGCTTCCGGATAACGGGTGGCATAGTCCAATATAACCAAAATGTACTGATGGCCCCTGGCGGACTTCATTATCGGACCTACCAAATCCATTGCGATCCTTTCAAAGGGGACCTCAATGATAGGAAGAGGTACCAGCGGGTTACGGAAATGTGGCATAGGTGCCGACTTCTGACACACAGGGCAGGAGGAACAATAATTTTCTATTTCCTTCATGACCCCAGGCCAATAGAATCTCTGCAATACCCTCTCTCTGGTTTTCTCTGTCCCCAGATGACCTCCCAGAATGTGCCCATGGGCCAATTCTAACACCAACTTCCTGTAAGGTTTGGGCACCACAAGTTGCTCAATGGTTTCTTCTGCCCTTTGAGCCACTCGATACAGCAGGTCCCTTTCCATAGTGAAGTAAGGATAAGGGCAAGTCTTATCTGGGTTCACTAACTCGCCATCTATTTTCACCACATTTTCCCGTGCCTTTATTAGGGTGGGGTCTTTTAACTGTTCTGTGGCAAAATTTTCCCTGTGAACCTCAAGATCCGAAAACTGCACAGACGGCATGTTTTCATCTGAGGATGTTGGCTCCTCCCCAGTTTCTCGAGTTTCCCCCGCCAATACAGACAATGGAAATTCAGGAGAGTCCTCACCACTCCCAGAGGAATTCTGGTCATCTTCCTGGTTTATAGGGGCACCAGTGAGGGGCTCAGGACAATCCCAGAGTTCCCAGAATTTTGGAAAATCCCTTCCCACAATAGCATCATGTGGTAACTGAGACACTAACCCCACCTGATGAGAGAGGTTACCTTTGGGGGTCTCAAAAAACACTGAAGTTACAGGATACTCTCGGGTGTCCCCATGCACACAAATAACAGCCACCCTGTTCTTCCCAGAGACCTCCGTAGTAACTAATTCAGCTTTTATCAATGTTACCAGGCTACCTGAATCCAGCAACACATCAACATTTCTACCATTAATACACATTTTACATAAATGTTTCTCAGGTCCCCGAATGGCAGTGCATGCAACTGTCGCAAACAGCGACTGACGTCTTTTCCCTTATAAAGTCACATTGCATAGGCTCATCCACAACGGGGCAATTGGCTGCAATATGTCCCTCTTGCCGGCAGCAAATAATCTTTTTCACTGTCTCTTGCAGCATGGGCTTCCTGGGCTGCTCCCGCCAGACCTTAGGTAGAACCCCCACCCTCTCACACTCTCCACCCTCACCCCTTGGAGTCATCTTACCCGCCACTGGGGATGATCTGGTCTTAGGATGGAAAGTCCGTGAGTCCCTGGAAGAGGTGGTCAAGTTCTCTGTAGCCAAGTACCTCTCAACCAGATCCACAAGTTTATCTGCATTTTCTGGGTCTCCATGGCTTACCCATTTTTGGATGGCAGTAGGAAGAGCTCTCAGGAAACGATCCATAACAACACGTTCCACAATGTTTGGTGCGGTCAAAGTCTCTGGCTGCAGCCACTTCCTGCTCAGGTGAATGAGATCATACATTTGAGACCTGGGGGGTTTTCCAACCTGAAAAGTCCAATTATGCACACGCTGAGCCCAGACGGCCAGGGTGACACCCAGCCGTGCCAATATTTCTGCTTTTAGCACCACATAGTCTTTTGCTTGGTCAGGCTCTAGGTCATAATAAGCTTTCTGCGATTCCCCAGTTAACAGAGGGGCCACCAGTCCAGCCCATTGCTCCTTAGGCCACTTTTCCCTTTCAGCAGTCCTTTCAAATGTGGTCAAAAACACCTCCGGATCATCCTCTCCAGTCATTTTTGTCAATAAACGGCTCACACCAAAGGATGCGGTATTATTGTAACCACTTGCTTCATTGGTCTGCAGACGTTGCTGTATTAATGTCTCTGTTTTCTGTTGAAAACTCTGCTCTTGCTTCTGCAACAGGTCTATAAAGCGGGCTTCAGATCGCTGCTGGGCTTGTTGCTGAGCTTCCAAACTCTGCTGCAAAGTTGCATTTGTCTGCTGCTGATTTGCATTTGTCTGCTGCTGGGCTTGTTGCTGAGCTTCCAAACTCTGCTGGTGAGCCTTCTGCTGATTTTCCAGACTCTGCTGCAAAGTTGCATTTGTCTGCTGCTGGGCTGCAAGGCTCTGTTGTTGAGCTGCAAGGCTCCTTTGTAAACCTGCATTTGTTTGCTGCTGATTTGCATTTGCTAGAGCCAGCTGTCTCAGTATCTCCTCCATGCTGGCCTTTAAAAAAAAAAAAACTGCCAAAATTCTCCACCAACTGTGAGGGGTTAGCTCGGCAGCGGGTGTGTGTGACCCCCTGGATGGGTTCACAACACAAAATCAGGCACAGCAGACAGCGTTGTAGGTGCAAAAAAACAAAAGATGCGGTTTATTTCTGCTACATGCAGTGATACATACAACAGCCAAACAAAAATAAAACATGAAAATAAATCCTGGTCAGCTTGACCTCTAACTACACACTTAGATTTCCCTGTCTAACAACGGAGAGCAGCCTTGTGCTGTCCCAGTCCCTGTCATAGAGGTTTGCCACACAGGCGTTAACTCACCGCACAGAACAGGTGTCACACTCCCCAGTCTATACAACACAAAAACTGGTTCCAGGATGGAGCATCTCCCTATGCATGCTGGGGTTTTTTGTAGAGGTCTTAATGAGCCCACTTACTTCAGCTGGGCTCATTAACTCTTCCCCTCTAATTGTAAAGGTCTGCATAAAGCCTGAATCTAGGACACACATATTTACCATCCTGAATACAACCAGGTGATTTTACCTGCGTGCTGCCACAATATATATATATATATATATATATATATATATATACATACATACATACACACATACACACTATTGCCAATATTGCCTAAGCCTGCATGTACATGAATTTAAGCATTTGTTCAATATATGGAAAACCTACCTTAAAGTAAGTAACAGCCGTTCTTCTGGACTAATGCTTCTTCGCATATTGGTCGTGGTTCTGGTCAGGTGTCCTCTAACAAGTACCAACAGCTCATCGAAGCACGCCACCGACATCCTTGTGTAATTATGGAACTTGTCCCCATGAGTCCTCAGCTCACCGAACATGAGGGCAAAGTAGCCGATCGATAGGCGCTGAGACGTTAAGGGATGGACCCAGTAACGACGAGGACGTCGCCTACTCTGGATCGCTCTTCTTGTCTTCATCCTCATCATCAGCAAAATGAGCATTGCAAGCAAACTACCCATATTTGCATTCATTTTTCAAAAAACTCTGGCACAAAACTGAGCTCTCCACTCCTGCAAAACTCCAACACACACTCAGCCAGAGAACAAAGAAACAGGTTTAAATATAGAGGACCGCAATGCATCATGGGTACATTCCAGGGAACAAAAACATAAATAAATAAAAGGGTTGCTATGGGAATAAAAACTGCAGTTAAACGCAACCGCATAAAAACGCATGTAAACGCTGGTAAGCGCACTCTGCAAACGCAGCTGATCGCTGTGCCTGGAGCCTTAAATTTTGTAGAAAAAAATAAACATGATAAACTGCGGCAGAACAGCCGCCCGTGTGAAAGGGGCCTAAAGTATAAGGTCCCCTTATGAGACTCATCACCCCCCCATCCCTCCCCCACCCCCCATCCGATGGGCCCTTGCTAAAAAATGAGGGGGGGTGTTTTGGACAGGTAACCCTCTCCACTTGATTGAGAGCTGAATGCCTAAATAATGTGTGATACTTTGGGAAGCCCCTCCTTAGTTACACTATTGTCAGCCCACCGGACAGGTAAGAAGTGTCATAATCCCAAAAAGAAAACTAAATGGAAGCACATTTTGACATTCTGCTATTACATATCCAGATCATTAATAGGTTAAAAAACAAAATAAAACTAGCATTTGAAAGTATTCAGGCAGGCCCTTGCACTACATGCTTAGGTAAATTCATCCATAAATTTGAGCATCAAAAAGGTAGATATAGTGTGTATTGGGTTTGGTAAAGTCAGCAGATAGAGGATTGCTATCAGCTGAGCTAGCAGTTGGGGGGAGGGGGGTTCCTAATGAGTTTGGCACAACCCCAAAAATTTTAAAAATGTGACTCTGCATGAATTCAAGCACACACACATCCTATTTGTGTGTGTTTAGGGGAAAACAATACCATGGAGCTGACAAAAGACATTGGTAAGTGACTAGACTAGAGTTTTATGGGCCAAGAAGAGCATGGTGGGGAAGGTTGTGAGGCAAATATGCATGAGGACAAAGGGGCAGAGCATATGAATTAGAGCATATTGCAATCATGGTAATTAGGGAATGAGGGAAGAAATGCAAGACATTAGCAATCATGAAATACATAGAATGTGATGTTTAAGGAGAAAACTTACCTTCATATAGTCCTTCTGCAGGACCTGAATGATGGCAGAACAGATCTCTGAAATAATGATCCCCAGAGCCTGGGGGGAGATGCCTGTAGAGAACTTGAGGTCCTGAAGGCTTCTCCCTGTCGCCAAGTAGCACAACGTGGTGATGAGCCTCTGCTCCGGAGTGATGGCTTGCCGAATGCAGGTATCCTGCCTGGTGATATAAGGCGTCAGCAAAGCCAGCAGACGGTGAAAAACGGGGTCCGTCATCCGGAGATAATTCCTGAAATCATCAGGATTATTCTCCCGGATCTCACGGAGCAAAGGCATGTGTGAGAACTGGTCACGCTGGCGCTACCAATTTTTGGTCCACAAACGCCTCCCCTCCCTGTTCATGGACCAGGCTTGTGTCAAAGTAACAACCCCAACACGTAGCCCCTGCACAGCACAAACTCTACGACGAGTACGTAGACGAAACATGGTTTCAAAACGGTCGGCTCGTCAGAACGGACACCAGAAAGCACCGATAAACAGCAAGGCCTGAAAAAGAACGACCTGAATAGCAGAAGCAAGCAGACAATAAGAAATGCCTTTCAAAGCGTACTATACCAAGATATAGTCCACAATGATAAACAAATACTTACTGACTGCACGCACTGATTATCAGATACGCACACACAAGCACAAACCAAAGAGCAGTAGCGATCTGAATCACTAATCTGAAAAGCGCGAATCGTCTCTCACCAAACTTCTACTAACACGAGATCAGCAGAAGGAGCCCAAAGGGTGCCGGACGTGGTGCTGGACTTCCCTTTTCTAGTCCACCGCGTTTTTGGCCACCGCAAATTCCGACAACTTGGTCCGACCGTGTGTATGCAACAGTTTCAGACACAATCCGTCAGACAAAATCTGATGGATTTGGTTGTTGAAATGTCCGACCGTGTGTACAAGGGCTTTGAGGTATTTAGCCCCCAAATTGTGTGAGTATTTCAACGCAGTTGGAGCAGGGGAGAGCTTCCGGGAGGAGGCACGTCTTTCCCATATTGCCTTAATATTGAAAGAGGGTAAGGATACTGCATCTCAGGAGAGCTATCAACCAATTTTATTATTAAATACGGATATAAAGATTTTCGCAAAAATAATGGCAGATAGGTTGAAAGGCTTTCTCCCGAAATGGCTACATACGGACCAGGTGGGATTTGTCCAAGGGCGGGAGAGAAGAGACAATTCCCTGAAGTCCATATTTTTGATCTGGGAAGCTACCAGGAGAGGTACCCCCACAGTACTCATGGCGGTTGATGCCGAAAAGGCCTTTGACAGAGTCGATTGGGAGTTTATGTTTGAGATGTTGAAGCATCTGGGGATGGGTGAGAGGATGATAGGATGGATTAAGGCGATTTACACCCATCGGACGGCCAGAATTCGAGTTAATGGCTCCCTGTCTCACCCCCTTGAATTGTTCAACGAGACGAGACAGGGATGCCCACTCTCACCACTCTTATTTATAATCACAATGGAGCCCCTCCTGGTGGCAACCCGGAAAAATCAAGATATTCAGGTTGGTGGGAGAGAATACAAAGCGGCTGCGTTTGCAGATGACTTATTAGTATATATAACCAACCCCAGAACAACTATTCCGATATTCCTTAAAGAGTTAGAACAGTACGGGTGATTATCGAACTTTAAAATAAATATGTCCAAGTCGGAGATCTTGATCTTGAACTTGGCGGAAGCAGAGCGGAGAGCAATCTCAGCTCATCTCCCGTTCAGGTGGAGTGAAAGAGAATTGAGTTACTTGGGCATAAAATTGACTGCCCAAATGACCAATCTGTATGAAGCTAATTATATACCCCTTAATAAAATTAGAATTCATCAGAACAGCATGCAGTATAAAGCACTCACATGGATGGGTGAGGTAAACGCAATCAAAATGTTTATATTACCTATGGTTATCTACACATTCCAAATAGTCCCAGTCCCCCTCCCTCAGAGCTATTTTAGTAAATTAAAATCACTGGTGGTGAAGTTTATTTGGGCTCGTAAAAGCCCACGTATCGCTTACAACACTTTGGTGAAAGACAAAAATAGAGGAGGAGTAGCATTACCAGAATTTAAAAAATATTATGAAGCAATAGGGATCTATAGATTAATTGACTGGCTCCACAACAAGAAAGAGAAAAGTTAGGCGGAGTTGGAAATTACGTTGAGTATGACAGATATGGGTAAGATGATATGGATACCACCTCAGTTTCGAGAACTAGGAATAAGTACTAGCACCTTAACAAGGAACACATTCAAAATTTGGGACAGAATAAATAAGAGCCACAAATGGAATTACAATTCCCCACTAATGTCACTATTAGATACAAATTATTTTCCCCCGGGGAAGGAGGAGCATTTATATTTTAGTAGGTGGGCAAATAGGGAGGAAATAACACTACAGGGTGTGATGAAAGGGAATAGCATATGCACCTATAAGGAAATTATACAGGAATGGGGGCACAAATCACTAGATAGATGGAGACACACTTACATTTTACACTTTGCACAAGGTCTAACACAGCCACTACGGGGTACGGCACACCTGAGACCATTAGAGAAACTATTGAAATCATCTCAAAAATATATAAAATATTAAGAGAGAAGACAGACCATGAGTATCCTACTTACCTTGGAAAATGGGAAAGGGAGATAGCCCACTAAGAAATCATGACCACAGGAATAAAATAATTAGAATGACCTACTCACTACCAAAAGACTTACAAACTATTGAAATGTCCTACAAGCTACTAGCTAGGTGGTACATGATTCCCCCAAGGGTACAGAGGATTAGAGGAGATGTCTCGTCTACCTGTTGGAGGGGTTGTACTGCACTCGGGACTTTTAAACATCAGTGGTGGGAATGCCCCAAAATAACCCTTTATTGGGATAAAATAATAGAAACAATTTGCCTGATAACAGGGGAAAGGATTGAAAAACAGCCATGGGTATGCTTGTTCCATGAGAAGGGGGAGGTACAATATAAACGGTCATTAATTCCATATCTATTAAACGCAGCTAAAATTTGGGTTCCTCATCATTGGAAAACCCAGCATGTCCAGACAATAAAGGAAAGGGTTAGGAGGGTGGAGCAGATTAGAGTAATAGAAGAGTCGATACACACGATGGAAGAAACAAAAGAAAAATACCAAAAGATATGGAAAAAATGGTGTATATTTTTGAAAATGGAGAGATATTTTTAGATGTGAGAGGGTATAATGGACAGAGAGGGAGGGGAGTGAGATAAGGAGAGGGGTAGAGGAGGTTTTCCCTTTTTTTTTTCCTTTCGAGACAGGGGGCGGGTGGGAAAGGGGGAAAGAAAAGTCGTATCAAATATGATGCTGAGTAGAATTGTATAAGATGTGTGTACAAAAGAAAGATATTTGTATAACTATTTCATAAAACAAAATAAAGAATATATATTAAAATAAAACCAGTATAAATAGAGGAGTGAATCCAAACCCCAATAAAAACCTCACAGAGAGTTTAACCCTTTCCAAATTTATCCAAGACAAAAAAAGTTTTGCCCTTACATACATCTTAATTTATGCTAATCAAATTAGATTAATTGTACAAACAATCCAGATGTGAAGTTAGGCTGAAGGCAGCCAATAACAAATTTCACATCATAAAATGTATTTAAGTTATTGGCAGTGTAACTTGTACTGTAGCTGATAAATTCTGCAGAACTTCTTCATTTGCTGCCTTCTGCAGTATGGACAAGGTTAAACTGAATATTCATTAATGCAGAAGTGCGGCAGCCATATTTAAGGAGACCACATTACAATGCTCATTTATGGAGTGAGTAGAGTACAGGGGGCAGCCATCTTGGCTGGGTCTGTATTAATGCTACAGGATGGTGATTGGCTGATGCAACAAATGTAGGAGAAGTGTGTGTCTGCAGGCTGCTGGGAGGAATAAAGAGGGCAGTCTTAAACTACATAGTTACATCTATCTAGTTAGTTTGGTTGAAAAGACACACGTTCACCTAGTTAAACCAATAAAACAGAAAATAATTACAATCCTATATACATAATCCCATACCCAGAGGTAATCCAGAGGAAGGCAAAAAACAAACAAACAGTAAAGCATGACCAAATATCCTCCAGCAGGGGAAAGGGACGTTCCTGATCCCCCAAGAGGCAATTGGATATTCCCTGGATCAACTTTACCTATAAATGTTAGTATTCAATTATATTATGTACATTTAGGAAATAATCTAGGTGTAGCACTGACCCCCGAAGAAGCGACTGGTTTAATTTGGGCTTACCGTTACCTTCTTGACCTCGTGTATGTCTAGGGGTTTCCCGAGGTAAATGGCCCAAAGAATTGCAGAAACTGACACTGGATCCACTTTTGGGATATTTATTTGACAACAAGTAGATAGAACAGTCTCTCAATGAAGGATAGAGGGTTGGGTAAGAAGTTCAGGTACTCTTGGAACTGAAAAAGATAGGAAGTCTCTCACTATAGAAATCCAGAGATTTAATGCTCACAACTGGATTCTCACAGTTACCGGATAGACCTCCTCTCACTAAGCCAATAGAGTGTTTAAGTAAAGCAAAGTCTCTGCCACAGACTTGCATGTAGAACATTTGAACAAAGTCTCTGCTACAGACTTGAATGTAGAACACTTGTGAATAAAGTCTCTGCCACAGACTTGAATGTAGAACACTTGTGAATACAATCTCTGCCACAGACTTGAATGTAGAACACTTGTGAATAAAGTCTCTGCCACAGACTTGAATGTGGAACACTTGTGAATAAAGTCTCTGCCACAGACTTGAATGTAACTGAAGGACGTAGGTGAATTTAGAGAGCTATCATTTGGTACCAGTATCTCGCAGCCGGTCTGGTGATAACGTATGAGTGTAGATTGACTTGGTGTCTTTCAGCTGAGCCTCCAGGCTCTTTTTGAGAAGCCAGCCTTATGCGTGGCCTTCTCCTGAAGAGTCCTCCCTTGGTTTCTTCTCCAGTTGCTGGGCCTCTTCACAGATGAGACGGCATTGGTCCCCTTTGAATCCTCCTCCCAGTTGATTTGCCTTGGGCTAGCCAGCCCCGAGACTCAGAATTGTATGGAGCTACACCCCAGGCCATGAGGGCCATGGAGGCTGGTCAGGAGGACCAGGACCAAACAGACAGAAAGATCTTCTGGACCAGAACCCAGAAGCAGGTGATGTCAGTACCTTAAGTACCCTCTCCCAAAATGCACAGCAAGATGACACTCCCACTGGGCTGGTTCCGAGAAAGAATGGCACTCAATACGCCTAGATAAACTACGTTCTCACACTTGCCAGTGGTGACAGCAACACCTGTGGCCAAGAAGAACCCAGTGCAATCCAGATAGATTGGTACTGAAACCATAATTTGGCATAATTGACCCTAAAACCCACCTGTTGCTTTAGGAATTTCAAATAGAAAAAACACATAGCTTGTGCTCTTCACTACATACTCCCCTCTCTCATTTAGTTGATGTCCTCATCATCTGGGAAAGAAAGTAAAATACTTCTAATCCTAGAAAAATTAAGTACCTGAACTTTAGGGTAAGAAAAGGGAAGGGAAAGGAAAAACAAAGAAAACATTCAACAATATAAAATGTTTAACAATTTACACAGGCAGGTTACATGTTATACAACCCAATTCCTGACTATCTAAACCACCCACTCTCCGGCAGCTTGATAGGTGCTCTTGATGATTCCTGGAAATTAAACACACACAAAAACACAACAAAACACACTCTGTTTCTGTCTTCTTTAGAAGGGAGGATCTCATTCACAAATAATGAGACTCTCTCTCCTAAATTTAAAAGATCTAGCAACTAGTGAGCAGAAAGACTAAACGTTTTGTGCCAACCCACACCACCTAGTGGCGAGAGTTATTAAGTGCAAGTCCTTTCCTTGAGATAAGTACTGTGGTCCGTGGAAGATCTTGACACGGAGCTTCTTTCGAAACCTAAACATCTAAATAACTACCCCTCAGTCCTTGTATTCAAGCAAAAAGGAAGAAAACATTTTGAGGCAAGAAAAACAGTTCTGGTAGCTCTTTTACCAGTAAAACCTTGGTTCTGGCAGAGTCAATGCTTTCCCCTGAGCATCCAGGGTGGTTATAAAATAGACCACATTGTCTCTTCCTGGCCGGCAGATCATGACTTTGTCCACATAAATATGCCTCCCATAGCTCCAGTGTTGGAGGCGGCCGGTAAAACGCTCATACATGTCTGGGGAAAACACTTTTTTCCTGAAAAGTTTTGGAACTTTGAGGTAGTCCTAAACGTCGCAAGCATACCATTCCTCGCGGTTTTTCTCGATCACCTCCATGATTTCCTTGGGCACATATGCAAACTCTAGTCCATACTCTGTCGCCACCCATTTGTTAAGCAGCTGCTGGGACCGTGCTCTGGGCAGAGCTCTAGCACTTCCACCCCCCCGGGAGGCACACAAGAGTTTGGGGACTTGCGCACCAGGGCAGAAGAGGGTTTCTTTGGCAAAGGCAAATTCACAGGTTTAGGCAAAGTCAAGTCTATGGTGGATGGGGGTTTCCGCCCGTGTCGTTACACTCCCCAGATTCAGGGTCAACCAGCCGGAGATACTGCATGTTGCGGCGACATCTTCCGCATTGGCCCAAAGCATCTCCTGGGACATTGTCTCAAAAAGGCCATCAGCTCCAGCATCAGAGAGAGAATCTAACTCTGAATCTCTGAACTCCTCTGCTGGCAGGTAATTTGTCACAGTCCTGCCCAACACAATGGCCCCATATTTCTCACCAGTAGTGTTGGCAGACTTCTCCGGAACGATCTTCCTCCTCCGATCTGGTTCAGGTAAACTCCGACATGGTCCTCGACTGTAGCCGCAGGAGACCTTGACATGGCCCACTTTCTCCCAAGAAGGCATGGTAGTTGTGGTGATGGTGGACGAAGCGGTGTCCATGACATTTGGAGTAATTCCTCCGGCAGTAGCAATTGTAGAAGTAGCATCTCCCTCTGGGATGCTGACAGCAACAGACATCGTGAGGATAGTAGGCCTCACCAAAGGAGTATAGACAACGGACACCTCATTGGCCATGCCCGTGGCCCAGTCCATGCGGTAGGCCTTTGGTGGCACGATGGGCTGTTCCACCTTGAAAAGATACTCTCCACACTGGAGACAGCGAACAAATGGCCGGGGACTTGTGACTAGTAGTGACGAACGAACTTCCGATGGGATGTTTCGCGAACGTGGCCAAAAGTTTGCGAACCGCAAGGTCATATTTTCAACCATTGACTTTAATGGTAGGCGAACTTTAAAAACCTCCAGGTCATATTGTCAGCCACAAAATACTTACTAGCTGTGCACACATAGTCCCACAACATGGACACTGACATAACAAAAGTATTAAGTGAATCTGGGATCGACAACGACAAGTACTCTTTTTTATCTGTGAGATTTTGACAATTCAGGAGCGCATGAAGGCCATGGAGGAGAGGCAAGGTCAGGATATGAAGGGGGTGCAGGAGATAATCAGTGCCACAGTCAGGGCAGCGCAGTCCTGTGCCAGTGTCCCAGTGTGCCAACCTGTGCTTGAGCCCCTCCCTCTGCCTGGCGCTTACCCCCACCTATGCAGGGCTCCACTGCGGTGGTCCGGAGATGCCAGTCCAGTGCTGATACTCAGCCATGGTGCTGGCACTACCTGCTGATTGGCTTCTCCGCTGCTATCTCCCTCACTGTCTGAAACCAGCACTGGGATAGAGACTGAGCACTAACACCAGCACCGTGATAGAGAGCACTGACACCAGCACCGAGATAGAGAGCACTGACACCAGCACCGTGATAGAGAGCACTGACACCAGCACCGTGATAGAGAGCACTGACACCACCACCGAGATAGAGAGCACTGACACCAGCACCGTGATAGAGAGCACTGACACCAGCACCGTGATAGAGAGCACTGACACCAGCACCGTGAGAGCACTGACAGCAGCACCATGATAGAGAGCACTGACACCAGCACCATGATAGAGAGCACTGACACCAGCACCGTGATAGAGTGCACTGACACCAGCACCGTGAGAGCACTGACACCAGCACCGTGATAGAGAGCACTGAGACCACACCAGCGCCGAGTTAGAGAGCACTGACACCAGCACCGAGATAGAGAGCACTGACACCAGCACTGAGATAGAGAGCACTGACACCAGCACCGTGATAGAGAGCACTGACACCAGCACCGAGATAGAGAGCACTGACACCAGCACCGTGATAGAGAGCACTGACACCAGCACCGTGATAGAGAGCACTGACACCAGCACTGTGATAGACAGCACTGACACCAGCACCGAGATAGAGTGCACTAACACCAGCACCGTGATAGAAAGCACTAACACCACCACCGTGAGAGCACTGACAGCAGCACCGTGATAGAGAGCACTGACACCAGCACCATGATAGAGAGCACTGACACCAGCACCGTGAGAGCACTGACACCAGCACCATGATAGAGAGCACTGACACCAGCACGAGATAGAGAGCACTGACACGAGCACCGTGATAGCGAGCACTGAGACCACACCAGCATCGAGTTAGAGAGCACTGACACCAGCACCGAGATAGAGAGTACTGACACCAGCATCGTGATAGAGAGCACTGACACCGGCACCGTGAGAGCACTGACACCAGCACCATGATAGAGAGCACTGAGACCACACCAGCACCGAGTTAGAGAGCACTGACACCAGCACCGAGATAGAGAGCACTGACGCCAGCACCGTGATAGAGAGCACTGACACCAGCACCGTGAGAGCACTGACACCAGTACCGTGATAGAGAGCACTGACACCAGCACCGTGATAGAGAGCACTGGCACCGGCGCCATAAGAGCACTGACACCAGCACTGAGATAGAGAGCACTGACACCAGCACCGTGAGAGAGAGCACTGACACCAGCACCGAGATAGAGAGCACTGACACCAGCACCGTGATAGAGAGCACTGACACCAGCACCGAGATAGAGAGCACTGACACCAGCACCGTGATAGAGAGCACTGACACCAGCACCGTGAGCGCACTGACACCAGCACCGTGATAGAGAGCACTGAGACCACACCAGCACTGAGTTAGAGAGCACTGACACCAGCACCGAGATAGAGAGCACTGACACCAGCACCGAGATAGAGAGCACTGACACCAGCACCGAGATAGAGAGCACTGACACCAGCACCGTGATAGAGAGCACTGACACCAGCACAGAGATAGAGAGCACTGACACCAGCTCCGTGATAGAGAGCACTGACACCAGCACCGTGATAGAGAGCACTGACACCAGCACCAGCACCGAGATAGTGAGCATTGACACCAGCAGTGAGATAGAGAGCACTGACACCAGCACCGTAATAGAGAGCACTGACACCAGCACCGAGATAGAGAGCACTGACACCAGCACCGTGATAGAGAGCATGGACACCAGCACCGTGATAGAGAGCACTGACACCAGCACCGTGAGAGCACTGACACCAGCACCGTGATAGAGAACACTGACACCAGCACCGTGATAGAGAGCACTGACACCAGCACTGTGAGATCACTGACACCAGCACCGAGATAGAGAGCACTGACACCAGCACCGTGAGAGCACTGACACCAGCACCGTGATAGAGAGCACTGACACCAGCACCGTGATAGAGAGCACTGACACCAGCACTGTGATAGAGAGCACTGACACCAGCACCGAGTTAGAGAGCACTGACACCAGCACCGTGATAGAGAGCACTGACACCAGCACCGAGATAGAGAGAGAGCACTGACCCCAGCACCATGATAGAGAGCACTGACACCAGCACCGAGATAGAGAGCACTGACACTAGCACCGTGATAGAGAGCACTGACACCAGCACCAGCACCGAGATAGTGAGCACTGACACCAGCAGCGAGATAGAGAGCAGTGACACCAGCACCGTGATAGAGAGCACTGACACCAGCACCGAGATAGAGAGCACTGACACCAGCACCGTGATAGAGAGCATGGACACCAGCACCGTGATAGAGAGCACTGACACCAGCACCGTGAGAGCACTGACACCAGCACCGTGATAGAGAGCACTGACACCAGCACTGTGAGATCACTGACACCAGCACCGAGATAGAGAGCACTGACACCAGCACTGTGAGAGCACTGACACCAGCACCGTGATAGAGAGCACTGACACCAGCACCGTGATAGAGAGCACTGACACCAGCACTGTGATAGAGAGCACTGACACCAGCACCGAGTTAGAGAGCACTGACACCAGCACCGTGATAGAGAGCACTGACACCAGCACCGAGATAGAGAGAGAGAGCACTGACACCAGCACCGTGAGAGCACTGACCCCAGCACCGTGATAGAGAGCACTGACACCAGCACCGTGATAGGGAGCACTGACACCAGCACCGTGAGAGCACTGACACCAGCACCGTGATAGAGAGCACTGACACCAGCACCATGATAGAGAGCACTGACACCAGCACAGATATAGAGAGAGAGCACTGACACCAGCACTGTGATAGAGAGCACTGACACCAGCACCATGATAGAGAGCACTGACACCAGCACCGAGATAGAGAGCACGGACACCAGCACCGTGATAGAGAGCCCAGACACCAGCACCGTCAGAGCACTGACACCAGCACCATGATAGAGAGCACTGACACCAGCACCGTGATAGAGAGCACTGATACCAGCACCGTGAGAGCACTGACACCAGCACTGTGATAGAGAGCACTGAGACCACACCAGCACCGAGCTAGAGAGCACTGACACCAGCACCGTGATAGCGAGCAATGACACCAGCACCGTGATAGAGAGCACTGACACCAACACCGTGAGAGCACTGACACCAGCACCGTGATAGAGAGCACTGACACCAGCCCCATGATAGAAAGCACTGACACCAGCACCGTGAGAGCACTGACACCAGCACCACGATAGAGAGCACTGACACCAGCACCGTGATAGAGAGCACTGACACCAGCACCGAGATAGAGAGAGAGCACTGACACTTGCACCGTGATAGAGAGCACTGACACCAGCACTGTGATAGAGAGCACTGACACCAGCACCGAGTTAGAGAGCACTGACACCAGCACCGTGATAGAGAGCACTGACACCAGCACCGAGATAGAGAGAGAGAGAGCACTGACACCAGCACCATGAGAGCACTGACCCCAGCACCGTGATAGAGAGCACTGACACCAGCACCGAGATAGAGAGCACTGACACCAGCACCATGATAGAGAGCACTGACACCAGCACCGTGATAGAGAGCACTGACACCAGCACCGTGAGAGCACTGACACCAGCACCGTGATAGAGAGCACTGACACCAGCACCATGATAGAGAGCACTGACACCAGCACAGATATAGAGAGAGAGCACTGACACCAGCACTGTGATAGAGAGCACTGACACCAGCACCATGATAGAGAGCACTGACACCAGCACCGAGATAGAGAGCACGGACACCAGCACCGTGATAGAGAGCACAGACACCAGCACCGTCAGAGCACTGACACCAGCACCATGATAGAGAGCACTGACACCAACACCGTGATAGAGAGCACTGATACCAGCACCGTGAGAGCACTGACACCAGCACTGTGATAGAGAGCACTGAGACCACACCAGCACCAAGCTAGAGAGCACTGACACCAGCACCGTGATAGCGAGCAATGACACCAGCACCGTGATAGAGAGCACTGACACCAACACCGTGAGAGCACTGACACCAGCACCGTGATAGAGAGCACTGACACCAGCCCCAAGATAGAAAGCACTGACACCAGCACCGTGAGAGCACTGACACCAGCACCACGATAGAGAGCACTGACACCAGCACCGTGATAGAGAGCACTGACACCAGCACCAAGATAGAGAGAGAGCACTGACACCAGCACCGTGAGAGCACTGGCCCCAGCACCGTGATAGAGAGCACTGACACCAGCACCGAGATAGAGAACACTGACACCAGCACCGTGATAGAGAGCACTGACACCAGCACCGTGATAGAGAGCACTGACACCAGCACCGTGAGAGCACTGACACCAGCACCGTGATAGAGAGCACTGACACCAGCACCATGATAGAGAGCACTGACACCAGCACTGTGATAGAGAGCACTGACACCAGCACCGTGAGAGCACTGACACCAGCACCATGATAGAGAGCACTGACACCAGCACCGTGATAGAGAGCATGGACACCAGCACCATGATAGAGAGCACTGACACCAGCACCGTCAGAGCACTGACACCAGCACCATGATAGAGAGCACTGACAACAGCACCGTGATAGAGAGCACTGATACCAGCACCGTGAGAGCACTGACACCATCACCGTGATAGAGAGCACTGAGACCACACCAGCACCGAGCTAGAGAGCACTGACACCAGCACCGTGATAGCGAGCAATGACACCAGCACCGTGATAGAGAGCACTGACACCAACACCGTGAGAGCACTGACACCAGCAGCGTGATAGAGAGCACTGACACCAGCCCCATGATTGAAAGCACTGACACCAGCACCGTGAGAGCACTGACACCAGCACCACGATAGAGAGCACTGACACCAGCACCGTGATAGAGAGCACTGACACCAGCACCGTGATAGAGAGCACTAACACCAGCACCGCGATAGAGAGCACTGACACCAGCACCGAGATAGAGAGCACTGACACCAGCACCGTGATAGAGAGCACTGACACCAGCACCATGATAGAGAGCACTGACACCAGCACCGTGAGAGCACTGACACCAGCACCGTGATAGAGAGCACTGACACCAGCACCGTGATAGAGAGCACTGACACCAGCACCATGATAGAGAGCACTGAGACCAGCACTGAGATAGAGAGCACTGACACCAGCACCGTGATAGAGAGCACTGACACCAGCACCGAGATAGAGAGAGCACTGACACCAGCACCGAGATAGAGAGAGCACTGACACCAGCACCGTGATAGAGAGCACTGACACCAGCACCGTGAGAGCACTGACACCAGCACCGTAATAGAGAGCACTGACACCAGCACCGAGATAGAGAGCACTGACACCAGCACTGTGATAGAGAGCACTGACACTAGCATCTGATAGAGAGAGAGCACTGACACCAGCACCGTGATAGAGAGCACTGACACCCCACCAGCACGATGATAGAGAACACTGATACACAACCAGCACCGAGATAGAGAACACTGACACCAGCACTGATACCAGCAACTCGCTGCGGGACCCAAAAATATGACACCTCTCAACCTCTTCAAACAGGAGGGTATGGGCATATATTACGGTGTGCTTTTTTTGTACAAGGAAGTGAGCCAAAGGTAGAAAAAAGGTCCGTGTGCTAGATTAAATAAATCCTTTTTAGAGTTATGCATATAAATGGTCTACTGGTCACATGTGTTGAATTCATCTGAGATCCATGCCTCATTCATTATTATAAATGTGAGGTAGTCAACACTGTCGTGAGCTAGGCGAGTGCGCTTATCAGTCACGATCCCCCCTGCTGCGCTGAACGTCCTTTCGGACAGGACACTGGACGAGGGGCAAGCCAACAGTTCCATTGCAAATTGGGCAACCTCTGGCCAGAGGTCAAGCCTGCCCACCCAGTAGTCCAGGGGTTCATCACTTCTCAGAGCGTCCACAACGGCCGTTAACCCGATGTAGTCGGACACCTGTCGGTCTAAGCGTTCCCTGATGCTGGATCCGGATGAGACCTGTCGATGGGACGGCTGAAAGAATGATCTCATATCAGAAGTCACCAACACATCTTCAAACCGCCCTCTTCTTGCAGGCGCTGTTGGATTGGTACCCGCAACTCTTTCTCTGGGAGTAGAAATTCCTCTGCCAGTGCATGCAAAAGCAGAATGCAGCATTTCTCGAAGCAAGGCCTGTAAGTGCTCCATCCTGACAGCCCTCTGTGATGGTGGTAACATTTCCGCCATTTTGTGTTTGTACCGGGGGTCTAAGTACGTTGCCACCCAGTACTGGTCCTTGACCTTTATGCTTTTTATACGGAGGTCCCTGTTAAAACACTGGAGCATGAAGGCCCCCATTTGCACTAAACTGGAAGCGGTGTGGTGGCCTGGCTCCTGCTCATCGTCCAGGATAATGTCGTCCTCCTCGTTCTCCTCTCCCCATCCACGGACAACAACAGGGATCCCAGAAAGGTTTAAAGCATGCTCTTCTTGCTCCTCCTCATCTGCCCCGGCACCATCCTCCTCTGACTCCTCTTCAGGCTCCTGTTGTTGACTTGTCTCAGATAGAGTAGCCCCATCTGGGAATTCATCCAGCATTGCGACTTCCTCATCTTCCTGCTCCTGCTCCTGCACGGCTTGATCAATGACACGATGCAATGCACACTCCATAAAGAAGGTATGAGGTACGATGTCACTGATGGCGCCATGGCTGTGACTGACCATTTTGATGATCTCATCAAATGGCCACAGAAGTCTGCATGAGTCGTGCATGAGCAGCCACTGGCGCGGTGAAAACCAAGCCCCCCAGAACCTGTTCTGCCGCAGAATTCATACAGGTAGTCGTTAACTGCACGTTTCTGCTGGAGCAACCTATCAAGCATATAGAAGGTTAAGTTCCATCGTGTCAGGAAATCGCAAATAAGACATCTGACCGGCAGTTTTTGTCACCGCTGAATGTCAGCAAGGCGAGCCATGGCCATGTAAGATCTTCTGAAATGGGCCGAGATTTTCCTTGTCTGCCGCAAGATGTCCTGGACCCCAGGGTATTTGACATCGAATCGCTGCATGACCAAGTTTAAGACGTGTGCCATGCATGGCATGTGTGTAATTTTGCCCTGTTTCAATGCGCTAAGCAGATTGGCACCGTTGTCACACACCCCATTACCAACTGTCTAATTGAGCGGTGTTAGCCACTGATCTGCCTATGAACCCAAAACTGAAAGGAGTGCAGGGCCAGTGTGGCTCTTGGCTTCCAGGCACAACAGACGCAGCACAGCATGGCAACGTCTCACCTAGCATGTCGAATAGGTTCTGGGGATCTTGGGCGGCGCAGCGGAAGAGACACTAGCAGCGGAAAAGGAGGACTCAGCTGAGGAGGAGAGAGAGGATGGAGTAGGAGGAGGAGAAGAAGAGGCAGGCCTGCATGCAATCCGTGGTGGTAAAACCAAATCTACATGGGTGCCATGGATTACATGCTTGATGGCCCTCAGAAGGTTCACCTAGTGGGCAGTAGAAGTTATATACCTTCCCTGCCCGTTGCTAGAACACGTGTCTGTGGTCAGATGTACCTTGGCGCCGACACTGTGTGCCAGAGATACATTCACTTGCCACTGAACATGGCCATATAGCTCTGGGATGCCCTTCTGTGAGAAATACTTCATTCCTGGGACCTTTCCTTGTGGTGGTCCAATGGCCACAAATTTTTGAAAGGCCTCCGAGTCCACCAGTTTATATGGCAGTAGTTGGTGGGCTATCAGTTCTGACAAACCGGCGGTCAACCGTTGGGCAAGAGAGTTATCCGGCGTCATCATTTTTTTACGCTCGAACATTTTGCCTACGGAAGCCTGCCTTTTTCCAGAAAAACATGAGGGCAGCATGATGGAAAGTGGAGTGGAGGACAATAGTGAGGAGAGAGGAGAAGGAGAAGTAGAAGACGAGGCTGGACGGTGAGAGCCTGGAGTGTGGCTTTGTGGGTTCCGTTGCTCCCACTGGGCTTGGTGATGGCAGCTCATGTGCCTTCTTAATGCGGTCATCCCTAGGTAAGTGTTGGGCTTACCGTGACTTATGCATTGACTGCAAAGGCAACACTATTGTCAGTAGCGGACACGTTAGAAAATGCCCACACTGCGGAGCCATGTGCCGGCATCCTGGGAGCGCTAGATGTGACCGTACATGGCTGATGCCTCTCTCCTGATACAATAGCAGTCTGGTTTGTCCCTCCTGTGCAATCTAAGTTCCGCCTGCTTCTCCTCCCTATCTGCTGATCCATATCACCCTCCTCTTCCTCTCTTGTGGGCACCCACATGACATCACTAGACACGTCATCATCAACGTCACCTTCCCCACTGCTATAATTAGAGATCTCGGAGTAGGCAGCAACACCGTGGACCAACCTCCTCCTTCGGCTGATCTGGGGTACTGTCGTCCGACTGCTGAGTGGCGGTTGTTGCTACCTCCTCTTCCTGATCCAATGCCAAGAGTGGCTGCGCATTGGCAATGTCTTGTGATGGATCGGAAAATAATTACTGTGACTCAAGCGAAGGGTATATGGTGGTGGTGGTGTTGGTGGTAGTGTCTTTGGGGGTGCACACAGCAGAGAGTGAAGAAGAGGGTGCAGAAGAGTAAGGCTGAGTGAGCCACTCAACCAAGTCTGGTGCGTCCTTTGATGTAATCGAATGCACCTTCTGCAATTTCCCACTTTGGCTCAAGCCTGTTGCTGCTGCCCTACGCCTACCAACCCTGTGGAAGGGCCTGCCTCTTCCTCTGCCTGTCATTTTTTAAATGACCCTGTGACAAAAGTCTCTAGAGAAGTGCAGTATATGTGGAAGAAGGTATATAACACCCTGCTTCAATCTGTCGTTTTGGGGGGCCACTGGTCTATCACACCAGTTAAAATACTTTTTTCTAATTGCGTTTGTCACTCTTTGTAGTATTGCTGCAGAACCACTCAGCAGTCACAACGCTGCACAGTGGAAATGCACTATACTATGCTTTCTATATTTGAAAGTATTTTATACGTGTATTACACCCCTATATACTGCACACCAAATAGTACACCTATACCATTCCTTAAAAGGACCTTTGTGGACCTAATAGTAGCTGGCTAGTAGCTAGTGAATTGCAGACTGTCCCTGCTCCAAAAACCAAACTGTCCCTCCCTACACTGAGAAACAACAGCTGCAGAATCGGTCAGCAGCACTGCATGCAGTGCACTATAATATGCTTTCTATATTTGAAAGAAAGTATATTATACGTGTATTACAACCCTATATACTGTACACCTACACCAGTCCTTAAAAGGACCTTTGTGGACCTAGTAGTAGCTAGCTAGTAGCTAGTGAATTGCAGACTGTCCCTGCTCCAAACACCAAACTGTCCCTCTCTACAATGAGAAATGACAGCTGCAGAATCGGTCAGCAATCAGCTCAGCAGCACAGCAGTAAAGTATATTATGCTTTTTATATTTGAAAGAAAGTATATTATACGTGTACAACCCTATATACTGTACACCTATACCAGTCCTTAAAAGGACCTTTGTGGACCTAGTAGCTAGTGATTTGCAGACTGTCCCTGCTCCAAACACCAAACTGTCCCTTCCTTACACTGATAAAAGACAGCTGCAGAATCAGTCAGCACTCAGCAGCACAGCAGTGCACCATAATATACTTTCTATATTTGAAAGAAAGTATATTATAAGTGTATTACAACCCTATATACTGTACACCTATACCAGTCCTTAAAATGACTTTTGTGGACCTAATAGTAATAGCTAGCTAGTGATTAGACTGACAGAATGTAAAATGGCTGCCAGATCAGGTCTATTTATAAGGTAGGGGGTATGTCCATGTGCTGAAATGTCTCAATTGGCTGTCCTGTACCCCATGATGGATGTGTCATGGGTCAAAGTTCTTCACAATATAAACGAATATGGCCACCGCGAACAGTCCCAGAAGTCTGCGGGTTTGGCGAATCGCGAACGAGCAAAGTTTGCCACGAACCGACCGCCGGGCAAAACCGCAAGGCCATCTCTAGTGACCAGTCCCTCACACTTTCCACAAAGCATCCCAAGGGCCTCGATGTCACCCAATGTATACAGGATGAAATGCCCCTGAGGTGCCAGGCGAATCCCTGTATCGGTTAACACAGTCCCAGGGAGTCTCACACTCATGGGGGTTCCCACAGAAGGCATTCTGGGTCCCATGGTGGACGACATTCCCGGAACTCGAAACATATTCACTTCTTTTGCTTCCGCAATAAAACACAACCCCCCTCCTCTCTCTCCTACGACACTCTCACGCAGTGCCTCGTGTAGGGAAAGGAAACAGGCAAAGCTCCTCCCACTGGCTCTTCTGGTCACGCAACTCGCTGGCTTTTTCCAACTCCGCCCACAGTTTACGCTCGAACAGTGGATGTGAATCATTTTTCACATAAATGGCGCAGTCCAAAATAATGTAACACTCTACCCTGTAGTTACCACGTGTACAGTTCTCTTTTTTTCCATTTCGTTGCGAGAGGTAATGGTAAATATCGGACTACGAGCCCACACGTGTAGCAGTGACCCCCAAAGGAGCGGCTGGTTTAATTGGGCTTACCCTAACCTTCTTGATTAATGTATGTCTAGGGGTTTCCCAAGGTAGATGGACCAAAGAATTGCAGAAACTGACACAGGATCCACTTTTGGGATATTTATTTGACAACAAGTAGACAGAACAATCTCTCAATGGAGGATAGAGGGTTGGGTAGGAAGTTCAGGTACTCTTGGAACTGCAAAAGATATGAAGTCTCTCACTATAGAAATGCAGAGAATTACCGCTCACAACTGGATTCTCGCAGCTACCAAATAGACCTCCTCTTACTGGGCCTAGCAGCCGATAGAGTGTTTAAGTAAAGCAAAGTCTCTGCCAGAGACTTGCATGTAGAACACTTGAACAAAGTCTCTGCCACAGACTTGAATGTAGAACACTTGGGAATAAAGTTTCTGCCACAGACTTGAATGTAGAACACTTGTGAATAAAGTCTCTGCCACAGACTTGAATGTAACTGAAGGACGTAGGTGAATTTAGAGAGCTATCATATGGTACCAGTATCTCGTAGCCGGTCCGGCAATACCGTATGAGTGTAGATTCAGTTGGTGTCTTTCAACTGAGCCTATTCTCATGAGGGAATACATTTAGTTTCACTAATCTTTCATGCATGCCTCTTATCAATTTGGTTGCCTTCTCTGCACTTTCTCTAGTTTCCCAATATGCTTTTTGTGAACTGGTGACAAAAACTGAACTACATATTTCAAATGAGATCTTACTAATGTTTTGTACAGGGGCATCTAGCAGGGGGTAAGAGAAAGAGACTGGGCTCCTGGCTGAATAGAAGTCTGCCATAGCTGACCACAATTAGGAGAGACCTCAGAGAAGACTCTCATTGTGCAGGACCTTGCCTCAGAGACCAGGAACTTTCTCCCTGGGAGGGTGTGAGGTATGATTTGAATGTGTGCTGTGATCAGACTGTGCTAGAGCGCACTCCAATGATTTGTAAGGAAGGAAAAAAGGGACTGTCTCAGCAGGAATGAAAAAGAGAAACCACAGCAACTTCTATCTCTGTCTGAGAAACTTGAACTGAATCAAAGCACGCGTCCAGAGACCCAAAAGTTAGCACCCTGGTATGAGATTAACACTGCACAAGGTAATCTATGTGTCTGCTGGAAATTATTGTGTTTTCTTTAAGGGCCCCAGTGTGATAAAAGGACTGTTATGGTAAGTCAGGACTGTCATGGTAAGTCAGGATTATCTTTATAGGATGGTGATAGTCAGAATACTGCAGGTGTTTAACCATATCTCTCAGAGTAACATAATTGTCTTTTTGATTGTTTATATAAGTACACTTGTTAATCCTCTATTCTTCTAGGCTATGCTTGGCTTATTAAATTATCTGAAATACCTCAAGGTGTGTCTGTAAGTGCTGGGTTACATAGTTACATAGTTACATAGTTACATAGTTAGTCAGGTTGAAAAAAGACACAAGTCCATCCAGTTCAACCAAAAAAAATAAAATAAAAATAAATAAAATAAAATATACTATACATATATATACACATATACACACATACATATACCAGCCCATATACCCAATTCTATACCCACAGTTGATCCAGAGGAAGGCAAAAAAAACCCAGCAGAGCATGATCCAATTTGCTAAAGCAGGGGAAAAAATTCCTTCCTGATCCCCCGAGAGGCAATCGGATTTTCCCCGGATCAACTTTACCTATAAATTTTAGTACCCAGTTATATTACGTACACTTAGGAAATAATCCAGGCCTTTCTTAAAGCAATCCACTGAGCTGGCCATAACCACCTCTGCAGGGAGTCTATTCCACATTTTCACAGCTCTTACTGTGAAGAAACCTTTCCGTATTTGGAGATGAAATCTCTTCTCCTCTAGACGTAAAGAGTGCCCCCTTGTCCTCTTTGTTGACTTTAAAGTGAATAACTCGACACCAAGTTCCCTATATGGACCCCTTATATATTTGTACATGTTGATCAAATCCCCCCTTAATCTCCTCTTATCAAGAGTGAATAAATTAAGTTCCTCTAATCTTTCCTCATAGCTGAGTTGCTCCATGCCTCTTATCAGTTTGGTTGCCCTTCTCTGCACTTTCTCCAGTTCCCCGATATCCTTTTTGAGAACTGGTGCCCAAAACTGAACGGCATATTCCAGATGAGGTCTTACTAATGATTTGAACAGGGGCAAAATGATATCTCTCTCTCTGGAGTACATACCTCTCTTAATACAAGAAAGGACTTTGCTCGCTTTGGAAACCGCAGCTTGGCATTGCATGCTATTATTGAGCTTATGATCTACCAAAACCCCCAGATCCTTCTCCACTATGGATTCCCCCAGTTGTACTCCCCCTAGCGTGTATGATGCATGCATATTCTTAGCCCCCAAGTGCATAACCTTACATTTCTCAACATTAAACCTCATCTGCCACATAGTCGCCCAATTAGACAGAGCATTGAGGTCTGCTTGTAAATTGGTGACATCCTGTAAGGACGTTATTGCACCACATAGCTTGGTGTCATCTGCAAAGACGGAAATGTTACTCTTGATCCCAGACCCAATATCATTTATAAAGATATTAAAAAGTAAGGGTCCCAGCACTGAACCTTGGGGTACACCACTCATAACCTTAGACCATTCAGAGTAAGAATCATTAACCACTACTCTCTGAATTCTGTCTTTTAGCCAGTTTTCTATCCATCTACAAACTGATGTTTCCAAACCTGTAGACTTTACCTTACACATGAGCCGTGTGTGCGGAACAGTATCGAATGCTTTTGCAAAATCCAAATATATCACATCCACCGCCACCCCTCTGTCCAAGGTTTTACTTACCACCTCATAAAAAGAAATCAGGTTTGTGAGTGAGGTGTGTCATCTTCAGGAGTGCTGGCGCTACAAGTGGGGGCTTATTTAAGGATTTGAATTTGATTTGAATTTGGGACTAAGAAAACGAGGGATGTCTGCCTCCACCAGCCAATCCACCATGATGAGCCCTGTCACTGCTGCTGAGTGGTGTGAAGAGAAGAATGGCAGGTTTGGGCTCTCTGTAGTTATGGGCCTCACTGGTGTCGCCTGGAGAGACAAACATGTAGCGCCAGGCTCCTGAAGAGCACGCGCTATTGAAAGGAATGTCGATTGTCTAGAGGTCATTGAACCCTTCAGTTATCTCTGGTAAGATGTGACGATCAATCCCCATACAGGCCTGTGAGATTAGCCCATTGAGACAATGACACAAAACAACAAAGTCTAATTTTTATTCTTTGGTGTGAATATTTAAAAGGGGCTTTCATAAAGTACCGCCCCCTGTAAAACGTGTCATACAAATGATCCAATCATATACAAGTAGAATCTATGACAAAAGTGAAACTAGTGATTCCTCAAAATCATGTGCTTTCCAAGAAACAAAACAACAAAAGAAGATAACAGTAACATGAGAAACAAAACTAGATTAGCAAAACTTGAGCATATCTATTTGTGAAGTGGATGTTAGAGAGACACAAAATGGAAACCAAATTTCCTAAAAGAATGAAAGCGGTTAAGCTAAATATCCCTTTAATCCCCTCTTAGATCATATAAGATCATCTCTACATTCTATGTGGTTAATACTTCTTTGGGGTTGCGGCATTGTTTGCCTGATGACTCTTCATGTATGTCATGTAGGATAGAACCTTGTCATCGGGAGATTGAAGGCATGCAACTATGCAAGTGCAACACTTAAAGCAGAGGTAAAGAATCAGAGCAAGGATAAATATCATAACAAGGACAATGTCTTTTAACCATGAAAATATACCCCCAAGCCCAAATCCTGCATTGGCAAATGGGCTCCATGTTTTAGCAATGTCCCTAGCTTCCTGCTGGAGCTGGCCTCTAGGGGATGTCCCCTTTTATCATCCCTTACCACTCCCATGACAGGTACCAATGATGCCATGTAACACCATCCCTTAACATGGAGGGGCACCCAGGGATAACACACTTTCCCACAACATACATAGATACTTTTGTCCTAGTGCAAGAGGTCCTTTAGCCACAGTCTCATGAGTGTACTTGTCCTGTATTGCGATTATAAATTGGTGCAATATTTCACCTACATTATCAGAGAAAGAAGAAAAGTTATGCAAAGTACGGTTTAGCCCTGGGTCAGATACTTGAAAAAGTGAGCAGGCAGGGGCAGAGACTCTGGATTCCCACATGGAGATGTTAAATATTGACCTGCTGCAGAAAGAGGGGTTAGTCTGTGTCTCATTCCCTAAATTACAACACCAATCAGGGGAATGACTTCTACCTGCTATTGAAAAGGTAACAATGTTGTTTATGTACAGAGTGGATATGTTAGTCAAGAATACAGGAGGAGTCTCGTTGAGAAATGAGGAAATATTTAAAGGTACAGCCAAAAGGGGAATCCGGGCAGTGCTAGGATGTAATTTGTTACATATCCTACATTCTTCACACCCTGATTTTTTTGAGCATAAGCATACTTAAATTTTAGCAAAAGCATCTTATCAGTAAAACTATCTCCAGTCTCTCTCTTGATTCTAGCTTGTGTCACTGTAATGTTCTCTTGTGTGTGTGTGTGTTCCCACTAGGGATGAGCTTCGTGTTCGAGTCGAACATACGTTCGACGCGACCATCGGCTGTTCGTCGTTCAGCGAATACCGAACGTTATGGGCCGTTCGCGCCAAATTCGTGTGGCGCTCATGGCCCACAATGCACTGCGGCATCGCAGTGCATTGCTGACTCATGATTGACCAAGCATGCACTGTGACCCCGCAGGCTTGGCCAATCACAGCGCCGGCAGCGAGGAGAGCCATGATTGGCCACAGGCAAGATGCCTGTGGCCAATCATAGCTCAGGCTGTGTAGTACACGCCTCACACTATATAAGGCCGCCAGCGCGGTGGCCTTGTGTAGTGTGTTGGCGTCTGTAGGAGTAAGTGGGTGTTCTCTGTGTACCTTCAACACAGTATACACCGTTCTTCTGTAATTGATCTGTTAGCAATCTGCAGGAGTTTGTGCCTGTTGTCTGCGTGCCCTGACCTCAGTATACACCATTATATCCAAATATATAGCTAGCTATATTGCTCCTTTGTAATAGAGCTTGCAGTCAGTTGTAGGAGATTGTGCCTGTTGTCTGCGTTCCCTGACCGCAGTATACACTGTTATATCCACCTACATAGCTAGCTATATTGCTCTTTTGTGATAGAGCTTGCAGTCAGTTGTAGGAGATTGTGCGTGCTGTCTGCGTGCCCTGACCGCAGTATACACCGTTATATCCACCTACATAGCTAGCTATATTGCTCTTTTGTGGTAGAGCTTGCAGTCAGTTGTAGGAGATTGTACGTGCTGTCTGCGTGCCCTGACCGCAGTATACACCGTTATATCCACCTACATAGCTAGCTATATTGCTCTTTTGTGGTAGAGCTTGCAGTCAGTTGTAGGAGATTGTGCATGCTGTCTGCGTGCCCTGACCGCAGTATACACCGTTATATCCACCTACATAGCTAGCTATATTGCTCTTTTGTAATAGAGCTTGCAGTCAGTTGTAGGAGATTGTGTGTGCTGTCTGCGTGCCCTGACCGCAGGATACACCGTTATATCCACCTATATAGCTCTTCTCTAAATGAGCCATCTGCCATCTGCAGGAGTTAGTGGGTGTTGTGTGCCTCCAGCACAATATACACTACCCAATTGCGGGTTTTCCCATCTCCTTTCAGGCCATTACCATGTCTGGAAGGCCAACAAGGAGAGGCAGACAGGCGCGAGCCGATAAAAGAGGGCAAGCAGGCTCTGTGTCTAGAGACAACCATGCTGGTCGTGGACACGGGGCATCGTCATCATCAGCACGTGGCCATGGGACACACTTGTCCTTCTTTTCGGCAGCTGGACATGTTGAGCCGCATCATGCCGAAGACTTGGTAGAGTGGATGACCAAGCCCTTTTCATCCTCCTCATCCTCTCTCACCCAGGCTCAGGGTACTAGCAAAGCAGCTGCCAATGCATCGTCTTCCCTCCTGTCAATGTCATCATCAGTGACTCCTTCCCTAGACCCACCACGTCCTCCTGAGGAGTCTCCTGAACTCTTTGAGCACAGTGTTGGGTACATGCTCCAGGAGGATGCCCAGTGTTTTGTAGGCTCTGATGATGATACTCAGCTAGAGGAAGGCAGTAGCGTGAGCGCAGAGAGAGGGGATGCTCAAGAAGGACAGCAATCTGGCAGTCATGTTCCACAAGCTGCAGCATACTGCCAGGTTTGCTCCAGCGATGAAGAGGGAGGGGATGATGGGAGATGGGGGAAGATATTTTGTCAGCTCTGCAGGGGCAGGCCGAGAGGTGGTTGACGCCACGCCAGCTTAAGCCTGGAATGGTGGTTTGCGACAATGGCACCAACCTCCTCTCTGCCCTCTGACAGGGACAACTGACCCATGTGCCCTGTGTGGCTCATGTCCTTAACCTGGTGGTGCAGCGGTTCTTGGGCAGGTACCCGGGCTTACAAGATGTCCTGAAGCAGGCCAGGAAAGTCTGTGTGAATTTCCGCCGATCATTTAATGCCTGTGCTTGGCTGGCTGAGCTCCAAAAGGAGTTGAACCTGCCCAAGAACCGCCTTATATGTGACATGCCCACCAGGTGGAACTCAATGTTGGCCATGCTGCAGCGGCTGCACACTCAGCGGAGGGCTATCATTGAGTACCTGTGCTACTACGGCACCAGGACAGGGTCAGGGGAGCTCGGTTTTTTCTCAGTGTTCCTGCTGTCCCACCCATCACACAGGAAGAGGAGGAGGAGGAGGAGGAGGATGATCGTGTCAGCATGGAGGTGGAGGCTGGTACTCAGCATCCGCAGCAGCAGCAGTCTTGTAGGGATGATTTACTGTCCCAAGAAACCTGTGGACTTGTACGTAGCTGGGAGGAGGTAACTGCGGATCATGTTGTCCTTAGTGACCCAGAGGTCTCCAGACCGAATGCCTCAGCTAAGCTACGCTGCATGGCCTCCCTAATCCTGCAAAGCATGCGGAAGGATCCTCGTATTCTTCGGATCAAGGTGAGGGACCATTACTGGCTGGCCACTCTCCTTGATCCACGGTACAAGGGTAAGGTTGCCGACCTTATCTTGCCGTCTCAGAGGGAGAAAAGGATGAGACATCTCCGGGAGGCCTTGCAGAAAGGTCTGTGTAATGCGTTCCCAGAGACTGGGAGGTTACAAACTCCTGGTCCTGGACAACGTGTTGCTGAGGTATCGGTCAGAAGGAGCGGTGGAGAAGGTGGCCGTCTGACCGATGCGTTCAGACAATTTTTTAGTCCGCAGCCTCAAGGTGTGATCAGTTCCAGCAACCATCGCCAGAGTCTGATATACATGGTGCAGGAATACCTACTGTAGGGGCAAGGTCAGACTTGGACACCTTTCCCACCGAAAATCCTCTGGCTTACTGGGTCTTGAGGATGGATCACTGGCCAGAGCTTGCACAGTATGCAATTGAGCTACTGGCCTGTCCTGCATCCAGCGTTCTTTCGGAACGTACCTTCAGTGCTGCTGGTGGCTTTGTTACCGATCACAGGGTGCGCCTGTCCACCGACTCAGTTGATCGACTGACCTTCATCAAGATGAATCAGTCTTGGATCATCCACAACTGCCAAGCACCTGAAGCTGATGTAACCGAATATTTTTTTGAAACATCACATCAATTCAAGACTGCCTATGCTGATGCTGAGTGACTGTCCTGTTATGTTGATTGTCTATCCTCTTCCTCCTCCGCTGATATGTTGGAAGAATATTTTTGGTTCTGGGTGATGCCACCAGCCCAATTTTTCAGCCCCTGTTTAACAGGGGCATTTAATTACAATTTTTGATGCAATGCTTTGCAGCAGGGCTCATTTCTGCACCACAACTAGAGTATATGGGAGAGGTTGCAGTGTCGTGGCACCAGCACCAGTGCCTAAGGCCCAATTTTTCTGCCCCTGTTTAACAGGGACATTTAATTACAATTTTTGATGCAATGCTTTGCAGCAGGGCTCATTCCTGCACTACAACTAGAGTATATGGGAGAGGTTGCAGTGTCGTGGCACAAGCACCTAAGGCCCAATTTTTCAGCCCCTGTTTAACAGGGGCGTTTAATTACAATTTTTGATGCAATGTTTTGCAGCAAGGCTCATTCCTGCACCACAACTAAAGTATATGGGAGAGATTGCAGTGTCGTGGCACCAGCACCAGTGCCTAAGGCCCAATTTTTCTGCCCCTGTTTAACAGGGACGTTTAATTACAATTTTTGATGCAATGCTTTGCAGCAGGGCTCATTCCTGCACTACAACTAGAGTATATGGGAAAGGTTGCAGTGTCGTGGCACAAGCACCTAAGGCCCAATTTTTCAGCCCCTGTTTAACAGGGGCGTTTAATTACAATTTTTGATGCAATGCTTTGAAGCAAGGCTCATTCCTGCACCACAACTAGAGTATATGGGAGAGGTTGCAGTGTCGTGGCACCAGCACCAGTGCCAGCAGCCCAATTTTTCTGCCCCTGTTTAACAGGGGCATGTAATTACAATTTTTGATGCAATGCTTTGCAGCAGGGCTCATTCCTGCACCACAACTAGAGTATATGGGAGAGGTTTCAGTGTCGTGGCACCAACACCAGTGCCTAAGGCCCAGTTTTTCAGCCCCTGTTTAACAGGGGCGTTTAATTTCAATTTTTGATGCAATGCTTTGCAGCAGGGCTAATTTCTGCACCACAACTAGAGTATATGGGAGAGGTTGCAGTGTCGTGGCACCAGTGCCCAAGGCCCAATTTTTCTGCCCCTGTTTAACAGGGAGGTTTAATTACAATTTTTGATGCAATGCTTTGCAGCAGGGCTCATTCCTGCACTACAACTAGAGGATATGGGAGAGGTTGCAGTGTCGTGGCACCAGCACCTAAGGCCCAATTTTTCAGCCCCTGTTTAACAGGGGCGTTTAATTAAAATTTTTGATGCAATGCTTTGCAGCAGGGCTCATTCCTGCACTACAACTAGAGTATATGGGAGAGGTTGCAGTGTCGTGGCACCAGTGCCTAAGGCCCAGTTTTTCAACCCCTGTTTAACAGGGACTAGTGATGGTCGAACGGTTCGCCCGGCGGTCGTTTCACGCCGAATTTCGGCTGTTCGCGGTCCGCCCGTTTGGTGGACTATTGGCGCCGTTCGCCCGGCGGACTTCCGTGTTTACTGTGTAAAAGACCTTTGACCTATGATGACACATCCATCATGGGGTACAGGACAGCCAATTGAGACATTACAGCACATGGACACTTGAACATTCCCCCTAACTTATAAATACACCCGATCTGGCGGCCATTTTACATTCTTTCTTCTGTCACTATAGGGAGAGGTTGCTGTGTGGAGCAGGGAGAGATTACAGTGACCCAAATCGCTAGCTATTTGGTACACAAAAGTTCTTTTCAGGACTGGTATAGGTGTTAGGTGTAGTTCAGGATAGGCAGTGCTGTGCTAGTGATTGTTGCAGCAGCCTGAGTGTCTTTTGTCAGTTTAGAGAAAGGGACAGGACGGTGTGTGCTGCAGGGACAGCCAGTTTAGTCATTAGCTGTTACTATCAAGTCCACAAAAGTGATATTTCAATTATTGTTCCAGTAGCCTCTGTTTTGTCAGTTTATATAGGGACAGGCAGGAAGCAGTGTGTGAGGCAGTGAGGGTCAGTTTAATCAGTAGCTGTTACTATTAGTTCCACAAAGGTTCTTTTCAGGACTGGTATCAGTGGTATGGTAATAGGCTTGTACACGTATAATATTCTTTCTTCCAAATATAGAAAGAATATTATACTTGACTGCTGCCCTTCTGCTGCAGTCTGCTAATCATTCACAACCCACTTGTTCCACAAAGCTCCTTATAAGGACTGGTAACTTGGTCTGTCTAGGGTGCTACAATACATAGGGTTGAGTGAGGTACAGTCTGCCATTCCATAAGGACTGGTATAGGTCCACAGTACATAGGGTTGAGGTGCACTACTGCTGACTGCTGCCCTATACCGCAGCAGTCCTTCATCGGTATAGGGACTGAGGTACAGTCTGCTAATCACTCACACACAACCTACTTGGTCCACAAAGCTCCTTATAAGGACTGGTAAGGTATAGGGTGCTACAGTACATAGGGTTGAGTGAGGTACAGTCTGCCATTCTATAAGGACTGGTATCGGTCCACAATACATAGGGTTGAGGTGCACTACTGCTGACCGCTGCCCTATACTGCAGCAGTCCTTCATCGGTATAGGGACTGACGTACAGTCTGCTAATCACTCACACACAACCTACTTGGTCCACAAAGCTCCTTATAAGGACTGGTATCTTGGTCTGTCTAGGGTGCTACAGTACATAGGGTTGAGTGAGGTACAGTCTGCCATTCTATAAGGACTGGTATCGGTCCACAATACATAGGGTTGAGGTGCACTACTGCTGACTGCTGCCCTATACTGCAGCAGTCCTTCATCGGTATAGGGACTGACGTACAGTCTGCTAATCACTCACACACAACCTACTTGGTCCACAAAAGTCCTTATAAGGACTGGTAACTTGGTCTGTCTAGGGTGCTACAGTAAATAGGTTTGAGTGAGGTACAGTCTGCCATTCTATAAGGACTGGTATCGGTCCACAGTACATAGGGTTGAGGTGCACTACTGCTGACCGCTGCCCTATACTGCAGAAGTCCTTCATCGGTATAGGGACTGACGTACAGTCTGCTAATCACTCACACACAACCTACTTGGTCCACAAAGCTCCTTATAAGGACTGGTAACTTGGTCTGTCTAGGGTGCTACAGTACATAGGGTTGAGTGAGGTACAGTCTGCCATTCTATAAGGACTGGTATCGGTCCACAATACATAGGGTTGAGGTGCACTACTGCTGACTGCTGCCCTATACTGCAGCAGTCCTTCATCGGTATAGGGACTGACGTACAGTCTGCTAATCACTCACACACAACCTACTTGGTCCACAAAAGTCCTTATAAGGACTGGTAACTTGGTCTGTCTAGGGTGCTACAGTAAATAGGTTTGAGTGAGGTACAGTCTGCCATTCTATAAGGACTGGTATCGGTCCACAGTACATAGGGTTGAGGTGCACTACTGCTGACCGCTGCCCTATACTGCAGCAGTCCTTCATCGGTATAGGGACTGAGGTACAGTCTGCTAATCACTCACACACAACCTACTTGGTCCACACAGGTCCTTATAAGGACTGGTAAGGTATATGGTGCTACAGTACATAGGGTTGAGTGAGGTACAGTCTGCCATTCTATAAGGACTGGTATCGGTCCACAATACATAGGGTTGAGGTGCACTACTGCTAACCGCTGCCCTATACTGCAGCAGTCCTTCATCTGTATAGGGACTGAGAGTTTTGTCACAGGGTCATTTAAAAAATGACAGGCAGAGGAAGAGGCAGGCCCTTCCGCAGGGGTGATAGGGGTAGGGCAGGAGCAACAGGCTTGAGCCAAAGTGGGAAGCTGCAGAAGGTGCGTTCAATTACTTTAAAGGACGCACCAGACTTGGTTGAGTGGCTCGCTCAGCCTTACTCTTCTGCACCCTCCTCATCCTCTCGATCTGCACCCTCTTCTTCACTCTCTGCTATGTGCACCCCCAGAGACACTACCACCAACAACACCACCACTACCACCACCACCACATACCTTCCGCTTGAGTCACAGGAATTATTTTCTGATCCATATCAAGACATTTCTGATGCGCAGCCACTCTTGGTATTGGATCAGGAAGAGGAGGCAGCAACAACCGCTACTCAGCAGTCTGACGACAGTACCCAGATCAGCCCAAGGAGGAGGTTGGTCCCCGGTGTTGCTGCCTACTCCAAGATCTCTACTTATAGCGGTGGGGAAGGTGACGTTGATGATGACGTGTCTAGTGATGTCACGTGGGTGCCCACAAGAGAGGAAGAGGAGTGGAGTTCAGAGGGAGATATGGACCAGCAGATAGGGAGGAGAAGCAGGAATAACTTACATTGCACAGGAGGGACAAAGCAGACTGCAAATGTATCAGGAGTGAGTCATCGACCATATACGGTCACATCTGGCGCTCTCAGGACACCGGCACATGGCTCCGCAGTGTGGTTTTTTTTTTAACGTGTCCGCTGCCGACAATAGCGTTGCCATCTGCAATCTTTGCAGTCAACGTATTAGTCGCGGTAAGCCCAACACTCACCTAGGGACGACCGCCTTAAGAAGGCACATGAGCAGCCATCACCGAGCCGAGTGGGAGCAACGGAACACACAAAGCCACACTGCAGGCTCTCACCGTCCAGCCTCGTCTTCTACTTCTCCTTCTCCTCTCTCCTCACAATTGTCCTCCACTCCACCTTCCATCACGCCAAGCTCACGTTTTTCTGCAAAAAGGCAGGCTTCCGTGGGCCTAATGTTCGAGTGTAAAAAAATGATGACGCCGGATAACCCTCTTGCCCAACGGTTGACGGCTGGCTTGTCAGAACTGATAGCCCGCCAACTACTGCCATATAAACTGGTGGACTCGGAGGCCTTTCGAAAATTTGTGGCCATTGGAACACCACAATGGAAGGTCCCAGGAAGGAAGTATTTCTCAGAGAAGGGCATCCCAGAGCTATATGGCCATGTTCAGCGCCAAGTGAATGTATCTCTGGCACACAGTGTCGGTGCCAAGATACATCTGACCACAGACACGTGGTCTAGCAAACACGAGCAGGGAAGGTATATCACTTTTACTGCCCACTGGGTGAACCTTCTGATGGCCATCAAGCATGTAACCCGTGGCACCCGTGTAGATTTGGTTTTACCGCCACGGATTGCATGCAGGGCTGACTCTTCTTCTCCTCCTCCTCCTACTCCATCCTCCTCCCTCTCCTCCTCAGCTGACTCCTCCTTTTCCGCTGCTAGCATCTCTTCTGCTGCGCCGCCCAAGCTCCCCAGAACCTATTCGACATGCCAGGTGAGACGTTGCCATGCCGTGCTGCGTCTGTTCTGCCTGGAAGCCAAGAGCCACACTGGCCTGGCACTCCTTTTAGCTTTGCGTTCACAGGCAGATCAGTGGCTAATAGGGATGAGCCGAACACCCCCCGGTTCGGGTTCGCACCAGAACTTTCGAACGGACCCCAAATTCGAACGAACTTTAGAACCCCATTGAAGTCTATGGGACTCGAACGTTCGAAATTAAAAGTGCTAATTTTAATGGCTAATATGCAAGATACTGTCCTAAAAAGGGTTTGGGGACCTCGCTCCTGCCCCAGGGGACATGGGTCAATGCCTAAAATGTTTTTAAAAATGGCCGTTTTGGGGGGAGCACTGATTTTAATGACGATTAAAGTGAAAAAAAAGTGAACTATTCCTTTAAATATGGTGCCTGGGGGGTGTCTGTAGTATGCCTGTGAAGTGCCACGTGTTTCCCGTGTTTAGAACAGTCCCTGCACAAAATGACATTAAACGGAAATAACACCATTTAAAACTGCTTGCGGTTTTAATGTTATATCTGGTTTCTGCAATATGGTTGAAAGTCATTGTGAAAAATGGCATGGGTAGCCCTCCCTGCCCATTACCAGCCTATTTGGGTCTTGTACGCATATTAAGGGGAACCCTGTACCCATATTAAAAAAAGGAAATGCGTGTGGCCCCCAGGCCCTATATACTCAGAACAGCAGTATACAGGCGGTGCAAACAAGACAGGGACTGTGTAGGTTTGTTGTGTTAAGTTGAATCTGTTTGTAATTTTCAACTGGTACATTTTTAAAGTGTAGCTCCAGTCAAAAAAACAATTTTTAAGCTTTTTGGAAAACATAGGGAAGGGTTATCACCCCTGTATAATTTGTTTTGTCGTCCATCTTTTTTCATCTCACTTGCTGTTGTCTCCTTCCGTTTGCAAGTAGGAGATGTTTGTAAATTGGATGTTTGAAAGTAGGGGCCTGCCCTATATGCTCTGCAGAAATGGCGGAACAAGGTGTTGGTTTTGCCACAACATTGTAAGCCCTCAAAGTGACTCTTGGTGGGCGCTGGAGCGCCCTGCTGTGAACGATTATATCAAGAATTGTAATTACATGCCATTGTTGAACAGTGGTAGAAAAATTGACCTTTGGTGGTTGTGGTGCTGGTGCCACAACACTATAAGTCCTCACCGTTACTCTGGGTGGGCACAGGAAGGGGCCCTCCTGTGAAATATTATATCAAGAATTGTAATTACATGTCCCTGTTAAACAGGGGCAGAAAAATTTGGCCTTAGGCACTGCTGCTGGTGCCACCACACTGCAACCTCTCCCATATACTCTAGTTTTATTGCAGGAATTAGCCCTGCTGCAAAGCATTGCATCAAAAATTTTAATTAAACGCCCCTATTAAACAGGGGCAGAAAAATTGGGCCTTAGGCACTGGTGCTGGTGCCACCACACTGCAACCTCCTCCATATACTCTAGTTTTATTGCAGGAATTAGCCCTGCTGCAAAGCATTGCATCAAAAATTGTACTTAAAAGCCCCTGTTAAACAGGGGCAGAAAAATTGGGCCTTAGGCACTGGTGCTGGTGCCACCACACTGCAACCTCTGCCATATACTCTAGTTTTATTGCAGGAATTAGCCCTGCTGCAAAGCATTGCATCAAAAATTGTAATTAAACGCCCCTGTTAAACAGGGGCATAAAAATTGGGCCTTAGGCACTGGTGCTGGTGCCACCACACTGCAACCTCTTCCATATACTCTAGTTTTATTGCAGGAATTAGCCCTGCTGCAAAGCATTGCATCAAAAATTGTAATTAAACGCCCCTGTTAAACAGGGGCAGAAAAATTGGGCCTTAGGCACTGGTGCTGGTGCCACCCCACTGTAACCTCTCCCATATACTCTTGTTTGATTGCAGGAATTAGCCCTGCTGCAAAGCATTGCATCAAAAATTGTACTTAAACGCCCCTGTTAAACAGGGGCAGAAAAATTGGGCTGATGGCATCAACCAGAACCAGAAATGTTCTTCCAACATATCAGCGGAGGAGGAAGAGGATAGACAATCAACATAACAGGACAGTCACTCAGCATCAGCATAGGCAGTCTTGAAGGGATGTGATATTTCAAAAAAAATTATTCTGTTACATCAGCTTCAGGTGCTTGGTAGCTGTGGGTGATCCAAGACTGATTCATCTTGATGAAGGTCAGTCGATCAACTGATTCGGTGGACAGGCGCACCCTGTGATCGGTAACAAAGCCACCAGCAGCACTGAAGGTGCGTTCCGAAAGAACGCTGGATGCAGGACAGGCCAGTAGCTCAATTGCATACTGTGCAAGCTCTGGCCAGTGATCCATCCTCAAGACCCAGTAAGCCAGAGGATTTTCGGTGGGAAAGGTGTCCAAGTCTGACCTTGCCCCTAGGTATTCCTGCACCATGTAAATCAGACGCTGGCGATGGGTGCTGGAACTGATCATACCTTGGGGCTGCAGACTAAAAAATTGTCTGAAAGCATCAGTCACACGGCCACCTTCTCCACCGCTCCTTCTGACCGATGCCTCAGCAACATGTTGTCATGGACCAGGAGTTTGTAACCTCCCAGTCTCTGGGAACACGTTGCACAGACCTTTCTGCAAGGCCTCCCGGAGATGTCTCATCCTCTGCTCCCTCTGCGATGGCAGGATAAGGTCGGCAACCTTACCCTTGTACCGTGGATCAAGGAGAGTGGCCAGCCAGTAATGGTCCCTCTCCTTGATCCGAAGAATACGAGGATCCTTCCGCAGGCTTTGCAGGATCAGGGAGGCCATGCAGCGTAGGTTAGCTGAGGCATTCGGTCCGGAGTCCTCTGGGTCACTAAGGACAACATGATCCGCAGCTACCTCCTCCCAGCCATGTACAAGTCCACGTGTTTCTTGGGACTGTAAATCATCCCTACAAGACTGCTGTAGCTGCTGCTGCTGCTGATGCTGAGTGCCAGCCTCCACCTCCATGCTGACACAATCATCCTCCTCCTCCTCTTCCTCCTCCTCATCCTCTTCCTGTGTGATGGGTGGCACAGCAGGAACACTGTCTGGATAAAGGGGGCCTTGAGAGGCAAGGAAGTCCTCCTCTTCCTGCCTCTGTTCTGCCTCAAGTGCCCTGTCCATTATTCCACGCAGCGTATGCTCCAAGAGATGGACAAGAGGTACAGTGTCACTGATGCATGCACTGTCACTGCTCACCATCCTTGTGGCCTCCTCAAACGGTGACAGGACAGTGCATGCATCCCTGATCATGCCCCACTGGCGTGGTGAGAAAAAACCGAGCTCCCCTGACCCTGTCCTGGTGCCGTAGTCGCACAGGTACTTATTGATGGCCCTCTGCTGCGTGTGCAGCCGCTGCAGCATGGCCAACGTTGAGTTCCATCTGGTGGGCATGTCACATATAAGGCGGTTCTTGGGCAGGTTCAACTCCTTTTGGAGCTCAGCCAGCCGAGCACAGGCATTAAATGATCGGCGGAAATGCACACAGACTTTCCTGGCCTGCTTCAGGACATCCTGTAAGCCGGGGTACCTGCCCAAGAACCGCTGCACCACCAAGTTAAGGACGTGAGCTACACAGGGCACATGGGTCAGTTGTCCCTGTCGGAGGGCGGAGAGGAGGTTGGTGCCATTGTCACAAACCACCATTCCTGGCTTAAGCTGGCGTGGCGTCAACCACCTCTCGGCCTGCCCCTGCAGAGCTGACAAAACATCCGCCCCAGTGTGGCTCCTGTCCCCCAAACAAACCAGCGCAAGCACGGTATGGCATCGTTTTGCCTGCGTACTTGCGTAGCCCCTGGAATGACTACGAAGCACCGCTGGTTCTGAGGACAGAGCACTGGAAGAGGCCATGGAGGAAGAAGAAGAGGAGGGGGTGGAGGAGAGAGGTGTGTCACAACCAATAGTAGCATTTTGGAGGCGTGGTGGCGGAACAACCTCCAACACTACTGCACCTTGTCCTGCATCCTTCCCAGCTGCCAGAAGAGTGACCCAATGGGCCGTGAAAGACAGGTAACGTCCCTGTCCATGCCTGCTGGACCATGAGTCAGCGGTAATATGCACCTTACCGCTGACCGCCCTGTCCAGCGAGGCAAGGACATTGCCTTCCACATGCCGGTAGAGAGTCGGAATCGCCTTCCGTGAGAAAAAGTGGCGTTTGGGGACCTGCCACTGAGGAACCGCACATTGTACAAACTCACGGAAGGGGGCCGAGTCTACCAACTGAAAAGGCAGCAGTTGAAGTGCTAGCAATTTAGCCAAGCTAGCATTCAACCGCTGGGCATGTGGATGGCTGGGAGTGAACTTCTTTCGCCGGTCCAGCAGCTGGGGCAGGGACATTTGCCTGCTATAATCGGACGTGGGTGTACCGCTAGCAGAGTTCCCGGAAGCACTTGGCTGTGACACACCTAATTCTACACCTTCATTCCTCTCAGAGCAGGTTTCAGAGAGGACTGAAGGTCTAGTGGGGTTGGAGATGCCAGCTGATGAGGAGCAAGGAGAGGTCCGCTTTGTTCTTTGGTGTGGGTCTTTGAGGTACGCTTGCCAACGAGCTGCATGGCAGGTCAACATATGTCTGGTCAAGCATGTGGTGCCCAAGCGGCTGATGTTTTGGCCACGCAAAGAACTTTTAGAATAACGCGCAGAGGCAGCACCCTGCACAGGTGGAGCTTTGCGGTGTGATTCAGTCGGTATGCTGCCCCTAAGCTGGCCCCTGGAGGGCATCCTGCCTCGTTGGACATGTGCCTCCTCCTCCTCCTCCTCCTTCTCCTCCTCCTCTCTCCTTCCAGGCACCCACGTGGAGTCAGTGCCCTCATCATCCCCTCCCTCTTCATCGCTGTAGCAAACCTGGCAGTATGCTGCAGCTTGTGGAACATGACTGCCAGATTGCTGTCCTTCTTGAGCATCCCCTCTCTCTGCGCTCACGCTACTGCCTTCCTCTAGCTGAGTGTCATCATCAGAGCCCACAAAACACTGGGCATCCTCCTGGAGCATGTACCCAACACTGTGCTCAAAGAGTTCAAGAGACTCCTCAGGAGGACGTGGTGGGTCTAGGGAAGGAGTCACTGATGATGACATTGAGAGGAGGGAAGACGATGCGTTGGCAGCTGCTTTGCTAGTACCCTGAGACTGGGTGAGAGAGGATGAGGAGGATGAAGAGGGCTTGGTCATCCACTCTACCAAGTCGTTGGCATGTTGCGGCTCAACATGTCCAGCTGCCGAAAAGAAGCACAAGCGTGTCCCATGGCCACGTGCTGATGACAATGCACCGCGTCCACGACCAGCACTGTTGTCTCTAGACACAGAGCCTGCTTGCCCTCTTTTATCGGCTCGCGCCTGTCTGCCTCTCCTTGCTGGCCTTCCAGACATGGTAATGGCCTGAAGGGAGTTGGGTAAAAAAGCAGTTGGGTAGTGTATATTGTGCTAGAGGCACACAACACCCACTAACTCCTGCAGATGCCTTTATTATAGAACACCAGAGATAAAGGGGTATATACAGATGTATACTGTGCTGTGCTGGAGGCACACACAACTTCCAATAACTCCTGCAGATGGCAAGTGGTCTCAAATAGAGAAGAGCTATGTAGGTGGATATAGCGGTATGTACTGGGTACAGAGCACGCAGACAGCACGCACTAGCTCCTAACACTACTGACTGCAAGCTCTATTATAAAAGATAGATCACTAGCTATATAGGTGAGGTGAATATAGCAGTGTATACTGCGGTCAGGGCACGCAGACAACAACCACTACACAACAGCAAGATCGAAAATCGTCCGAAAACGATCGGTGTGTACTGTGTTGAAGGTACACAGAACACCCACTAACTCCTGCAGATGCCTTTATTATAGAACACCAGAGATAAAGGGGTATATACAGATGTATAGTGTGCTGTGCTGGAGGCACACACAACTTCCAATAACTCCTGCAGATGACAAGTGGGCTCAAATAGAGAACAGCTATGTAGGTGGATATAGCGGTATGTACTGGGTACAGAGCACGCAGACAGCACGCACTAGCTCTTAACACTACTGACTGCAAGCTCTATTATAAAAGATAGATCACTAGCTATATAGGTGAGGTGAATATAGTGGTGTATACTGCGGTCAGGGCACGCAGACAACAACCACTACACAACAGCAAGATCGAAAATCGTCCGAAAACGATCGGTGTGTACTGTGTTGAAGGTACACAGAACACCCACTGCTTCAGATGCCAACACACTACACAAGGCCGCCGCGCTGGCGGCCTTATATAGTGTGGGGCGTGCACTACACAGCCTGAGCTATGATTGGCCACAGGCATCCTGCCTGTGGCCAATCATGGCTCTCCTCGCTGCTGGCGCTGCGATTGGCCAAGCATGCGGGGTCACAGTGCATGCTTGGCCAATCATGAGCCAGCAATGCACTGCGCCATCGCAGTGCATTGTGGGCCGTGAGCGCCACACGAATTTGGCGCGAACTGACCAAAATGTTCAGACTTCGCCGAACGGACGAACAGCCGATGTTCGAGTCGAACGTATGTTCGACTCGAATACGAAGCTCATCCCTAGTGGCTAACACCGCTCAATTTGACAGTTGGTAAAGTGGTGTGTGACAACGGTGCCAATCTGCTTAGCGCATTGAAACAGGGCAAAATCACGCACGGGCCATGCATGGCACACGTCTTAAACTTGGTCGTGCAGCAATTCCTTGTCAAATACCCTGGGGTCCAGGGCATCTTGCGACAGGCAAGGAAAATCTCGGCCCATTTCAGAAGATCTTACACGGCCATGGCTCGCCTTGCTGACATTCAGCGGCGACACAATCTGCCGGTCAGACGTCTTATTTGCGATTGCCCGACGCGATGGAACTCAACCTTCTATATGCTTGATAGGCTGCTCCAGCAGAAACGTGCAGTTAACGTCTACCTGTATGAACTCCGCTGCAGAACCAGTTCTTAGGAGCTGGGGTTTTTTTCACCGCGCCAGTGGTTGCTCCTGCGCGACGCATGCAGACTTCTGCGCCCATTTGAGGAGATCACCAAACTGGTCAGTCGCAGCCTTGGCGCCATCAGTGGTACCTTATGCCTTCTTTATGGAGCGTGCATTGCGTCGTGTCATTGATCAAGCTGTGGAGGAGCAGGAGTGGGAAAATGAGGAAGTCGCAATGCTGGATGAATTCCCAGGGGGGGCTACTCTATCTGAGACAAGTGAACAACAGGAGTCTGAAGAGGAGTCAGAGGAGGATGGTGCCGGGGCGGATGAGGAGGAGCAAGAAGAGCATGCTTTAAACCTTTCTGAGATCCCTGTTGTGCGTGGATGGGGAGAGGAGAATGAAGAGGACAACATTATCCTGGATGATGAGCAGGAGCCAGGCCACCACACCGCTTCCACTTTAGTGCAAATGGGGACCTTCATGCTCCAGTGTTTTATTAGGGACCCCCGTATAAAAAGCTTAAGGGTCAAGGACCAGTACTGGGTGGCAATGTACTTAGACCCCCGGTACAAACACAAAATGGCGGAAATGTTACCGCCGTCACAGAGGGCTGTCAGAATGCAGCACTTCCAGGCCTTGCTTCGAGAAATGCTGCATTCTGCTTTTGCGTGCGCTGGCAGAGGAGCAATTCCCTCTCCCAGAGAAGGAGTTGCGGGTACCAATCCAACAGTGCCTGCAAGAAGAGGCCGGTTTGAAGATGTGTTGGTGACTTCGGATATGAGGTCATTCTTTCAGCCGACCCATCGACATGTGTCATCTGGATCCAGCATCAGGGAACGCCTAGACCGTCAGGTGTCCGACTACATCGGGTTAACAGCCGATGTGGACGCTCTGAGGAGTGATGAACCCCTGGACTACTGGGTGGGCAGGCTTGACCTCTGGCCAGAGCTTGCCCAATTTGCAATCGAACTGTTGGCTTGACCCTCACCCAGTGTCCTGTCCGAAAGGACGGTCAGCGCAGCAGGGGGGATCGTGACCGATAAGCGTACTCGCCTAGCTCACGACAGTGTTAACTACCTCACATTTCTAAAAATGAATGAGGCATGGATCTCGGAGGAATTCAACACATGTGACCAGTAGACCATGTATATGTCTATAAACAATTTTTTTAATTGAGCTCAGAGACCTTCTTTCTTCATTTGGCTCACTTCCTTGTCCAAAAAAAGCACACCATACTATATGCCCGTACCCTCCTCTTTGAAGAGGTTGAGCGGTGTCATATTTCTACTGGGGCTGCTTATTATGAGGGGCTCCCACCATCCCTGTGCTGTGCTGACATCCTCCTGGGGCTGTACCTCTGCTGTGCATATTATGAGGGGCTCCCACCATCCCTGTGGTGTGCTGACTTCCTCCTGGGGCTGTACCTCTGCTGTGCATATTTTGAGGTGCTCCCACCATCCCTGTGCTATGCTCATTATGAGGGGCTCCCACCATCCCTGTGCTGTGCTGACTTACTCCTGGGGCTGCTTATTATGAGGGGCTCCCACCATCCCTGTGCTATGCTGACATCCTCCTGGGGCTGCTTATTATGAGGGGCTCCCACCATCCCTGTGCTATGCAGACATCCTCCTAGGGCTGCTTATTATGAGGGGCTCCCACCATCCCTGTGCTATGCTCATTATGAGGGGCTCCCACCATCCCTGTGCTATGCTGACTTCCTCCTGGGGCTGCTTACGGTGCAGGTGTCAGTGCTGTATATCACAGTGCTGATGTCAGTGCTCGCTGTCACGGTGCTGCTGTCAGTGCTGTATATCACGGTGCTGGTGTGAGTGCTTTATGTCACGCTGCTGATGTCAGTGCTCTCTATCACGGTGCTGCTGTCAGTGCTGTATATCACGGTGCTGGTGTGAGTGCTTTATGTCACGCTGCTGATGTCAGTGCTCTCTATCACGGTGCTGTTGTCAGATCACTCTATCACGGTGCAGGTGTCATTGCTGTATGTCACGCTGCTGATGTCAGTGCTCTCTATCGCGGTGCTGGTGTCAGATGACTCTATCACGGTGCAGGTGTCATTGCTGTATGTCATGCTGCTGGTGATCATCTCCTGCACCCTCTTCTTTGCCTACCCTGGTCCCTGACCTTCCCTCTCCTCCATTGCCTTCATGCGCTCCACAGTCCTGAATTGTCACAACAATTTCCCATATAAAAAAAGAATGCTTGTAGTTGTCGATCCCAGATTCACCTCATACATGTGTTATGTCATTGGCCATGTGGTGGGACTATGTTTGCACAGCTATTAATTATTTTGTGGCTGCAAATTTGACCTGTAGGTTTGCGAAGTTCGCCTCCCATTGAAGTCAATGGGGCCCGCTGCGAACGTTCCGGTTCGCGAACTATCGACCGCGTTCACGGTCCGCGTTCGCGAAACGTCCCGTCGGAAGTTCTTCCATCACTAACAGGGACGTTTAATTAAAATTTTTGATGCAATGCTTTGCAGCAGGGCTCATTCCTGCACCACAACTAGAGTATATGGGAGAGGTTGCAGTGTCGTGGCACCAGCACCAGTGCCTAAGGCCCAGTTTTTCAGCCCCTGTTTAACAGGGGCATTTAATTACAATTTTTGATGCAATGCTTTGCAGCAGGGCTCATTCCTGCACCACAACTAGAGTATATGGGAGAGGTTGCAGTGTCGTGGCACCAGCACCAGTGCCTAGGGCCCAATTTTTCTGCCCCTGTTTAACAGGAACGTTTAATTACAATTTTTGATGCAATGCTTTGCAGCAGGTGTCAGGGTCGTTACCTGGATGGTCGCGGTGCTGCCCGTGTTGGTGTGCGCCGATGTCCTGCGGTGCGTGCTGGGGTGCGTGTTCCTGTGCGCGCGGTGTTGCACGCTCCTGTGGGCGCTGGTGCGCGTCGGTGTGTGCCCTCGCGTGCCCCTGCTGGCGCCGGTGCGCATCGGCGCACGCCGGTGCGCGCTGTTGTGGGCACTTCGGGTGCCGCTGGTGTGTCTGCTGGCGCCCGGGTGCGCGCGCGTCGGCGCGCGCACGTGCGCGGTGCTACGCGCCAATCGGCCTATTTAGGCCTGCTGCTGAGACCATTCAGGTGCTGCCTGATCAACAGCTCCTCGGTTCCTGTCCCTTTGTCCGTATCCTGCGTTCCTGTTTCCAGATCTCCTGACGACCCGGCTCTCCTTGGACACCTCTGACCTCTGCCTGCACCTGACCTCGGCCTGTTTGACCTCTCTCTTGCCTGCTCCTTCTGTACCTCTGCTGCCTGCCTGTTGCCAAACCCTGCCTGCACCCAGACCTGCCTGCTCTGCTCCTGCTCCGTACCCAGTTTGCCTGTGTCCTACCTACACACCTGCTGCTGGAAGTTTCCTGCAAGTTCCTGCTCCTGGAGCCATACCACAGGCTCTCTTACCACTCCGCACTCTCAGCCACCTGTCTGCTCTATCAGGGGTTGTAAGTCGGACACGTACGGGAGACCACCCTCTGCCCAAGCGGACTCACCAGTTCGGTAAGTGCCAGTCTGACAGTATCAGGCAGCCATGACTGAGTCCAGGCAGGGGGCCTCCCCCATGGATGAATTATGCAGACATTTGGCTGGTCTGACCTAAGCCGTGAAGAATCTCCAGGATGGCTACTCAAGGTTGGAGGAGCAAGTTCAAGCCTTGTCCTCCTCATCTAACCCTCAAGGAACCTCTCCCAACGGTCTTTCATCTGCACCCTCCGTAGTGATGCTTCCTCCAGAGCCAAGGGTACCTACGCCCGAGAGGTTTTCTGGCGATCGCACCAAGTATCGTGCGTTTCGCAACTCTTGCGAACTGTACTTCGCACTGCAGCCCCGGACGTTCTCTCTAGAGGCAACCAAGGTGGGCTTTGTAATATCCCTGTTGTCCGGCGAGCCTCAGACCTGGGCCCACCGTCTGCTGGAGCAGAAATCTGGAACCCTGGATAGCCTTGATAATTTCTTCTTGGCCATGTCTCAGCTATATGAGGACCCCCAATTGACTGCGACTGCAGAAGCCGCACTGCACTCTCTTCAACAAGGTCGCAGAGCGGCCGAGGACTATGCAGTGGAGTTCCGCCGTTGGAGTTCCGACACGGATTGGAATGACGCCGCCTTGCGCCACCAATTCCGGATGGGACTTTCTGACCCCCTTAAGGATGAGTTGGCACGGGTAGGAATACCACAAACCCTGGATGAGTTAGTCAACCTCTCCATTCAGATTGATCGTCGTTTAAGGGAGCGCCTGTCGGAGAGGTCCTCCAGCCACTTCCGTTCCACCTGGGTGCTCCCCAAGGTTCCCAGTTCTGCTGGTCAGTTCTCTTCTACCTCTTCTGCTCCCGCTCTGGAAGCTCCTGAACCGATGCAGCTCGGGTTACTTTGGCCCTCGTTGACCCCTGAAGAAAAGCAGCGCAGACGTGCCCACAACCTATGTCTCTACTGTGGGGAACCTGGGCACTATGTCAGGGCCTGCCCCAACAAGACACGTAAGTGTGTTTCCTCATCCTTCATGTGTGCCTCTCTACGAAAACCCAGTTCTCATCTTGCCCTTCTCCTCACTTTGCAGCTTCCAGGAGGGAGTTTCCCAGTGTCAGCCATGATTGATTCCGGAGCATGCAGCTGCTTCATCGATCTGACTTTCGCTGCCAACCATCACATCTCGCTTCTACCTAAGGCTCAGGGGCTTGCTGTACATCTAGCCGATGGCTCCGCTCTTAGTTCCGGTCCTGTCACCCAAGAGACTGTCCCTTTGCTGGCTACTATGGGCACCTGTCACCAGGAGCACCTACGTCTGGATGTCATCTCCTCCCCCTTGTTTCCCATTATCCTGGGGATACCCTGGTTGCAGGCCCACAATCCAAGCATAAACTGGGCCACAGGAGAAGTCAAGTTTCTTTCTGAGTACTGTCAACAACACTGCTTGGGCCAACCAACCAATAATTCCTCTCAACTTCTCTGTTTGGATGTCGATCCGGAATTGCATCAGTCCGTTCCTGAACCCTATGAGGACTTTCTGGATGTATTCAGTAAGAAAGGGGCAGAGACTCTTCCCCCCCACAGGCCTTATGACTGCCCTATTGAACTGTTACCAGGTACTGAAGTCCCTTTTGGGAGAATTTTAACGGAGCAGGAGTTAGGCACGCTGAAGGATTATATTGATGAAAACCCGAAAAAGGGGTTTATCCGTCCTTCTACTTCCCCTGCCGGTGCTGGCATTTTTTTCGTCGAAAAAAAGGACCATTCCCTATGCCCCTGCATTGACTATCGGGAATTTAACAAAATAACTGTTAAAAACCGTTATCCTTTACCCCTAGTACCCAAGTTATTCCAAAGGCTGGGGTCTGCAGTCATCTTTTCGAAATTGGATCTTCGTGGAGCTTACAATTTAATCCGTATCCGAGAAGGAGACGAATGGAAGACAGCGTTCCGTACTCGTTTTGGGCACTTCGAGTACCTTGTCATGCCCTTCGGGTTGTGTAATGCACCCGCAACCTTTCAACATTTTGTCAACGACATTTTTCGTGACTACCTGGATCTATATGTAATTGCATACCTGGACGATATCTTAATCTTTTCCTCATCATTGGAAGACCATCGTAGACATGTCCATAGCGTTTTAGCTCGACTCAGGGTACACGGGCTCTACGCAAAACTCGAAAAGTGTGAGTTTGAACGCCAGTCCATCCAATTCCTGGGCCTGGTTATATCAGTGGAGGGCATCAAGATGGATCCCCAAAAAGTGTCTGCCATCCTGGACTGGCCTGCGCCTGTGGACAGGAAGGGTGTACAGCGCTTCATCGGCTTTTCCAACTTTTACGGGAAATTTATCAGGGGTTTCTCTGCAATTATTGCTCCCATCACCGAACTGACCAGGCAGGGTACCCGATTCTCTTGGACCCCTGAGGCTCAGCTGGCCTTTGAAAGACTCAAGATGCTATTTACTTCTGCCTCTATTCTGAAACATCCGGATCCAGCCTTACCCTTCGTTCTTGAGGTTGATGCTTCAGAAATCGCTGTGGGGGCGGTGCTCTCCCAGCGGCAGGGTGCCAAGGCCCTTCTTTTTCCGGTGGCGTTCTTTTCGCGCAAACTGTCGTCATCCGAAAGGAACTATGATGTTGGGGACCGAGAACTTCTGGCCATTAAGGCGGCTCTGGAGGAATGGCGTTATCTATTGGAGGGTGCTGCACATCCCATCCTGGTCTACACTGACCATAAAAACCTGGAATATTTGAGAACTGCCAAAAGACTTAGACCACGGCAAGCCAGATGGACTCTTTTTTTTTCCCGGTTTCAATTCCACATCACCTATAGACCTGGTTCTAAGAACGTCAAGCCGGATGCCCTGTCACGTATGTTTTCTAACCCTGAAAAGACTCGGCCTCCTGATACAATTCTCCCTTCTTGGAACTTCCTGCTCCTCCAAGGGGACCTTATCTCCCGGATCAGACAGGCTTCTGTTGGAATGCCCCCGAGCCCTGAGGTCAGCTGTAGTGAGGGGTTGTTCTGGCATAAAGACAAGATTGTGGTTCCTGAAGCCTTGAAGGTGAACGTGTTGGAACTCTGCCACGACCATAAGATGGTCGGACACTTTGGTACCCTGAAGACTGCCGAACTGGTTCAGCGCACCTTTTGGTGGCCTCAACTTCTCAAGGATTGCAAGGACTATGTGGACTCTTGTAGCGCTTGTGCCCGAAGTAAAAACAGCCGGACACGGGCTTGGGGTCTACTGAAACCTTTGCCTGTCCCGGAGAGACCGTGGAAAATGATTTTGATGGACTTTATCGTGGAACTTCCCCTATCTGAGGGGTTCTCTACTATCTTTGTTGTTGTAGATAGGCTGTCCAAAATGGCCCACTTCCTCCCGATGAAGGGCACCCCCTCGGCAATGGAGACGGCCAAGATCTTTATCAAAGAAATTGTAAGTCTGCATGGGGTCCCGACAAGTATTGTTTCCGATCGAGGTGTCCAATTCACTTCAAGGTTTTGGAAAGCGCTCTGCGGGTCTCTTGAAATTGAATTGGCCTTTTCTTCCGCTTATCACCCCCAGACAAATGGACAAACGGAAAGAACCAATCAGTCCCTGGAACAGTACATCCGCTGTTTTTCTTCTTTCTCGCAAGATGACTGGGTCTCGCTACTACCTATGGCGGAGATCGCATATAACAACTCCTTGCATTCCGCCATCAACCAAACACCGTTCTTTGCCAATTACGGCTTCCACCCAGCTTTTTTACCCAGCTCAGTCCCAGAATGCTCTGTTCCGGCAGTTTCCAAGACATTGGACTTCTTCTCTAATAACAACAAACTCCTAAAGGAGACTATGGCCCGGTCCCAGGAATGCTATAAACGGGCGTTTGACAAGAAGAGACGTGGAGAACTTGTTCTGGTGCCCGGCAGCCAAGTATGGTTATCCACAGCTAACCTAAAGATGGCCTGTCCCTCCAGGAAGTTAGGCCCTAAATTCATGGGCCCTTTCACAGTAAAGAGGAGGATAAATGAAGTTGCCTATGAACTTAACCTACCTGACTCTTTTAGAGTGCACCCGGTCTTTCACGTGACCTTACTGAAACCCGTTACTCCAAATCCCTTTGCTGATCGCACTACTGGCCCACTCGAACCGGGGCAGGGTATTGGCAGTGTATTGGCGGGGTATTGCAGAGTATTGGGGGCTATTGCAGAGTATTGGGGGGTATTGCAGCGTATTGGGGGGTACTGCAGAGTAATGGGGGGTACTGCAGAGTAATGGCAGGGTACTGCAGAGTATTGGGGGGTACTGCAGAGTAATGGCAGGGTACTGCAGAGTATTGGGGGGTACTGCAGAGTAATAGCGGGTACTGCAGAGTAATGGCAGGGTACTGCAGAGTAATGGCGGGGTACTGCAGAGTAATGGGGGGTACTGAAGAGTAATGGCGGGTACTGCAGAGTAATGGCAGGGTACTGCAGAGTAATGGCGGGGTACTGCAGAGTAATGGGGGGGTACTGAAGAGTAATGGCGGGTACTGCAGAGTAATGGCGGGTACTGCAGAGTAATAGCGGGTACTGCAGAGTATTGGGGGGTACTGCAGAGTAATGGGGGGTACTGCAGAGTAATGGCAGGGTACTGCAGAGTAATGGGGGGTACTGCAGAGTAATGACAGGGTACTGCAGAGTATTTCAGGGTATTGCAGAGTATTGGCAGGGAATTGAGGGGTTAAATTCGGTGAGCAGCGATGTGGGCACTGCAGATGCAGTCCACATCGCTGCTGACACCGATCTCTTTCCCCTCCGCTGTACCCATCAGTACAGAGAGGGGGAGGGAGGAACCGGCGTCATGTTATGACGCCGGTTTGTTTACAAGTGATCACTCCGTCATTTGACGGAGCGATCACGTGGTAAACAGCCGCGACGAGCACGGATGATCTCGTGTGCGCGCCCCAGGGGCGCGAGAGCAGAATTCTGGGAGGCCGTTAATTAACGGCCTCTCAGAGTTAAACAACCGCCCTGAAGCCGTTAATCGGCAATGGGCGGTTGTTAAGTGGTTAATATGGGTACGGGGTTCCCCTTAATATCCATACAAGACCCAAAGGGGCTGGTAATGGGCAGGGGGGGCTACCCATGCCATTTTTCTCAATGATTTTCATCCATATTGCCGGAACCAGATATTACATTAAAAACGCAAGCAGTTTGGAATGACTTTTTTTTCGTTAAATGTCATTTTGTGCAGGGACTTTTCTAAACACGGGAAACACGTGGCACTTCACAGGCATACTATAGACACCCCCCAGGTATGATATTTAACCACTTCAGCCCCGGACCAATAAATACCTTAAGGACCAGAGGTCTTTTTCCAATTTCGCACTGCGCTGCTTTAACTGGTAATTGCGCGGTCATGCAATATTGCACCCAAACGAAATTTGCGTCCTTTTCTTCCCACAAATAGAGCTTTCTTTTGATGGTATTTGATTGCCTCTGCGATTTTTATTTTTTGCGATATAAATGGAAAAAGAGCGAAAATTTTGAAAAAAAATGATATTTTCTTCTTTTTGTTATAAGAAAATTCGAATAAACTAAATTTTAGTCATACATTGAGGGCAAAATTTATTCAGCCACATGTCTTTAGTAAAAAAAATGTCAATAAGCGTATATTTTTTGGTTTGCGCAAAAGTTATAGCGTCTACAAACTAGAGTACATTTTCTGGAATTTACACAGCTTTTAATTTATGACTGCCTATCTCATTTCTTGAGGTGCTAAAATGGCAGGGCAGTACAAACCCCCCCCCAAATGACCCCATTTTGGAAAGTAGACACCCCAAGGAAACTGCTGATGGGTATGTTGAGCCCATTGAATATTTATTTTTTTTGTCCTAAGGGATTGAATAATGACAAAAAAAAAAAAAAATGTACAAAAAGTTGTCACTAAATGATATATTGCTCACACATGCCATGGTTATATGTGGAATTGCACCCCAAAATATATTCCGCTACTTCTCCCGAGTACGGGGATACCACATGTGTGGGACTTTTTGGGAGTCTAGTCGCGCACGGCATCCCGAAAACCAATCACCACCTTCAGGATTTCTAAGGGTGCAAATTTTTGATTTCACCCCTCACTACCTATCACAGTTTCGAAGGCCATAAAAAGCCAAAATAGCACAAAACCCCCCAAAATGACCCCATTTTGGAAAGTAGACACCCCAAGCTATTTACTGAGAGGCATGTTGAGTCCATGGAATATTTTATATTTTGCCACAAGTTGCGGGAATATTACAAACTTTTTTTTTTTTGCACAAAGTTGTCACTAAATGATATATTGCTCACACATGCTATGGGCATATGTGAAATGACACCCCAAAATACATTCTGCTGCTTCTCCTGAGTACAGGGATACCACATGTGTGGGACTTTTTGGGAGCCTAGCCGCGTACGGGACCCCGAAATCCAAGCACCGCCTTCAGGATTTCTAAGGGCATAATTTTTTTATTTTACTCCTCACTACCTATCACTACCTATCACAGTTTTGACGGCCATAAAATGCCAAGATGGCACAAAACCCCCCCAAATGACCCCATTTTGGAAAGTAGACACCCCAATGAAACTGCTGATGGGTATGTTGAGCCCATTGAATATTTATTTTTTTTGTCCTAAGGGATTGAATAATGACTAAAAAAAAAAAAAAAATTTACAAAAAGTTGTCACTAAATGATATATTGCTCACACATGCCATGGTTATATGTGGAATTGCACCCCAAAATATATTCCGCTACTTCTCCCGAGTACGGGGATACCACATGTGTGGGACTTTTTGGGAGTCTAGTCGTGCACGGCATCCCGAAAACCAATCCCCACCTTCAGGATTTCTAAGGGTGCAAATTTTTGATTTCACCCCTCACTACCTATCACAGTTTCGAAGGCCATAAAAAGCCAAAATAGCACAAAACCCCCCAAAATGACCCCATTTTGGAAAGTAGACACCCCAAGCTATTTACTGAGAGGCATGTTGAGTCCATGGAATATTTTATATTTTGCCACAAGTTGCGGGAATATTACAAACTTTTTTTTTTTTGCACAAAGTTGTCACTAAATGATATATTGCTCACACATGCTATGGGCATATGTGAAATGACACCCCAAAATACATTCTGCTGCTTCTCCTGAGTACAGGGATACCACATGTGTGGGACTTTTTGGGAGCCTAGCCGCGTACGGGACCCCGAAATCCAAGCACCGCCTTCAGGATTTCTAAGGGCATATTTTTTTTATTTTACTCCTCACTACCTATCACTACCTATCCCAGTTTTGACGGCCATAAAATGCCAAGATGGCACAAAACCCCCCCAAATGACCCCATTTTGGAAAGTAGACACCCCAAGGAAACTGCTGATGGGAATGTTGAGCCCATTGAATATTTATTTTTTTTGTCCTAAGGGATTGAATAATGACAAAAAAAAAAAAATGTACAAAAAGTTGTCACTAAATGATATATTGCTCACACATGCCATGGTTATATGTGGAATTGCACCCCAAAATATATTCCGCTACTTCTCCCGAGTACGGGGATACCACATGTGTGGGACTTTTTGGGAGTCTAGTCGCGCACGGCATCCCGAAAACCAATCACCACCTTCAGGATTTCTAAGGGTGCAAATTTTTGATTTCACCCCTCACTACCTATCACAGTTTCGAAGGCCATAAAAAGCCAAAATAGCACAAAACCCCCCAAAATGACCCCATTTTGGAAAGTAGACACCCCAAGCTATTTACTGAGAGGCATGTTGAGTCCATGGAATATTTTATATTTTGCCACAAGTTGCGGGAATATTACAAACTTTTTTTTTTTGCACAAAGTTGTCACTAAATGATATATTGCTCACACATGCTATGGGCATATGTGAAATGACACCCCAAAATACATTCTGCTGCTTCTCCTGAGTACAGGGATACCACATGTGTGGGACTTTTTGGGAGCCTAGCCGCGTACGGGACCCCGAAATCCAAGCACCGCCTTCAGGATTTCTAAGGGCATAATTTTTTTATTTTACTCCTCACTACCTATCACTACCTATCACAGTTTTGACGGCCATAAAATGCCAAGATGGCACAAAACCCCCCCAAATGACCCCATTTTGGAAAGTAGACACCCCAAGGAAACTGCTGATGGGTATGTTGAGCCCATTGAATATTTATTTTTTTTGTCCTAAGGGATTGAATAATGACAAAAAAAAAAAAAATGTACAAAAAGTTGTCACTAAATGATATATTGCTCACACATGCCATGGTTATATGTGGAATTGCACCCCAAAATATATTCAGCTACTTCTCCCGAGTATGGGGATACCACATGTGTGGGACTTTTTGGGAGTCTAGTCGCGTACGGCACCCCGAAAACCAATCACCACCTTCAGGATTTCTAAGGGTGCAAAGGCCATAAAATGCCAAAATAGCACAAAACCCCCCCAAATTACCCCATTTTGGAAAGTAGACACCCCAAGCTATTTACTGAGAGTCATGTTGTCTGAACGAAAAAAAAGAGATTGATCGGTGGGTATGCCCACCATTAGATACCTCCCTTCATCCACCCACTTCTAATGATGGACATACATGCACCATTTATATATGCCGAAGCATGGGGGCATCCTCCCGCAAAAAAGTTATGCCGCGTACATACGTTCAAACTTTTCCATGGGCAAGCCCCCTGTCGGAATTTTGACCGTATGTACGCGACATTAGGAGCAAAATCGCTCCTCCACCCCTTATGCCCCCATGCTTCGGCATATATGCTCTTTTTTAACTGTGGTGGTGAAATCACCGCCTACAGCACTGGAGTCACGGCTTTATGTATCGTGGGAGCAAACGCTGTTGCTGTCAAGATAAATAAATCCGCGCTGCAGCTGAATGGCGTACCTGCTAAGCAAATTATGGTTAACGTTAAAACAAAGTAACATCCCAGTAAAACCTTACCATACCATACCTGCAAAGCAATTGCCAAAAAAAACAGTAAAAAATAAAACATTTTTTAACACAACCTGTGCCTAAAATATATATATGCCGAAGCATGGGGGCATCCTCCCGCAAAAAAGTTATGCTGCGTACATATGTTCAAACTTTTCCACGGGCAAGCCCTCCGTCGGAATTTTGACCGTATGTACGCGGCATTGGGAGCAAAATCACTCCTCCACCCCTTATGCCCCCATGCTTCGGCATATATGCTCTTTTTTAACTGTGGTGGTGAAATCACCGCCTACAGCACTGGAGTCACGGCTTTATGTATCGTGGGAGCAAACGCTGTTGCTGTCAAGATAAATAAATCCGCGCTGCAGCTGAATGGCGTACCTGCTAAGCAAATTATGGTTAACGTTAAAACAAAGTAACATCCCAGTAAAACCTTACCATACCATACCTGCAAAGCAATTGAAAAAAAAAACAGTAAAAAATAAAACATTTTTTAACACAACCTGTGCCTAAAATATATATATGCCGAAGCATGGGGGCATCCTCCCGCAAAAAAGTTATGCTGCGTACATACGTTCAAACTTTTCCACGGGCAAGCCCTCCGTCGGAATTTTGACCGTATGTACGCGGCATTAGGAGCAAAATCGCTCCTCCACCCCTTATGCCCCCATGCTTCGGCATATATGCTCTTTTTTAACTGTGGTGGTGAAATCACCTCCTACAGCACTGGAGTCGCGGCTTTATGTATCGTGGGAGCAAACGCTGTTGCTGTCAAGATAAATAAATCCACGCTGCAGCTGAATGGCGTACCTGAAAACATGAAAAATGGTTAACAATAACACAGTAAACAGTAAAGTATAAAAAATTTGAGAGAAGAGAGAGAGAGAGAGAGAGAGAGAGAGAGAGAGAACAATAAAACGACAACTATTTTTGGTTTTTATATTTTATATTTTTTTTGGTTTTTTTATTTTACTTTTTTTTTTTTTTTTTTAATACACTTTTTTTTGAACTGTAAACTGTAACTGTAACGGTTCGGGTCTCTCAAAATGCGATGGCATCTTGGGAGACCCTGTGTAAGTGTGCCTAGCCTGTGAAATGCTGTACCCTACGCTAATACTTCACTAGTTCATGGTAGCGTTCAAAACACTCACCCTGACAAAGACCAAGATTGCCAGGACAGCGTGGACAATAAGAACGGGTGTCACGCCTATATCCGCGCTTGCTACAGACACGACATCTTTTTTGGGGGGCTCGTTGGGTAGGGGTACTCGGGAGGACATAAGAATAATGCCTCTCATGCAGCCGGCTTACTGCATTTGGTTGGGAATGGTGAGGTACAGAACCGTCTGGAAACAGAAGCTCTGTGACAACCTCTCTTTGGAAGAAAAGAAAGGTTAATGTTCCGCCTGAAGTTTTGTATAGCACAAAAGCATTCAGCAAAGCCAATTGAAATAAGTAAGCAGACACTTTTTTGTACCAGCGTCTGGTCTTACGGGAATTTAGATACGGCGCCAACATCTGGTCATTGAGGTCCACCCCTCCCATATTTTTGTTATATTCGTGGACACAGAGGGGTTTCTCCACAATACCAGTCGCCGTAGAAATTTGGACCGTCGTGTCTGCATGAAGGGAGGTAAGAACGAAAACATTCTTATTATGCCTCCACTTCATAGCGAGCAAATTATTACACCGATAGCAGGCTCTCTCCCCCAGCCTAAGACGGGAATCTACAAGCCGCTGGGGAAAGCCCCGGCGATTAGGTCGCACGGTGCCACATGCTCCAATCTGATTATCAAATAAATGACTAAACAGTGGCACGCTGGTGTAATAGTTGTCCACGTACAAGTGGTACCCCTTTCCGAATAAGGGTGACACCAATTTCCACACTATCTTGCCAGCGCTTCCTATGTAATCAGGGCAGTTCTCCGGCTCTACGTAACTATCTTTACCCTCATAAACCATAAAGCTCCATGCATAGCCTGTGGCCCTGTCACAGCACTTATAGAGCTTGACCCCGTATCTGGTACGCTTGTTGGGAATGTACTGTTTGAATGACAAGCGACCAGTAAACTTAACCAGGGACTCATCAACGCAGACAACTTTTTGGGGAGTAAACAAGTCTGCAAAACGTTGGTTGAAGTGGTTTATGAGGGGCCGAATTTTGTAGAGCCGATCGTATTCAGGGTCTCCACGTGGACGACAAAGTTCATTGTCACTGAAGTGCAAGATCTGCTCGTATCGTTTCCTGGACATGGAGTTAGAGAACACGGGCATGTGGTCAGCCGGATGCGTGGACCAATAAGCCCGCATCCGCATAAATTTATGTGTGCCCATGTTGAGGGAAAGGCCCAAAAACGTCTTAAATTCGGAAACCGTAACTGGTTTCCAATCTCTGGCAAGAGACGGCAACTGGGGATTAGCGGCGATGCGTTGACCAGCATATAAATTGGTTTGGTCCACAATAGATCTATAGAGATCTTCCGTGAGATACAGAGAATAAAAATCGAGTGGCGTAAAATCATCTGTATCCACCTGAATACCGGGTTGGGCAGTGAATGGGGGAAGTACGGGTTCTGCAGAAGTGGTGGGCACCCAATTGGGATAGGCGAATTCTGCAGGAAGGGCACTATGGGTACGACGGGCCTGTCTTTTTCTTCTTCTTGGTGGCAGCGGGACACTACTTGTGCTTGCCACCTCGCCAGCTTGAACTGCACTTATGGGACTCGCCACGTCACCACGTGATACTGCAGTGCTGGATGTACGTCCAGGGTGTACTAGGCCGCTGGTGCTTGCCAGTTCACCAAAAGGATGAGCGGCGCTAGTACTGGCTCTATACTCCATACGAGGGACTTGCGGTTCCTGCACCTCAACAACATCAGAAAATCGGGGTCGGGTACGCCTGACAATAGCAGGGACCTCTTCTTCGTCGTCAAAGGCTATCTGACATGGAGGCGCTGTCCTCTACAGGTTCGTATTCTGAGCCTGAATCTGACAGATCAGTGTCTTCCTCTTCACTATCTGTCATGCTCAGAAACGTGTAGGCCTCTTCACTAGTGATCCTTCGCTTTGCCATTTTGGGCTCTAAATTTAGGGGTACAGTAGTGAGACTCACAGGTAAAAAAGCACCTAGCCTGTCAGCGACTGTATAAAACGCTACAAAAAAAAACTGTTAGCGATCGCAGGGATCAGGCCTGACTCTGCGAACGCTGCAGTTATGTGTGTTGTGTTTTGTAAGTGACAGTGATCGATCGATACTGCACTTGGGTGGGCTGGGCTGGGCTGGGCAGAGGGGCAAAACGCAGGTGCTAGCAGGTATCTGGGCTGATCCCGCTAACAATGCGTTTTTTTAGAACCCTAAATTGCTGGGCACGCTAGTATAGATCTGATCAGATCAGATATTGATCTGTTCGGATACTATACCACTAAGGGAGGTGTATGCTTTGCGCGTGGGTGTTAGCGGTGCTGGCACTAACCTAGCACTGCCTGGGGCGACGCAGACCCTTTCTGACCCTAAAACCAAATTTATATCACCCGCCGGGTGATCAGGGGGTTAAACCTTTATTAGGTAATAAATGGCGGGTGCCCTGATGCTATAAAAAGCGAACTACCTAACCAGCGTCACCCGTAACACTTATACGGTGATCACTGGTGAAAGGGTTAACTAAGGGCAATCAGGGGTTAAAACCTTTATTGGGTATTTATATGGGGGTACCTGAAGCTTTATAAAAACCTGACGGGGAACCTAAATAACTAAATAACTAACTGGCTAACCAGCGTCACCAGTGACACTTATGCAGCGATCGCTGGTGAAAGGGTTAACTCTAGGGGCAATCAAAGGGTTAAAACCTTTATTAGGTTATATATCGGGGTACCTAACGGTATAAAAACCTGGCGTTGAACCTAAAAAAAACTAGCTTCCTAGCGGGACCAGTGACACTATTGCAGCGATCAGAAAAACGATCGCTGAGTGACACTGGTAAAAGAGGGTGAAAGGGTTAACTGGGAGGGCAATCAAGGGGTTAAACCTTTATTAGGGGGGGTAGGGGGCTACCCTGGACCTAAAGGGGCCTAACACTAGCTGCCCTGACACTTTTTACAGTCACAACTGACACTAAATGTAGTGATCAATAAATAAACGAACACTGCATTAGTGACACTGTGACTGGGGGGGGGCGGGGGGCCGATCGGGGGGGTGATCGGGGGGTGACTGGGGTGAGCCTGTGTGTACCTATGTGTCAGTGGACTGTTGGTGCACTTACTTGGACGTCTTCACTCCTCGCTGTCCGGTTCAAAAAGACCGCCACGAGGAGTGTGACATCACTTCCTCCTCCTGTGTTTACATTTTCACAGGGGAGGAAGTTCGTCACTGGCCAGGAGCAATCAAGAGGGGATGGGCGGAAACCAACGGCCATCCCCTCATCGCCGATCGCTCCGGCACCGAAAGGGACCGCCGTATCTAGCGGGAGGGGGTCCGATCGGACCCCCCACCCACTAGAAGGCATTCACGTACATTTACGTGATTGTGCCTGCCTGTGCCATTGTGTTGACGTACATTGGCAATACGGCGGTCCTGAAGTGGTTAAAGGAATATTTCACTATTTTTTTCACTTTAATCTTCATTAAAATCAGTGCTCCCGCCAAAACGGCTATTTTTAAAAACATTTTAGGCATTGACCCATGTCCCCTGGGGCAGGAGCCAGGTCCCCAAACCCTCTTTAGGACAGTATCTTGCATATTAGCCATTCAAATTTGCACTTTTTATTTCGAACGTTCGAGTCCCATAGACTTCAATGGGGTTCTAACATTCGTACGAATTTGCGGTCTGTTCGAAGGTTCTGGTGCAAACCGAACCGGGGGGTGTTCAGCTCATCCCTAGTTCCCACAGATACTTTTAATTGCACCCGAATCTTCAGGGTGGTAGATACAGTTAGTGATGATCCAGATGGGTAGGAACACTGTCAGAGAGATCAGGAGGCAAAATGACTTTCCAGAAGTCTGTGGTGAAATAAGCGAGGTCATCTTCTCTGGCCAGACCTGCTTTACCAGGAACCCCTCCTTCATCTGCTTGGACTTCTGCTTGAGGGCCTCCTGTATCCAAGATCTCCTTCCTGCTCTTGGGGCTTTGGGCAACCTTTTTAACTCTGTTGGCATGGATCCAGGACTGGCAATTTTCCACTAGGATGGCTGTTCTGGTCACTGCAACCACTGTGGTAGGAGGTTCAAAGGGATACTCTTGCTTCTTACTTCTGTTCAGCTATTGGACCACCACGCTGTCTCCCACCTTGAAGGGATGAATAGCTTCCTGCGAAGAAAAAGGAAAAGTGCGAGCAACATTTCTCTCAACTGTATCCAATGTTTCAACCAATTTCCTTACATATTCTTCCTGTATTAAGTCAAAATTTCCCCTTTCTATCATTAAATGTGCTCTGGCCCATGGGGTGGGGAAAGGTCGACCTATCAAGGCTTCCAAAGGTGAATACCCTGTTGTCTTGGAGGGGGTGATTCTTATTTCTGCCAGGACTGCTGGGAGGACCTTCTTCCAGTTGGCAAAGGTTCCTCCTGTGGCCTTTCTTATTTTGTCTTTTTTTGTTCTGTTCATTCTTTCTACTATCCCTGAGATTTGAGGGTGGTAGGGAATGTGAAACTTCCATTCTATCTTGAGAGTTTTTACTAAGTCCTGGCAGACCCTTGATACAAATGCAGGTCCATTGTCTGAGTTTATTTGAAGTGGGCATCCCCATCGAGGAATGATTTACTGAATGAGGATCCTCACCACTGTTCGTGCATCTTCTTTTTTGGTTACAAAAAGTTCAACTCATCTTGAGAACATCTTTACAATTACCAAAAGATATTTCTCTTTTGCCTAGTTTGGGCATGTGTGTGAAGTCAATCTGCAAATGTGTAAAAGGAGTTGTTGGATATATCAGGTGTTCATGTTTGGCCTTGTGTGGGTTGTTCCTAATGCATGTGATGCATCTTAATACATAGTCTTTAACCCTCCAGGAAAGTTCTGGAAAATAAAAATCTTTCTCCAATAGTTCACAAGTAGCTTTCCAGCCTCTGTGACCTATTCCATGGTACTGGGAAATAAAAAGTGATGCGCTAGCTACTGGGTGGTGTGAAGTGTGGTGTCGTGCCCCAAAGTGAAAGAAGTGACCATCTGAACCATCATCGCACAGGACGCAAGAGCTCTGAGACACACAGGCATGCCCTGAACCTGCACCGGGACCATCTTTGAGAAAAAGAATAGGGCGCAACTTGCCTTCATGCTCCTGAGCCAGGACACCTGGCAAAGTCTTACAATTTTCCCGTGCAAACAAATGAAACATCTTTCCATAATTAGGGAGTCCGAGCCCTTGAGCCATTACCATAGCATTTTTCAAATTCACAAAAGCATTGCACATTTCATCTGACCATTTTATACAGTCTGGCATGTCTGAACCTGTGGCTTGTCTCAGGAGATTGTCATAGTAGGAACAGTCAGGTATTCATTGGCGGCAGTTACCAATCATACCAGTAAAGGTGAACATGTCTTTCTTAGTAAGTGGGCGGGGCAGACCCACAAGAACCATAGCTCTTTTGTGATTGACTTTCCTTTCTCCTTTTGAGAGTACACAACCAAGATATGCAACCGTTTCCTGACACCATTGCAATTATTTCCTTTGACACTTTGTGACCACTTTCAAAAAGACATTTTAAAAGATCCCTCCCATCCTCCGGGGTGGCCACTGAGTAGAACTGCAGATGAGGAGCCACATACTGCAGCAGGGATGAACAGTGTCCTGGTATCCAAGCTCTAAGTGTAGTTTGGAGGACAATGGAATAGCCTGCAGAGGGGTCTACATAGCCCTGGGGCATTCTACATCATGTTAGCTAGAAAGCAAAGATTGGCTGTGTCTCCTCACTCACAGGGATGGAAATAAAAATGCATTCAATAAATAAATCACATTAAGATACTCTGCATCCTGTGGTATGGCAGTAAGTGTTGATGACACATTAGGCACTACTGGGGCAATCGTACCATTAGGCTATTGATGGCCCTTAGGTCTTGTACAATCCTATAGTCACCATTTGCCTTCTTACTGGGTTAATGTTAGGGCAAGACAATTTCCCTCTTGGTTGTCTCTGTGTGTAACCCCCTTTGTCCTTGCCCCCTCCCTCTCTTTTTATCAAAGTTTCCCCTTTGATTTCCTGAGAAATCATTTTGATAATGTGTCTGCACTGGTGTTTGCTTAAGGATGTCAAAAAATCCTGCAGCACCCTTCGTTGTCAGAAATCAGTTATTGTGCTTGTAGCCCACTCTGATATTTGCTGTGTGTCCTCATTCGATGAGGTCTTTAGCTCTTGATCTGGTTGTGGAATGTAAGGGGGAGGAGGCGGGCGCATGGTACAGGCATAGAGAGCGTTGATTTAACCCTTAAATCCACCATCTCATGTCTCTGTTAAACCCATCGTGGACAATGTTAGGGCTAGGATGCTATAGGGAGCCTCGGTCCACCCGGGGATCTCCACAGCATGTTTATTTTGTATCCTTCTTTTTCTTTTTAAACATTCTGACTTTTATTTCTTCTACTTTTTTTTTTTCCTTGGCAAAATGCCAATAAGCACTCCTTATGGCCAGAGGTTCCCCTGATCACAAGCAAGCTTTGTGCATTATTACTTTTCTTATTTTTAGAACCAAACAATTTTTATTTATATTTAAAAATTTTGGCAGAGTGCCAACAGGTTCAAACAGTACTTTCAATTGCTGTAGTACCAATGCCACAAACAGTTCCCCACTATCTATTACGGTCAGTGAGATATTAGCACTTGAATCCTGTTGGCAAAAAGCCAAATGTCCAAATTTTGCACCTGACTTCCCCTGTGCAAGAGATGTCACTAGCAAAAATTATTATTCAAATAGCATGTTTTGATCAAATGTTAGCCTCAGAGTATACTACCGACTATGCCAATTTATGTATTACCTTAACAACGCGCTATTAACAATGCTATTACGCTCACTATCTCATACATTAGAGTCAAAGCATTCACATGTAAATCATTAAGAGTAAACATAAATACATCACCGGATACTGTAGCATCACTCTACTTTTCGATTGGGGAACTTCCATCAATCACAAAAAGGAGCAGGGAGTTCACCGCAAGACACCTCTGTCACCTTTTATTTACGTCCCATTATAACACAGTGCAGTGGAAGGCATCGTCTTAGCTTACAACGCTGACAAATTCCACACACACAGTTAACAAATCATCTTATAAACGTCTACGGCGATAGATAAGGTAAGCAAAGAGATTGGGTATTATCCGGCACACCTTTTTCTTATAATTACAGTACTGTATAAATCATTTTCCTACAAACCTCTCAGAGTCTGGGAAAGCCCCCCCCCCCCCCGGGCTTTCTCCCTGTTCACACGGAACAAGTGCTGCTTCTTAAAGCAGTCTTATTAACCACTTCAGCCCCGGACCAATTAACAGCCTAAGGACCAGAGGTCTTTTTACAATTTCGCACTGCACTGCTTTAACTGGTAATTGCGCAGTCATGCAATGTTGTACCCAAACGAAATTTGCATCCTTTTCTTCCCACAAATAGAGATTTCTTTTGGTGGTATTTGATTGCCTCTGCGATTTTTATTTTTTGCGATATAAATGGAAAAAGACCGAAAATTTTGAGAAAAAAATATATTTTCTACTTTTTGTTATAAGAAAAATTGAATAAACTAAATTTTAGTCATACATTTAGGGCAAAATGTATTCGGCCACATCTTTAGTAAAAAAAAAAGTCAATAAGCGTATATTTTTTGGTTTGCACAAAAGTTATAGCGTCTACAAACTAGAGTACATTTTCTGGAATTTACACAGCTTTTAATTTATGACCGCCTATCTAATTTCTTGAGGTGCTAAAATGGCAGGGCAGTACAAACCCCCCCCCCAAATGACCCCATTTTGGAAAGTAGACACCCCAAGGAAATTTCTGAGAGGCATGTTGAGCCCATTTTTTTTTTTGTCCCAAGTGATTGAATAATGACACAAAAAAAAAAAAAGTTTACAAAAAGTTGTCACTAAATGATATATTGCTCACACATGCCATAGTTATATGTGGAATTGCACCCCAAAATATATTCTGCTGCTTCTCCTGAGTACGGGGATACCACATATGTGGGACTTTTTGGGAGTCTAGCCGCGTACGGCACCCCGAAATCCAATCACTGCCTTCAGGATTTCTAAGGGTGCAAATTTTTGATTTCACTCCTCACTACCTATCACAGTTTCGAAGGCCATAAAATGCCAAAATAACACAAAACCCCCCCCAAATGACCCAATTTTGGAAAGTAGACACCCCAAGCTATTTACTGAGAGGCATGTTGAGTCTATGAAATATTTAATATTTTGCCACAAGTTGCAGGAATATTAATATTTTTTTTTTTTTTGCACAAAGTTGTCACTAAATGATATATTGCTCACACATGCTATGGGCATAAGTCAAATTACACCCCAAAATAAATTCTGCTGCTTCTCCCGAGTACGGGGATACCACATGTGGTGGACTTTTTGGGAGCCTAGCCACGTACTGGACCCCGAAAACCAAGCACTGCCATCCGGATTTAAATATAAAACGCTACCAAAAAAACTGTTAGCGATCGCAGGGATCAGGCCTGACTCTGCGATCGCTGTAGTTATGTGTTTAGTGTTTTGTAAGTGACAGTGATCAATCGATACTGCACTTGGGTGGGCTGGGTGGAGGGGCAAAACGCAGGTGCTAGCAGGTATCTGGGCTGATCCCGCTAACAATGCGTTTTTTTGGAACCCTAAACTGCTGGGGACGCTAGTATAGATCTGATCAGATCAGATATTGATCTGTTCAGATTCTATACCACTACGGGAGGTGTATGCTTTGCGCGTGGGTGTTAGCGGTACTGGCACTAACCTAGCGCTGCCTGGGGCGACACAGACCCTGACCGTAAAACCTAATTGATATCACCCGCCGGGTGATCAGGGGGTTAAACCTTTATTGGGTAATAAATGGTGGGTGCCCTAATGCTATAAAAAGCTAACTAACCAGAGTCACCCGTAACACTTATACGGTGATCACTGGTGAAAGGGTTAACTAGGGGCAATCAAGGGGTTCCAATTTTTATTAGGTAGTATATGGGGGTCCCTGGCGCTATATAAAAACCTGACGGGGAACCTAAATAACTAACTGGCTAACCAGCGTCACCAGTGACACTTATACAGTGATCGCTGGTGAAAGGGTTAACTAGGGGCAATCAGGGGGTTAAAACCATTATTGGGTAGTATATGGGGGTACCTAGCGCTATAAAAACCTGGCGGTGAACCTAAAAAAATAACTAGCTACCTAGCGACACTAGTGACACTAATGCAGCGATCAGAAAAATGATCGCTTAGTGACACTGGCAAAAGGGGGTGAAAGGGTTAACTAGGGGCAATCAGGGGGTTAAAACCATTATTGGGTAGTATATCGGGGTACCTAGCGCTATAAAAACCTGGCGGTGAACCTAAAAAAAGAACTAGCTACCTAGCGACACTAGCGAAACTAATGCAGCGATCAGAAAAATGATCGCTTAGTGACACTGGCAAAAAGGGGTGAAAGGGTTAACTAGGGGCAATCAGGGGGTTAAAACCGTTATTGGGTAGTATATCGGGGTACCTAGCGCTATAAAAACCTGGCAGTGAACCTAAAAAAATAACTAGCTACCTAGCGACACTAGCGACACTAATGCAGCGATCAGAAAAATGATCGCTTAGTGACACTGGCAAAAGGGGGTAAAAGGGTTAACTAGGGGCAATCAGGGGGTTAAAACCATTATTGGGTAGTATATCAGGGTACCTAGCGCTATAAAAACCTGGCGGTGAACTTAAAAAAATAACTAGCTACCTAGCGACACTAATGCAGCGATCAGAAAAATTATCGCTTAGTGACACTGGCAAAAGGGGATGAAAGGGTTAATTATGGGCAATCAGGGGGTTAAAACCATTATTGGGTAGTATATCAGGGTACCTAGCGCTATAAAAACCTGGCGGTGAACTTAAAAAAATAACTAGCTACCTAGCGACACTAATGCAGCGATCAGAAAAATGATCGCTTAGTGACACTGGCAAAAGGGGATGAAAGGGTTAATTAGGGGCAATCAGGGGGTTAAAACCATTATTGGGTAGTATATCTGGGTACCTAGCGCTATAAAAACCTGGCGGTGAACCTAAAAAAATAACTAGCTACCTAGCGACACTAGCGACACTAATGCAGTGATCAGAAAAATGATCGCTTAGTGACACTGGCAAAAGGGGGTGAAAGATTAACTCTAAGGGCAATCAGGGGGTTTAATCTTTATTGGGGGGTGTTAGGGGGCTACCCTGGACCTAACACTAACTGCCCTGACACTTTTTACTTTTACAACTAAATAAATAAATCAGTAAATCAGTAAATAAATGATCACTGCAATCAGTGACACTGTGACTGGGGGGAGGGGGCGGGGGGACATCGGGGGGCGATCGGGGGGTGATCGGGGGGGGGTTGTGTGCCTATGTGTTCGTTAGTGTCAGTGTAGTGTTTGGTGCAGACTTACTGTGTCCTCTCCTCGTAGCCCGGTCAATAAGACCGCCCCGAGGAGAATGACATCACTTCCTCCTTGCCTGTGTATACAATACACAGTGGGAGGAAGCTTCTCATTCGACAGGAGCTATCGAGAGGGGATGGCCAGAAACCAATGGCCATCCCCTCATCCCGGATCGCTCCTGAAGCGAACCGGACCGCCGCATCCAGCGGGAGGGGGTCCGATCGGACCCCCCACCCGCTGGAAGCCAAGCATGTACATGTACGTGCTTGTGCCTGTACATGCCATTGCAATGACGTACATTGGCATGTGGCGGTCCTTAAGTGGTTAAATGGACTTCTCAGAGCCCAAAAGCCCCCCCAGGGCTTTTATCCCTGTTCACCTGGAACAAGTGCTGCTTTTTAAAGCAGTCTTATTAAATGGACTTTTCAGAGCCCATAAAGCCCACCCAGGGCTTTTCTCACCGTTAACTCAGAACAGGCTTTTTTACTGCTTCTCAGAGCAATTAACTTATCATCGAGGTCTGAAAACAACTTCTACATAAATTACAGGCCTCTTTAAAGGAAACGACTACTAAATAGGTGTCACGGTGAGAGAAGATACATATATCAATTCAACTCACCATATAGACATATATTATAATCGACCCCGGACCGAGACCCCAATCTGAAAGGAATGTCGATTGTCTAGAGGTTGTTGAACCCTTCAGTCATCTCTGGTAAGATGTGACGATCAATCCCCACACAGGCCTGTGAGATTAGCCCATTGAGACAATGACACAAAACAACAAAGTCTCTCCGAGCAAATCTAATCTTTATTTTTGGTGTGAATATTTAAAGGGGGCTTTCAGAAAGTACCGCCCCCTGTAAAACGTGTCATACAAATTATCCAATCATATACAAGTAGAATCTATGAAACTAGTGATTCCTCAAAATCATGTGCTTTCCATGAAACTAAACAACAAAAGAAGATAACAGTAATATGAGAAACGAAACTAGATTAGAAAAACTTGAGCATACCTATTTGTGAAGTGGATGTTAGAGAGACACAAAATGGAAACCGAATTTCTTAAAGAATGAAAGCAGTTAAGCTAAATATCCCTTCAGCTATGTTTTTGTAAATTTAGTTTTTCTAAGACCATAGTTGGGTCTTAATTTCAGTAAATTATGGTCTTGGCATCAGTTTAGCTGGACTGTACTATGTTCTGCCTGGTCATAGGTGTAGGTATCACTTATGACAGGCATTGGAACACAGTCTGGTTGGACGCATTGGGTATCAATCTCTCTCTCGAAACCAATCAGCGAATGCATTGTCTCGCTGTGTATTCAGGGAAAGGGTACTTAAGGTCCTGAGATCATGTGGTTCTGGGTTCCGGCCCAGAAGTATGTCCTGACTCTGTGGTCCTGGTCCTCCGGACGAGACCCCCAGAGGCCCTCATGGCCTGGGGTGCGGATCCATCCATTTCCGAGTCTCGGGGCTGGCTAGCCCGAGGCACAGTAACTGGAAGGAGGGTTCCAAGGTGGTCCGATGCCGTCTCTGGTTTTGAGAGGCCTAGCAACTGAAAACGCAGCCAGGGGAGGACTCTTCAGAAGAGGGCCCCGCATGAGGCTGGCTGCTCGGTAAGAGCCTGGAAGCTAAGATAAAAGGACACCAAGTGAATCCGCATTTTTACGGTATCGCCGGACCGGCTGCAAGATACTGGTACCGTAAGACAGTTCCTAATTTCATCCTTCAGTTACAACTAAGTTCTGTGAGAGACTTTACTTGTTCTATTCTAAAGTTCTACAACCAAGTCTGTGGCAGAGAATTTGCTAAGTTTAAATCTCCTGTCGGCTGCTAAATTCACTAAAGGGGATTTATCCGATAGTTGAAATATCCAGTTGCGGATGGCTATTCCCTGGATCACTTAGAGAGAGACATTCCAAGTGTCAGCAGTTCCAAGAGTACCTGAGCTTTACTACCCATTCCCTCTATTCCCTACTGAAAGATTGTATTCTGTTTAACGTTTTTTTTGCAAATAAAAATTCCCAAAGGTATTCAAGTGTTGGTTTCTACAGTTTATTGGGCCATCAACCTCGGGAACCCCTAGACGAGCAACGGGATGGAGATGGTAAGGGTAAGCCCAGCAAAACCAGCCGCTCCTTCGGGGTCAGTGCTACAAATAGATGCAGTGAATGGGTAATGGTACCTGACTGGAAAACATTTGTAGTGAACACAAAAATTAACCAGGCAGCCTCTCGCACTTATGCTTTATTGGAATAAAGGAAAGAAATCCCAACTGGCTTTCAAAGGGATAGATTATAGCTACCAAGTGATCTTGGAGTTTAGCTTGCATAGCCAAGCATTCCGAACAGGCACTCAGAAAGTTCAATAGCATCAGATTCAGGAGTACCAGCTACTGCTCCCACCCCATCCTCAGGGTTCCCCCTTGCTTCATTATTTAGCAATATGGGAAGGCTAGCAGAAACCCTAGTTCATAATTCAGCGGCATCCAACAATTATGGGTATTACAAGTTGAGGTTTTATTCTGCAAAAGTCCCAGTGATATCAGGCAAATAATATTTTCGGACCTGGATACATCAAGTGGTCCAGGCTGTGGAAGAGTAGAAAGTTGTTGACACAGTCAAGAGGTAGATTTTAACCACTTGCCACCAGCGCTATAGCCAAAAGATGGCTACAGCATGGGCTTAAATTTCCTGGAAGGGCATATATGGAGGTTCTCGCCCTTTACTAAGTGATCAACTGTCAGCCAATGACAACTGATCACAGAAATAAACAGATGGCGGTTATCGTATTTTTCTTCACATCTTCTGTTAGAGGGAATAGAGGGACATTAGTCCCCTTAGCGCCCGCATGTGCTGCTAATCAGTGCCATCTATCAGTGCCCACCAGTGCCACCTATCAGTGCTGTCAATCAGTGCCTCATCATCAGTGCTGCCTATAAAAGATGCCTACCAGTGCCTATCATTCCCCTTCAGTGCTACCTATCAGTGCCACCTCTTTGTGCTGCCTATCAGTGCCACCCATCAGTGCAGCCTCACCAGTGCCTCCTGATCATTGCCCACCAGTGCAACCTATCTGAGCCCATTGGTGCCACCTATTAGTGTAGCCTCATCGGTGCCATCGGTGAAGCCTCATCAGCGTACATCAGTGAAGGAGAAAAATTACCTGTTTGCAAAATGTTATAAAAAAAATATGAAAAACTTTTTGTTTTTTGTTTACAATTTTTGGTCTTTTTTTGTTTTTTAGCAAAAAATAAAAAACCCAGTGGTGATATTATATACTAGAAAAAGAAAGCTCTATTTATATGGAAAAAAAAATGATGGGTACAGTATTGCATGACCCAGCAATTGTCATTCAAAATGTGAGAGCACTGAAAGCTGAAAATTGGCCTTGGCAGGAAGGGGGTATAAGTGCCCAGTATACAAGGGGTTTTTTGAGAGTCTAAGAACTCCTGTTTAAGTGTTTATGATGTTGTCTAATACTTAAAAAAAGACAAGCCAGGCTGTATGGCTACTGAGTGTCTAGAAGCCTTGCAAGAGATTTACGGGAGAGTGGAAGACTGGTCCAAATTGGTTTATATGTTCTCACACACCTATTAAAATGAGGAAGAGGAAATGTCTGTCTATGTAATACGACTAGACGAGATTCTATACCATTTCAATCAGAAAGGCAGTATGGAGCCAGGCAACACAAGTAAGGCTTTGTTGAAGCAGAATCTTAAAAGGGCACTCCCATTAGGGGGCCAGGGGCCAGAATGAGTCATTAACCCACTCCAAATTGATTAAAATTATTCAAGAAGAAGAGGTTCTGTGTAAGGCTAAATGCATCTGTTGTGGAGATGGCAACTGTGGGGACAGTGGAGATGAAGTCCAGAATAGCCGCTTTAAAAAGACACAGATGATGGAGTTAATGACTTTGCTGTCTGCCAGGATTGTTACACCTTTGGGGGAGAATGCTCCTATCTACTCAGAGACATCACAGAATGCTACAATTGAAAAAACATCCGGATCATTGGTCTGCTATAAGTATGGGGGCATTAGTCACTACTACCATGATTGTCCCAGCCCACCAAGGTTACAAAGAGAAAATTGCAAGCTGGTGTGAAACTTCACAGGGCCCCGGTGGAGGAGTCCAACTGTGTCAGTTTTCTCCAGTTCTTAGATTCAAAACAAAGGGTTGGTGAGGCCCAAACCTTTGTGTCAAGTCTCTTCTAAAGCCTTGATTAGTTTGCCCAAATTACCTTCAGATTCAGGCCTCAGATAATAGGAGATCAATGCAGACCAAAGACAATAGTATTGGCCCAGATGGCAAAAGAACAGCCATGAAAACAAAAGAGGCGCTTAAACTCAATTAGCAGAACACATCAACGCAGCTCCTCCAAGCAAGTCCACTGACTATTTGGTGGGTACTTCTCCTATTGTGCCTGCTCAGATGGAAGGTGTATACACCAAAGCTCTTCTGGACTCTGGGGTTCAAGTGACCATAATCTCCTGTGACTTCTATGACAAACGCCTGAACCACCTGCCCCTACGGAAAATTAGAAGATCTAAAGGAACTAAGAAAATTCCCTATGATGGGTACCTTACAGTCAAACCTGAATTTGGTCCCCCAATGATAGCACAGCCAGAGACTTCTGACACATAGATCATCATGTGTCTCAGCCCTCTAGGGGCTTATCGGAGTTTCAGGATAGTGTGGACGAACACTGACTTGGTCCAACTGTTATTCCCCATACTTCAGAAAGTGATGCCATCCCTGAAATTGTACATCCCATGCTGTTGTCAGTGTACCAGCATTCAGTTCAAGAGCAGAAGGCCCCAGCTGAAAGAGTAAGGCCGCGTACACACGGGCGGACTGTTCGCCCAACTTTGTCCGCTGAACAGTGTTTGGGCGGACAGTCCGCTCGTGTGTGGGCTTTCAGCGGACAGTTTCAGCGGACAGTTTGAGGGACAAGGTTTTTCGGAAATTCCGTAAAACTGTCCGCTGAAACCTTGTTTCAGCGAACAGTCCGCTCGTGTGTAGGCTTGTTCGTCAAACAAAGTTGCGCGCATGCTCAGAAAGGATTTTCACGCCGAAAGCTATAATGCAGTGTATAGGACGTCGTATTTTTCGTCCCGTCGTACGTGCCGTTCACGTCATCGCGCACGGTTTCAGCAAACTGTTCGTACGTCGTGTGTGGCCATGTCCGTCCATGCTAAGTTTGAGCGGACTGTTTGCCGAAACTGTTGGACGGACAAAGTTGGGCGAACAGTCCGCGCGTGTGTACGCGGCCTTAGAAAGCTATGGAAGTTTGACGAAACTAAAAGGTCTTGCAGGCAGTTGAAGTAATCTGGAGAACCCATGGAAAAGTTCATGTCAGTGTACACTATATCAGTGTTTTTCAACCTTTTATGGTGAAATAATTTCCTAAGTATCCCTGTCTCGACAAAAATTATTTCTATTGTTTGGGTGTTATGGTTTCTGTGTGTGTGTAATGTCAGCATGTGTTTGTAATGATTTCTGTGTGTTTTGTGATGGTTTTTGTTCGTGTGAAATATCAGAAATACACATAATCCCAAATTAACATAATGACACCCACATATACAATCCCAAATTAACACATTGACACCCACACAATCCCAAACAAACACACTCTCAGACACACAAATACCCACAAAATCCCAAATTAACAGACTGGCAGACATACATAACCCCAAATTAACACACTGGTAGACATACACACCCAATCCCAAATTTACACACTGGTGGACACACACACAATCCAAAATTAACACACTTGGAAGCATACACAAACACAATCCCAAATTAGCACACTTGCAGACACACATATAATCCTAAATTAACACACTGGCAGACACACAAACACACACAAAATTCCAATTTAACACACTTGCAGACGCACGCACATAATACAAAATTAACACACAGGTAGACACATGCACGCACATGAAGCCTACCAGTACAGTGCCCACCAAATGCAACCTACCAGTGCAGTGTCCATCAAATGCAGCCTCATCAGTACGGTGCCCACCAAATGCAGCCCAATCAGTGCAGTGCCAACCAAATGCAACCTTATCAGTGTAGTGCCCACCAAATGCAGCCTCATCAGTGCAGTGCCAACCAACAGCATCATTATCAGTGCAGTGACAACCAAATGCAACCTCATCAGTGCAGTGTCCATCAAATAAAACATTATCAGTGCAGTGCCCATCAAATGTAGTTTAATCAGTATAGTTCCCACCAAAAGAAGCCTCATCAGTGCAGTACCCACCAAATAAAGTCTCATCAGTGCAGTGTCCATCAAATGCAGCCTCATCAGGGCAAAGTGCCTACCAAATGCAGCCTCGTCAATGCAGTGCTCACCAAATGCAACCTTATCAGTGCAGTGCCCACCAAATGCAGGCACATCAGTGCAGTGCCCACCCAATGCAGCCTATCAGTGCAGTGCCCACTAAATGCAGCCTCATCAGTGCAGTGCCAACCAAATGCAGCCTCATCAGTGTAGTGTCCACCAAATGCAGCCTACCAGTGCTTGGAAGGCAACCTAAAGGCTTACAGGTACAGGTCCATACAGGTACCCTGAGGATAGGGTGTCCCATCACAACTGGATCTTCCCCAGCTCGGTTACTAGAGACTACTGGGGTTTATCTGACACTCAGAGATAACACCTGGGCCAGGACAAGATTCAGTTGGAACTCTGCCCTTCCCCAGAAGACCACTACTGCTGGGGCTGTAATAGCAGATGCATCTCTCATGTTCAAAGTGGGTATCTGGATCCCCCGGCCTTGGCACAACAGGATCTTAAACCAAACATACAACCCATTCAAGCCACACAACAATGGCATACCTCCCAACTGTCCCTGATTTCGAGGGACTGTCCCTGATTTGGAGAAAAGTCCCTCTGTCCCTCATTTTAGTCTGATCGTCATAGTTGTACATAAAATGCACTTTTTATCTTTTAAAAAGTGTTTCTCAGTGTTAAATCTTTCATCCAAATTCTAAATTGCTGCATTAGTAAATTTTAAGAGCCAATATAAAGGAATAGTAGTGGTAAAAAAAACACTTGTGGATTTAATTAACCTTTTTTGTTGGTTAATTCTCCTTTAAGGGGGTGTGGCGGGGGGCATGTCCTATGCCTACTTACGTTTGCTAGTAGGTGTCCCTCATTTCCATCTCAAAATGTTGGGAGGTATGCAATGGGAATTCAGAAGCCTCAGACACATCAGCAGGCAGGAGCTTAACCTAGTCTACAGAGTCCAGCTGGGCAGCGGTCCAGGAATCTGCATAGTCCAGCTGAGTAGCAGACAGCAAGTTACCAAAGGTAGGCTTGGCAGCAGACCAAACATCAGAGATGGGCTTGGAAACAAGCAGCAGGTCACCAGCAGGAGGCTTGTGACCAGTGCTGATGTTCTACTAAAGCCGCGTACACACGGGCGGACTGTCTGGCCAACTTAGTCTGTCAGACAATCCGACAATCCGTCAGACAATACATTGTACCCCATACTCATTCACATAGGGTGGGAGGCCGGTATCCGGGGGCCCCCTTATTAAAGGGGGCTCCCGGATTCCGATAAGCTCCCCGCCCGCAGACCCCGACAACCAACGGCCAGGGTTGTCGGGAAGAGGCCCTTGTCCTCATCAACATGGGGACAAGGTGCTTTGGGGCACGCGGCCTGGTACGGTTTAGGAGGGGGGGGGGGGCGCTCGCTCTCCCCCCTTTCCTGGCCGGCCGGGTAGCGTGCTCGGACAAGGGTCTGTTGTGGACTTGGGGGTGACCCCCACGCCGATTTTTTTCGGCGTTGGGGTTCCCCTTTAAGTCCATACCAGGCGGCGGGGCCAGCGACGTCTCCTTCGCGGGCCCCGCCTACCTGGATGCCCGCTCGAAATGAGCGGACTTTTCACCGGGCGGGAAAAGTCCGCTCATTTCAAAAGTACGGCGGACTGGCATACACACGGGCGGATTGTCCGCCGAAATGCGAGTCCGACGGACAGTATTACGGAAATTCCGAAATACTTAGTCCGCCAGACTGCACGCTGATAAAGTCCGCTGAAGCCCACACACGAGCGGACTGTCCGCTGAAATGTGTTTCGGCGGACTAAGTTGGCCAGACAGTCCGCCCGTGTGAACGCGGCTTAAGAAGAGCCATTGAGACTCCTAAGGAAGAGTGAACCCAGAACTCAACTGAGAAGGAATACAAACTTTGTGTCAAGGAATGGAATACAGAGCCAGAGAGGCAACAGGGGCACTGTGGCCTGTACAGTGTAAATCAGTGGTTTGTTTTTGTGGCTGGAGCCCCCTGGAGCTGTGTGCAAGCAGCCTATGTTATGATATGGAGACACAGCAGCTGTGCGAACACAGCCACAGTTTGTAATTTGACAGGTACATGGGTGCAGGTGTATGCCCCCAAACAAGCAGTGCACATTCAGGGCTACTCACCCACACCAGACAAATTAGGAGCTGCGGCTGCGTTCATACAGCTGCAGTGTCCAACTGCTACCCCAGATACCGCTACCCAGGGGTCAAGTCCTGGAGAAAAAAGTGTGGGAACTCCCACCCAAGATCCACTCCCGCACAAAAAAAAAGAAAAAAATAGGACATTGGGGCACATCAAGGCACGGGGCACATCAGGGCATGGGACACATCAGGCCACATGGCACATCAGGGCACGGGGCACATTATGGCACATCAGGGCACGGGCACATCAGGGCACGGGGCACATCAGGGCATGGGGCACATAGCACATCAGGGCATGGGACACATCGGGGCACATTATGGGGCACATCAGGGCACATTAAGTGGCACATTGGGGCACATAGCACATCAGGGCACATTATGGGGCACATAGCACATCAGGGCACATAGCACATAAGGGCATGGGGCACATCAGGGCATGGGGCACATCAGGCCACATGGCACATCAGGGTATGGGGGAAACGTTGGCACATTATGGCACATCAGGGCACATTATGGGGCACATAGCACATCAGGGCACATAACACATAAGGGTGTGGGGCACATCAGGCCACATGGCACATCAGGGCACAGGGCACATCAGGGCATGGGGCACATCAGGGATCATTATGGCACATTATGGGGCACATAGCACATCAGGGCATATTATGGGGCACATAGCACATCAGGGCACTGGGCACATTGGGGCATGGGGCACATCAGGCCACATGGCACATCAGGGCATGGGGAAACGTTGGCACATAGGGGCACATTATGGCACATCAGGGCACATTATGGGTCACATAGCACATCAGGGCACCTTATGGCACATCAGGGCACATCAGGGCACATAGCACATAAGGGCACGGGGCACATCAGGCCACATGGCACATCAGGGCACATGGCACATCAGGGCATGGGGCACATCAGGGCACATTATGGGGCACAGTGGGGCACATAGGACATCAGGGCAGGGGGCACATTACGGCAGGGGGCACATCAGGGCACATAATGGGGCACATAGGACATCAGGGCAGGGGGCACATTACGGCATGGGGCACATCAGGGCACATAATGGGGCACATAGGACATCAGGGCAGGGGGCACATTACAGCATGAGGCACATCAGGGCACATAATGGGGCACAGTGGGGCACATAGGACATCAGGGCAGGGGGCACATTACAGCATGGGGCACATCAGGGCACATAATGGGCTACAGTGGGGCACATAGGACATCAGGGCAGGGGGCACATTACGGCATGGGGCACATCAGGATACATAATGGGGCACAGTGGGGCACATAGGACATCAGGGCAGGGGGCACATTTGGGCATGGGGCCCATAGCACACCAGGGGGCACATTATAGGGCATATTGTCATCTTACTAGCCAGTATGCAGAGTAGCACAGGAAGCGTTTGGCTGTAGTAAGTTCTCCCTCACTTCACTCAGCGCTGTTCGCTCCTGGGTGGCCCCTCCTCTCTTCTCGTCGGTCCCCATTGGCTTGTGACATCATCTGGGATAGACCATAGACGTGAAGAGAGGAGGGGCCACCGGGGAGCGAACAGCACTGTGTGAAGTGAGGGAGAACTTACTACAGCCAAACACTTCCTGCGCTACTCTGCATACATCTCATTCGGGCGGCTCTAGTCCTGCAAAGGGAACGGCGTTCCCGCTGTGAAAATAGTGCAGGGACGCCGTTCCCACGCGTTCCCGCAGGACTCGAGCCCTGCCTCTACCCCATCAGCTGAATACACTGATTGGACCTTCAATGCTAATGCTATAGCCTGTAATGCTAATCAAGTGGAGAAAATCCAAGAGGATGGTTGTACAAAACTTGATCGGTAGATCGACTTCTGTACACCCACAGTGCCCAGACATGGATCAAACGGATGGGGCGGTGTCACATGGCTTTATGTCACATGGGTTGGTGTCACATGGTGACCCCGCCCCCTTACGATGTCATAGTCCCCATGTGACATCAACCCATGTGACCAACCCATGTGACATAAAGCCATGTGACACCGCCCCTTGTCCCTATATAAGTGGCCGCGCAGTGCGTCCCTGGCATTCCAGCCGGAGAGATCGTCGAGGCAACATCTCCTGGAGAAGAAGAAGAAGAAGAACAGAAGGCGGCGGCGGCGGCTACAGAAGACCGGGCCACCGCCTGTAAAAGAGCTATAAGAAGGCGCGGTGGCCCGGCAGAAGAACCGAAGAGGGGGACAAGACCCCCAAAGTCGGGAGAAGAGGCCGGCGTCGAGGAAGAAAGCCGGACTCCTCCGCTAGCAAAAGAGCTACAAGAAGATAGCGGAGGAGTCCGGCGAGAAGACCCCCGAAGACGGAAGACCCCCGGAGCTGTGCAATAAAGTATTCTATCTCGTGTGTTGTGTTTTTTTTTGCACTTTTATTTTACAGGTGAATGGGTAGGGGTACATTGTACCCCATACTCATTCACATAGGGTGGGGGGCCGGTATCCGGGGGCCCCCTTATTAAAAGGGGCTCCCGGATTCCGATAAGCCCCCCGCCCGCAGACCCCAACAACCAACGGCCAGGGTTGTCGGGAAGAGGCCCTTGTCCTCATCAACATGGGGACAAGGTGCTTTGGGGCACGCGGCCTGGTACGGTTTAGGAGGGGGGGGTGCTCGCTCTCCCCCCTTTCCTGGCCGGCCGGGTAGCGTGCTCGGACAAGGGTCTGTTGTGGACTTGGGGGGGACCCCCACGCCGATTTTTTTTGGCGTTGGGGTTCCCCTTTAAGTCCATACCAGGCGGCGGGGCCAGCAACATCTCCTTCGCGGGCCCCGCCTACCTGGATACCCGCTCGAAATGAGCGGACTTTTCCGGGCGGGAAAAGTCCGCTCATTTCAAAAGTACGGCGGACTGGCATACACACGGGCGGATTGTCCGCCGAAATGCGAGTCCGACGGACAGTATTACGGAAATTCCGAAATACTTAGTCCGCCAGACTGCACGCTGAAAAAGTCAGCTGAAGCCCACACATGAGCGGACTGTCCGCTGAAATGTGTTTCGGCGGACTAAGTTGGCCAGACAGTCCGCCCGTGTGTACGCGGCTTAAGAAGAGCCTTTGAGACTCCTAAGGAAGAGTGAACCCAGAACTCAACTGAGAAGGAATACAAACTTTGTGTCAAGGAATGGAATACAGAGCCAGAGAGGCAACAGGGCACTGTGGCCTGTACAGTGTAAATCAGTGGTTTGTTTTTGTGGCTGGAGCCCCCTGGAGCTGTGTGCAAGCAGCCTATGTTATGAAATGGAGACTCAGCAGCTGTGTGAACACAGCCACAGTTTGTAATTTGACAGGTACATGGGTGCAGGTGTATGCCCCCAAACAAGCAGTGCACATTCAGGGCTACTCACCCACACCAGACAAATTAGGAGCTGCGGCTGCGTTCATACAGCTGCAGTGTCCAACTGCTACCCCAGATACCACTACCCAGGGGTCAAGTCCTGGAGAAAAAAGTGTGGGAACTCCCACCCAAGATCCACTCCCGCACAAAAAAAAAGAAAAAAATAGGACATTGGGGCACATCAAGGCACGGGGCACATCAGGGCATGGGACACATCAGGCCACATGGCACATCAGGGCATGGGGCACATTATGGCACATCAGGGCACGGGCACATCAGGGCACGGGGCACATCAGGGCATGGGGCACATAGCACATCAGGGCATGGGACACATCGGGGCACATTATGGGGCACATCAGGGCACATTAAGTGGCACATTGGGGCACATAGCACATCAGGGCACATTATGGGGCACATAGCACATCAGGGCACATAGCACATAAGGGCATGGGGCACATCAGGGCATGGGGCACATCAGGCCACATGGCACATCAGGGTATGGGGGAAACGTTGGCACATTATGGCACATCAGGGCACATTATGGGGCACATAGCACATCAGGGCACATAACACATAAGGGTGTGGGGCACATCAGGCCACATGGCACATCAGGGCACAGGGCACATCAGGGCATGGGGCACATCAGGGATCATTATGGCACATTATGGGGCACATAGCACATCAGGGCATATTATGGGGCACATAGCACATCAGGGCACTGGGCACATTGGGGCATGGGGCACATCAGGCCACATGGCACATCAGGGCATGGGGAAACGTTGGCACATAGGGGCACATTATGGCACATCAGGGCACATTATGGGTCACATAGCACATCAGGGCACCTTATGGCACATCAGGGCACATCAGGGCACATAGCACATAAGGGCACGGGGCACATCAGGCCACATGGCACATCAGGGCACATGGCACATCAGGGCATGGGGCACATCAGGGCACATTATGGGGCACAGTGGGGCACATAGGACATCAGGGCAGGGGGCACATTACGGCAGGGGGCACATCAGGGCACATAATGGGGCACATAGGACATCAGGGCAGGGGGCACATTACGGCATGGGGCACATCAGGGCACATAATGGGGCACATAGGACATCAGGGCAGGGGGCACATTACAGCATGAGGCACATCAGGGCACATAATGGGGCACAGTGGGGCACATAGGACATCAGGGCAGGGGGCACATTACAGCATGGGGCACATCAGGGCACATAATAGGCTACAGTGGGGCACATAGGACATCAGGGCAGGGGGCACATTACGGCATGGGGCACATCAGGATACATAATGGGGCACAGTGGGGCACATAGGACATCAGGGCAGGGGGCACATTTGGGCATGGGGCCCATAGCACACCAGGGGGCACATTATAGGGCATATTGTCATCTTACTAGCCAGTATGCAGAGTAGCACAGGAAGCGTTTGGCTGTAGTAAGTTCTCCCTCACTTCACTCAGCGCTGTTCGCTCCTGGGTGGCCCCTCCTCTCTTCTCGTCGGTCCCCATTGGCTTGTGACATCATCTGGGATAGACCATAGACGTGAAGAGAGGAGGGGCCACCGGGGAGCGAACAGCACTGTGTGAAGTGAGGGAGAACTTACTACAGCCAAACACTTCCTGCGCTACTCTGCATACATCTCATTCGGGCGGCTCTAGTCCTGCAAAGGGAACGGCGTTCCCGCTGTGAAAATAGTGCAGGGACGCCGTTCCCACGCGTTCCCGCAGGACTCGAGCCCTGCCTCTACCCCATCAGCTGAATACACTGATTGGACCTTCAATGCTAATGCTATAGCCTGTAATGCTAATCAAGTGGAGAAAATCCAAGAGGATGGTTGTACAAAACTTGATCGGTAGATCGACTTCTGTACACCCACAGTGCCCAGACATGGATCAAACGGATGGGGCGGTGTCACATGGCTTTATGTCACATGGGTTGGTGTCACATGGTGACCCAGCCCCCTTACGATGTCATAGTCCCCATGTGACATCAACCCATGTGACCAACCCATGTGACATAAAGCCATGTGACACCGCCCCTTGTCCCTATATAAGTGGCCGCGCAGTGCGTCCCTGGCATTCCAGCCGGAGAGATCGTCGAGGCAACATCTCCTGGAGAAGAAGAAGAAGAAGAACAGAAGGCGGCGGCGGCGGCGGCTACAGAAGACCGGGCCACCGCCTGTAAAAGAGCTATAAGAAGGCGCGGTGGCCCGGCAGAAGAACCGAAGAGGGGGACAAGACCCCCAAAGTCGGGAGAAGAGGCCGGCGTCGAGGAAGAAAGCCGGACTCCTCCGCTAGCAAAAGAGCTACAAGAAGATAGCGGAGGAGTCCGACGAGAAGACCCCCGAAGACGGAAGACCCCCGGAGCTGTGCAATAAAGTATTTTATCTCGTGTGTTGTGTTTTTTTTTGCACTTTTATTTTACAGGTGAATGGGTAGGGGTACATTGTACCCCATACTCATTCACATAGGGTGGGGGGCCGGTATCCGGGGGCCCCCTTATTAAAAGGGGCTCCCGGATTCCGATAAGCCCCCCGCCCGCAGACCCCGACAACCAACGGCCAGGGTTGTCGGGAAGAGGCCCTTGTCCTCATCAACATGGGGACAAGGTGCTTTGGGGCACGCGGCCTGGTACGGTTTAGGAGGGGGGGGTGCTCGCTCTCCCCCCTTTCCTGGCTGGCCGGGTAGCGTGCTCGGACAAGGGTCTGTTGTGGACTTGGGGGGGACCCCCACGCCGATTTTTTTTGGCGTTGGGGTTCCCCTTTAAGTCCATACCAGGCGGCGGGGCCAGCGACATCTCCTTCGCGGGCCCCGCCTACCTGGATACCCGCTCGAAATGAGCGGACTTTTCCGGGCGGGAAAAGTCCGCTCATTTCAAAAGTACGGCGGACTGGCATACACACGGGCGGATTGTCCGCCGAAATGCGAGTCCGACGGACAGTATTACGGAAATTCCGAAATACTTAGTCCGCCAGACTGCACGCTGAAAAAGTCAGCTGAAGCCCACACATGAGCGGACTGTCCGCTGAAATGTGTTTCGGCGGACTAAGTTGGCCAGACAGTCCGCCCGTGTGTACGCGGCTTAAGAAGAGCCTTTGAGACTCCTAAGGAAGAGTGAACCCAGAACTCAACTGAGAAGGAATACAAACTTTGTGTCAAGGAATGGAATACAGAGCCAGAGAGGCAACGGGGCACTGTGGCCTGTACAGTGTAAATCAGTGGTTTGTTTTTGTGGCTGGAGCCCCCTGGAGCTGTGTGCAAGCAGCCTATGTTATGAAATGGAGACTCAGCAGCTGTGCGAACACAGCCACAGTTTGTAATTTGACAGGTACATGGGTGCAGGTGTATGCCCCCAAACAAGCAGTGCACATTCAGGGCTACTCACCCACACCAGACAAATTAGGAGCTGCGGCTGCGTTCATACAGCTGCAGTGTCCAACTGCTACCCCAGATACCACTACCCAGGGGTCAAGTCCTGGAGAAAAAAGTGTGGGAACTCCCACCCAAGATCCACTCCCGCACAAAAAAAAAGAAAAAAATAGGACATTGGGGCACATCAAGGCACGGGGCACATCAGGGCATGGGACACATCAGGCCACATGGCACATCAGGGCACGGGGCACATTATGGCACATCAGGGCACGGGCACATCAGGGCACGGGCACATCAGGGCATGGGGCACATAGCACATCAGGGCATGGGACACATCGGGGCACATTATGGGGCACATCAGGGCCCATTAAGTGGCACATTGGGGCACATAGCACATCAGGGCACATTATGGGGCACATAGCACATCAGGGCACATAGCACATAAGGGCATGGGGCACATCAGGGCATGGGGCACATCAGGCCACATGGCACATCAGGGTATGGGGGAAACGTTGGCACATTATGGCACATCAGGGCACATTATGGGGCACATAGCACATCAGGGCACATAACACATAAGGGTGTGGGGCACATCAGGCCACATGGCACATCAGGGCACAGGGCACATCAGGGCATGGGGCACATCAGGGATCATTATGGCACATTATGGGGCACATAGCACATCAGGGCATATTATGGGGCACATAGCACATCAGGGCACTGGGCACATTGGGGCATGGGGCACATCAGGCCACATGGCACATCAGGGCATGGGGAAACGTTGGCACATAGGGGCACATTATGGCACATCAGGGCACATTATGGGTCACATAGCACATCAGGGCACCTTATGGCACATCAGGGCACATCAGGGCACATAGCACATAAGGGCACGGGGCACATCAGGCCACATGGCACATCAGGGCACATGGCACATCAGGGCATGGGGCACATCAGGGCACATTATGGGGCACAGTGGGGCACATAGGACATCAGGGCAGGGGGCACATTACGGCATGGGGCACATCAGGTCACATAATGGGGCACATAGGACATCAGGGCAGGGGGCACATTACGGCATGGGGCACATCAGGGCACATAATGGGGCACATAGGACATCAGGGCAGGGGGCACATTACAGCATGAGGCACATCAGGGCACATAATGGGGCACAGTGGGGCACATAGGACATCAGGGCAGGGGGCACATTACAGCATGGGGCACATCAGGGCACATAATGGGCTACAGTGGGGCACATAGGACATCAGGGCAGGGGGCACATTACGGCATGGGGCACATCAGGGCACATAATGGGGCACAGTGGGGCACATAGGACATCAGGGCAGGGGGCACATTTGGGCATGGGGCACATAGCACACCAGGGGGCACATTATAGGGCATATTGTCATCTTACTAGCCAGTATGCAGAGTAGCACAGGAAGCGTTTGGCTGTAGTAAGTTCTCCCTCACTTCACTCAGCGCTGTTCGCTCCTGGGTGGCCCCTCCTCTCTTCTCGTCGGTCCCCATTGGCTTGTGACATCATCTGGGATAGACCATAGACGTGAAGAGAGGAGGGGCCACCGGGGAGCGAACAGCACTGTGTGAAGTGAGGGAGAACTTACTACAGCCAAACACTTCCTGCGATACTCTGCATACATCTCATTCGGGCGGCTCTAGTCCTGCAAAGGGAACGGCGTTCCCGCTGTGAAAATAGTGCAGGGACGCCGTTCCCACGCGTTCCCGCAGGACTCGAGCCCTGCCGCTACCCCATCAGCTGAATACACTGATTGGACCTTCAATGCTAATGCTATAGCCTGTAATGCTAATCAAGTGGAGAAAATCCAAGAGGATGGTTGTACAAAACTTGATCGGTAGATCGACTTCTGTACACCCACAGTGCCCAGACATGGATCAAACTTCTGCCTGTCCCAGCTGAACCAGACAAATTATGATCCATGTGTGGCCAGCTTTAGAGTTCTAAGCAGATCAGGATACTCTGTTGGAGGTGTATTCTTGCATATGGTGAGTGACCTGCAGTTCCAGTATCTTTTTTTTGTCACATGGGCACTTCCTATAGCTTTGACAGGTCTCTCCATCTTACTCAGGATACTCTCATTTACAAACCAACCTTCCCACCTTATGCAGGCAGCTTGATTCAAGTGCATGTGCATGGGCTTTTCCCCTTATAAAACCCAAAAATCAGACCAAAGATTAAATTTCATGTGCTGTAGACTGTGAGAGGGTCACTCTTATTAAGTAGGCAGGAAGTGGAATGCATACATTAAAGAGGAGAGCCAGATGACCCGTCCCTCGGCTCTCGGGTCCCGGCGCCGCCATTTCAACTAAGGGAAACAGGCAGTGGAGCCTTGTGGCTTCACTGCCCATTTCCTACTGTGCATGCGCGAGTCGCGCAGTGCTTTGTGAATGGGGCGTGCTGTGTTCTGGGACACACGGTTCCCAGAACACACAGCGCCCCATTACCCAGAAGACGCCACACGGAGGAGAGAAGAGCAAAGATCACCGCGGAGGAGGAAGAGGCAGATTAGGACGATATGCCTAGCAACAGGCATTTCTGGTAAGTTTAAAAAAAAAAATCATTTTTTTTCAGATTTTTTGCTAATTTTTAAAGTATTTTTGTTTTTCAGGGTGACCCTCCACTTTAAGGTATTACAGTGCAGGAAACTGCTGTTCTGTCTTCTTTTGGTGTTTACTGTCATTTCTATTTTTAAACTGCAAGTTGCATTTTACATTAGCATCTTAGACTGACCAGTATGACCACAATATCTATGTGAGCTTACACAAGACTTTGAAAGAAGGCCATAAAGTTCACAGTTTTGTCATATTGACGTTGATAACATTATGAGACCTTTGCCTAGGTAAAGTACGTGTTTAACCATATTTTTTTTTCTTGCTTTATTTCCTTATTTGGGAGTCTATTGCATTTTAACATTTTTTTGAAGTTGAAATATTGAAATATACAGTATATATATACATACACACACAGTATCTCACAAAAGTGAGTACACCCCTCACATTTTTGTAAATATTTTATTATATCTTTGCATATGACAACACTGAAGAAATTACACTTTGCTTCAATGTAAAGTAGTGAGTGTACAGCTTGTATAACAGTGTAAATTTCATATCCCCTCAAAATAACTCAACACACAGCCATTAATGTCTAAATCGCTGGCAACGAAAGTGAGTGCACCCCTAAGTGAAAATGTCCAATTTGGGCCCAATTAGCCATTTTCCCTCCCCAGTGACTCATGACGAGGTTTGGATGAGAGGGTTTTGATGAGAGTGTTGTAATAGGTTTGTTTAGCAGTGTGGAGGCAGGAGTTGTATTTGAAAAGGGCAGATTTGTAGAGGGTAAAGTCTTGCAGGGACTTAGATTTATGCCACGCTCGCTCAAGAGCACGGCTGTGTCTCTTAAGACTTCTGGTGTCGTCTGTTTGCCAGGGTTGTGGCAGACGGGGCCTTTTTCTGCGTGTAGAAAGGGGAGCAAGTATGTCTAGGGAGGATGACAGCGTGTTGTTGTAGATGGAAGTGGTTAGGTCTGGGCAGGACAGGGGTGCGATTTTGTCATAAAGGCCATCAGTAGCGGAATGAAGAAAGCACGGGTTGAGGTCGCAAAAGGTTTCTACGGGTAGTGGTTTGTAGGTTGGCAGCATGGGATGTAGGAAACAAGGAGAGAGTGAAAAGGATAAGGTTGTGATCAGAGAGAGGAAAGGGTGTGTTAGAGAAATTGCAGGGAGTGCAGCGATGGGAGAATACGAGGTCGAGTGTGTTACCGTTGGAGTGAGTGGTGGTTGAGTAGTTTAGAAATGGTAGCAGTATTAACATTGATTGGAATGTTAAAGTCACCTAGGATGATAGCAGGTACTTCAGATGAGATAAAATAGGGTAGCCATGCAGAGAAGTCATCCAGAAAGTGTGACACTGGTCCAGGAGGTTGATAAATAACTGCAACCCTCAGAAAAAATGGAGAGAAAAGACGAATGCAGTGCAGTCCAAGATGACCACTGGTTTGCTAAAGAAGCTGAGGTGATGGACTGGCCAAGCATGTCTTCAGACCTAAACCCTATTGAGCATTTGTGGGGCATCCTCAAATGGAAGGGGGAGGAGCGTTAGGTCTCTAACATCCACCAGCTCCGTGATGTCGCATGGAGGTGTGGAAGAGGACTCCAGTGGCAATCTGTGAAGCTCTGGTGAACTCCATGGCCAAGAGGGTTAAGGCAGTGCTGGAAGATAATCGTGGCCACACAAAATATTGACACTTTTGGCCCACTTGGACATTTCACTTCGGGGTGTACTCAATTTTGTTGCCAGTGGTTTAGACATGAATGGTTGTATGTTGAGTTATTTTGAGTGGACAGCAAACTTACACTTTACATTGTAGCAAAGTGTCATATCTTCAGTGTTTTCACATGAAAAGATATAATAAAATATTTACAAAAATGTGAGGGGTGTACTCACTTTTGTGAGATATTGTATATACTGTACAGTTGTGCTCATAAATTTACATACCCTGGCAGAATTTATGATTTCTTGCCCATTTTTCAGAGAATATGAATGATAACATAAAAACATTTCTTTCACTTATGGTTAGTGTCTGGCTGAAGCCTTTTATTATCAATCAACTGTGTTTAATTTAGGGATGAGCTCGATGTTTGGACATTTTCACTTAGGGGTGCACTCGCTTTTGTTGCCATCGGTTTAGTAGATATTAATGGCTGTGTGTTTAGTTATTTTGAGAGGACAGCAAATGTACACTGTTGTGCCGTGTACACACGGGCGGACTTTTCGATAGCAAAGTTCCGACGGAACGAATCCATCAGACAGTTCGACCGCGCGTGGGCTTCATTGGACCTTTGCTGTCGAAAAATCAGACAGACTTTAGATTTAGAACATGTTTCAAATCTTTTCCGCCTGACTCGAGTGCGGTCGAAAAATCTGTTCATCTGTATGATAGTCCGACGGACGAAAACCGGCGCTAGGGCAACTATTGGCTACTGGCTATGAACTTCCTTATTCTAGTCCAGTTGTACGTCATCATGGTCAAATCCGTCAGACTTTGGTGTGATTGTGTGTAGACAAGTCCGATTTGACTGAAGTCCGTCGAAAAGTCTGACGGCATTCAGTCCATCGAAAAGTCTGGTCGTGTGTACACAGCTTTATACAAGCTGTCCACTCACTACTTTACATTGTAGCAAAGTGTCATATCTTCAGTGTTTTCACATGAAAAGATATAATAAAGTGTTTACAAAAATGCGAGGGCTGTGCTCACTTTTGTAAGATAATATATAATATATATATATATATATATATATATATATATATATATATATATATATATATATATATATTACACACTTGTCTCTAACTAGTGTAATTGGGTTTTTGATCTGTCTTCACTTAAGCTTTCAAGGTGATAAGAATGCCACTCCATTGCCATTTTTTTAGGCTATATTTAGCTACTTTGTGTTTTTTTCCGGTTATGGTATGAAGTGTGTTCCTGCCCTACTGCAATCAGCTAGTGAAATAGTTAAGCACATACATGTAGCCAGGAGGTGCCTATTATGCCTGCAATTCAGAGACATTTTGGTGCTGTGTTATTACCGTGGGGTTGGCTCCCTCTAGTGTTTGCTGGACTCTATGGGGGTTATTTACAAAAGCCGAATCCACTTTGCACTGCAAGTGCACTTGGAAGTGCACTCGCTCTGAATCTAAGGGGTAGATCTGAAATGAGTGGAAGCTATGCTGATTTATTTTTTTATTTTTTATTTTTTTATTTAAGACAGAAAGAAAGACCAGTCCACAAAGACCTCATTAACAAAAATAACGCTTCAACAGTGTTACATTCAAATACACATCATTACAGATGAGATTACCTCCCGTTCAGAATGTTAAGAAGGTGTCGGTGTGCGGGATATTGTATGTGGGACCTTAGCGGGTCTGTCCAGCAGATGTGAGTTGGTATGGCTGGAAAATGGAAGTGTTGAGTTCCCTTAGTCTCCCCTTTGGAATTTCTCTAATTTCTTGTATGTATAGTAAGAAATCAGATAAAGGACAGACCCCGTCAGGGTTGAAAGAATAGGGCAAAGCCCCTAGGTGCAGGGAGATAAGAAAGGAGTGTGGGGTGGGAGCGTAGGAGGTAATGGGAAAGTGGGATTGGTAGATGTTGTGTCTTTGAGCCTATAATCGTGTGTCCAACCCCTCTATGCCACGTCGCCCTTCTCGGACACACTCAAAGTCAGCATCCAAGGTAGGCACGGGCTCGGATGCGTCAATTGGACAAGTTGTTAGTCAGTCCCTCTGAGGCTTTGTCCCTCCTCAGAGTATCTAAAGATGTTCCAAGGCTGCCATGTCTGGGAGTATGTTTCTTGTCTGTGTTGATTAGTGAGGATCAAGTCCTCCATACGGCTGATCTCGTCCACTTTTTGCAGCCATTGGGCAACCATCGGTGGGTGGGGGGACTTCCAGTTTAGTGGAATGCAGGCCTTGGCCGCGTCCAAGAGATGTCTGATCACAGACTTTTTGTAGGCTCGTGCTGGTATGTCTGTCGCATGTAGAAGAAAGTAGGCTGGTTCGTCAGGCACTGTCCGGTCTGTGAATGTTTGGGTGATACGTCGGACTTCCCCCCAGAAGTTCTGTAGTCGGGGGCATGACCAGAAAATGTGCAGGAAGGTGCCCTCTTCTGTCTGACATCGCCAGCATCTGTCTGAGGCCAATGGAAAGAGTTTGTGCAAGAGTGTCAGGGTTCTGTACCAGCAGGTCAGGATTTTATAGTTTGTTTCCTGTGTTTTGGAGCAGAGGGAGGATTTATGAGTAAATTTGATTATGTATTGTTTTTTGTTGTCATTGAAATGAGAGTCAAGGTCCCTCTCCCATTTGGTGAGGGATTGGGGTTGGTAGTCCTTCGGAGGTTCATTCAGAATGGCATAAGTCAGGGAGAGGGTATGCGTGAGGCCACCAGTTGCTGTACAGAGCTCTTCCAGAGTGGTGATGGGTTGTTGTGAGTTATTAGGGGGGGCGGGAGACTGTTTAGAAAGTGGCTGAGTTGCAAGGCTCTCATGAAGTCTAGCTTGTATGGGCCGTTGGGGTCTGACAGCTCCGCGTATGTCCGCCACCTGCCCAAGGTGCTGAAGTGGGATGCCTGATATAGTCCTGCCACACGAAGGTCAAGGAACTTCTTATCGTGTAGGCCCGGTTCAAACTGAGGATGACCTATGATGGGCCGCAGTGGGGAGTTGCAAGTTGTGAGGCATGAGTTCGCCATTAGCTGCGAGCATATGTGTCAGGAATCCGCCCGTTCTGCGCGATCGGGTGTCCGTTCGCGCACGCGCGTTCGTGCCGCGGGTCGTCGTGGGCACGCGCGTCTCCAAGCACGAGCGGGTGCACGTCGTTCGGATGTGCGCGCGGCATACGCACGCACGTGTGCGCGTCAGCGCTATTGGCGCCAGTGGCCCTTTTTAAGGGAGCAGCTGCAGTTGTTCTATGCTGTTCGTCTGCAGCTTGTGCCTGAAGAAACCTGTTGATCTGTTTGCTACCAACCTGATACCTGACCCGGCTCCGTCTGACTCTGTTGACCTCTCCTGCTCCGACCCCGGCTTGTTTGACCCTTCTTGGACTGTCTACCTGTTGCCGAACCTCTGCTTGTACCTGACGCCTCTGCCAGTTCCTGCTTGCTCCTGCATCTGTACCTTGCATCCTGAGGAACCTGCCATCCTGTTTCCACGGTCTGCAGTCTTCTCCTAGCTGCCTTCCTGCCACTGCAAGTTCCTGCTCCAGAGGATCTTCTCCTATCCAGTGCCTGCTGCTGCACCTGGCTGGACTCTCCTACCCCGCTGTGCTCCGGTCTCCCTGTTCCCATTCCAGTGAGTCGTAAGAGCGGTCCCCTTCCACTAAGTCAGACTCACCACCTGAAGACCTTAACAGTACGAACAGCCAAAAAAGTCTGAGTCTGCGGAAGGGGCCTCCGCCATGAAGGAGATCTGCTCGCATCTTGCAGCCTTGACTCAAGCAGTGAAGTCCCTTCAGGATGGTTACTCCAGGCTGGAGGAACGTGTGCAACATCTATCTACCTCCGGTCCTCCAATCACCGCTCCTCAGCCTCCTCCTGTTCAGCCTGCCATTCAGCCAGCTGTGATGACGCTTCCACCTGAACCTAGGGTTCCCATTCCAGAGAGGTTTTCCGGGGACCGCTCCAAGTTCCGGGCCTTCCGTAACGCCTGCCAACTATATTTTGCTCTACAGCCTAGGACTTTTTCTCTGGAGGCTACTAAAGTGGGATTCGTTATCTCCCTTCTGCAAGGAGAGCCCCAGTCCTGGGCCCATCACCTCCTGGAGAATGACAGTCCTCTCACCCAGACCCTTGCTACCTTTCTCGAGGGAATGGCCCAGCTCTACGAGGATCCCCAGCGGTCCGCTACCGCAGAATCCGCATTAACCGCGCTCCAGCAGGGCCGGAGGTCGGCAGAAGACTATGTATCAGACTTTAGACGCTGGAGCGCAGATACCCAGTGGAACGAGTCGGCCCTAAGACATCAATTCCGCTTGGGCCTGTCAGAGGGTCTTAAAGATGAGTTGGCCCGTGCTGGAACCCCAGATTCCTTGGAGGACTTAATCACTTCGGCCATTCGGATTGATAGGAGGCTCCGTGAGCGTAGGGCGGAACGCTCCACCCAATCCCAAAGATCAGCTTGGATGCCCGCCAGGACCCCTTCTTCAGCACCCTTCTTCATTCCATCCTCTCAAGGGAGACCTGCCAGTGCCGCCCAAGCATCTGAGGAACCCATGCAGCTCGGGTTACTCCGGCCTACCCTGTCACCTGAAGAGCGAGCCCGCCGCCGGCAGATGAACTTGTGCCTATACTGTGGCGGCCCCGGACATTACGTGGTCAACTGCCCTGTTAAGACACGTAAGTGCCTTTCTTCTGTGTCTCACAACCCTGTAACTCTGCCTTCCAACTCGTTCCATGTCGCTCTTCTGCTCTCATTCCAGCTGCAGGGAAGAATGATTCACGTCAGCGCTATCCTTGATTCAGGGGCCTGCGGCTGTTTCATCGATGCTGCATTCACCAGTCTGCACTCCATCCCCCTTCGGAAGAAACCCCATGAACTTTCCATCTTCCTGGCTGATGGTTCACAAATTAAATCTGGCCGAGTTACCCAGGAGACTATTCCGCTACCCACTACCACTTCCTGCCAACATGCCGAACTGCTAACCTTGGACGTTATCTCATCACCACTTTTCCCTGTGATCTTGGGTATTCCGTGGCTACAGGCACATAACCCCTCCATCGACTGGTCTTCCGGGGAAGTGAGTTTTCTCTCCTCTTACTGCCAGGATCACTGTCTGCCCGGAGCTTCGATACAGCCCAGAACGCTCCTCTGTCTGGATCCAGACCAGGACTTGTGTCAGTTAGTTCCAGAGTCCTACCAAGAGTTTCTGGATGTTTTCAGTAAACGGGGGGCTGATTCTCTTCCCCCACATCGCCCCTACGATTGTCCCATCGAGCTCCTTCCTGGGGCAGAGATCCCATTGTCCGAGAAAGAGAAGGAAGCCCTAAAGGTCTACATCACCGAAAACCTTAAGAAGGGGTTCATCCGCCATTCCACATCTCCTGCCGGTGCCGGAATATTCTTTGTTACAAAGAAGGATCAGACCCTTCGGCCCTGTGTGGACTATCGGGACTTAAATCGAATCACGATTAAGAACCGTTATCCCTTACCACTGATTCCGGAGCTTTTTCAAAAATTAAGGTCAGCTACTATTTTTACTAAGTTGGACTTGAGGGGAGCTTACAATCTGGTCAGGATACGAGCAGGCGACGAATGGAAAACCGCGTTTCGGACTCGTTTTGGGCATTACGAGTACTTATTAATGCCCTTCGGACTTTGCAATGCCCCAGCCACTTTCCAGCACCTGATAAATGATGTTTTCCGAGACTTTCTGGACATCTTCGTCATTGTGTACCTGGACGATATTCTAATCTTTTCCGGGTCCCTAGAACAGCATCGTGGGCACGTCAGCAGAGTGCTGCTCCGGCTCCGGCAACACGGACTTTACGCTAAGGCCGAGAAATGTAAATTTGAGCAGCAGAGTATCCAATTTCTCGGCCTTGAAATCTCTCCAGCAGGCATCAAGATGGACCCGCAAAAGGTTTCTGCTGTTCTCGAATGGCCAGCTCCCACTGATAAGAAGGGAATCCAGCGCTTTGTGGATTTCGCCAATTTTTATAGGAGATTCATAAAGGGGTTCTCGGCCATTATTGCTCCCATCACTCAGCTCACCAAACAAAATATACGTTTTCATTGGGGACCTGAAGCGCAGGCCGCCTTCCAGAGACTCAAGAATCTGTTCACCTCTGCCCCCGTTCTCAGGCACCCGGATCCATCAAGACCCTTTATCCTGGAGGTAGACGCTTCTGAGGTAGCAGTAGGGGCGGTGGTCTCCCAACGTCAAGGTAAAGATGACCTGATGCACCCCGTGGGGTTCTTTTCCCGCAAACTTTCTCCGGCAGAGAGAAATTATGATGTGGGGGACCGAGAGCTACTCGCCATCAAGTCTGCGTTGGAGGAGTGGAGATATCTACTGGAGGGGGCGGTACACCCCGTACTTATCTACACAGACCATAAGAACCTTGAGTACCTCCGTACCGCCAAGCGTCTGAAACCTCGGCAGGCCCGTTGGGCCCTCTTCTTCTCCCGGTTCAGCTTTCATATTACCTACCGCCCCGGGTCAAGAAACATTAAGCCAGATGCGCTTTCCCGCATGTTCGATAGCTCCAAGGACATCGCACCCCCTGATACCATCCTCCCTGCCAACACCTTTTTGCTTGTCCAGCCGGACCTCCTGTCCCTGTTAAAGGGAGCTTCCCTCGTGTCCTCCAGTCCTCCAGGAGTTACGCTTATTTCCAGAGAAGGTCTGCTTTGGAAGGACAACCTAATCTTTGTCCTGGAAGACGTCCGAATAAAGGTCTTGGGCCTCCTCCACGATCACCCTCTCGCCGGGCACTTCGGTGTCCGCAAGACTCTGGAGCTGGTACAGCGCTCCTTCTGGTGGCCAGGCATGAGGAGGTACTGCAAGAAGTATGTGAATTCCTGCCCTGTGTGTAGTCGGAATAAGGTCCCTAGAAACCGGGCCTGGGGTCTGCTTAAACCACTTCCTGTACCCGACCGCCCCTGGCGGATGATTACGATGGACTTCATTGTGGAACTTCCCCCTTCTGAGAACTGTACAGCCATCTTTGTGATCTGTGACCGTTTGTCTAAGATGGCCCATTTCCTACCCTTGAAGGGAACACCCACCGCATCAGAGACGGCTCACATCTTCATCAAGGAGATAGTCAGAGTCAGGCTTCACGGGGTACCTTCCAATATTGTTTCTGATAGAGGGGTGCAATTCACCTCTCGTTTCTGGAGAGCCTTATGTGAGACCCTGAAAATAGAATTGGCCTTGTCCTCCGCCTACCACCCGCAGACCAACGGACAGACGGAACGCACCAACCAAACCCTTGAACAATACATTAGGTGCTTTTCATCTTTTGTTCAGGACGATTGGGATTCCCTCTTACCTTTGGCGGAGTTCGCCTATAACAATGCCAGCCATGCTACCACCGGCCAATCCCCGTTTTTTGCTAATTTTGGTTTTAACCTGTCCTTTCTTCCTGATATTCTTTCAGAATCCCACGTTCCAGTGGTACAGGACACCGTATCTTTTCTGCAGCGGAACAACCAAATCCTCCAAGAAACCATAACCAAGGCTCAGGCGGATAGCAAGAGAAACTTCGATCGGGGAAGAAGGGGAGAACTGATTCTTCAAGTCGGGGACCAGGTATGGCTTTCCACTTCTAACTTGAAATTAGCCTGCCCCTCTAAGAAATTGGCACCCAAATTTCTGGGTCCATTTCCAGTTAAAAGGAGGATCAATGAAGTATCCTATGAACTGTCTTTGCCTGTTTCCATGAAAATTCACCCGGTCTTCCATGTAGCTCTGCTTAAGCCTGCTGTATCTGATCCTTTTCCTGGTAGAGGAACAGGTCCTCCTGATCCTGTGTTGATCGATGGCAATGAGGAATACGAAGTGGAGGCCATTCTGGATTTTAGAAGACGGCATGGACAAGGTCAGTTTTTAATTAAATGGAAGGGTTATGGTCCAGATAATAATTCCTGGGAACCTGCTGCCAACTTACATGCAGATAGATTAATTCAGGCCTTTTTTACTGCACACCCTGAGAAAAGAGTCGTTAGGGGCACCCGGAGGTTGCCCCTTGTGGGGGGGCAATGTCAGGAATCCGCCCGTTCTGCACGATCGGGTGTCCGTTCGCGCACGCGCGTTCGTGCCGCGGGTCGTCGTGGGCACGCGCGTCTCCAAGCACGAGCGGGTGCACGTCGTTTGGATGTGCGCGCAGCATACGCACGCACGTGTGCGCGTTAGCGCTATTGGCGCCAGTGGCCCTTTTTAAGGGAGCAGCTGCAGTTGTTCTATGCTGTTCGTCTGCAGCTTGTGCCTGAAGAAACCTGTTGATCTGTTTGCTACCAACCTGATACCTGACCCGGCTCCGTCTGACTCTGTTGACCTCTCCTGCTCCGACCCCGGCTTGTTTGACCCTTCTTGGACTGTCTACCTGTTGCCGAACCTCTGCTTGTACCTGACGCCTCTGCCAGTTCCTGCTTGCTCCTGCATCTGTACCTTGCATCCTGAGGAACCTGCCATCCTGTTTCCACGGTCTGCAGTCTTCTCCTAGCTGCCTTCCTGCCACTGCAAGTTCCTGCTCCAGAGGATCTTCTCCTATCCAGTGCCTGCTGCTGCACCTGGCTGGACTCTCCTACCCAGCTGTGCTCCGGTCTCCCTGTTCCCATTCCAGTGAGACCAGAACCAGAGTCGTAAGAGCGGTCCCCTTCCACTAAGTCAGACTCACCACCTGAAGACCTTAACAATATGTTAGCCGTGTTGCCTATCAGGGGGTGTTGTTTGATCTTGGGTGGGAGAGTACTGTGGCACCAGGGGATTCCCTGGAGAGGTATGGCGCTTTGGTCCTGTTCCAGTTGCGTCCACAGTTTGATGTCATTATGTCGACACCAATCCATCAGTCTGCTAAGGTGTGTTGCATGATAGTACATGCGGATGTCTGGCAATGCCAGGCCTCCGTGTGTTTTAGGTAGTGAAAGTAATTTCTTATTCAGGCGTGGGTGTTTCCCTGCCCAAAGAAATCGAGTAAATGCAGAGTGGACTTGTTTAAAGTAGTCGGATAGGCAGGGCTTGGATTAGATACAGGAATTTGGGGAGTATGGACATCTTAAGAATGTTGCAGCGACCGAGCCACGAGTGGAGGCCGTTTCCCCATTCATCAAGTAATTTCTGAACAGCTTTCAGTAGCGGGGGGAAATTGAGCTTAAACAGTTGAGATATGGAAGTGGGTATGTAGGTGCCTAAGTACTTCAAGGCTGAGTCAGTCCATTTCAGGTGGAAGCTATCTTTAAGATGCTGAAGTTGGGGCTTCGGTATCCCTATGCTCATAGCCTCTGATTTGGTAAAATTTATTTTCAGGTTCGTGAGATGGCCGTAAATGTCGAACTCCCGTAGGAGGTGTGGTAGGGAGGTTGAGGGGTTTGAAAGGGAGAACATGAGGTCACCCGCACAAGCCGATACTTTGTGACGTGCCGCATTAACTCCTATGCCGGTGATGTCTGGGTTCAATCTTACGTGGCACAGGAAAGGTTCCAGGGTCAGGGCGAATAGCAAGGGTGAGAGGGGGCATCCCTGCCTAGTCCCATTCGTGATTGAGAATGTTTCAGAGAGGACACCGTTCGCCCTTACTCTGGCCGATGGCGCCCTGTAAGCCGCGGCCACCCAATTTAGAATCCTATCTCCCAGGCCTATATATCTCAGTGTCTCGAACATAAAAGACCAGTTTACCCGGTCGAAAGCCTTTTCAACGTCCGTTCCCAGGAATATACATGGCATTTTACTATCGACCGCTACGTGTAGTAGGTTGAGGACTTTAGTGGTGTTGTCCCTAGCCTCTCTGGTTGGGACAAAGCCCACTTGATCCAGGTGTATGAGTTGGGGCAGGTATTGTTGTAATCTGGAGGCCAGGATCTTGGTGTAAATTTTCAGATCAGTGTTTAGGAGGGAAATCGGGCGGTAACTCCCGCATTGGGCCGGGTCTTTACCCTCCCTGGGGATGACAGAGATTTGTGCTTGCAGTGTAGTGTAATGGAAAGCTTTCCCTATTCCTAAACCATTAAATAGTGAGACTAGATGTGGGCCTAGGGTTGGAAGAAGGGCCTTATAGTAAGAGATGGTGAAACCGTCCGGGCCCGGGGCTTTGCCTGGTTTTGCGTTTTTGAGGGCTAAGTGAAGCTCGGGTAATGTGATGGGTTCTTCCAGGGATTCTTGCATCTCCTTTGATAGCGAGGGCATTTGGGAGTATTCTAGATAAGCTGTTGTGGCCGCTGCTGTGGGTGGTGTCGTGGCTAAATTGTACAGGGCGCTATAGTAGGTTTTAAATTCCTGTGTGATCTGTTAGGGTAATGACCTTTTCAGTCCCGCGGTGGTCCTGATGTGTGGGATGTAGGATGCCGCCCTTTGTGTCTGCAGCGTTTGGGCCAGAAGTCGCCCGCATTTGTTGCCCGATTCATATGTTTTCCTACGGCAGATTTGTAGAGCAGCTTTGTTTTTAAATTGCAGGAGGTCGGTAACTTGCGAGCGGATCGCGTTAAGCTCGATCCCAAGCTGTCTGGTCGGGGTAATTTTATGAATCAACTCCAAGGTCTGGAGTTTGGTTAAAAGCATGTCTAATTGTGCAGACCTAGCCTGTTTGAGTCTGGCACCGTGTTTAATAAGAACCCCTCTGATAACGGCTTTGTGGGCTTCCCACACCACCCCTGCGTCACTGTCTTGGGTACCATTGTCATCAAAATAATGTCCCAATTCCTTGACCACATCTGTCAGGACTTCAGGGTTCTGTAGCAGGCTTTCATTAAGTCGCCATTGTGGCCGTTGACTTGTTTGCGTATCAGGTAGGGTGTAGCGCATACTGATCGGGGCGTGATCCGACCATGTAATCGAACCAATGTTAATGTCCTGTATCGCATGGAGTTGTCTGTGGGGGATTAGAAAATAGTCAATGCGTGAGTAGATTTGGTGTGGTAAGGATAGATACCCCTCTAGTCTTGGCTTCAGTGTAATTGGAGTGATAAGCCAAAGGGTAGTGTCTATTCCTAAGTAGCAGGAGTTTATCCTCTCTAAAGTGCGTCTCCTGCAGTAGGACTATGTCTGCCCTGGTGCGGTGCATATCATGGAGTAGCATCCGTAGTTTCTCGGGTGTGTTTAACCCCTTTGCATTAAGGGAGAGCACGTTGAGAATGTCCATGTTGGGGGGGTAGTTTGGGGGTATATAGAGGGTTATATGGTGGGGAGGGGGGGGAGGGTAGTAGTAGTATCAGGATAGGATAGAATATGTGGAGCTAGCTCCGAGAGGAAAAAAATAGAGGAGTTTAGGAAGCTGTCTCAAGGAAGGACAGCAATTGGAGACTATTGTAGCCCTATTGGCTGAGGCGCTCCGCAGGGATTTCCCTGGGTATGGAGCGTGGGCCTATGTGGGGGTGTGGGCAGACGGGGCCGTGAGGTGAGCCCCCAGCCCCCCCCCCCCCGGCAGTCTGCGCGAATGTATCGAGCAGGTATCGGCATGACGAGACATGCAGACTGCAGCCACCAACCATGAGTGAACATTCCGAAAAATATTTATAAACAGGGGTGATGGTTCACAACTAGCAGTCTTACATTAACAAGTTAACTTTAACATGAAACAGAACAGAACAATAGCAGCAAATACAGTGCATTAATAATTAGCATGGAGGCAGTAAAGAGCAATATGCTGTATACAATCGGGCTTAGTACTCATCCCTGTGTCTAGGGGTTTCAATCCCCAGAGCCCCCCACTGGCTGTTTCAGAACATTGGGCTGCGGCAAAGTGTGGCCCCGTTAGTCCCTGGGTGGTCTCGGTGTTCTCACCTGTGGGTGGAGCAGACAGTTATCCCAGGCAGGGCAGGGGGAGGAGGGTCGGCATCGCGTCCATCTGCCAGGTGAAAGAGTATTGGTGCATGTATGCGTACTGCCTAACCACCTCCCCTTGGTTCTTGTTATTCCTCCAAGGTAAGGGTGCTACTCAAAATAAAAGGGGGTAGGGGAGTAGCTCCGACCTGGTTAGAGGTACCTGGGTGTCTGAGCGCCCCCCCTCCCATAAGGCCCCTGTCTCCCATTGTAGCAGGCGTGGTTCGCGTCGGGCACCCCCCTCCCCCCACATCGGGACCGGTCAGCGAGTGTGCTCAAAGTTCTACTCTGTGTCCCTCTGGAGAGATAGCATACTGCTGCTTTCTGTGTGCCTGTATCCCGGGAGTATAGCGTGGGGAGCGGTGCATTCGGATTAGTCCTGGTGTGATCCATGTCCCTGGGGTAGCTCATAAAAGGGTTAGGTATTCCCACCAGATGCTTGGGTGTTAGCTATTTGACTCATCCAGTCTGCCGGGAATGCCACTGACCGTGGGTTCATCTGCCAGTGTTGGGGGTATATACAGGAGTATCTCTCACAGACATTCCCCCCGGGGGAAGTGAAACAGGCCGTTAGGATTCCGCGTGGAGAAGTACCGCGAGAGATCTGTGGCTTGAGATAGTGGGAGGCAACAACATGTGGGGGCAGGTTGCCAGCAAACTTTGTTCGCTCAGTCCGGGGTGGGTCCGATAAAATAGGTGGTGGTGGAACCAACAGGGATGGGTGGCTCAGGGTCTACTCGCGTGCTGCTCCTCCAGACGCAGAACGGTACCTCCGTCTTCCTCTTTGCTGGCGAGGCGGTAGGGGGCCGCGGTATGATGAGGCGCCCGATCTACCCATTTGGCGTTGGAAGATCTGAAGCCAGTCAGGGACTGGTATTGGCTCTGCTTGAAGGAAGCGGAAACATGCCGGCAGGTCCACGGCGGTCAGGAGAGTAAAGGTCCCGGAGTCTCCTCGGAAGGTCATCGAGAGGGGATAGCCCCAGTGGTAGGTAAAGCCGTTGTGTTTAGCTAGATCAAGGAGAGGGCGTAGCAGGGCTCTACATCTGAGAGTTGACCTGGACAGGTCTTGCAGAATCCTGACTTGCGATCCTTCCACCACTATATCACCATGTTCCCATGCGCGCCTCAGGATATCTTCTTTTTGGGTGTAGCGGTGCAATCTGCAGATCTCATCTCGCGGTCTGCTCGGATCGGCGGATCTGGGCCCAGGGCTCTGTGTGCTCTGTCCAGGATGATAGCAGCTTCTGGATCCTCCAGCACAGTACTGAAGATCTCTCTGACCTTCGTGCCCACGTCCTCCCCCTCCGCCGCCTCCGGGATACCACGGAGCCGCAGGTTATTACGGCGGCTCCGGTCCTCGATATCCTCCAGGTGTAGCTGCAGTGCCACAGCGGTTTCTCGGTGTTGATCACGGGATTGTTCCAGCGCCGCCACCCAAACTTACAGCGAGGACACCGCTGTCTCCCCCATCATCATCCGGTCCGCCAGACCGGACACCTCCCCCTCACCTCCTGAATATCTCGCCTGTGGGTCTCATCTAGGCGGAGGATCAGGGCTTCAATTGCTGACTGGGTAGGGAGAGCCTGCAGCATCTCTCTAATGTCTTGGACCAGTACTTGAGTATCTGGTGGTGGGGAGGTTGACATTGTGGCTCATTGGGAGTCAGAAGGGTTGTCCGGGGAGCCGTCAGGGGGTGACTGGGTGTCGGGAGGAAACTCACCAGCGACTGAGGCGTGTGGCTGCAGCGTAGCTCCGCATGTTTGGCTTCTTGGTGTCGCTACTCTGGCGTCGTGTGACTTTCCCTGTTGCTGCTGGAAGTAGTGATGGAGATCTCCCGGAGTCTTGCCCGCTGGGGTCCCCCGTGTTGCTGCTCTGGTTCTGTGCTTTTTAGCCAAGCTCATAACGGTTCAATGTTACTGCCTGCCGGGGAGAGAGGGTTCAGGCCAGGGGCTCATGTAAACTCCAGCCTCAACCAGCCATGACCAGACCGTGACCCCCAGGAGGGCCTGTGCAAGAGGGCGCTACGCCTGCTCTGTAAAGTTGTGAGCAGGCTCTCCAGGCGGGTCCCCGGTCCCGGCGCAGTCTGCAGCACTGGTCTGGCCACTATGCCGAGGTTCCAGTTAGTCAATGGCTCCCCCAAATCCAGCAAATTGGCACCCAAGTCAGGAGGGGTGAAGGAGGGAGCAAGGTAAGGAACTGCCCCAAGTAAACTAGGGGCCGTTGGATGTCTCTATGTGACCCAATCCAGCAGCAGGTCCCTGGCATGCACTGACCGAATAGGGAGTCTGTATGCACCAGCAGCCCCCCTCCCCCCTCGGAAACACAGGTTGGTGCACAGTCTTGTGGGAGTATGAGTTGACAGAGGGAAGGTGAGGGGGAACCAGGGTGGTGTGTAGCAGGCAGAAGCCTGGGTATTGCTGGCCTCAGGATGTCCCCTAGTATTCAGGCAGCTGCAAGAGGCTGCTTTGGGGCTGGGTCAGGTACAGGGCGGCCGTGATGCACTTCCGCCGGGCAGCCCTCTCAGGAAACAGCGGGGACTCACAGGCCTCACTAGGCCCGACTAGGCCGCGTCCTCCGCGGCTGTCTCCAACGCTTAGCGCGGCCACCGGACTGCTCCCGGTGACAGCGTGGTTGGTTGGAGGGGGTGGATGGGTATCTCTTACCCCCGATTTGCCAAATATGTGTCCCCTACGGTAGGCCTCAGGCCGGCAAGATGGCGGCCGCCATAGGTGTCAGGAGGCAGCGCCTCCCGTTCGTCCTCCGATGGATCCGCCGCACAATATCGGCACAGGACCCTGTAGTTAGCAGTGCTGGGCTGGTCGGTGTGTTGGGAAGCCCTTTAGCTCCACCAATAGACTCAGATGGCACCAGATTGATCTCGGGGAAACCGGAGCTGTTCTCAAGCACGTCTGCCGCCGTGCTCACTCGGACACGCCCCCAGCTCTGTTGATTTTATCATCCAATCATGTGGAAATTAAAATGCTGTTTTTTATTTTCCTTGCATGTCCCCCTTGGATCTACGGCGACTTTACTTCCAAGTGCACTTGCAGTGCAAAGTGGATTTGCCTTTAGTAAATAACCTCCTATGTGTCATTTTCTTTTCTTGTGACAAATTTCAGGTCAAAGCAGTTTTAAGAAGTTTTAATGCCAGCAGGACTGATCTGAACTACAATTAACAGAATGCTGAGTGAACAGAACAGACTACTGGGGAAAGATATAAAAGGGCTGGCACAGCCTAGATCTTTATCTTGGTACACCGTTTGACTATGCCAGCAGGAGGTCTGTGTAACAGTGAGCTGCTGTTGATTTTCGGCCTACACAGCAGGGAGCTGTTAAGCTACTCCGAGGGGCTTCTGTGGACAGCATCGCTTCTTCCCTGCAGCGGTTGGGAGGGTGTTCCAGGTCATCCAGAGACACCTGCGCTCAGGGGCGGACTGACCATTCGACCACTCAGGCACTGCCCGAGGGCCCCATGCCACCAAGGGGCCCCATCAGGGTTGCCAGCCTAAATAAAATCAGGGACAGTATGTAAAAATCTGTGTTTTTTTAAAGATCCCAAGATTATAGCTGTCCCATCTCTCCCATACCTTTTCAGTGTGTGTATGTGTATTCTGTGTGTGTAAAATGTGTGTGTATATTGTGTGTCTGTGTGTGTATACTGTATGTGTGTGTGTGTGTGTGTGTATACTGTGTGGTCATAATCTATTGCCTGAGGGCCCCATAATATTCTATTGCCTGGGGGCCCCATAATCTCCTATTGCCCGGGGGCCCCATGAGTTGTCAGTCCGCCCCTGCCTGCGCTTCAGATCCAAGTAGGCCACAGCGTGGTGTGGCGGGCACCATTTCCCAGAGCCAGGATACAGAGAGAGTTAGGCCGCGTACACACGCGGGGACTGTCTGCCGAAACTAAGTTCGTCAAACAGTCCGCTCAAACTTTTGAATGAACGAACACGCCCACACACGGCACTTTTTGAGCGGACAAATACGGCAAACTAAGTTCGTCGTACTAAGTCCGCGCAACTTTTGAAATGAACGGACTCGCCCACACACGAGGCAACAGTCCGCTCATTTCGAGCGCGTGTCAAGGTGGGCAGGGCCGGCGACGGAGACGTCGCGGGCTCCGCCGCCTGGAATGGACTTAAAGGGGAACCCCAACGCCGAAAAAAATCGGCGTGGGGGTCCCCCCAAAGTCCACAACAGACCCTTGTCCGAGCACGCTACCCGGCCGGCCAGGAAAGGGGGGCGAGCGAGCGCCCCCCCCCCCCCCCTGAGCCGTACCAGGCCGCGTGCCCTCAACATGGGGGGTGCCTTGGGGAAGGGGGGGCCGCGCGGCCCCCCCCACCCCAAAGCACCTTGTCCCCATGTTGATGAGGACAAGGGCCTCTTCCCGACAACCCTGGCCGTTGGTTGTGGGGGTCTGCGGGCGGGGGGCTTATCGGAATCCAGGAGCCCCCTTTAATAAGGGGGCCCCCGGATACCGGCCCCCCACCCTATGTGAATGAGTATGGGGTACAATGTACCCCTACCCATTCACCTGTAAAATAAAAGTACCCAAAAAAAAACACAACACACGAGATAAAATATTTTATTGCACAGCTCCGGGGGTCTTCCGTCTTCGGGGGTCTTCTCGCCGGACTCCTCCGCTATCTTCTTGTAGCTCTTTTGCTAGCGGAGGAGTCCGGCTTTCTTCCCCCCCACCGCCGGCCTCTTCTCCCGACTTCGGGGGTCTTGTCCCCCTCTTCGGTTCTTCTGCCGGGCCACCGCGCCTTCTTATAGCTCTTTTACAGGCGGTGGCCCGGTCTTCTGTCGCCGCTGTCGTCGCCGCCGCCTTCCGTTCTTCTTCTTCTTCTTCTTCTTCATCTTCTTCTTCTTCTTCTTCTCCAGGAGATGTTGACACGTCGCTCTCTCTGGCCGGAATGGCAGAGCCGCGCTGAGCGGCCACTTATATAGTGACAATGGGGCGGTGTCACATGGTATATGTCACATGGGTTGGTCACATGGGTTGATGTCACATGGGGACTATGACATCGTAAGGGGGCGGGGTCACCATGTGACCAACCCATGTGACATATACCATGTGACACCGCCCCATTGTCACTATATAAGTGGCCGCGCAGCGCGGCTCTGCCATTCCGGCCGGAGAGAGCGGCGTGTCAACATCTCCTGGAGAAGAAGAAGAAGATGAAGAAGAAGAAGAAGAAGAACGGAAGGCGGCGGCGACGACAGCGGCGACAGAAGACCGGGCCACCGCCTGTAAAAGAGCTATAAGAAGGCGCGGTGGCCCGGCAGAAGAACCGAAGAGGGGGACAAGACCCCCGAAGTCGGGAGAAGAGGCCGGCGGCGGGGAGGAAGAAAGCCGGACTCCTCCGCTAGCAAAAGAGCTACAAGAAGATAGCGGAGGAGTCCGGCGAGAAGACCCCCGAAGACGGAAGACCCCCGGAGCTGTGCAATAAAATATTTTATCTCGTGTGTTGTGTTTTTTTTTGGGTACTTTTATTTTACAGGTGAATGGGTAGGGGTACATTGTACCCCATACTCATTCACATAGGGTGGGGGGCCGGTATCCGGGGGCCCCCTTATTAAAGGGGGCTCCTGGATTCCGATAAGCCCCCCGCCCGCAGACCCCGACAACCAACGGCCAGGGTTGTCGGGAAGAGGCCCTTGTCTTCATCAACATGGGGACAAGGTGCTTTGGGGTGGGGGGGCCGCGCGGCACCCCCTTCCCCAAGGCACCCCCCATGTTGAGGGCACACGGCCTGGTACGGCTCAGGGGGGGGGGGGGCGCTCGCTCGCCCCCCTTTCCTGGCCGGCCGGGTAGCGTGCTCGGACAAGGGTCTGTTGTGGACTTTGGGGGGACCCCCACGCCGATTTTTTTCGGTGTTGGGGTTCCCCTTTAAGTCCATTCCAGGCGGCGGAGCCCGCGACGTCTCCGTCGCGGGCCCCGCCCACCTTGACACGCGCTCGAAATGAGCAGACTTTTCTCCGGGCGGGAACAGTCCGCTCATTTCGAAAGTACAGCGGACTGGCCCACACACGGGCGGACTGTCCGCTCAAACCAAGTTTCAGCGGACAGTTTTTTGGGATTTCCGAAAAACTTTGTTCGTCAAACTGTCCGCTGAAACTGTCCGCTGAAAGCCCACACACGAGCGGACTGTCCGCTGAAACACTGTTCAGCGGACAAAGTTGAGCGAACAGTCCCCGCGTGTGTACGCGGCCTTTCTGATAGAGTCTTCTTCATCACCTACATTGTTGCCAGCTGTAGCTGAGTTCCAGAGTGGTGAGCAGGCATAGCCCATCTTGTTGTTATAAGACACTGTTTTCAGACATCATTCACGCAGTTCAGCTTGGTGGTACTTGTAGTTCCACTGGAAGTCAGTTCTTATGCTATTACGAACACTGAAAGCAGACATCTATGCCTTGTTCCTGTTATTGATTCTTGTAGCTGTGCTCAGGGGCACTGCCCGGGGCCCCAGGCCACTAGGGGTCCCCATCAGGGTTTCCAGCCTCAGTAAAACTAGGGACAGTATATAAAAATCTGTGTTTTTTTTATATCTGTCTCTGAAATGTCCCTTACGGACATCCTTTTGGTCTAAAAATCCAGAGATTATAGCTGCCCCACCTCTCCAGTACCTTCTCAGTCAATAGAAACATGTCTGTGTATACTGTGTGATTGCATACTGTGTGCTTGTGTATACTATGTGGCCCCATATTCTCTGATTGCATGGGGGCCCCATAACCTCCTATTGCCCAGGGGCCCCATGAGTTGTCAGTCCGCCTCTGGCTGTGTTGGATAACACCATTAGGATCATATGAGAGGAAGTTACAATACAACAAGAATACCTTAAAGTTCTGCCAAATTTGTTATACCCTATTATCAAGGATTACCTTGGTTACAATACAACAAGGCTGGCTGAAGACATCTGCATTTCAAGGAATACTCTTTTACCTTTTGTTATCCTTTTCCTCATCTGCTTTAATTTCATTGGACTTCAATTAAAGGAAGCAAGCAAATTTGAATATAATAGTCTGCATATTAGTTTCTTTATGTTGTGCGGGTTTTAATGGCCTATAGGTTGAGGAGACAAAAGGGAGGAGCCTGACACAGAAAATACAGTGCCAGCTCTCTACCTTCCTGCTGACCTGTCCACATAGGTGTTTGTGATTGGGTTAATATCTGTGTTAATTTTCAGTTGAAGGAACACTATGTTGCCTTTTTATTATCTTACAGTATTGAGATATACTTATTTCTGTGTTCCCACTAATACAGTAAACAGATTGAACTGTTTCATTGATACTATGTGAGGCTCTATCACGTAACTTGTGTTGGAGCCCAGAATGCAGGGAGCAGCCTCTCGTAAGCCTCTGGCTCAAGAACCCCTGGTAGTGGAGACAGGGACTCAAGAGTTCAGAGGGCACAAGTGCCTGATAGATGGCAGGTGTGTGACTGGTCCAGACCTCTGAAATAGCTGGAGAAAGAAAGGCAGGAACAGCAAGCTGGAACTGGTAACTGGAACACCGCAGACAGCTGGGAGGAGTTCTGTAGTACAGCAGGAGCACAGCATCTGCAGGTTGCGAAGTGGTGCACAGGAACCTGGCAGGAACACTGGAACAGTGGAAGTACAGAGGTGCCTGAGCTTGGCAGGAACTCTGAAACAGCTGACAGTGAGGAGGTGTCCTGTAGTACAGCAGCAGGGCTGGATCGGCAGGTTGCAGGAAGGTGCTCAGAGGTCAGGCAGGAACACAGGCAGAGTCAGACAGGCCGGATCAATACTAGCGGGCAGAGCAGGTACCAAACGGAGGCAGAAGGGTAGTTGAGGTACAGGCCGGGTCGGTAACAGGCGGGCAGCGATCAATCCAAAGGAAGAGGCAGAAGGGTAGTAGGACAGGCCAGGGTCAGAGGCAGGCAGCAAACAGACGTCATCAGGAACAGGCTGGGTAGACAGGAGTCAAGTCAACTGGTAACAGGTAGCAGGGTCACAGGAAATGCTGTAGACTGGACAGCAAGGCGGCACAGTGACAAATTCCCTTAAATGGCCCTCTGGGCGCCAAAAACAGTCATGCGGCGTGTCTGCGTGCACCCACGCACACCCATGTGCGTCCGCCGTTCGTGTCATCGCGCACCCGCATGCGCCCATTCGTGCTACCACGCACCCGCGTGTGCCCGTTAGCGCTATCGCACACTCGCGTGCGCCCGTTCGCGATATCGCGCAATAGGCCCATTCGCACCAACGCGGTATAGAAGGGAGTGGTCTGACATACAAAAGGGTAATTCCCCTTCCCTTTTTGGCCTGCACTCATGAGGCCACCTCATAAATAGGCATGAATCATGCCAGCAGGGGCAGTCAGTGGAAGATGAGATGGGGTGCTGAGGAGGCTGTTGGTGGCCCTCGAGGGTGCTCCATAGTCGGGGGGCTGCCTTTAAGTCGGGTGCTGGGAGAATCCTATCAAAAACACATGGAGGAAGCCCTTCCTGGAGACACAAGACCAAGGACAAAGGAAAGCAGGAACAGGTCAGCACTTCTGGGGGATCTCCTGAGAGTCAACTAGGTGGGCTGGTGAGTGTCAGTCTGGAGGACTGTGGGGATAAGCTAGCCTGGAGGGCTAATGAGAAGGGCAGCTGCAGCCAGGTGGGTTGGCAGTGCCTGAAGAGGTGGTGCTGGGATCAGTAGCCACAGGAGTGATACAAACTGAACACTGTTGTTTTTGCTACATACACAAGGGGCCTCGGGTTCCAGCCTATAATGGGCCAACGCTAAAACTCTGTCAGAGAGCCTTCAGATCTTCACAGTGATCCAAGTGAGTGCTGGAGGAAGACATGGAGCTGTATATAGAGTAGGGTTGCCACCTGTCCGGGATTCACCCAGACAGTCCGGGTCTTGAATCATGTGTCTGGGTTTCAGGCGGACTGAAACACGGACACATTATTCAGTCCAGACTGTGGCTCCCCATGTAACCAAGATAGTCACACACAAATCTGTTGCCATCTGGGGGCAGGTTCAGCATCAATGGGGAGCAGGGCAATTATGTCATCAAGAGCAATTTGACCACACACTATGTGCACTGCATTTCTACTCTCCTTAGGGCACCCAAAAGTGTCCCTGGCCACTAAAGTGTTCAGGTTTGGTTTAAAGAAACGGTGGCAACTCTTATATAGAGACTGTATATAGCAAGAGCTGTCCCTGAAGTTTGTTGTTGAAGTCAATGGGGATCCCATAACCTCCCATCCCTATCCAAGTTATTACCCTCAATAGATAACAAAAACAAAGTCACATACTTTTCTCTGACTCTGGAGTGCCTGTGAAAATTTGATGTTCCTGGCTGTGCCGGGTAGGAGATTCCATTTAATCAACGGCCCTTATGGGGTACGCTACATTCAGAAGAGGGTTTGGTATGAATTTTGGGAGAAGACACTTTTTTTTGCCTAGGGTACCCCCTTAAAATATATACCACACCTGAATGGTTGGATAGAAGGGTACCTCTAACAATTACTTTTTTTGTTTGTTTATTTATTGTTGCTTGTTTTTTAAAATCTATAACAGACCCTTTTTATAACAGGTTCTAGCATAATTTTTTTGGGTGGACTTTGCTAGTGTAGCCTTGTAACACATAGCTGATGTGGGTGCCAATATGTCCAAATGGCTTTTATATATTTATTATTTTCCGGATTATTTTCACTTTTCTTTATATTAATCACTAGCAGAGTTTACTTCCATTGTTTGTAAATTAGAACTTATATCTTGTTGCTTGATGCCAAGTAGCAGGATCTACCTGGGTGTGGGAGGACTTTAGATCACCTAAAGTTGCAAGACCAAGGTATTTCCCAATGGCTTTCAAGTTAAAAACCTGATAAAAATCTGTAATTGTTTTTGTATATGCGTATATATAACATCACATTTATTCGCATGAAAGCAGGAAACTGTGGTTTGCTTCAGATCGCTTTACTACAAGCATCTTTAAATTTAGACTCAACCTCAGGCACAAAAACAGGAAGTGTTTGCAAAGGGTTAAACCTGAAATGCACCTGAAATGCACCTGAAATGCACTTTGCATTTGAAAAAGAAAGTAGACTATTAAAGTGTATATTAGTACACCAATATTTCTGCATTCATTTGCTCCAGTCAACATTAAAGGTGTATTTTAAACCATTTTTTTTTCATGTTTTAAATGGTTTGTGAACTTTTCAGGTTTACGTCAGTCTAGATACACAGTAACTGCTGATCTCAACCACAAGTAATGGTTTCTTATTGTCTGTACTCCCATCTGTCTAGATTCTTATCACAGGTCAGACTCTTGTAGCAGATGCACATTGATTTGAGTATTTGTTCTTGATTACCATCTACAGTACTATACTATATATATACACATATATATATATATATATATATATATATATATATATATATATATATATAGTGTCTCACAAATGTGAGTGCACTTCTCACATTTTTGTATATATTTTATCATATCTTTTCTTGTGACACGACTGAAGGAATTACACTTTGCTACAATGTAAAGTAGTGAGTATACAGCTTGTATCACAGTGTAAATTTGCTGTCCCCTCAAAACAACTCAACACACAGCCATTAATGTCTAAACCGCTGGCAACAAAAGTGAGTACACCCCTAAGTGAAAATGTCCAAATTGGGCCCAATTAGCTATTTTCCCTCCCTAGTGTCATGTGACACGTTAATGTTACAAGGTCTCAAGTGTGAATGGGGAGCAGGTGTGTGTCTCAAACTCTCATACTGGTCACTGGAAGTTCAACATGGCACCTCATGGCAAAGAACTCTCTGAGAATCTGAAATAAAGAATTGTTGCTCTACATAAAGATGGCCTAGGCTATAAGAAGATTGCCAAGACCCCGAAACTGAGCTGCAGCACAGTGGCCAAAACCATACAGCGCTTTAACAGGACAGGTTAAACTCAGAACAGGCCTCGCCACAGTCGAACAAGGAAGTTGAGTGCACGTTTTCAGTGTCATATCCAGAGTTTGTATTTGGGAAATAGATATATAAGTGCTGCCAGCATTATTGCAGAGGTTGAAGTCATGGGGGGTCAGCCTGTCAGTGTTCAGAGCATACACCTCACAGATGCATCAAATTGGTCTGCATGGCTGTCGTCCCAGAAGGAAGCCTCTTCTACAGATGATGCACAAGGAAGCCCGCAAACAGTTTGCTGAAGACAAGCAGACTAAGGATGTGGATTACTGGAACCTGTGGTGGTCCTGTGGTCCTGTGGTCTAATGAGACCAAGATCAACTTATTTGGTTCAGATGGTGTCAAGTGTGTGTGGCAGCAACCAGGTGAGGAGTACAAAGACAACTGCATGAGTGCTGCCGACACTGGGGAGTTACAGTTCATTGAGGGAACCATGAATGCCAACATGTACTGTGACATACTAAAGCAGAGCATGAACCCCTCCCTTCATTGACTGAGACACAGGGCAGTATTCCAACATAATAACGACTCCAAACACACCTCCATGACAACCGTTGCCTTGCTAAAGAAGCTGAGGGTAAAGGGGATGGACTGGCCAAGCATGTCTCCAGACTTAAACCCTATTGAGCATCTGTGAGGAATCCTCAAACGGAAGGTAGAGGAGCTCAAGATTTTTTTACTTCAAGAAAGTTTTATTGTATTTTCATAGTTAAACAGAATAGCATTGGCTCCATTGCAATAAAGATACATAGAACAGTAAGGCGACCATTATACATGTACCACTAAACAAATGAAATACGTGTAATTGAGACAAATAGAATATCATGAGAGAGCCATACAATAAGCAAAACTTAACCTATTCATGAACACCCTCAAAAATGGTCTGAACTGGTAGGGGAGACCCCTCCAATACAGATAAATCAGGTTCAGGAAACCAGAAGTATGATAAAAACGAGAATAATAAAAAAAAAAAAAAAGAATTATAAAAACGGGGGATCCGGTATAGGGACCCAGAGCGACCCCCGAGAGTCCAGGCCCCCCCACCCCAATGGGAGCTAACTGTGTGAGGGCCTAGGACTCCCAGAGAGCACCCCGATACCCCCCACCACACCCACCCCCCACTGGTAGAGTTTGTCCACACAACTGGCTTCCTGGGCCACAAAGTCAAAGATAGAAAATTGTTTTATAAGTACATTTAGGTAGTAGGTCAGACCGTAATCCCCCAATTCCCTAACCAACCTCTGACCTTCTAATGTGCGTGGGTGTCATAACAAGTTTTGTAGAACAAATGGAGAGAGAGGGAAAGATACCCCCCTAGAGAGAAAAGAAGAAAACGTGGGAAAAGAAAGAGCGAAAAGGAGAATAGAAACAGAAAGGGTAGTACTTGTGTATCTACAAGAAAAATCAACATGACAAGCCAGGTCTAAGGGGAAAGTGGCAATAAGCGGCCCATGGATCCCAGGTGGCATAGAAGCTCTCAACCTTATCATTCAATTTAGCCACTAGGTGTTCCTGCGACATAATCCAAGAGATTTTCCTTCTACAACACTGGAAAGAGACCGTAGGCTTCTTCCAGGCCTTCGCTATCGTAGTTTTAGCACCCAACAATATGAAGAAGGCAAGTTTCTGTTTATGTTTGGATAGGTTGGGGATGTATTGATTGAGAAGAGCTACATTTGGATTAGGATGTACAGTGGTATCGGATACTATGTTGATGGTACGAAAAATTTTCTGCCAAAAAGAACGGATATGTGGGCAGGTCCACCATATATGTATCATAGTACCCTCCAACTCGCAGCCTCTAAAGCATAGGGATGAAGTACCTGGGAACATCCGTGCCAATCTAGCGGGGACATAATACCAACGGAATAAAATTTTAAGGCTGGCTTCTATTAATGAAATATTGTAAATACCTGTAAAAGAGCGTGTAGCTGCCTGGGACCACTCAGTCAGGGACCATGAGCTTCCCGTGTCTTCCTCCCATGCCCGAGCGTACGTCGGCTTTCCCATCCTCGTCAGGAGCGCTGTGTAAATCAGAGAGATGCCGCCTTTCTGGTCTGCAGTATTAACACACCAGTGTTCGTAAGGTGTGATGGAGGGGGGTGTCCGTTGATCAGACCATATTGATTTTAAAAAATGAGATATTTGGGAAAATCTGAATAATTCCGTATCCGGCATTTCCAGTTTCTTTCTACAGTGAGAAAGGGTCAGGGGACCCCCAGGAGAAAGAAAGTGGCCTATGCGATATAGCCCTTTGTCAGTCCACCATTTAAAAGCCTGAATGTTCAACCCAGGAGGGAAATTGGAGTTGTTAAATAGGTGGGCCAGCGGTTTCAGTGGAGAGGTCAGAGTATTACGTTTGAATAGCTTTGAACAGAGGGCTACAGAGTGGGATAGTGTAGGTGACATGATGGCTGGTCGCACCTTCGGATTGCACCAAAGAAGGAAGTCTATCGTGTGAAGTGGGACTGCTTTCCTCTCCATAGAGAGCCAGTCCGGTTTTGTACCTTTGGAGAAGACCAGAGAAATCTGCGACAATTGTGCTGCCAGATAATAGTTCCAAAGATCAGGGAGACCCAACCCTCCTTGAGATTTTAAGCGAAGCAAATTTCTAGATGGGCATCGGTAACCCTTTTCCCCCAGACAAAGCGGATGATCTCAGATTGTAATTTGTTAAGGAACTGTTTTCGGATCGGAATGGGAAGAGATCGAAACAAGTACAGAGTACGGGGAAGGAGCGTCATTTTGACAGCATGTACCCTACCTAGCCAGGACAGACCACACCTCGACCACTGTTCCAGATCTCTTCTGCAGTTGGCTAACATAGGGGGATAATTTGCATTAAACAGATCTTTGATGTTAGGAGTCAGTTTGATCCCCAGATAAGAGATTTCTTTGGGAGCCCACACAAAATCAAAGTTTCTATCAAGCTGCAGAAGGCGGTCCGGTGGAATGTTAACGTTCAATGCCATTGATTTATGCATGTTAACTCTAAGTCCAGAAATCCCACTAAACTTACCCAACACCTTGTAGATCATCGGTAAAGAAATTAGGGGAGAGGTAATATACAGAAGTAGATCATCTGCATATAATGCACATTTATGATTCTGGTCCCCACATACCACCCCCCGAATGTCAGGGTTCGTCCGAATAGCTATCGCTAGGGTTTCTATGGCAATTGCAAACAGCAGGGGGGATAGTGGACAGCCCTGTCTAGTACCTCTTCTAATGCGGCATGGAGCGGAATATCTACCCATCAAGCGTATTTGGGCGGAAGGGGTGGAGTAAAGTGAATTGATTAGATTAAGGAAAGAAGGGCCAAATCCCCATCTGTGCAGGATATCCGATAAATAATCCCAGTCGATCGAGTCGAACGCTTTGTGTAGATCGATCGAAAGGAGGAACCCTTCCTGAGGGGGACCTCCATCCCATTGGGAATTGAGGAGAGAAATGACATCGATGGATCGTCTTATCTGGTCCGGACCCTGTCTCCCGGGAATAAAACCCACCTGGTCTCTATGTATGTATGAGGGAATAAAGCTCGCTATCCTATTGGCCAATATCTTAGTCATAATTTTAATGTCATTATTTATGAGAGATATAGGACGATAGTTTCCCACTTCACTGACGTCCTTTCCTGGCTTGGGTATTACCGAAATATAAGCCGAATTAAGGTCTACACTCAGAGGTGACCCCTTCCTAAGGGAGTTGAATAGGGAGACCAGGTGAGGTGCTAAGGTGGAGCTAAACTTCTTATAGTAACCCGTAGAAAAACCATCTGGACCAGGGGAAGAGCCTGTTTTCAAGGAGTTGATTGTATGTAACACTTCTTCCTGGGTAAACAGGGTTTCCAAGAGGTCTTTGTGATCAGTAGTCAGGGAGGGCAGTGGGAGGGAATCTAGGAAGGTCTTCCGAGTCGATCCCGAGAGATCGGGTGACTTTTCATAAAGTTTAGTATAAAACTGAAGAAAGGCCTTCATTATTTTCTCTGGATTCTGTGATAACTCACCTGATGGCAATTTAATTTTAGGAAAAGCTAAGATGCGGTGTTTGGGGCTTAGTTTAACAGCAAGTTTGGAACCGATCCTATCTCGTTGACTATAAAATCTAGCGCCTGTCCATCTAAGATGTCTTTCTGCTGCTGTCGTTAAGTGCAAATTTAATAGGGTCCTAGCCTTATCCAATTGAGCGAGGGAGGCCGGAGTAGGGTGACGCTTGTGAAGCCTAGCCAACGATCTGAAATCATTAGTCAGCTTTATCGTGTCAGTTTTATGTTCCACTCTAAGTTTTGCCGATAATTTGATTATGTCTCCTCTAACAACTGTCTTATGAGCCGCCCAGATCGTCATAGGGGAAACGTCATCAGTCGTATTGTTACGGAAATAGTCTTGAATAAAGCCCTCAATAACCGAACAATGGGCAGGATCGCTTAAAAGGGATTCCTGTAGCCGCCAACGAGGTGGGAACCCCATCCCCATTGGCCTGTTTATACTCAGAGTGACCATGGAGTGATCAGATAATGGAGTATCCACAATCTTAGAGCAAATGACAAGGGGGATCGATGTGGGGCGGACAAAGATGTGGTCTATCCTGGCCAGAGTATTATGGGGCGCTGAAAAGTGTGTGTAGTCTTTTGTATGGGGGTTGACTTCCCTCCAAATATCGATCAGGCCTGCTGAGTGAAGTGATTGGGCGATCTTAACGCTTTGTCTAGGCGGATGTCTGGGTTTTTGACAGCCATTACCCGATTTGTCCAAGGAAGAATCAAAAGCAACGTTCGAGTCTCCCCCAAGGATGATAGTACCCCTAAGATGAGGTTTAATCTTATGAAGTAAGGAGTCAAAGAAAGCCCTCTGCCCTTTGTTGGGGGCATAGTAAGATATAAAGGTATACATCTCTCCATCAATCTTCCCCGATACCACAATGTATCTTCCCAGCGGGTCCGATACAGTCTCATGGTGTGAGAGATTAATATGTTTGGCCAGGCATATGGCCACCCCCTTTGTTTTGTTCGATGCGGAGGATAGAAAAAATTGGGGGAAGTGTTGGTGGAGAAAGGTAGGATTATATGAAGCTGGGAAGTGAGTCTCTTGTAATAAGAGAACATCTGCATGCATAGACCGATAACTTTGGAACATTTTCCTGCGTTTGACAGGGGAGTTGAGTCCCTGAGTGTTATGTGAAAAGATTTTGAGAGTGGGAGCTGAATTGGTGGGACTAGGCATGAGAAATGTGTGTAGAGGCTAGCTGATAGGCTGCATTCTTACCCGTGTAGCGAAACAGCACTACTTGGAGGAGTAGGAGCAAAGTGGGAGCCAACTCGGATCCAGGCACTGCAAAATTGAGCAAAAGAGAGGAGCCATAGAAAAGAGGTGAAAAGAGGAAGGAAAGAAAGAGAAGGGGAAGAAAGAGACAATGTTAATAACACCAGTGTAACATCAAATGTATTCATAAGCCTTATCGAAAACGTCACCCCATGAAATCTGGGGTCCCCAAACCCCTGCCCACCCCTCGGGCGGAATGTATGGGTCATTCCGCCCCCGTAATCTAAGAGGACCGGTAACACCAGTAGAGTTCCCAAGGGCACCAGAGGTGCTCTAGAAACCTGTCGGAGGTGCACTGGGTCCACCACGGCCCCAGAAACCGGAGAACTAAAACAAGAAAATGAGAGCTGAAACAAAAGCCCATAAGAACACTCATAGGCAGAACGTCCCTGAGAAGAAAAACAAATCTGAAATATTACTAACCACCAGTAATGAAACAAAGAAAATTGAAAAAAAACAAATAACAGAACCCTGTTACTGGTCACTGTGATTTCAATCAAGATGCCTACTCAGTAGGTCCAAACACTCCCATGTCCCCTCCTCCCCCAAAACAAGGCCCCGGCAAGGCAGCCCACTCCAGCCGGGCATAGGGCTGGGTCAGGCTGCCCCCTACAACAGCAGGGACCCCGTTTGCCAAAAACCCCCCCTAGTAATTGCCAGCAGAAAAAGGTGTGCCAGCCTGGCCCAAAAGCTGCGGTTCCTGACAGGGAAAACTCAGAGAAACATATGTAAAGTAGAGAGCGATAAAGTGAACCCCAGGTCAGGATAAATACAATCTTCTAGAATCTTGTAAAACCGTAGATTAACAAAACTTTCACAACCCACCCTCCCCCCAAGAGCTAAGACCCCTCAATCACTCCACTGCACCCCTCCCCACCTGAGTCCACCAGTCCAATAGCAATGAAAAAAAAAAAGATAAAAATTGAGAAGAACAGGTAAATGGCCCAGAGCCAAAGGAGGGAGACTCAGAGGGGGTCACTGGATAGTTCTGGAGGTGGCCGAATATCCAAAGAAAAAAGGAAGTTTCTGGCAAAAATCAGGAGCATAGATCCATTCTTCTGTAGACGATTCCACATCAGGGCGGGAGATTTTCTTTGGAACGTTTGGAATGCTGTTGTAGCCAATTTGGTTGAAGAGGACTGGCTGGAGGAGGCCTCTTGGAGGAAGCCGGAGTCCCTCTGATGGTTTGCCTGGAGGATGGGTCCTGAGGAATCAAACCCAGCTGTAATAAAAGTCTCTCACCATCAGCAAACGAGGAGAATCCATGACTCTTATTCGTATAAGAGAAGTTAAGGAGAAGAGGAAAAGACCACCTGTAAGGAATCTGCTTATCCGCCAGAATCTGAAGTAGGGGCTTGAGGGCACGTCTTTTCTGTACCGTATAGGGTGACAAATCTGTAAAAATGTGAATCTTATGACCCAGCAGTTTGAGGTTGTCTGAGAACCTGGCCCTTTTCATAACCTCTTCCTTTACAGAATAAAAGTGTGGTTTAACAATAATGTCTCTAGGGAGGCCATCTGAACGGGGAGGCTGTAGGGCCCTGTGCGCCCTGTCGAGTTCCAGACGTTGTTCAGCAATATCAGGTATTAAGTCCTTAATCAGTTGCTTCACAGCAGCAGGGACATCTTTCTCGGTTTCGGGGAGTCCCCTGATCCTAAAGTTGTAACGTCTCGATCTATTCTCGAGGTCGTCGATTTTTGCGCATGCGGTTTCGAGCTGATCCTGCAGATCCTGTAATCTGGCTGTATTCTGATTAATTTGTGCTACTGCCTGATCTGCTTTCTTTTCAATAGTGTCCATTCTCACCCCTATGTGCTGCAAATCAGAATGTATGGATGCGGTAATCTGTGCCGCATTTTCTGCCAGGCTTTTGGCTAGAAGTTGAGAAAATGCTTTCATCATAGAGGGAAAGTCATTAGGAGCAGGGGCTGCAGTATCTGATTCAGCATGTGAGAGAAGCATGCCTGTGTGAGGATCCAGCATGGGGGTGGAAGGACATTCCCTGTCCATTCTGCTTAGCAAGGATTCTATGGATGCAGGAGAGGCTGCCTGGGGGAGAGGAGGAAAGTCTGTACCTGGGGAGCATGGAGGGGCCAGGTCCTGGTCAGCTATGGACTCCTCAGCGAGATCCGCGCTGTGTGTTGTCCTGGATCCCGCCGCCGCCATCTTGGCATAGCTGACAGGAACGTTTTGCGCTGACATCTGCCCCAGGAGATTTCGCCGCGGATGCGAGACCGACATCCGTGGGTTCCGGGCGGTCTCGTCTATCTGCCTGGCCTGGTGGTGATCGTCGCGGGACGTTCCGAGGGCTCCGGTTTTCAATTTGGGCCCGTGGTGGAGCGGAGCTCTAGTAGCCAGCGGCCATCTTGTGAGCTGCCGTGCATGCGCCTCCTCGAGCTCAAGATTTTTAGCATCCACCAGCTCCGTGATGTCATCATGGAGGAGTGGAAGAGGACTCCAGTGGCAATCTGTGAAGCTCTGGTGAACTCCATGCCCAAGAGGGTTAAGGCAGTGCTGGAAAATAATGGTGGCCACACAAAATATTGACACTTTGGGGCCAATTCGGAAATTTAAACTTAGGGGTGTACTCACTTTTGTTGCCAGCAGTTTAGACACTAATGGCTGTGTTGAGTTATTTTGAGGGGACAGAAAATTTACACTGTTATACAAGCTGTGCACTCACTACTTTACATTGTAGTAAAGTGTAATTTCTTCAGTGTTGTCACATGAAAAGATATAATAAAATATTTACAAAAATGTGAGGGGTGTACTCACTTTTGTGAGATACTGTATGTGTAAATTAAGCATTTGGTGATGAAAATAAAGAATCAATTTAAATACAATGAGTGTGAGTTTAATTTATGGGCCGATTTCTAAAGCAGCGATATGACCCAGCTGTTTGGAAAAAAATAGTGCACACTAACAAAGCACACTTATTTGCTTTATAAATGTGCTTAGCACTTTGCTGGCTTTAAAACTCTGAAGATCAATTGAACTTTCAATTTAACTCAGCTAAATATATTCTAGATCCCTCAAAACAAAATGTGCTCAAAATCTTACAGTTGAAATTCTTTAGAAAGCTATTACTAGCATTTTGAAAACAGATGACCAATTACTGGATAAAATCTTTTGGAAACATGACAAAGTGCAGGCAACATCTAAGGCTCAATACGGCACAGTTTTAAAGATGATATTCAAAGTGATTGTAAACGATCACCTTGTAAAACAACCCGTTCAGTTTAAAATAGAATTTGTGCATAGATCTAAAAAAAAAAGCTGCATAAAAGCATAAAAGCTGGGGGGAAGAGAATCAACAGCACACTGAGTTTCCCCAGTGAATGGCTGTGGGGGGGGGGGGGGGGGGGGGGGTTCACACAAAGAAAGCAAAACAAAGAGAACAGGATACCATTTAATACAAGTGCATGGTACAACAGGCACATATCAGGAATATGAAATGTTGGGTTTACATACTCTTTAAAGCTGAGGATCAGATTCTCTACAGAAAAAACAATACGAGATTCCACCCGAGTCTCTCCAATATGTACCCCTCTTTTGGGTGCGGGTTGTGACAAATGGCCCTCCCCAAACAGGATATTGCACTAAACCTGTAGGTAAATAAGAGAATGCGCTATGCGGAAGAGCGGGTTTGACAATAAAGTTGTTAGTGACTCCACCCCGGATAGGGCCTCTGTTAAGAGAGGGAATTCCCTTCCTGGGAAGTTAACTAGTAATTTATTATGAGTAATTGAGAGCAGAAGAACTACTGCACTGACATGTAATAGTACACATAGGTATATAGATGCACAGCATTACGCAAACAATATAAGCTTTACATAAATAAAGTTCAATAACGGTACATACAGTGCTTTAAAAAAGTATTCATACCCCTTGACAATTTCCACATTTTGTAATTTTACAACCAAAAACTTAAATATATTTTATTGGGATATTATGTGATACACCAACACAAAGAGGCACATCACTGTGAAGTGGAAGGAAAATGATAAATGATTTTTTTATTTTTTATAAATATGTGAAAATTGTGGCATTTTTATTCAGCCCCCTCTGAGTCAATACTTTGTAGAACTACCTTTCACTGCAATTACAGCTGCAAATCTTTTTGGGGATGTCTCTACCAGCTTTGCACATCTAGAGTGACATTTTTGCACAATTCTTCTTTACAAAATAGTTCAAGCTCTGTCAGATTGGATGGAGAGAGTCTATGAACAGCAATTTTAGTGTTGAAAATATTTTTATTGAACATTTCAAATGAAAACAATAAGACAGTAACCATCATGAGGCAAAAACAAACAGGAACAGAACAGCAATTTTAAAGTCTTGCCACAAATCCCAATTGGATTTAGGTCTTAGGACTTTGACTGGGCCATTCTAAAACATGAATATGCTTTGATCTAACCATTCCATTGTAGCTTTAGCTGTATGTTTAGGGTTGTTGCCCTGCTGGAAGGTGAACCTCCACCCCAGTCTCAAGTATTTTGCAGATTCTAACAGGTTTTCTTCTAAGGTTGCAATGTATTTGACTCCATCCATCTTCCCATCAACTCTGACCAGCTTCCCTGTCCCTTCCGAAGAAAAGCATACCCACAACATGATGCTGCCACCATCATGTTTCACGGTGCAGATGGTGTGTTCAGGGTCATATGCAGTGTTAGTTTTCCATAACTCATAGGGTTTTGCTTTTAGGCCAAAAAGTTAAATTTTGGTCTAATCTGACCAGAGCACCTTCTTCTACATGTTTGCTGTGTCCCCCACATGGCTTCTCGCAAACTGTAAAATGGGGCTTCTTATGGTTTTCTTTCAACAATCTTCTTGCCACTCTTCCAGAAAGGGCAGATTTGTGGAGTGCATAACTAATGGTTGTCCTGTGGACAGATTCGCCCACCTGAGCTGTGGATCTCTGCAGCTCCTCCAGGGTTACCTTGGGCCACTTGGCTGCTTCTCTGATGATTGCTCTCCTTGCCTAGCCTGTCAGTTTAGGTGGACGGCCATGTGTTGGTAGGTTTGCAGTTGTCATGTGAACTAAAATACTCACGCTAAAGGTATATAGATGTTCAAAATGTGTGAACTGGATAAATAAGTAGACCTGCAGCAGCTGTCACAAAGGTGCTAGAACCCTAGAAGTCAAAAGATTATATTTGAACAGCGCTGGCAGGATATGTGTCGAAACCCACACTTACTAGACATGCAAATGAATTATGTGTTTAAAAAATATTATATGTACAGCATAAAGATCTGAACACTGACAGTGCTGACAATCAAAAAACACCCATAATAAAGACAAATGAACAAACCCAGTCTCTTTCAAAGTGCTGGGTGCTCCAAAGTGCGTAAGTGATACAAAAAATTAGAGGTTTCGTGTGTCACACTCCCCTCTTGTGACCACACTCACCAAAATGAATGGATCTTCAGCTTTGCAGTCTGGGGTCAAAGGCTCTGTGATCTATATGATATGGATTATGAAGATTGGTTTAAATTCTAAGCCTCTCCATAAAGGTAATCTTGGGGGGGGGGGGGGGCATAACCTGGCAGCGTGGAAGATGGCTGCAGTGTAGGAGAACTCTGGGACACAGGCTTCTTTTTGCGGCACAAAGTGACTCGGGCATATCTAATCACATCCCGTGTAGGAGAACTACCTAGCAAGCCACCAGAGCAGAAATGAGCAAACGGAAATACTGGGGCGGCCCCCATAAGCTCGCGGACATGTTCACTCAAGTCTGGAACCCCTGCAGCCAAAATGGCGCCACCGCCTCAGCCACCGATACACGAGGCAAAAAACGCTCCAGACCTCGCAAACTGGAAGCACAAACGAGACAGACTCCTCGCTATTCGGGACAGGCAAGTAACCACAGCTCCCCTACCCACAGCCCCCAGAAATCCAGACCCAGGCTGGATCCTGTTTTACATGACACAGATGAGGAGGGGGGGAGGGAGGCAGCATGGAGGAGGCCACAGAAACCATGGTCCCCATCACTCAATTCCCCACCACAGGGCAACCGATCGTGAACACCACGTTAAAAACCATGCTTGTAGCTCTTCGCAGCACAGTACACAGTGACATGCTTTCAGCAGTCTCCTCAATAAAGGCTGAAGTGGCAGAGTTGGGAGACAGGGTTAATCTCATGTATAGAATGGGAGAGTATGCAGAAGCCCACAATGATTTAGTGGATGCACACAGAGATACAGGGGATGTCATAACACAGATCAAAATGAAAAACGCAGACCTTGAAGACCGCTCCAGATGCAACAACTTTAAATTCAGAGGGGTGGCTGAGACTGTATTACCAAGCTACCTGAAATGTTACTTGCATCAAATGATGATCAACTTTCTACCAGAAGTCTCAGTGCAAGAAATTGTTATCGACAGGGCACACAGGCTACCCAAACCTCCGTATCTCTCAGAACATATCCCCAGAGACATCATTGCGAGAATAAATTTTCCATGTCAAAGAGAAGTTACTCCAGCTCACCAGAGAAGCAAACCCGCTCCCAGACCCCTACGCAGAGATCAAACTATTTGCAGATCTCTCACAACATACTTTGATGGCTCGCAGGCAATTAGTCTCTGTGACAAAAATGCTGCAAAACCACAAGATCTTATACAGATGGTGCCCGCCAACTAAATTAGTGATTAACAGAGGCAACAAACAACATGTAAACACTACACTCGCAGATGGCCTCAACCTCCTTTGATCATGGAACCTCCTCCCACCCCGCAACGACACAAACCTCACTGTAGAGAAAGCCTCAACTCACTCATGAAACCATTGGTCTTCTCCGCTCCTAGTTCTTAATTCCCCAAAGAATGACTCTAGGAAGCCATCCTTAAAGGGCAAGTAGTTACCCCCACTCGTGTGGAGAGTAACGGCTGCTACTCAGTAACCCACCTGATTATCTACAAAGTTTAACATTTACCACATTTGGTAAAAGGTTTTCTGTTTGCTTTTTTTTTTTTTTTATCACAACAATAGTGCAAGTTTCTCTTTTTGTGCTCTGTTTATTCCTTGCTATCTGGATCACACCAATCACAGGAAAAAACACACGACAAGAGGACCCTAGTATCCTATGGATCAATCTGAAATTTGGCGTATCCATCACCCAAGTGTCCGGTAATTTATTAAGCATTACACCTATAACCTCTCTAAGCTCTGAAACTACAATCAGACATTTTCTTTGTTCAGGAGATGCATTATATCCACATGTTTTTACTGCTAATTAGACATGTGCAGAGTAAAATATTTCGTTTCGGAATTTCGTTTTCGTCTGAAAACTTAATTTATTTAGTTACTCCCGAAATTCGTTTTTATTTATTTCATTTTTCGTTCAAAAATTGCATTCGTCCGAAAATCCACATGAATCACGGTCGAATCTGTCTTTGAAGGCTTATGGTGTCTGTCGAATGTATAAAGAAGATTCGACGGAGCTAGTATATAGCATACTTTAGAACCCTATTAAAGTCTATGGGACTCCAACGTTCAAAATCTAAAGTGCTCATTTTAAAGGCTAATTTGCAAGTTACTGTCCTAAAAAGTGTTTGGGGACCTGGGTCCTGCCCCAGGGGACATGGATCAATGCAAAAAAAAGTTTTAAAAACGGCCGTTTTTTCGGGAGCAGTGATTTTAATAATGATTAAAGTGAAACAATAAAAGTGTAATATTCCTTTAAATTTCGTAGGGGGGGGTTGTCTATAGTATGCCTGTGAAGGGGCGCATGTTTCCCGTGCTTAGAATTGTCCCTGCACAAAGTGTCATTTATGCAGGAAAAAAAGTCCTTTAAAATCACTCGCAGCTATAATGAATTGTCGGCTCCCGTAATACAGAGAACACTCATTGAAAGTCATTGATAAAAAAATAAATAAATAAATAAAAAAAAAAGCGTGGGGGTCCCCCAAATTCAATTACCAGGCCCTTCAGGTCTGGTATGGATATTAAGGGGAACCCTGCCTCAAATTTAAGAAAAAATTTGACGTGGGGTTCCCCCTAAATATCCATAACCAGACCCTTCAGGTCTGGTATGGATATTAAGGGGAACCCCGCGTCAAATTTAAAAAAAAATTGACGTGGGGTTCCCCCTAAAAATCCATACCAGACCCTTTATCCGAGCACGCAACCTGGCAGGCCGCAGGAAAAGAGGGGGGGACGAGAGAGCGGCCCCCCCTCCCTCCTGAACCGTACCAGGCCACATGCCCTCAACATTGGGAGGATGCTTTGGGGGTCTGTGACCCCTCAAAGCACCTTGTCCCCATGTTGATGAGGACAAGGGCCTCATCCCCACAACCCTGGCCGGTGGTTGTGGAGGTCTGCGGGCGGGGGGCTTATCAGAATCTGGAAGCCCCCTTTAACAAGGGGACCCCCAGATCCCGGCCCCCCCCCCTGTTTGAAATGGTAAGGGGGTACAAAAGTACCCCTACCATTTCACAAAGAAAGTGTAAAAAATGTTTAAATAAAACAAACACACTTTTGAAAAATTCCTTTATTAAAAATAAAAAAATAAAAAAAAGATTCCAGCGGCGGTAATCCACTCTTGCTATCCATCGACGGACGGTCATATCTCCAGCGATGTCTAATATCATCCAGCGCAGCGCAGCATCCTTCTTCTGTCTCCGTGGAGGAGACACTACAGACATTCCGGCGGCTGACGTTTGTTATATACGGAGGGCGGGGCCACCCGTCACCTGACCCCGCCCCCCTCTGACGCAAGGGGAAACCCGGGGTTCCCCGTGACGTAGGGGTGACCCCGCCCCCCTCTGATGTAACGGAAACCTGCCTGTGTTACATCAGAGGGGTGCGGGTCACCCCTACGTCACGGGGAACCCCGGGTTTCCCCTTGCGTCAGAGGGGGGCGGGGTCAGGTGACGGGTGGCCCCGCCCTCCGTATATAACAAACGTCAGCCGCCGGAATGCCTGTAGTGTCTCCTCCACGGAGACAGAAGAAGGATGCTGCGCTGCGCTGGATGAGATGAGACATCGCTGGAGAGATGACCGTCCGTCGATGGATAGCAAGAGTGGATTACCGCCGCTGGAATCTTTTTTTTATTTTTTTATTTTTAATAAAGGAATTTTTCAAAAGTGTGTTTGTTTTATTTAAACATTTTTTACACTTTCTTTGTGAAATGGTAGGGGTACTTTTGTACCCCCTTACCATTTCAAACAGGGGGGGGGCCGGGATCTGGGGGTCCCCTTGTTAAAGGGGGCTTCCAGATTCTGATAAGCCCCCCGCCCGCAGACCTCCACAACCACCGGCCAGGGTTGTGGGGATGAGGCCCTTGTCTTCATCAACATGGGGACAAGGTGCTTTGAGGGGTCACAGACCCCCAAAGCATCCTCCCAATGTTGAGGCCATGTGGCCTGGTACGGTTCAGGAGGGAGGGGGGGCCGCTCTCTCGTCCCCCCCTCTTTTCCTGCGGCCTGCCAGGTTGCGTGCTCGGATAAAGGGTCTGGTATGGATTTTTAGGGGGAACCCCACGTCAATTTTTTTTTAAATTTGACGCGGGGTTCCCCTTAATATCCATACCAGACCTGAAGGGTCTGGTTATGGATATTTAGGGGGAACCCCACGTCAAATTTTTTCTTAAATTTGAGGCAGGGTTCCCCTTAATATCCATACCAGACCTGAAGGGCCTGGTAATTGAATTTGGGGGACCCCCACGCTTTTTTATTTATTTATTTATTTATTTTTTTATCAATGACTTTCAATGAGTGTTCTCTGTATTACGGGAGCCGACAATTCATTATAGCTGCGAGTGATTTTAAAGGACTTTTTTTCCTGCATAAATGACACTTTGTGCAGGGACAATTCTAAGCACGGGAAACATGCGCCCCTTCACAGGCATACTATAGACAACCCCCCCCTACGAAATTTAAAGGAATATTACACTTTTATTGTTTCACTTTAATCATTATTAAAATCACTGCTCCCGAAAAAACGGCCGTTTTTAAAACTTTTTTTTGCATTGATACATGTCCCCTGGGGCAGGACCCGGGTCCCCAAACACTTTTTTAGGACAGTATCTTGCAGAATCTTTTCTCTCTGTCAAATCTTTTTTCTCTGTCGAATATTTTCTCTATATAATCTTGGACTAATAGAGGTAAGGTTAGGCACATTCGAACACAGGTTCTATAGACACGTTGTCAGAGTCACGTCGAATCTCCTATTCTATATCGAACTGTTGTAACAATGAAAACGAAAATAAAGCATTTATTTATGTCGGATCTTTCGTTTTTCGGATTTTGTGCTTTCGTTATCGTTTGTCAAAACGAAAACGAAAATAGCTGAAATTCGGACGAAAATGCATTCGGACGAAAACGAATGCACATGTCTACTGCTAATGCCCCAGTTAAGAACAATGGTGTCCTTATAGCTATTAATTCCTCGGTAGCACTTACAATGCATGAGGTCCACACTGACCAAAAGGGCAGTTATATAATCTTAATCTGTACTAATAATAATATTTCTTATACTATTGAAAACCTATATGCGCCTAACGTTGGTCAACTTAAGTTCTTAAACTCCCTTTACAGTAAAGTAGAGAGGATTCGTAAGGGCTCCCTCGTCCTTGTAGGGGATTTCAACACAGTAGTAGATCAAAATATGGATGTTTCAAAACCAAGTTCTCATGTTAGACAAACCTTACAAGACATTCTTAAAAAAAAGTATTTTATATTATCCGTGGAGGTGTATGAAGAGATTTCAACTACTTTTCGTCTCCCCGCGGTTCATATTCAAGGATCGATCTTTTATCTAACAGACCTAAACCTACTACATAAAGTACTTAAATCTGAAATTATGTCGATAACATGGTCAGATCACGCTCCCATCAAATTAACTCTGACAGAAAACCACAGATCTCTTCTGACTCGTCTCTGGCACAACAATGCATTTTTATTTAACCACTTCGCATCCAGGCCAATGCTGACATTTCTCTCCTTCATGTAAAATTCATAATTTTTTTGCTAGAAAATTACATAGAACCCCCAAACATTATATATTTTTTTTAGCAAAGACCCTAGAGAATACAATGGCGGTTCTTGCAACTTTTTATCTCACACGGTATTTGCGCAGCAATTTTTCAAACGCGTTTTTTTCCGAAAAAAAAAAGTTTCATGCTTAAAAGCTTAAAAAAAAAAAAAAAAAAGTTAGCCCAATTTTTTTGCATAATGTGATAGATGAAGATACGCTGAGTAAATAGATACCCAACATGTCACGCTTCAAAATTGCACACGCTCATGGAATGGCGCCAAACTTTGGTATTTAAAAATCCCCATAGGCGACGCTTTAACATTTTTTACTGGTGAACATGTTTTGCGTTACAGAGGAGGTCTAGTGCTAGAATTATTCTCGCTCTAACATTCGCGGCGATACCTCACATGTGTGGTTTGCACACCGTTTTCATATGTGGGCGGGACTTGCGTTCGCTTCTGCGTACGAGCTCACAGGGACAGGGGCGCTTAAATTTTTTTTTTTTAATTGTTAATTTTACTTTTATATTTTTAGTTTGACACAAAAAAAATGTATTACTTTTATTCCTATTACAAGGAATGTAAACATCCCTTGTAATAGGAATATGGCACGATCTGACCTATTTACAGCGAGACCCCATATCTCACCTCTAGGCTGGGAAGCCTAAAATAAAAAAAAAAAACGATCCTGGCTTCCTAGCCAAATCGGCGCCATTATTTTGAATGCAGAGGCTTGGCGTGACCTCATAACATCACGCCCGGCCTCCGAACGATCATAGAGACTCCGGGGGCCATCTGGTCTGCCGGAAATCTCTATGGTATTATCCGGGGGTCGGCGGATCCTGTGACCGACTCACCGATGGAAGCGGTGAGTCGGTAGAAGCACCGGAGGACGGCAGGAGGGGGGTGACGTCCCCTCCCGCCTCCCGTAAGAATGATCAAGCAGCGGAACAGCCGCTATGATTGTTCTTATGGTGCAGGGAATCGCCGGCTGAAAACGCCGATATCTGAATGATGTCTGTGGCCTCAGGCATCATTCAGATATACCCCCGGAAAGTCAAGGACGTCCCTGGACGTACCTTGGGCGGGAAGTGGTTAATAATCAAACATACAGGGAAAAACTGAATGTGCAATCAGAGGAATTTTTCCAACTCAACTTAACACCAGTCAAACATGTCTAATGTATGATGTACTCATAAGGCTTATATCAGGGGGCTACTGATACAGCTGGCATCTAGGTAAAGGAAACGTAGGTTGCAACTGATTGAAAACCTACTCTTGCCAAAATACAAATCCTTGAAACACATCACAAGCAAACTCATGATCCAAGCTCTCTCACAGACGTAACGAAGTGTAGACACGAATTGAGACTTCTTATGCCGCGTACACACGATCAAACAATCCGGGGTAAAAGTCCGGCAAACTCAAGTCTGCTGGACAATCCGCCCGTGTGTAGCCTCCGGCGGACTTTTTTTACCCAAAAGTCCGGCGGACTAAGAAAGTATTTTTGCACTCCAATATGTCCGCCGGACTCGCTTTTCGGCGGACAGTACGGCCGTGTGTGCTAGTCTGCCGTACTTTTGAAATGAGCGGACTTTTCCCGCGCGGAGAAAAGTCCGCTGATTTTGAGCGTGTCTCCAGGTAGCCGGGGCCAGCGAAGGAGGCGTCGCTGGCCCCGTAACCTGGTATGGACTTAAAGGGGAATCCCTACGCCGAAAAATCGGCGTGGGGGTCCCCCCCTAGGTCCACATCAGACCCTTATCTGAGCACGCTACCCGGCCGGCCAGGAAAGGGGGTGGGGACGAGCGAGCGCCCCCCCCCCCCCTCCTGAGCCGTACCAGCCTGCGTGCCCTCAACATGGGGGGGTGCCTTGGGGAAGGGGGGGGCATCCTCTGGGACTGTGACATCATAATGGGCGGGGACATCATCCGGTGATGTCCCTATATAAGTCGCCGCGTGCCGCGTCCCTGCCATTGTGAGCAGAGGCAGCGATGAGGCAACATCTGAAGAGAAGAAGAGAAGAACAGAAGAAGGCGACAGCGACAGAAGACCGGGCCACCGCCTGTAAAAGAGCTAGAAGAAGGCGTGGTGGCCCGGCAAGAAGAACCGAAGAGGGTGACAAGACCCCCGAAGTCGGAAGAAGAGGGCGGCGGCGAAGAAGAAAGCCGGGCTCCTCTGCTAGTAAAAGAGCTAGCAGAAGATAGCAGAGGAGTCCGGCGAGAAGACCTCCGAAGATGGACAGAAGACCCCCGGAGCTGTGCAATAAACTATTTTAATCCTTGTGTGTTGTGTTTTTTTAAACTTTTTTTTTACAGGGGAATGGGTAGAGGTACATTGTACCCCATACTCATTCACATAGGGTGGGGGGGCCGGTATCCTGGGGCCTCCTTATTAAAGGAGGCTCCCGGATTCCGATAAGCCCCCCGCCCGCAGACCCCGACAACCAACGGCCAGGGTTGTCGGGAAGAGGCCCTTGTCCTCATCAACAAGGGGACAAGGTGCTTTGGGGTGGGGGGGCCGTGTGGCCCCCCCTTCCCCAAGGCACCCCCCCATGTTGAGGGCACGCCACCTGGTACGGCTCAGGAGGGGGGGCGCTCGCTCGTCCCCATCCCCTTTCGTGGCCGGCCTGGTAGCGTGCTCGGATAAGGGTCTGATGTGGACCTAGGGGGGACCCCCACGCCGATTTTTTGGCGTAGGGGTTCCCCTTTAAGTCCATACCAGGGTATGGGACCAGCGACGCCTCCTTCGCTGGCCCCGGGTACCTGGAGACGCGCTCAAAATGAGCGGACTTTCCTCCGCGTGTGTGGGCGAGTGCGTTCATTTCAAAAGTACGGCAGATAGTCCGGCGGACTTAGTACGCCGTATTAGTCCGCTGAAAAGTGTTGTGTGTGGGCAAGTAGCTCGTTCGTAAAGTCCGGCGGACAGTCCGGCGGGAAGTCCGCCATACTAAGTATGTGTGTACGCGGCATTATGCTCTCAGATCACAAAAAACATACACATAGACTCAAAGCCAAATACTACTCACAAGGAAATAAGCCTGGCAAGCTTTTAGCTAACCAACTTAAAGCACGATGGAACAAAAAATTCAATAGTTTATCTTCTAAAACCAGGAACTAACTCTAAGCCCTTGTACACACGGTCGGACATTCTGACAAACAAATCTGTTGGATTTTGCCCAAAACTGTTGCATACACACGGTCGGACAAAGTTGTCGGAAAATCCGATTGTACATAACGTGATGACGTTATTTCGTTACGACGGCACTACGTTCAGGCTAGTAGCCAATAGCTTTGTTCGAGGAATTTGATCTGAGCATGCGTGGCACTTTGTCTGTCGGAGTAGGCTACATATGATCGGAGTATGTCCGATTGGAGCATATTGTCGGAAAATTTTACGGACAAGTTGGAAAACTTGGTACGTCGGATACTCCGACGGAAACAGTCCGATGGAGACCACACACAGTCGGATTATCCAACAAAACGGTCCGATAGGACACATTCCATCGGAGTCTCCGACCGTGTGTACAAGGGCTAAGATTTTCCAACCAAGGAACATAGCAAATTATTTCTAAGAATACTATCAATCGCAATATAACCTTGAGACTGACCCAGATACTATACAACCCACAGATGACACGATTCAAAAAATTTTGGCTGATTATTCGCTCCCAACACGCTTTCACAATTAAATTCCCCTATGTCCAAAGCAGAAATCATTAAAGTCATTAAGTCATTAAATCTCCTTCCTAACAATAAGTACCCAGGAGCCGATGGCCTATCCTTGGAATACTACAAAGCATTCCAGGATATCCTCACCCCACATTTGCAAACATTATTTAACGAAGTTGTAACCTTTGTCTCACTTTCTGAGGAAATGCTTAAAGCCATCATTGTTACTTTGCCCAAACCAGGGAAGGAGCCAACTTCTCTGCAAAACGTCTGCCCAATTTTGCTTCTAAATACGGACCCTACATTTTTTTCCAAAATTATAGCCAATAGATAGGTGGAAATTATGTCATCCCTGATAAATATGGATCAAATAGGTTTTGTCAAGGGCTGCCAAGCCTCAGATGGTACTAGGAAAATGATTGACCTTCTCACTATATTAGAATCCAAAAAGGAACAGGCAGCCTTTTTAACATTAGATGCTGAGAAGGCCTTCAATCTGATCCACTGGTGGTACCTCAAAGCTACCCTTAGTAAGTTTGGAATTCAAAGCACCATATCGAAGGCAATCTCAGCACTATACTCCTGCCCCTCAGCCCAAGTATATATGTCCAATACACTGTCAGACCCATTTAAGATCACAAATGGAACAAGACAGGGATGCCCGCTGTCCCCAATAATATGCACCCTCATAATGGAAACATTTGTCAAAACTATTCGACTAAACTCAAGTATTACAGGTATTACTACTGCAGATTATATCCACAAAATTTGACTTTTTGCAGCCAACATCTTACTTATTCTGACTAATGTGGCGCCTTACCTGAGGACGGTACAAGACGAAATCGAGAAATTTGGTAAAATCTCATATTATTAAGTGAACATAGCGAAATCCTCAATTCTCCCCGTTAATATCAATAAAAAAAACTATCATCCCCTCATTCTCAATGGTCCACAGATCCAATACGGATCAACTGTCCTTAGATGCTAAAGTCCCAGGATATGCAAACCTTATATAAAGCAGCACAAATAAAACACTTCCATAAAAATCACCCCAAGCTCTATGTCAAAGTGAATAATGCAATCTGGAATCACAGTATAGTGCCACCCAAGAAAGGAATTTTGTGGTTCTATAAGTACCTGAATGACCAACAGGCCACGTTCAAACCTCCTCAAATTATTAAATGGGAAACAATTATAAAGAAAGAGTACCCCTTAGCAGAATGGCATAAAGCCCTTAATGTGACTTTGAGCTCCTCCCACTGGGATAATGCTATAAAAATAACCTATAATTGGTATTTGACACCAGCCAAACATAACCGTATACCCAGATGTAGCTGCGGTATGCTGGTGCAATTGTGGACAAACCGGTGACCTACTCCACATTTTATGGTCATGCAAGATTATTAATGCATTCTGGAAATCAGTGTGTGCTTTAATCCCACACATCACTAAAACGAGCACTAACCTAAACCAAACTACAGCCATTTTTGGAATGCAGTTAGACAGTTTTCCCAAACAATTCTTAACAATAGTCTCCCATATCTTAACCACTTCAATACAGGGCACTTATACACCTTCCTGCCCAGACCAATTTTGAGCTTTCAGCGCTGTCGCATTTTGAATGACAATTGTGCGGTCATGCTACACTGTACCCAAACTAAATTTTTATCATTTTGTTCCCACAAGTAGAGCTTTCTTTTGGTGGTATTTGATCGCCTCTGGGATTTTTATTTTCTGCTAAACAAATAAAAAAAGACAGAAAATCTTGAAAAAAAAAAACATGTTTTTTTTGTTTCAGTTACAAAACTTTGTAAATAAGTACGTTTTCTCCTTCACTGATGGGCACTGACGGGGCTGCAGTGACGGGCACTGATAAGGCGGCACTGATGGGCACAGATGAGGTGGCACCAATGAAGTGGCACCGATAGGCGGCACTGATAGACACTGATAGGTGGCACGGATTGTCATGGATAGGTGGCATGGATTGGCATGGATGGGCGGCATGTATAGGTGGAACGGATGGGCATGGATAGGCGGCATGGATGGGCATGGATAGGCGGCACGGATGGGCACTGATAGGTGGCTAGGATGGGCACTGATAGGCGGCTAGGATGGGCACTGATAGGCAGCATGGATGGGCACTGATAGGCGGCATTGTAATTGAAAGTTTTGCCCATTGTGGGCACTGATTGGCATCCATTATGGGCACTGATTGGCATTCATTATGGGCACTGGCTGGCATCCCTGGTGGTCTAGGGGGCATACCTGGTGCTGGGCATCTCCTGGTGGTCTGGTGGCATCCCTGGTGGTCCAGTGTGGGCATCCTTGGGGGGGCTGTGCTGATAATCGATCAGCACAGACCTCCCCTGTCAGAGGAGCAGCTGATCAGACGCGAGTGAGGAAAGGCCGATCACCGGCTCTTCCTATTTACACTGTGATCAGCCATGATTGGACACGGCTGATCACGTGGTAAAGAGTCTCAGTCGGAAACTCTTTACCAAGATCGTAGTTGCAGGGTGCCAGACTGACACCCCGCAATAATGATCGTCGCGATGCGCGCCCCCGGGGGTGCGCAGCGGCTTAATATCCTGATCACGTCATATGATGTCTGGTCAGGATATTACAACCACTTTGCGACCGTCATTTTGCTATATGGCGGGCGGCAAGTGGTTAATAGCAGCCCGAATGACAATAACAAATAATTGGAAAAAACCGACAGCTCCCAATATAGCCAAAGTTATACATAGAGTGAATACACACTATATCTGTGAAAAGTATATAGCAAGTCAAAGCAACTCAATTTGCTTGTTTTTTGTTTTTTTTGTTTTTTTGTTTTGTTTTTACATTCTGCTTAAAAATTTGTAAATCAGTACTGCTTGGACCTTGAAGAAGGGAACATACCCCGAAAGCTTGTCCTGAAAAATTGTATGTTAGTGCAAATAAAAAAATTATCACGAACAGTACTCAATTTTCGCTTGTTTGACATAAAATGGATATCTTGGGCACAGGAGTATAACTTGAACCACTTCTGAAATAGACTTTAAACAATTCCCTCTAACTTGCTTGGACTACTCCAACTCTTCAGCCCCACGTCACTTCAGTTTGTATAAATGATACCTCCATACCCACTATGCTTGGATGAAAACTTGGAAAGGTATTGGATGCCACACAAAATGGTTAGATGTGAATATAGGACAAAGTTGTGCATTAACCAGTTTTTGAAATATGTATTGATGGTAATAGCTTTGTACTCTAATACTCAGTTAGGTATATAACTAAAGATAGCAAATGCAAGGAATTATCTGTTTATCTTATTTTATAATGTGTATGTGCAAATATTTGTACTATGTGCAAAATACCAATAGAAACTATTTAAAAAAAAAGATAATCTTGGGCACATTCAAATTAAATTGACCATGCTCAAAAAAAACAGGAAAGAAAAGGAAATAATAGTGAAGTCCTGTTAGATATGGATAGCTGGACTAAACAGGCATCAGTGCAGAGATCCGAGACCCCCAGTGATCGGTGTGCATTCCAAGGAGGGTGAAAGTAGCATCAATGGTTATGAAACCGGAAGTACATCAACGCGTTTTGCCCCTCCTCCAGGGCATCATCAAGGACATCACATCGGGTTTCAAATAATCACATTTATATCCCAGGAGAAGTTGCCTCTACTCCCGTGAACCAATGGCAAGCAACTAATTCCATTAGGTGTAAAAAACACAAACTATCTCTATGTGAAATCACTTCCTGTTTACATATTATATAATAATAATTTTAAAACGCTTTAATATACATAATATTTACATAAAACAGATTATGTATTAAATTGTAAAGTTGATATACTATGTTGTAATGTAATTTTTAAAATATGAAATAACTAAAAATAATATAAATGTAAAAAAAATAAAAAAGAGGAAAATTTAAACAAAAAATAATAAAAATGAAAAAATAAAAAATAAATATTACCATAGTGCCAGTGGGAACACATTTTACCAATTAGATAAAAAAAAAACTATTCAAATCCAATTCTATGTTTAAACCAAAGGGACTCATAGTACCAAGCTTATGGATCCATTGGGTCTCGTTCTGTGAAATAGCCTTCTTGAGATGGGATCCTCTCCAGTGCTCCTCTACCTTATCAATTCCAAAAAAAGTCAAACCTCTTGGATCTCTATTATGGAACAATGTGAAGTGGTTGGACAAACTATGATGCAAAGGCCTTTTTGATTTTGTTGACATGCTCTCCCAACCTTATCCCCAACTTCCTTGTGGTCCTCCCCACATATTGGAGACCACAGGGACAAGACAAAAGATAGGTGACGTGTAGTCCCACAGGTGATACATTTATTAAAGGACCTCCCCTGAGAGTAAGACACAAAATTAGTGGTTTTCCTCTTCCTATGCTTGGAGGTTCTACAAATCACACATTTCTAGAATTTTAAAAAACAATTTCATCCAAAAAAGTAAAAGACCTTTTAAGGGGTTGTCAGAGAGGTTACCTGGCTGGACGACTTGCTGGCCACTCTGACGCACAACAGTGCACGTTGGCACACACGTTCCTGTGTGCGTGCTTCTGTGGGCACTTGTGTGCGTTTGCCGGCTGGCCCTGATGTGCACGCTGGTGTGCAGGCACGCGGTGACACGTGTGTTCCTGTGAGCCCTGGTTCATGTGCCTCTACAGGCGCCGGTGCGCGTGCCGGTGTCAGGGCGTGCGTGTGCAGGTGTGCACGTGCCTGTGCGCATTGGTGCACACACGCGCGCACTGTTTGGCGCCGACCAGCCTATTTAGTTCGGCTGAACCCATTGCCTGGTGCTACCTGATCAACAGCTTCCCGTGACCTTGCTCCTGTACCAGTATCTCTGCTCTGATTACCTGATGACTTGGCTTGCCCCTCAGACTCCCTGGATTTCTGCCTGCACCTGACCTCGGCTTGTTTGACTTCGCTCCTGCCTACCCCTCTGTACTTCTTTGCCCACATGTTACCAAACCCGGCCTGAACCCGGACTTGCCTGCTCCGCTCCTGCTCAGCACCTGTTGCCTCTGTTCCTGTTTACCATCTTGCTGTCTGAAGATTCTCCTTTTTCAGCATCAGGATCCACATTACCAGGCTACTCTGTACTCCCCTGCTTCCTGTCCTCCCTACCAGGGACCACGAGCTGGATACGTAAGGGAGACCACCCTCTGCCCAAGCGGACTCACCAGTCAGGTACGTAGCAGTCTGATAGGGGGATTGATGACATTATGTGTCAATTTAAACCAAAGTGTGGGTGGTTTGGTGTAAAACTGTGGTTTGCCTGGTAATATACTTTTAACTCTCTATCCTTAAGAAGCAGAGGCCAATGTTCTCTGATTCTTTTTTTCAAACTGTTTATATTGCCTGGTGTAGCCTGTCAAAAAAGTCACACCATAATCTCTCCTCTTAGTTTATTTTTTCTTAAATACTTTCTTAAATACTTAAAGACTCCCTATCATCCTTCACTCCTTCACAATATGAGCTGTACAAATGTGGAATAGACTCCCTCCAGAGGTGGTTCTGGCAAGCTCAGTAGATTGCTTAAAAAAGACCAGAATTCTTTCCTAAATGTACATAATATAACTGGGTACTAACATTTATAGGTAAAGTTGATCCATGGAAAATCCCATTGCCTTTTCGGATCAGGAAGGAATTTTTTTCCCCTGCTATAGCAAATTGGATCATGCTTTGCTGGGGTTTTTTTCGCCTTCCTCTGGATCTGTGATCCTCTGGAACTGTGGGTATTGCATTACGTATATGATATTGTATTTTTATTTATTATTTTCAGTTGAACTAGATGGACCTGTGTCTGTTTTCAACCTGACTAACTATCTAACTATATCTATATCTCTTATTGTTTCTTTAATTCTCTTTAAATCTTTTCGATCATAACCCTTTTTATTGAATCTTTCTAAAATTATTTCGGCCTGTGTATCATAGTCTTCCTCCTTATCGCAATTTCTTCTCACCCTTAGAATCTGACTTTTTGAAATACTACCCAACCATCTTGGATGATGGCAATTTCCCGATGGGATGTAGCTATTTCTATCAACATCTTTAAAAAATGTTCGGGTTTGCAATTTTAAATTTTCTTTGTATATGACAAGATCCAGGAAATTGCCCGCTTCATAACCATAGGTTTCTGAGAAAGAGATGCCATAGGAAGTATCCTCCATCCCTTTAAGAAAGTTATAAAATGATTCCTGTGATCCTGTCCATAATATCACAAAATCATCTATATATATTTTATAGAACCTATCTTCTGGTATGTATTTGTCATATATGGCTTCCTTCTCCCACCGACTCATAAAGAGATTTGCCACTAGGGCTACACCACTTTTCTGCCTATAGTACTTCTCATGCCAAAAAAAATGATGGTTTGTTGCCACATCAAGGGCCTGAATTACAAATTCCTTCTGTTTATATTTAATGTCAGTCGTCTCTAAGGCCCATTTGACTGCCTCCATTGCATGGTGCTGGCCTGTGTGGATTCTTTGGGTAACTGATAGATGACCGGAACTTTAGGTGCATCTAGAATTAGATATCTTTTTTATTTAATATTCCATCCTTACATGCTACCTTGATCAAACTTTTAAATTTTGCCTTAAATTTATTGTTACAATTCCCATTAAATTCATCATAGGTCTCTCTATCACCCACTAGTCTATTTAATTCCTCTAAATAGTCCGTCTTGTTGAGAATAACCAGCCCCACCCCCTTATCAGCTGATCTAATCACTTTATTTTTCTTCTTTTCAACTGTTCTAGGCCACTTTCAATATCTTTTTTACGCCTACTGGGATGGACACTCAATTTGCCCAAATCTTGCTCCACCATAGATTTAAAAACTTCAACAAAATGATTATTGACTATTTTAGGATTAAAAACAGAATTGTTTTTAAGAAAGGTATGTTGATATTTCTCTGCTAACTGTTCCACTGGTGCACCACCCTTAGCATAAAACTTTTTGATATTAATTTTCCTTATGAATTTCTGAAAATAAATAATAACATCAAATTTATTAAAATTCCTGTCCGGGGCAAATTTTAAGCCCAATTCCAAAACTTTAAGCTCATCTACTGAAAATGTGATATCACTTAAATCAAAAATTCCTTCCATCAAGTTTCTATTTTCCTTTTCCGTCCTCTTGTCCTTCTCTTCTTTCCCCCTCTGTAAAAGGTTGGGGAAGTGCCATGGGACACCATGGTCTCCATTCCTTCTTTCTCCTGTCTGGTGGATTGTAGCCCCCTTCCTGACCTCTGGGATTGGGACCCACTCTCCCCCTCACCGGGGGTCCCCCATTACCCCTTCTCTAAAAATCCCCTCTATAATTATTGTAGCCTGGATATCCCCCCGTCCCCTGGATGAGGGATATTGGTTGTACTGATTAGGGGTCAAGGAGGAGCCATTATAGCCTCCCCTATGATCATAACCTCTGTGGTTATAAGATATTTTTTGAGCACAGAATTCATTTGCACTTCTAGTAAGTGCAGGTTGGCAGTTGTGCCATACTCTTTCCATTTTTCGGATGATTGATTGAACAGTGCTTCATGAGATGTTCAAAGCGTGGGATATTTTTTTTATAACCTAACCCTGCTTTAACCCCTTGCCGACCAGCTCACGACGATATAGGTCGGCTGTGTAAATGACAGTGGTCCCAAAATAGTATCAAAAGTGTCTGATGTGTCCGCCATAATGTTGCAGTCATGATACAAAAGCAGACTGCCGTCATTACTAATAAAAAAAACAAAAAACTTAATATCAAAAATTCCATAAAACTATCCCCTATTTTGTAAATTCTATAACTTTTGTGCAAACCAATCAATATACGCCTATTGCAATTTTATTTTACCAAAAATATGTAGAAGAATACATATCGGCCTAAACTGAGGAAAAAATGAGTTTTTTATATATATTTTTAGGGATATTTATTATAGCAAAAAGTAAAAAATATTGCTTTTTTTTCAAATTGTTGCTCATTCTTTGTTTATAGCGCAAAAAAAACGCAGATGTCATCAAATACCACCAAAAGAAAGCTCAATTTGTGGGGGAAAACTATTTTGTTTGGGTGCAACGTCGCACAATCGTGCAATTGTCAGTTAAAGAAACGCAGTGCTAAATTGCAAAAAGTGTTCTGGTCAGGAAGGGGGTAAATCCTTCCACGGTTGAAGTGGTTAAACTTCTCCACAACTTTATCCCTGACCTGTCTGGTGTGTTCCTTGGCCTTCATGATGCTGTTTCTTCACTAAGGTTCCCTAAAAAGGTTCTCTGAGGGCTACACAGAACAGGTCTATTTATACTGAGATTAAATTACACACAGGTGGACTGTATTTACTACTTAGGTGACTTCTGAAGGCAATTGGTTCCACTAGATTGTAGTTAGGGTTATCAGAGTAAAGAAGGCTGAATACAAATGCATGCCACACTTTTTGTAGATATTTATTTGTAAAAAATGTTCAAAACCAATTATTATTTTCCTTTCACTTCACATTGTCAAGAATTGGGAATTCTAAGGATATTGGGGCAGTTGCTGAGGCTGCTCCCTTGATATCCACACCCAAAAATGTTTGTTGAGGGGACTATTGCGGTACTAAATAAATCATAAAAGACTTTGTTATAAAGAAAATTACAAGTAATTTAATAAGAACAAAAAAATGAAATCCATCAAAACTTTCATATTGCTAAAATCATATACACCACAATTTAATAAACTACCGACGGGTAAGCCCGTAAGGTTTCTATTGAAGAGGGGTACAGAAACGTTTCCTCTACCGGTTTCGCGGCGAACCGCTTCTTCAGGAGGATAGTCTACAGAGTAAATAAAAATATTTGCAAATAATCAAATAGCAGCGAATCATATAATGACATAACAGAAGAGTTACAGTAATTTAAATAGCGAGGGGATCAGCTCACCCACAAAAGGAGGAAGCAGTAGATCACAGGACCCATCGGTTTCCTCCCACGGCAGATGCGGGGGGTTGTAAAGGACTCTTCAAATTTAAACAGATATATATGATATGAGAGTTAAAGTGAGATGAGACATTAACCTATACACACCTAAAGAGCGATATATAGGTGAAAAGGGATGGGAAATAGACTGTGTATAGGGGCTGTAAAAAGAGCCTATAAAAAGGAAGTGCTTAATTGTGCATCCTAAGGTGTCCTACGCAAGCAAAAAGTTACCAAAGAAATGTGACCAAATTGGGAAGAAAAGGAAAAAGAAATGTGGAAAAGGGCAAACCACCACAAAAAATAGGGTAAAAAGGATATAAGTGAAACAAGTGTGAAAGTAAAAGCCAAACATACCGTTTGTGCTATATTATCCAGTGCACACCACCCATGTTCATAGAGGTAGATCGAACAGGGCAACACCATAGTAGCCAAGGAATACAAATGTATAGTGTGCAGGGCAGGTATCACCTACTATATATATAATACACTCCCCAAAGGGAGGAACTGGTAAGCATGTATGCACAGGTTGCTGTTGTAGATGGACACCACAGGTGTATTGCAAGTTAGCACACCAGGTAATCATGATAATTAATATGGTAATTCATTAGCCAGGAAACAAACATGAACCTGGGTATTGATCGCCATCTGTGGGGGTACACACAGAGCAATCACTTTAAGCACATATGAAAAAAGGCATAAAGTAAGATAAGACCAGGAGACCTAGGGTACTAGAGGTCCTAGTCATCGGGTACAAAAACAGCAATATTCTAACCTGTATAGACATGTCCAACAGCGCAACCCGGCATGCGGAGTCCTGAAAACTGCTTAACAGTGGTCTAACACAGACCACTATTTAAGCCCCCAACCCTTCCGGCATCAGCGTACGCCGCTAAACGGCGGCGTCTGATGTCGCGGGGGTCCGCCCACCCACACCGCGCACTCGCACGGCCACGCAACCATCGCGCACGCTGATGCGGACGCATTGTGCATGGATGTGCGCACAGCGCATGTGCGCGCCGGAGGGGCCCATGGACCAAAAGGTCCGGGCGCATCCAGCACAAGAAGGACCCAAAATAAGGGACCCACCAGGGCGAGCGCACATCTGCCAGACAGGAGAACACAACAAAGGATCCAAGAAAAGACCCAAGCTTCCCCCTGGGGGGAGCGGATCTCCTTTACAGCAACACTATTCACAAAATACAAAAATAATATATAAACAATAATATTACAAACATCGTATAATCAAGGTAATAATGTAATAAACAAAGCATGGGAACAACCATACTTCAGTGTCACCAACGGCATAAGGAATGACAATCCCACTAGCTATCGTGGTGAAAAAATAGAGTAAAGTAATGTATATCTAGATACAAAAAATAGAGGCACTCAAAAGAGACACCCACCACTGTTGCTGTTCAGAGGTTGGTGCCTCTAAAAAACGGGTGTGTTATCCACCCTGGGTGTATTATCCACCCCATGAATATAGCCATAGACTGAGTATAGCCTCGAATACAAAATATACGTAATACATATAACAGTACCATCATCCCAATTGATAATTGTCAAGAATTGGGAATTCTAAGGATATTGGGGCAGTTGCTGAGGCTGCTCCCTTGATATCCACACCCAAAAATGTTTGTTGAGGGGACTATTGCGGTACTAAATAAATCATAAAAGACTTTGTTATAAAGAAAATTACAAGTAATTTAATAAGAACAAAAAAATGAAATCCATCAAAACTTTCATATTGCTAAAATCATATACACCACAATTTAATAAACTACCGACGGGTAAGCCCGTAAGGTTTCTATTGAAGAGGGGTACAGAAACGTTTCCTCTACCGGTTTCGCGGCGAACCGCTTCTTCAGGAGGATAGTCTACAGAGTAAATAAAAATATTTGCAAATAATCAAATAGCAGCGAATCATATAATGACATAACAGAAGAGTTACAGTAATTTAAATAGCGAGGGGATCAGCTCACCCACAAAAGGAGGAAGCAGTAGATCACAGGACCCATCGGTTTCCTCCCACGGCAGATGCGGGGGGTTGTAAAGGACTCTTCAAATTTAAACAGATATATATGATATGAGAGTTAAAGTGAGATGAGACATTAACCTATACACACCTAAAGAGCGATATATAGGTGAAAAGGGATGGGAAATAGACTGTGTATAGGGGCTGTAAAAAGAGCCTATAAAAAGGAAGTGCTTAATTGTGCATCCTAAGGTGTCCTACGCAAGCAAAAAGTTACCAAAGAAATGTGACCAAATTGGGAAGAAAAGGAAAAAGAAATGTGGAAAAGGGCAAACCACCACAAAAAATAGGGTAAAAAGGATATAAGTGAAACAAGTGTGAAAGTAAAAGCCAAACATACCGTTTGTGCTATATTATCCAGTGCACACCACCCATGTTCATAGAGGTAGATCGAACAGGGCAACACCATAGTAGCCAAGGAATATTTATTTATTTTGGGTCCTTCTTGTGCTGGATGCGCCCGGACCTTTTGGTCCATGGGCCCCTCCGGCGCGCACATGCGCTGTGCGCACATCCATGCACAATGCGTCCGCATCAGCGTGCGCGATGGTTGCGTGGCCGTGCGAGTGCGCGGTGTGGGTGGGCGGACCCCCGCGACATCAGACGCCGCCGTTTAGCGGCGTACGCTGATGCCGGAAGGGTTGGGGGCTTAAATAGTGGTCTGTGTTAGACCACTGTTAAGCAGTTTTCAGGACTCCGCATGCCGGGTTGCGCTGTTGGACATGTCTATACAGGTTAGAATATTGCTGTTTTTGTACCCGATGACTAGGACCTCTAGTACCCTAGGTCTCCTGGTCTTATCTTACTTTATGCCTTTTTTCATATGTGCTTAAAGTGATTGCTCTGTGTGTACCCCCACAGATGGCGATCAATACCCAGGTTCATGTTTGTTTCCTGGCTAATGAATTACCATATTAATTATCATGATTACCTGGTGTGCTAACTTGCAATACACCTGTGGTGTCCATCTACAACAGCAACCTGTGCATACATGCTTACCAGTTCCTCCCTTTGGGGAGTGTATTATATATATAGTAGGTGATACCTGCCCTGCACACTATACATTTGTATTCCTTGGCTACTATGGTGTTGCCCTGTTCGATCTACCTCTATGAACATGGGTGGTGTGCACTGGATAATATAGCACAAACGGTATGTTTGGCTTTTACTTTCACACTTGTTTCACTTATATCCTTTTTACCCTATTTTTTGTGGTGGTTTGCCCTTTTCCACATTTCTTTTTCCTTTTCTTCCCAATTTGGTCACATTTCTTTGGTAACTTTTTGCTTGCGTAGGACACCTTAGGATGCACAATTAAGCACTTCCTTTTTATAGGCTCTTTTTACAGCCCCTATACACAGTCTATTTCCCATCCCTTTTCACCTATATATCGCTCTTTAGGTGTGTATAGGTTAATGTCTCATCTCACTTTAACTCTCATATCATATATATCTGTTTAAATTTGAAGAGTCCTTTACAACCCCCCGCATCTGCCGTGGGAGGAAACCGATGGGTCCTGTGATCTACTGCTTCCTCCTTTTGTGGGTGAGCTGATCCCCTCGCTATTTAAATTACTGTAACTCTTCTGTTATGTCATTATATGATTCGCTGCTATTTGATTATTTGCAAATATTTTTATTTACTCTGTAGACTATCCTCCTGAAGAAGCGGTTCGCCGCGAAACCGGTAGAGGAAACGTTTCTGTACCCCTCTTCAATAGAAACCTTACGGGCTTACCCGTCGGTAGTTTATTAAATTGTGGTGTATATGATTTTAGCAATATGAAAGTTTTGATGGATTTCATTTTTTTGTTCTTATTAAATTACTTGTAATTTTCTTTATAACAAAGTCTTTTATGATTTATTTAGTACCGCAATAGTCCCCTCAACAAACATTTTTGGGTGTGGATATCAAGGGAGCAGCCTCAGCAACTGCCCCAATATCCTTAGAATTCCCAATTCTTGACAATTATCAATTGGGATGATGGTACTGTTATATGTATTACGTATATTTTGTATTCGAGGCTATACTCAGTCTATGGCTTTCACTTCACAGTTATGTGCCACTTTGTGTTGGTCGATCACATAAAATCCCAATAAAATACATTTTTGTTTTTGGTTGTACATCCAAATTACAAACAGTTAAGAGTCCTGGTGGAATTGTGCACATATACTCAGCTGTACGAGGTGGTATCAAAAAGTTCTGAGACTAACTCTGTTTACAAGAAAGTGCCTTATTTATGTACAGTACGTTTACACACTATCACCTTCAAAAAAGCCCCTTTGCATAGCTATACAGTGCGCCCAGCATTCCTGCCACTTCTGGAATGTGTCCTGGAAGTCTTCTTTTCAAAGAGCGTCAAGCACCTTCTGCTTTTCGCGCTGGATCTCTGCAATGGTGTCAAAACGGCAACCTTTGAGCTTGATCTTCAACTCATTGCAGCATCATCAACAACTTGCCGAATCATGCCAAGCATCTCTGTGACAGATTTGCCCAGTTTAACGCAGAGTTTCACATTTGCTCTTTGTTCTAACTTGCTGTCCATGGTGAAATAGTAGAAGTAGTAACACACATTTTTAGAATAGCACCAATTACACAGCTCCTGATGTACACAGGACAAAGTCTTTTGGCACACTGAATTATGAAGGTTGGTGCTCCCTGTGACTGTGCATGGAGCCTTGTGCTGCCATCTGTTGGTATGTTACAAAACTAGTCTCGAAACCTTTTGATACCACCTCCGGGGCCGCCATCATGGGGGGTACAGCCAGGGCTGGACTTACCATTGGGCTTGACTGGGCTCAAGCCCATGGGCCCTGCCCAATAGGGGGCCCTGCCGAGATACATAGCCGAGTGTACTCAGCTCCGCTCCGCTCACAGTCACGCCCAGTCCCACCCTATGATGGACATAACACAGGGACTGGACGTGACTGTGAGCCAAGCCAAGTACACTCGGCTACTCTTGGCTCCGCTCAGGACCCGAGAGCCGCTGAGAGGACCTGAGAGCCACAAGAGCTGCCAAGAGAGCCACAAGAGCTGCCAAGAGGACCTGAGAGCCGCCAAGAGGACCTGAGAGCCGCCGTGAGGACCCGAGAGCCGCCAAGAGCCGCCGAGAGGACGCGAGAGCCATTTTTAAACTTCAAGACTGCAATAACAAGGCGGCAAATGACACTGGGGCAAGGCTGCAAATGACAAGGCTACACTGACAAGGCTGCAAATGACACTGACAAGGCTGCAATGACACTAGACAAGGCTGCAGATGGATGGGCAAGGCTGCAGATGGACACTGATAAGGCTGCATTGATGGGCATTTAAATGTAAGTTTTATCCTTAAACTTCCCTCCTAAAAGTTTTTTTTCCTTAAAATTCCTTCCTAAATTTGGGGTACATATTATACGCCAGCGTTTGTTATATGCCAATAAATAGGGTAATGTATAGAAGGTAGGGCCTAAATGTGACTCAAGCCCAGGGGCCCCCACCACCCTAAGTCCTGTCCTGGGTACAGCCCACACACTTGTAAGGGGCCCCAGAGTCTAGAAGGGCCCGGCTGTCTGACGGGGATGAGAGAAGGCAGGGAGGGGTGCATGAAAGCTCCGTGGCTGCGCTGGCTTTCAGAATGTGTGCGAGTCAGCTCATGCTGCTGTATCACGGACATCGGGCTGTTTGCTGCCACCTCTGGTCAATTCCAGCATGTGCACTCCTTGTGTGTTTTGCAAAAGAGCTGGGACCAGGAACAGCACCTTCCAAGTAAGGACTAATGTACAACTGAAGAAGAACAGGGGTGGGGTGGTGTACATGTATGTGTCTGTGTACATATGTGTGTGTCTGTGTACATATATGTGTGTGCCTATCTGCACGTGTACATGTGTGTGCATGTGTACATGTGTGTGTCTGTGTACATATATGTGTGTGTGCCAGTACATGTGTACGTGTGTGCCTTTGTTCATGTGTATGTGTCTGTGTACATATGTGCGTGTGCCAGTGCATACATGTGTACGTGTGTGCCTGTGTTCATGTGTGTGTGTGTCTGTGTACATATGTGTGAACCTGTGTACTTGTGTGAAGGGGCTTAGAGCATACAGATGTGAGGGGGCTGAGAGGGTACAGATGTTAGGGGGGCTGCGAGCGTACAGCTGCTGGTTTGGGATGTCTCTTTTGGGCAAAATATAAATATGAAATCACGGGTGACTTATAATACACTGTTCATTTTCATATATGACGTTGTAAGTGTTAAAATAAAAGGTGTGTGCACGGAAGGACTTGATGGGATGGCTAGCAGGCGGATTTGGTGGGACGGCCAATGGGCCAGCCCTGAGGAATGTTGGCGGTTAGACCTGGTGTGGCCCATGCCTAAAGCTGTCTAAGGGGCCCCACAATTTCTGATGGCTGCCCTGACCACCTCGTATATATTGTTATTAATAGACAGTCCCAAGGGTAGTCATGGTACTCTATGGTTGAGGTAAATGCCCAGTTGCCCAACCACAGAGAAATCCATGCGAATCCAAAGCTAGCATAGAGGCACTCGCCAGCGTTAATTTTGTCAACTAAAATATTTTCATCATAGTTTTCCTCATCTGCAGGGTTCAGTGTCGAAAACTAAATGAAAAAAAAAAATTTGAATATAGTCAATTGATGAAAATTGTGATGAAAATCAATCCCAATTTTCATTTAGTTAAAGAGGGATTCCACCTACAAATTTTTTTTTAAAAGCCAGCAGCTATAAATACTACAGCTGCTGACTTTTAATAAATAGACACTCACCTGTCCCAGGGTCCAGCAATGCCGGCAGCCGAGACCGATCGATCGCTCGGGTCTCAGCTGCTGCTGCCGGCATTCTAGGTGAGGGAATCAGGAAGTGAAGTATTGCGGCTTCAGTTCCCGGTTCCCTACTGAGCATGCTCGAGTCGCGCAGCGCAATAGGAATGGTCCGCGCTGTCTCTGGAACTCGTGTGTGTCCCAGCAGACAGAGCGGTGGGACAGGAAACGGCATAGACTCCCGTGGGAGTCTATGCCTGGAAGTGGGTGCAAATACCTGTCTTAAACAGGTATCTGCACCCCCCTGAAAGGTGCCAAAGTGACACCGGAGGGTGGGGGAGGGTTCCGATGAGTGGAAATTCCACTTTAGGGTGGAACCCCGCTTTAACTAAAATCTCCAGTACATTTTAGTTCACTAAAATCGAATGGGTTTAGGTAAATTGTAATGCATTATTTAAGCATTTCTCTATAATTGTCAAACTCAATATATACTCCTGGAGTAAAAATGTAATAACCTTAATATTTATGGTATTAAGGTTTGAACATGCACAACAGACACAGATTTAGCCATCTTTAAAAATAAAATCAAGTACCATAAACAAACAAAAATATAGATTTTTTACAATTTTTTTTAAATATAAAAAAATAAAAACCTGTAAAATCTCTTGGTTGTAATGCCAGGCTGCAAGTGGGGATGGAGAAGTAAAGGAGAGTGAGGGAGTGTACAGGGCAGAGAACTGGACAGTCTTGGGAGGCTGTTATTTTACACGGTGCTAAGCACTGCTACTTTGCTGGGAGGAGAAACTCTCACCACATCACATCCAGACAGAGTTCCTCTTCTGTAGTTTGCAGGGCATTGCTCCAGAACTACCGCAGGCTTCATCTGTCCGTCTGCGTCTCTCAGCCAATACAGCTTGCCGATAGAGTCAGAGAGCTGGGGCTTTAACACAGGTGGAACTCCAGCAATAATGTACTGGAGATTTTAGTCAACTAGAATACAACTTAAACTAAAATGGCATTTTAGTCAAAAGACTATAACTAAAACTAAATAGAAAAATTTTACTTCAAAATTAACAGTGGCACTCATGGTCTTGCAGAGGAGGTAGATCCACACAGCAGCATTTTTTTTTCTGCAACATTTCAATGAAGCTCAGTCCATTAATTAGTTATTAATAGACATACCTCAAGATTAATGTTTCAGCAAGGTTCAGTTGCAGGAACCCCTGAAGATGATCATGATGTGGCATTAATCTTGGTGTTGGAGACCAGAAGGCAATGAGAAGACTATCCTGCCATATTACAGTCTGAAACTCAGCTTTTCACCAACAGGAACCATGGTGTGGCACAGGAACTCAGAGTAAGCTTATCTACTCTGCACTTAGTCTCTAGTAGAGTGTAACCTGTCATGCAGCATGACCTCTAACTACCAGAAGTAGTTAGAGGTCAGATGCCTAACCTGGATCTAGCCTACGCTAAGCCCTGAGCTAAAACAAGTTATAGCATCCCAGACCAGCACGGTTAACTAAATAACAGGAGCTGCATATAAACTCTAATGCAATAAAAAAGGTTCACCTAATAATATACTTGAAGGTAGGCAATATACACATACAGTAGTGCAGACCTAGCTATCTGGCACTTTGCATGTCAAATCATAACAATAGCATAGAGAAGAAGCTTTTACAAGGATTTCGATGCTCAAAAAGCTACAGGCTACTGCTGTTAAACTATAAACAGCGTTGTTTTCTCCCTATTGAGGAAAAACAATAAGTTAATAGCTATACATTCCAGGTGAAGCAAAAACAGTCAATATGTTAACAAAATTGGACACTGCCTTTACCCAAGTGTCATACAAGTGTGTCTGAGTGATAAACCTGGGATCCCCGAAATTATCATAGGCCAAAATGTATGGAGGATGGCTGACTCTCTGGCCTCTCCACACTTCCCTCTGAGGTAATCCTGTGTTTTTCAGGCACTGGAGTAGGACGAGTCATGGGAAAGGATGGCACGGGCTGTGTAGAAGGACTGGGTCCCTGATTGAACTCGCTCACTAATTAAGGTACAAACTGGAGATTCAGGGTTCAGTAGCTCTCTTGAAGGATAGAGTACTGTTAATCCTAGAGACCTCAGGAACTACAGTCCAATCACTCTCATGGGTGTCAGCAAGATCAGATAAAAGGTCTGCCTGAAGCTGGGGTGAGTCACACTCTGAAGTGTCTTCTGAGTAATCTTCTTCACTGACTTGAGGAATAGGCAAATGATTTCTATGCTGGGCTTTATTATTGCTTCGGGTCTCTGTACCTTGTATACTGGGATCCCAGGAAATATGTTCACCAATATAAAAATCTTTTTCCACTATCTGGTGCCCACAGTATGCATGACGGCGCCGCGAGCGGAGCGGGGAGCGAGGGGGGGGGCTTCGTTCCCCCGCATCGCTGGACCCTGGGGCAGGTAAGTGTCCGATTATTAAAAGCCAGCAGTTGCAGTATTTGTAGCTGCTGACTTTTAATTTTTTTTTTTTAGGGGGTACCCCACTTTAAACTCAACGGATCCAAAACAGAACTCCTCTTCCTTTCACGCAAACCGAAACAAAAACCATGGCAGGATGTCCATACCACTCACCATCCTCGGGCAACCCATCACCCCTAGCACTAAAGCCAAAACCCAGACGGACACTGGCAGCAAAAGTGCCCTGAGGCAATTTACTTTGCATATGTAGCGCTATACAAGTTATTCATTCGTTCATTCATTCATTCATCTAAAGCACTCTTGTGACTGTAACTGTTCTTTTATCCTTAGTAGGAAAAGTTTGCGTGTATTGAGTAAAGTAGTCAATCGCTACCAGTATGTTTCCAATTCCTCTTGAATCATTTTAAATGGAGAGAAGATCGAGACCTACTAAGTCCATAGGACCCAAACTCTGTATGTTCCCCATTGGAGCAGCTCAAACTGACAAGCCTTTCCTCTGTAAACATCTGAGACAATGTCTACCTGTCTATGACTAGTCAGGGTATTCCTCATCTGGGTCCAATAGGAACAAACTTGAACTAGGCTGTACGTTTTCTCAGGTCTCAGGTGACCATGGTGATCACGCATACTTGTGAAAAACAGATACAATTTGTTGTCATCTCCCAGGGTGGTCATGATACAATACCACATGATAGAGCAGTCTATGGTCTAACTTAAACTTCTCCTAATCTGCTAGGAACTACACTCAGTAGGAAAAGCCTTCATTAACATTTCCTGGTCTTTGGCACTCTTTGGAGATATGGAACAGTATTCAAATGATGCCAATGCAGCAGGATAGGTGAACATCTCTGGCACAGTTTTTGGTCCACCTCCTATGAAATTTATAGGCCGCATCTCAGTCATCCCAGCTGCATAGTTGATTTTCAAAGCCCCAGGGCCGAGACTAGGAAGATATTTTATTTTGCTTTTGGATGATTAAACCCTAATGCAATAGCATGAGGACTTGCATATAAACAGGGCTTACAAAAACATCATGCCAGAATCTCTTCAGTTACTCATGGACACAACAATCTATATTAATGCAATGGGTCATTGGTTAGCTGAAAAATCTAATCTAATTCTTCATGGAAAAAAAAGAGGTGCTAATGAGGGGGTTTAAAAAAAGGGAAGAATGTTTTAATGTGAATGAATGTGGTGCGTGCAGCTGCCTAGGGTTATGACATTTAGGCATGGCAAGATACCTGTTGGCCAGACGCTAGACCTTCAGATGACACATCAATGGGGAGACAATTTCTTGGTCGGGCAGTATCTCAAATTTATCAGTCATGCAGAAAGGCTATAGGTAACTGGAAAGGTAACTGGTAACTGGAAAGGTGGAATGTCAGGCATACACCTAGGGGACATACACCTCCTTGATGTCTAACTTGAGCAGGTAGAACCCTACATGAGTAGTGCCACTGACTCACAAAACATCCTTTGTTAGATAAAGGACAGCTGCTCCAAATAAAACATTTTAGAGCATTTCTTGAACACTGTCTACCAATGTTCAATATGCCTTTACCATGTGGCACTTTAATATCACTCAATGGTTGATAAAGACCTATTACCCAGTATGGGCTGAATACCATGTACAGTCGTACCAAAATATTGTTTTCAGGAATGCACACAATCATATGGGTCTTAGCTTGGAACACTTATTTTTGATAAATAACTAATAGAAGAGAGATGTATTCAGCACTATATCTTGGAGAGCTAGGCACTGGGATGAATGTTATTAATGAGGTGAATCTCAATATTCTGAGGTGCCAAGTCTTTGCCATAGCATTGTACAGTAAACAGGGGTTTATTATGCAGGCAGAAATAGATGACATTATTAATAATATCCAGCAGAGGCAAATAAATAGTCAAGTCAAGGTGACTGGTATAGCACCCTCCTACATAGGTGCTAGGATGGTTAAAGTGTTTTTAAACCCAAATATGTAAAGCACATCCAGCCCCTCTATTATATTTAGGCATAGCACACTGTATAAGTCTTTTATAAAAGTGAGGCTTGTAAATACCAATTTAGAGCGATCTTTAGGCTGGTCACGTGACTTGTGGCTGCTGTATAGCTCCGATACATGGCTACTACAGGAGGGGCCAAGATCTCCCTCTGATGTCAGCCGGGGAGGTCCCATGGCTGCTCAGCCCCTCCTGCAGTAGTCCTGGAAACCGGCGAGAGTCACGTGACCGGCCTGAAGATCACACTAAATCGGTATTTACAAGCCTTGTTTTTATAAAAGACTTATACAGTGTGCTATAGACATGTGCAGAGTAAAATATTTCGTTTCGGAATTTCGTTTTCGTCCCAAAAATTAATTTATTTAGTTATTCCCGAAATTCATTTTTATTTATTTTGTTTTTCGTTCAAAAATTGCATTCGTCCGAAAATCTACATGAATTACGGTCGAATCTGTCTTTGAAGGCTTATGGTGTCTGTCGAATGTATAAAGAAGATTCGACAGAGCTAGTATATAGCATACTTCGTGTAAACTTTAGAACCCTATTAAAGTCTATGGGACTCCAACGCTCAAAATCTAAAGTGCAAATTTTAAAGGCTAATATGCAAGTTACTGTCCTAAAAAGTGTTTGGGGACCCGGGTCCTGCCCCAGGGGACATGTATCAATGCAAAAAAAGTTTTAAAAACGGCAGTTTTTTCGGGAGCAGTGATTTTAATAATGATTAAAGTGAAACAATAAAAGTGTAATATTCCTTTAAATTTCATACCTGGGGGGTGTCTATAGTATGCCTGTGAAGGGGCGCATGTTTCTGGTGCTTAGAACTGTCCCTGCACAAAGTGTAATTTATGCAGGAAAAAAAGTCCTTTAAAATCACTCGCAGCTATTATGAATTGTCGGCTCCGTAATACAGAGAACACTCATTGAAAGTCATTGATAAAAAAAAAAAAAATAAGCGTGAGGGTCCCCCAAATTGAATTACCAGGCCCTTCAGGTCTGGTATGGATATTAAGGGGAACCCTGCGTCAAATAAAAAAAAAAAAAATTACGTGGGGTTCCCCCTAAATATCCATACCAGACCCTTCAGGTCTGGTATGGATATTAAGGGGAACCCCACATCAAATTTAAAAAAAATTGACGTGGGGTCCCCCTAAAAATCCATACCAGACCCTTTATCCGAGCACGCAACCTGGCAGGCCACAGGAAAAGAGGGGGGACGAGAGAGCGCCCCCCCTCTTGAACCGTACCAGGCCACATGCCCTCAACATTGGGAGGATGCTTTGGGGTCTGTAACCCCTCTGTCTCCATGTTGATGGGGACAAGGGCCTCATCCCCACAACCCTGGCCGGTGGTTGTGGGGGTCTGCGGGTGGGGGGGTTATCAGAATCTGGAAGCCCCCTTTAACAAGGGGACCCCCAGATCCCAGCCCCCCCTGTTTGAAATGGTAAGGGGGTACAAAAGTACCCCTACCATTTCACAAAGAAAGTGTAAAAAATAGTTAAATAAGACAAACACACTTTTGAAAAATTCCTTTATTAAAAATAAAAAAAAATAAAAAAAAGATTCCAGCAGTGGTAATCCACTCTTGCTATCCAGCTATGGATGATCATCTCTCTGGGGTCCAGCGATGGCTGATCTGATCCAGCGCAGCGAATCCATCCATCTTCTGTCTCCACGGAGGAGACACTGCGGGGATCCTGGCAGCCTGACGTTTGTTATATGTGGAGGGTGGGGCCACCCATCACCTGACCCCGCCCCCCTCTGACGCAAGGGGAAACCTGGGCTTCCCCAGTGACGTATGAGTGATCCCGCCTCCCTCTGATGTAACACAGGCAGGTTTCCGTTACATCAGAGGGGGCGGGGTCACCCATACGTCAATGGGGAAGCCTGGGTTTCCCCTTGCATCAGAGGGGGGCGGGGTCAGGGGATGGGTGGCCCCGCCCTCCGCATATAACAAACGTCAGATTCTGATAAGCCCCCGCCCGCAGACCCCCACAACCACCGGCCAGGGTTGTGGGGATGAGGCCCTTGTCCCCATCAACATGGGGACATGGTGCTTTGAGGGGTCACAGACCCCAAAGCATCCTCCCAATGTTGAGGGCATGTGGCCTGGTATGGTTCAGGAGGGGGGCACTCTCTCGTCCCCCCCTCTTTTCCTGCGGCTTGCCAGGTTGCATGCTCAGATAAAGGGTCTGGTATGGATTTTTGGGGGGACCCCCCCGTCAATTTTTTTTTTTATTTGACATGGGGTTCCCCTTAATATCCATACCAGATCTGAAGGGTCTGGTATGGATATTTAGGGGGAACACCACGTCAATTTTTTTTTTTTATTTGATGCAGGGTTCCCCTTAATATCCATACCAGACCTGAATGGCCTGGTAATTGAATTTGGGGGACCCCCACGCTTTTTTATTTATTTATTTATTTTATCAATGACTTTCTATGAGTGTTCTCTGTATTACGAAGCCGACAATTCATCATAGCTGCGAGTGGTTTTAACTTTTTTTCCTGCATAAATGACACTTTGTGCAGGGACAGTTCTAAGCACCAGAAACATGCGCCCCTTCACAGGCATACTATAGACACCCCCCAGGTATGAAATTTAAAGGAATATTACACTTTTATTGTTTCACTTTAATCATTATTAAAATCACTGCTCCCTAAAAAACTGCAGTTTTTAAAACTTTTTTTGCATTGATACATGTCCCCTGGGGCAAGACCCGGGTCCCCAAACACTTTTTAGGACAGTAACTTGCATATTAGCCTTTAAAATTAGCACTTTAGAATCTTTTCTCTCTGTCAAATCTTTTCTCTCTGTCGAATATTTTCTCTATATAATCTTGGACTAATAGAGGTAAGGTTAGGCCCATTCGATCACAGGTTCTATAGACACAGATTGTTATTGTCAGAGTCACGTCGAATCTCCTATTCTATATCGAACTGTTGTAACAATGAAAATGAAAATAAAGCATTTATTTATGTCGGATCTTTCTTTTTCGGATTCTGTGCTTTCGTTATCGTTTGTCAAAACGAAAACGAAAATACCTGAAATTCAGATGAAAATGCATTCGGACAAAAAGGAATGCACATGTCTAGTGTGCTATGCCTAACTATAATAGAGTGACCATATATACAAATTTATTTGTACTAATAGCAGTGGGGATGGGAGATGGAGACAGAGACACAGAACACAGAGCTGACAGGCAGGGAGGAGGGGGTTAGGGGGAGAAAGGCGAGCAGAGAGCAGGGCTGCAGATGATAAAAGGACTGTCCGGGCTGGGCTCAGCCCTTCCTTCTCTGAGCTAGCTGCTCATCTGTCGGCTAATTGCCAGCTCCTATCTCTCCACAGTTACTCAGCTGTTGATGATATCCTGCTCACCAGTCCTGCCTACTTAAGCCGTCCAGTCCAGAGGATCTCTGCCTTCCCCTTGGTCAACATCACATAAACTATCTCCTGCGATCCTGTTCAAGACTTGCTTTGCTGACATCCCTTCTGGCTCCAGATCCTGCTTGCTCTTCCACTACATTGACCCCTGACTTGGCTTGGCTGACTATCAGTTCTGGTTACTGAACTTTGGCTATGTTTTGACTATGTTTGTTCTTTTTACTTTTATTATTAAACAAGTGTGATTTAACTGTACTTCTGTCTTGGCCTGATTTCATGGTTTCTGAATTTCTAAATTTACCTGCGCTGGCAGCTTACACAAAAACTTACACCTAACACCTATCTGCTTAAGGTAGAGGCTGCTACATGTTTTTTTATAGGCAATTTGGGTTAGACAAAAGCATAGTTTGGCTCACTGTACTCAGTGAGCTATGATTGTTTAGTTTGCTCTAATCTGTGTGGTCTGCTGCTGTCAGTCTGCTGGATAGCTCCCTCTGTATCCAGGTAACTTGAGAAGTTTCTGGATAGTAGGTGTGGAGCTATGCAGGTGGCAGCAAAAATATTGATACAGCCCTAGCCTATCCCAGAGAGGCAGGCTCTGAAGGCATGCAGGGAGACTGTATTTATTCTGGGAGTACACAGAGCTCTTGGTCTTGTCCAGGAGAGGAGGATTCCAGTCTGAGGGGGGCTCGCTGCCCTCTCAGACACAGACTGCAGTGAGAAGGCTTCAGGTTGGCAGCCTGAGGGTTGAATGCTGAGACCTAGGTGCTCGGAAGATGACTGAGGGGACTGCTTGCCATAGATCTGCCTGGTATCACTGGAGGGAATCGCTTGGAAGATTGGAAGGGGGCTCACCTGTCCTTGTGAGTACAGACATTGAAAAGATCTTGGGGACCTTATGCTTTGCTGCCTAGTAATAGTCAGCTGTGGGTATATTAATGCTGTCTTGTGTCCTGAAGAGCTCTGTTCAGACACTTACTACTTAAAGAGACTTTGCTCTAATGGCTCTACTACTACTTAATGTGATTGTAACAAACATGTTATACTACCTTCCTTTGTTCAGTTGGTTTTGCACAGAGCAGCCCGGATCCTCCTTTTCTCAGGTCCCTCTTTGCTGCTCCTGGCCCCTCCCTCCTATTTAGTGCCCGCCCAGGCAGCAGCTTCCTATGGGGGTACCTGAGCTGGGTCAGAGCTCTGTACATTCATTCAGACACCGAGCCCCCACCCGGCCCCACCCCATCTCTCCCCTGATTGGCTGACTGACTTTGATTGACAGCCGTGGGAGCCAATAGCACCACGGCTATGTCTCAGCCAATCAGGAGGAGAGTTCTGGAAGGCTTAGACTCTCGTGGACACCGCTGGAGAGAGATGGGGCTCAGTTAAGTTATTAGGAAGTGATGGGTCGGCTGCTATACACAGAGGGTTTTTTATCTTAATGCATAGAATCCATTAAGTTAAAAAACCTTCTGCCTTTACAACTCCTTTAAGCTGAAGTCTACTGTTTGTTTCAAGCCTAGACATCATCATAGCTTGACCTGAAAGGAAGACCAATTGATTGTTAAATCTCTATACGAGGGACGATGGCCTTATGAGTTAGCATCCCCACTCAGTAGAGGTTTGCTTAGACATGACATTTTTACAAATTCTGAATAGTGGGCAAATGCCTGAGAGGGCTGTATGATTTCTGATCATGAAAGTTGTTATGCCTCTTCCTTAATACCATATACATAGTGTCATATCCATTCCGTGTAGTTGGTGATGACAATTGGCTTACCTACTGGAGATCAGGGGCAGACTGACAACACTCAGGGCCCCTGGACCAAAAAAAGCAAGGGCCCCCTGTCAGGCCCCACCCATGACCCGTTCCTGGCCTCGCCCCCACATTTTGCACAAAGTACAACAGAGAGTCTGTTAGCCCTTGTACCCACGGTAGGATATTCCGATGGACAATGTCCGATAGGACCGTGTTGTCGGATAATCAGACCGTGTGTGGGCTCCATCGGACTGTTTTCGTCGGAATATCCGACGGACCAAGTTTTACAGCTTGGCTATAAAAATTTTCCGACAACATGATCCGATCGGACTTTGTCCGATCATGTGTAGCCTAGTCCGACGGACAAGGTGCCATGCATGCTCACCATAAAATTCGGAGAAGCGATCGGTCAGGTAAAACTACCGCTCGTAATCGATATAGCACATTCATCAAGCTGCAATGTTAAAAATTATTTAATGCAGCGCATTCTCTTTTTCTTTACAATGCTGCAAGAATGAAGTTGTTTTGATGCTCATATTCACACACACTTCTCCCAAACGTATTTCTTTATTCTTTTTACTCATTTCAGCAATACTATATTTTAATTCGTCACATCTACCCATTCATTTTTTATTTATTTTTTTATTTTGTGGTTGTTTTTTTTAATCAATCCTTTTTTGTCAGTTTGCTCATCTTTGCATCTTTTTTTGGTGTGTTTTGTGTGTCAACTTACCACAACACCATTATTATGTTTTTAATTTATTCTTTTCTTTTTTAATCTACAGGAGGTTGTTTGGTGTTGGTGCCCCTTGTTATTCATTTGACTTTGTATTTTTGAAATGTACCTGCCTATTCACAAATAAACTGTCCTTTTTGAAGTAAAACACATACACAAGTATTTCTTCAACCAAAAAAAAACTTTATTTAGATGTCAGTAACAGATAAAGAGGGAGGCAGCGCTGGAGAAACTGGGGAGATTAGGGAAGCCTTTGCCCCCCAGGTCCCACATCAACTATTTAAATGCAAAAATTGGTGGCCTGAGGAGTACATGTCTGAGGGAGAGTAGTTTGGTTCTGAAGTCCAAGAAACCCGGAACAGCAGCAGATGACATCTATGTTCCCAGGCTGTGGTCCTACAAGAGGCTGCATCTTCTGTCAGACCAGACTGAACCCAGGTTATCACACTCTGGTCTTCCTTCCATGCTTCCTTCCAGGCTGTGGCTGTGGTGCTGGGGGTGTGGTAGAAGGAGGAGGAGGAGGAGGGGCATGGGCCAAATCACACAAGTGTGTTGCTTGTGTGATTTGGCCCAACAGCCCCTTGTTGAGGGTGTGGATGATGAGCTCCTCACACAAGATCTGTTGCCCCTACTCCATTTGCTGGAGTTTGCAGGCAGCCAAGGCGGCAAAGGACTCTTGATAGGTGGGGTGGCTCTGAGGGCCGCTGAAGCCTCCCCGATCAGCTTCAAAGCCGACTCCTCCACATTCCCCCCCTTTCTGGCCCTTTTGCATGGAAGGCGGAGGGGAGGGACCTGGGATTCAGTCAGGCTCCTCCGCCCGCCCACCGCTTGGCTGCCACTTACCCCTGCCTCCTCCTGGCTGCCACTTTCCACAGCCACCTTCTGGCTGCTGCATTCCACACCCTCCTCCTGGCTGATGTCTTCCTGTGTATGAAAAAGGGACATAGTTTAAGTTTTTTAAGCACACACACAATTTTCAGCTCAAGACTGTTGCAAATTGTTAACAAATAGAAAAGACTATCATTCTGAGCCCAGAATTTTTCATTCTTGGCCCAAAGGTTTTGGCCACTACTGTCTATTGATATGTGAAACACTTTCTAAAATCAGCAATTAGAGAGCAAAAATCAAGTTAACATCATTCATTTTTACTCTCAAAATATGTAGAACAATACTATACCTGGCTCAAGCAGGGCTCCCCCAGTTCTTCCTGAGTGGAAGGCCCAGGTTGGGTGTCGGAAGACTCAGCAGGTGTGGAATGTAGCATAGAAGGACGCGTGGAAGGAAGGGTATAAAGGAATTCCCTGACATCAGCCCGGTCTGACAGAAACTGCATCCTCTCGTAGTACCACAGCCTGGGGACATATACGTCATCTGCTGCAGCTCCAGTTTGCATGGACTCCAGCACCTTTTTCCGCTCCCTCAGATATGTACTCCTGAGGCCACCAATTTTCACTTTTAAATAGTTGATGTCTGCCCTGGGGATCACCGGCTTCACAAACTCAACCAGTTTCTCCATCGCTGCCTGCCTCTTTAGTCTGTTACTGTAATGTGGATGCGTAGATTGCCACATGCAGGGCAGCTCCTTGTACTTATCGATGAACAGAGGGAGGAATTTGTGGTCATTAAACTCGTCCATAATCTCTGCAAGACACAACACAAGACAAACCCTAATGTCAGGCTAAACTCGACTAAATCTTGTCCCAATGCAGGCCTCAATCTAGAAGCAGTATAGGCTAGTGATGTACCAAGTTAAAAATTGTACCTTCGTTTGCACGATCGGCGCGTCAGCGTCTCCCTCTGTTCACAGATCGTACGTACGACAAACGCGTGTTTCGATTTATATACAGTGTGCATGCGTGAAACTCTGCCCGCCCCTGACGTTCTTTCTAGACTATTCCCTGCCCCTTCTCTTTCGGCGCAGTGGGGAGAGCACATGGCGGAGACAATGCAGGTGCGCAATCAGAGGTCCACTAACGAGGAGGGGGGCGAGGAAAGCCCGGAGCCTGAAACGTCCCGATCAGTTTCTCTCTTTTGGAGAGATGTTGGAGATGGTCGACATATTGAAGAGGAACGACTATGATGGGAAGTATGGACCTTACCCAAACCCAAATATCAGAAAGGCCAAGATCATGACTAAAGGTGAGAAGAGTCTTCAGAAGAATTTTGGGGTACGACGATCCAAGGATCAACTGAGAAAACACTGGTCAGACCTGAAACTGAGGGAGCACGATCAGTACAGAAGGATCAAGCGACTTCTTCAAAAAAGTAAGTAGTTGTCGTGTGTTCATATTATTATTGTTGCTTGCATACTGCTCCATGTGCTTTGATTTAATGTTGTACAGTTTAAAATGCCTATTTTCATGTTCATGGGTTTAATCATTCGTAATAAACATTTTTCGTTAGCCCACTCCCAAAATGATGTTTTCCCAAATGACACCTCACTACATTTGTTCACACTGCAGGTAAGTATTCCAGCTTTAGAAAGTGTCCAAAATAATGTTCTCACCTTTGAACTCGGCCAAAAAACACAATTGTACCACACTTCTAAGCAATGTTTCATATTCCTATTTCTGCCCTCTGTGTGCTAAGTATTCCTTTTTTACATTCTCATAGGGGAGAGAGAAGAGTCGGGACGTCTGAGGGCACCAGGGACCCCACACCTCCCAAAGAAAGCGAAATTCCAACACCAGAAGCAGAGGAGGAGGAGGAGGAAGGAGAGATTGTTGAAGTTGGACAAATTGTCACCACAACAGGTGAGTGTCGGAGACCACAGCTTCCGGTAAGCTAATCAATGTATGTCGGCATATTTATAATACATGGTGTGTTTTTTTGCTTTTTTTTAGGTGATGTGGAAGAAGAATCACATTTTACCAGTGAAAGTGCCCAGATCCTGATTGGGGAGATAATGGGGTGCAATCGCGATTTAGAAAATAGACAGAAAACCATCAATCATGTTCAACAGAAAATGAAGAACATCATTGATGTTTTGGGGAGAGTCTGAAACACCCCAAACTACCTAGCATAGTTTTTTATTTTAACCAAAAACTTTTGTATTTTAAAAAAGCCAAATTTGGCAGATGCACACAGTGTGTCAACATGTACTATCTCTCATCATGGGGGATCAATGTACGTGTTTTGTGGCAAGTGGCTGAGAGGAAGGGATTGCACCCCCAAAACATGTACCTTGATACCTCATGATGGGAGAAAGTACATGTTGACATTAGGAATGGGATCAGGAGGAAAATGGCCACTTTTGTTTTCTCAGTGTGTGCATCTTCCAAATTTGGCTTTTCCAGGGGTGACACCCCATCCGATGAAGGCAATATCAGCACAGTTTGTACACACTCATGTCTGATATTGTCTTCACTTTTCAAAGTTGAACTTTGTAAGTTCCTGTGTAATGTATGTTATGCTTTGATACATGCCTGTTTACACAAAAACGTAAAGTTATAAAAATGTTACCGAAAATAATGTTTTCTATACACCAAATATTTGGTTTGTTGTAAAACCCTTTTCTAAACGCACATGTGAATGTGCTTTGAGTAAAAAGTGAAATTATCAACAATGTGTGGCTTCCTTTTTCAATGCGCAAAAGCAGGATTTGGAGTAAAGTTGTTGGTTTCTGTGGCAATGGGTGTTATTTACTAAAGGCAAATCCACTTTGCACTCCAAGTGCAGTTTCAGGTGCACTTTTGCAGTGCACTTGTAGTGCCTAGTGGATGTGCCTTTAGTAAATAACACCCACAGTGATGTTTACATTTCCCCAATCACGCCATTTTCCTGACCCCACATATTTCTGTGCCGCCCACATATTGGGCGGCACAGTGGTGTAGTGGGTAGCACTTTCGCCTAGCAGTAAGAAGGGTTCAAATCCTAACCACGGCACTACCTGCCTGGAGTTTGCATGTTCTCCCTGTGCCTGCGTGGGTTTCCTCTGTGTACTCCGGTTTCCTCCAACACTCCAAAGACATGCTGGTAGGTTAATTGGATCCTGCCTAAATTTTCCCTAGTATGTATGAATGTGAGTTAGGGACCTTAGATTGTAAGCTCCTTGAGGGTAGGGACTGATGTGAATGTACAATGTATATGTAAAGCGCTGCATAAATTGATGGCGCTATATAAGTAACTGAAATAAATATTTCTGCCATGGTGCTGAAAATGAGCAATATTTTTGTCAGTAATGCACTACATACATTAGCAACAAAAACAAGGTGTGTGTGTGTAGCAGACCCACAACATAATAAGATTATCTGAAGAAGAGATTGTCACCTCATCTTGCTCAGAACATGGGTTTGCACTGTTGTAGGAAAAGGCCCCAAAAAAACAGCAAAAATACCTAGGAGACACCTAAAACACAGTCAAGCAGTAAATGAAAACAAAGATTATTGTAGTTTCAAAGAAAAATGTATTAAAAAAACGCCTCTCAGACATTGTCTGGCATATCAATGGCCCCCCTACCCACAAAGTAATCCATGTATTAGGTTCTGACCTCGTGGGCGCTTTGGGGGGGCAAGTCAGGACGAGCAGCTTCAAGGGACGTGAGATTGTCATTTTCAGGCAAGTCTGCATCTGGGCCAACTGAGACCACATAGTTAGCTGAATGTTTTTTCACAAAATTGTGCAGAACACAGCAGGCAAGCACTATATGATTTAGTTAATATTCCGCCATGTGGATTGGTGTCAAAAATAGGCGGAACCGGCTGGCCAGTATTCCAAAAGTGTTCTCCACTACTCTTCTGGCTCTGGCCAGCCGGAAATTAAAGATCCTCTGATCCGGGGTGAGGGTCCTCATCGGGAAAGGGCGCATCAGGTGGTTTGCCAGGGCAAACGCCTCATCCGCAACGAAAATGAATGGGTGTTCTTCTACATTCTCCTCTGGGGGTGGCAAGCCCAGACTGCCACCCTGGTGACGCCAGTATTCCGTCTGTGTGAACACTCCACCATCCGACATCCGGCCATTTTGCCCCACGTCCACATAAAGGAAGTCTTATGTCGCTGACACCACCGCCAACATCACGATACTATTTCCCATCAATTGCACCTCCACAATTGGGAAAGTCACAACGGCTGGCAAAGTGGGAAGCCACAGTCTGCCATTCCTGTGGTGTTGAAGGAAACTGTGGAGTGAAACAAGACAAAAAATTAGTAATTTTGCACATCAACATTGCAAGCCGACTTTTTTTCTACTATTTTCTACTATTTATACTTTTTAAAATATTCGTTTTTTAACCCTTTTTTAACATTGAAGTGAATGAGAGCATGGTTCAAATCCTTAAAATCTTCTTCCACTCCCAAAAGTTTCAGCTCCTTCATACTTTCACCTACAGATGCCAAACTTTAAAATGTTCACAAAATATTCAGCTATCTGGCTATATCTTTTCAGTTTGATATCTTTTACAGTTTTTGTGAAAAAGCTGTTTAAGTTTAGTGATCATTTCAGAAAATTTCATTAAATTTAGAGCATCCAGGTTTTTGTTGTCTGTTTTGTTTCCATGGTTACCAAAGCTTCTTATACACAGTGTTGGGCAGTGGGGGAGAGTACAGGCATATCCCACTTTTAAGTACACAATGGGGTTTATTTACTAAAGCTGGAAAAGTGCAAAATCAGGCTCACTCCTGTATAGAAACCAATGAGCTTCTAACGCCAGCTTGTTCAATTAAGCTTTGGTAATAAAACCTGAAGCTCATTGGTTTCTATGCAGAAGTGAGACTGCTTTTGCACTTTCCTGCTGTAGTAAATAAACCCCATTGTGAACTTAAAAGTGGGGTATGCCTGTACTGATTTATAATAGAGGAATATGATGGGCAGTTTTGATGGGGCAATATGATGGGGCAGTTTTGATGGGGACAATATGATGGGGCAATCTTGATGGAGCAGTTTTGATGCTATTCAGCATCCCCACGCATTTATTCCGGGAAAAGCATTTTCTAGTATACATTTAAAGGTTAAAGTGTAGGGGCACCCTAAAAATAAAAATAGCATTAATATTCTTTAAAAAATTAAAAAAATAAACATTTGAAAAAAAATCCCTGTTGCTAGGCAGTCTTCCTAATCTGCCTCTTCCTATTCTGCAGTGCTTCCTCCTCTTCAGCGAGCCTCTCTTCCTCTCGTTGCCTTCTGGGACATGTGTGTGTCCCAGAACACAACGGGGCCATTCACAAAGCATCATGCTACTCGGGCATGCGCAGTAGGAAACGGGCAGTGAAGCCGCAAGGCTCCACTGCCTGTTTCCCTTAGTGTGGATTAGTGAGGATGGCGGCGCCAGGACACGATACGAGGGACGTATCGGCCTCGGGGAGGGGAGTGGCATCATGGGCAGCCTGGACAGTGTTTTAGCTGCTGACTTTTTAAAAAAAAAATTAAGGCTGGAACACCCCTTTAATTCTAAGGTATTTCATTGCAACATGACATTGGTTATGGTTGAACTCGATGGACTTGTGTCTTTTTTCAACCTGACTAACTATGTAACTATGTAACTATGACTGTATGCCATTTTATTAGCAAAAACCTGTTGAACCTACTTTGGATCTACAATAAGTTAATAACAAGAGCTCCTCTGTGATTTAACCACTAAAGGACCAGAAGATTTCCCCCCTTAATGACCAGGCCATTTTTTATGATACAGCCCTGGATCACTTTAACTGACAATTGCGTGGTCGTGCAAAACTGTAACCAAACAAAATTTACATCCTTTTTTTCCCACAAATAGAGCTTTATTTTGGTGGTATTTGATCACCTCTGTGGTTTTTAGTTTTTGCGTTATAATCAAAAAAAGCAGACACTTTGAAAAAAATATATATTTTTAAATTTTTGCTATAATAAATATCCCCCCCAAAAAAAATCTTCGGCAGTTAAGGCCAATATTTATTCTTCTACATATTTTTGGTAAAAAAATGCAATAAGCATATATTGATTGGTTTGCGCAAAAGTTATAGCGTTATAAGTTTTTTTTTTTTTTTTTTTTTTTTACACAAAATAGAGGATAGATTTATGGCATTTTTTTTATACTAGTAATGGCAGTGATCAGTGAGGTCTGCGAGATTGAGGCGGACAGATTGGACACTTTTTTGGGACCACTGACATTTATACAGCGATCAGTGCTACAAAAATACATTGATTACTGTATAAATGACACTGGCAGGGAAGGAGTTAACACTAGTGGTGATCAAGGGGTTAAATGTGTTCCCTGGGAGGTGTTTTTAACTGTGGGGGGAGCGTACTGACTGGTGTACTGACTGGAGGAGGAGAAAAATCGCTGTTCCTGATCACTAGGAACAGACGATCACTCTCTACTCCCCTGTCAGAATGTTTGTTTACATTGACAGATCCCCATTCTGGCTCTCTGTGGAGCAATCGTGGGTGGCCAGCAGAGGTCATGACTGCTGTCCACGCGCATCGGTTCCCCGATTGTGCAGCGGGCATGCACGCTCACCTGCTATAGCTCTTTAAAGGGACTGCACCTAACCTCCTCCCTGACAAGGGAATTATATTTATAATGCCAGAAAGGCCTTGTTTTTACTTGGAACTCTACCTATTAAAGTAGCAGATTCAGGTTTTACAGGTTAAGCTATTTGTGTTGGATTGCATACAACATTATATTTTATCTGGACCTTTGGGTTGAGGTACAAAAGGGAGTGGTCTGACATAGATGAAGGTCATTCCTCTGCCTTCCTTCGGCTTGTTCTCATAGGTTCTTCTTGTCTAAACAGGATATATATATATATATATATATATATATATATATATATATATATATATATATATGTATATATATTCTGCCATCACTTATCATCTGCTGCTATTATTGTCTCTGTTATCAGCAGTACTTTTCAAGAGGTTCTGCTATAAGAAACAAACTTATGCAATTAAAATTTTATATCTTTATTACCTTAGTAAACAAAGTTCAACTGTTTTACCTGATTTGTGTGTGTGTTTCCAATTGTCTTGGTTACTGCTAAAAATGTCTGAACACATGGTAACAGAGTGTCAGGGCTGGGCCAGCCCTCCCTTCTCAGTGCTCAGCTGTCAGTTAATTGCCAGCACTCATCGTTCCACAGTGGCTCACCTGATGATCATTTCCTGCTCGTCAGCCAGCCCCTTCTGGCTATTTAAACTGCCTGGTTAATTTCTTCCATGCCTTCTGAAGATTCTCTGCTGTGTTCCTGTTAAAGACTTGCCTGGCTGACATCCCTTCTGGTTCCTGATCCTGTTTGCTGTCTCCAACTATGCTGATCTCTGGTTTCCTGATTTAATGGCTTGCACTGACTACCCACTTTGATTACCAAACCCTGGCTATGTTTTGACTACGTTTACCACTATGTTTGTACCATTTTTACCACTATATCAAAAGGTGTGATTTTTACTGCTTTTCCTGTCTGTCTGATTCACGGTTTCTGATAGTAGGCGAAGGCTATGAATTCAGAAGATGCAGGCAATCCATCTAGTGGTAATATTTTTTCCAAATTGAATGAGCAGGACCACCACATGGATCAGTTTGTCATAGCGTTACAGACACTCCTGATTTATACTGCTCACCTGGATCCTTCCACTGTGGCTGTTCCCGTACAACATGTGGGGCAGGCTGTCCCTGCTGCTGCTCCAGTGTCTGTGCTGAAACCTGCCTTGAATGTTACCTCTGTAAGAGGTATATCTGGTTCCACTCCACTTCCCCTGCGATTTGGGAGTGATCCAGTTCAATGCAAAGGGTTTCTCAACCAGGTTGGGATATACTTTGAGATGCTGCCCCAGGCTTTCCCCCATGGACAGAGGCAAAGTAGACTTAATTATTTTTCTGCCTTCTGATAGAGCCTTGGCCTAGGGAAACCCACTATGGGAGATGCAAAAACCCATCCTCCTGAGTTATCCCAAGTTTGTGGCTTCCTTTAAAAGGGTATTTGATGTTCCTGCACGCTCCACTTCTGCTGCCAAGAGCCTCATGTCCAAACAGAGTATTAGAATTGTTGAAGATTACACAATTGAGTTCCTTGGAACAATGAGGCCCTCAAGGCTGCTTTTTCTCATGGTCTCTCGGATAATATCAAAGATGAGATAGCAGCCTGAGACATACCTACAGATCTGGAGAAATGATTGTGTTTAAGGAGAACTTGTAGAAGCTTTCTGTACATATGGCTATGAACGTTGCAGTCCCACCCTTGCCTCCTTCACCTCCCATGCCTCCTGGTACCGAGTCTGCCAGTGAAGTAGAACCCATGCAGTTGGACTTCACATGTCTTCCTGTGGAGGAGAGGGCCTTTAGGAGGAGGGAGAGATTGTGGCCAGGCAGGTCACTTGCTGAAGTCCTGTCGTACTAGTCCAGAAAATACTTGCAGCTGAGGTCCTGTAGGAGACAGACCTTATGTGACGTTGTTACGTCCCCAGTTATCCTGAAGGATAAGCCTTTTTTTTTCCAGTTACCCTTTCTTAGTCTGAGTCGTGCATAGAGACACAGGCTCTAATCAACTCTGGGCTGCAGGCCTGTTCATAGATAGTGCTTTTGTGTCTAAGCACGCTATTCCACTGCAGCTTCATGCCACCCCACTTGCCATTGAGACTATTGATGGGAGACCTCTACAGCCTGCCCATGTGACTCATGAGACTTCTCCATTGTTCATGGCTATAGGCGCTCTTCACCATGAGATAATCCAATTTGAAGTTATTTCCTCACCCCCATTACCTGGTGGTTATTGGTTATCGGCAAAACCCCTCTTTTGTTTGGCTTCCGGGTGAGGTCCTCTCCTGGTCGCCACAATGCAGTAAGACATGTTTTCGAAAAGTGGCTAAGGACTTGTGTTTCTCTTCTCCTCCCTTCCAGAGGAGTACAGCAAATTTGGCAATGTCTTTGACAAAGGACAAGCCAGCAGTTTTCCTCCACACCAGCTGTATGATTGCGCAATTGACCTTCAGTCTGGTGCCATGCCTCCTCGTGGCCCTGTTTACCCTTTGTCTGTCTTGGAGGATAAAACCATAGAGGACTATGTTGCTGACGCACTTTCTCTAGGGTTACTGTGCAAATCCTTGTCTCCTGCTGGTGCTGGCTTCTTCTTTGTAAAAAGAAGAATGGAGAACTGATACCTTGTATCAATTATAGGGGTCTCAATAGCATCATCATTTAAGAACGCTTATCCGATTCCATTGATTATGGAATTAAGGGAGCAACAGTTTTCACTAAGCTCAATCTGAGAGGGGCATACAATCTCGTGAGGATCAAGGTGGGCGACAAATGGAAAAGTGCATTTAATACTAGGACAGGACATTAAGAATACCTTGCAATGCCATTTAGTCTTTGCAACGCTCCTGCAGTTTTTCTGGAATTCATCAATGACGTCCTCCAAGATATGTTACAGCATAGTGTGGTGGTTTATCTCAACAACATTCTCATATATTCAAATTCCCTAGAGAGCCACCACACAAATGTCTCCTGTGTGCTACAGAGGCTGAGAGATAATAATCTGTGTTGCAAGTTGGAAAAGTGTGAGATCCATCGTGAACAGGTTACATTTCTGGGTTATGTAATTTCTACTGCTGTTTTTTTGATGGACCCAGAGAAACTATCTGCAGTTCTACAATAGGGCCCTCAACCCATAGGTCTACATTCACTACAATGTTTTCTTGGCTTTGCCAATTATTATCGGAAGTTTATTCTTGTCACAGTGCTACTGATTTGAGCACACAAGTGAGCAGGTGACATGGGATCCCCCAGGGCGTGGAATCTAAGGGTCAGCCGGTATTCTGCCCGGGGAACCCCTCACAAGGGTTTGGGCTTAGCTGCGTCCTGACTCTAGGTCATGATGCCCAGGTTCACCCTGCTCACAAAGAGAGTACCAGAAGACACAGTCAGACATGGATGGATGAAGCAAAAAGAGCCGGATAGCGAGTCAAGGTCAGGATAGGCAGCAGACAACGTAATCAGGCGAACAAGCCGAGTCGGTACACAAGATATCAGTTCACGAGAAGTTAGGTTAAGCAGGTTACAGGAAGGGTGCTCAGGAACAAGTGTTGCTCAAGCAACCAGAAACTGGTCTGAGTGGAATTTAAATAGCGAGGCCCATGGGGGCTGGACAGTAAGTAGCAGGAAGGAATGATATATTAAGCAACAGGTGAAGCCGGCGACACCCATAGCTGCAGAGTGCAGTAGAGCTGAACACAAGCTAGTGGAGCAACAGGTGCCAGATGACCTACAGCAGTAAAGGTAAGACACAGATCAGCTTTGCAGCTGATCTGTGACATTTCTCTGGTCAAACCCCTGACTGATATGACCAGAAAGAACGGTAACTCACAGAATTTGTCTCCGGATTCCATTAAAGCCTTTGAGTCTTTCAAGGCTGCCTTTGTTTCAGCTCCTGTGTTTGCACATCCTGATCCCACGTTACCCTTCATTGTTGAGGTTGATGCAACTGAGACTGGAGTTGGTGCCCTTCTATCTCAACGTCCTACCTGTGAGAGCGCTATGCATCCTTGTGGCTACTTTTCCAGGAAATTGTCTCCTGCGGAATGCAATTACGAGATTGGGGGCGGACAGTAGAGGAGAGCTCCGTGTGTTCAGTTCCGTGTGCTTTTTTTCTGCACAAAATGCATGCACAGTCTTTTCCATGCATCCCAATGGCTCAAGTTCACATCATGCAATCAGTTTCCAGTCAGTTTCCGGTTAGTTTCTGTGCCAGAAACTGACTGCATGGTGTGAACTAGAGCCATTGGAATGCATGGAAAACACTGTGCATGCATTTTTAGTGCAGAAAAAAAGCACACGGAACTGAGCGGAACTGCGTCTGGTGTGAACTAGCACTAAATGGAAATTTATAGGGGCATTTGAGAATAAATGTTCTTTAGAAAGGTCTATTACAGTGGTTCTCAACCTCAGTCCTCAAGTATCCTCAACACCCCATGTTTGCAGGTTTTCTTTTATCTTGCACAGGTGCTTTAAATAAGAGTCAATGGCTTGGTATTTTAGACAGCTATTTTATCTAAGAGAAATTAACAAAACATGGCCTGTTAAGGGGACTTGAGGACTGAGGTTGAGAACCACTGGTCTATTGGAACATATGTGCCTAAGGTACAAACAACTTCCTAAATATTAGTGGGTATCCTTATGGAGTGGAGGGTGCTGTTTATAAGAGGCAAAATTATTTTTATTGTAAAGCTATGAGCTTGTTAATATTTGATTGGTAAACAGTATGCAAACCCTAACAATGAACTTGTCTTATTTGTTCCTTTTTAGTTTGCTAAATATACATTGAAAGTATTTTGTTAGTTCTGTTTGATAGGTGCAATATATATATATATATATATATATATATATATATATATATATATACATATATATATATATATATATATATATATATATATATATATATATATATATATATATATATATATATATATATATATATATATATATATATATATACACACACACACATATATATATATATATATATATATATATATATATATATATATATATATATATATATATATATATATATATATACTGTATATATCTGTTGATTTTGCCAGAAATCTAATAACTCCATGTGCTTTCTGTTTGTGCACAAGTATGGGTTATAGAGATGAAGAAGGACTAGGAGGGAAAAGGAGAAGCTTGTGTTCTTTGTAATACATCAGAAACAAAGAAGGCAGGGCTGACACCAAGTGCAATGAGAGAAATGCAGCCAATTGCAGAAATAATTTGATGTCTGGCTGGTTATTCTAATGCACTGGCATTAACACTTCAAATTCTTGACCTGGAAGTAAGTTGGTGTAATTATTTAATTGGATAGTAATTATTTATGTGCATATTTGTTCCAAGTTAGTAAATCAAAAAAGCCTTAAAGAGCCCTAAACAATAACCATATTCTTAAAAAATAATGCATACACATCCAATACTTAATGGCCCTGTAATCTAGTTTTCATGAAACTGTTTATTACTGTCCTTTTCTACTTCCTTGTAACATTCTCCATGAGCTCCTGAACCACTCCTTTTCCCCTTTCTTCTGTTTATTTGGAACAAGCGGTGCACACTATTTGAGCTCACGTAAACTGCTCTAGGCACATTACAAATCCCATAGTCCATTTTATGAGCAAGCAAGAGAGTGTGGCTACATTCTTACATACAGTGGGACCATGGAGAACAGATGTAGACTCTTCTAAGGTCATTTAATAAAATGAAGAATACATACTTGAATATAATTTTATTTTTGTATTGTCACTTTAAAGCTATACTTTGATTAGCGATACTAAAGTTCACCTTGCAATGAGACCCCCTCTGCCCTGGATGAGTTAATTACTTGTTCAATTTATAGTATGATGAATAGGGTGAAATACTTACATTATTCCTTGCTTGTGCAGGCTTCCTCCCCTCTGTACAACTGTTTTTTCTTTAAGCTTCTTTTTGCCACCAAACCAGTCTCAGCTCCCTTATGACATCACACACAGTGCAGAAACAGAGAAGTTCTGCATTGCACATAATAATGCCATGGGCCTGCTCATAATCTCGGAGCACCAGAGAGTGAAAAAAGCACCAGTAGCCAGGGAAGTGAGGAATAAGGTAAGAATTTCACCTCATTCATTACCCCTAGACAAAATGAGCATTTAACCTTTGAAGGCCAGTGGAAGCTTACTGCAAGGTAAATTATGCGCAATATAGAGCCTACATACTGTATATGTGATACACAGTCTACAGTCTTTCTACCCACAAATTACTCAGTTACTCTGTGCTATGAGTGAGAGTCTCACATAAACCTATATGAGCAAATGTGGAGAACTAACACCTAACTAACTGATTCTTGATAGCAGCAAACAAATAATCTTGAGCATAAGTATGATGTCTGGGTGATCTAATGTTCAAAGGATAATTTCCCAGACCTTGCTGCCCTCCAGGATAGGGGTATCCTACCAGTCAAGAAAAAACAATAAAGGCTCTGAAGAAGAAGGTATCCCTTCGAGCCTCAGGCTCTGAAGAATAAATTATCCCTTCGAGCCTCAGGCTTTGAAGAAGAAGGTATCCCTTCAGCCTCAGGCTCTGAAGAAAAAGGTATCCCTTCGAGCCTCAGGCTCTGAAAAAGAGGGTATCCCTTCGAGCCTCAGGCTCTGAAGAAGAAGGTATCCCTTCGAAACACATAAGCCAGCAGTGGTCACGGTGTCTTCTCCTTCAACATCTGGAGACTGTCGTACCTAGACTGATTGCCACCATTTGGAGGCCTTTACAAAGCGCAATTTCTTCACATGTTTGTGAGTAGTTTTTAATCTGTTTTATATATAATAAATTTACCAAAGATAATGCACAAGGCTGGTTTGCCCTCTTTTTTTTATTCCTTTTCTTTACCTAATTGAACCTACTTTAAAAAGGAAATTTGTGAAGAAGCTGCAAACTACACAGCAACAAGCAACCATTGACAGAATGACACTTTGGTCTTTACTAAGTTAATGCACATCATAGGGTATAGCGTGCAGGGGTCAGGTCAATATTATACACAACACAGAATTTTTTTTGCAGTGGTCAGATCTATGATGGAAAGAGGTCAGATGATATACAACTATACAACCTTCCATATAGCAAGCAGTGGTCATGGGGGAATTCCCTAAATTAGTTGTCCCTAGGAATAAAAATTGGGGTCAGTGGGAGAAAATAAATGACCAGTGTTGATGGTCAGGGGAGAAAAAAACTTGATTGAACTGGGTTGATGGAATTAAAAAATGCTCAGTGTCACTGGGAGCAAACAATTAGTGCATGCAGCACCTTACACAGATCTCAATTGTTGACCATAATGAAGGAGCTTGTAAAACAGCTTTTTTTGGCAAACACTAACCAACCATCTAACTGCCCGACAGGTGCAACAGTTATCTGAAGACCACCTGGCCTCCTTGAAGGGGCAACAGCATATGAACCTGTTTTTAGAATAGCAGACACAGGCCCTGTCAGAGGGGCAAATGGAGGCATGGGGGTGATTTCAAAATCTTAACAGCTGGTAGAGAGCATTTATGAAAATTGTCTGTGGAAGATGGTGTTGAAGCCTACCTTGCATCTTTGAGAGAGTCATGGAACCTGGGAAGGAGGAGCAGTGGGTTGTGGTGTTAGTGTCCTTTTTAATTGCTAAGCTTCGAAAGTCCTACGTTGACTTACAACCTGTGGGTGCCAAGGAGTATCTCAAACTTAGAGTTTAAATCCTAGCCAGGCTCAAGGTTACCATGGCTGTCTGAATGCAGGGTATATGACTTGGGAATATTACCCTGGAAAGCCTACAAGGTCCCAGTTCTATGATTTTATTTTGAGTGGGATATTGACAACTCTACATCAGAGGTTTGTCATGCACTGTATTCAACTAGACAGCAAACAAACACTGTTTTAATGTTTTAATGCAGGTGGTAGGGGGGCTTTGTACATAACATTAATGGCATAAGGCTAAGTTCACACTGCTGCAACATGGAATCCAACTTGTGAGACCCCAAGCCAGATGACATGTCAAGTTCAATGTTTCCCTAAGAGAGCTGTCTTAACTGATACCACATGTAGCGCTACCCCTGCAGGAGTCGCTGGTGAATATGGGTATCTCCCACCCTGTATAACCAGTCACATGAATTTTTCACACACTCTGAGACAAGAAGCAGTCCTTGCAGCTTTTTTATTTTTTATTTTTAAAGGGATTAACCACTTCAATACCGTGCACTTTCATCCCTTTCTGCCCAGGACAATTTTCAGATTTCAGTGCTGTCACACTTTGAATGACAATTGTGCAACAGTGCACCCAAACGAAATTTTTTGCATTTTCTTCCCACAAATAGAGCTTTCTTTTGGTGGTATTTGATCACCACTGGGATTTTTATTTTTTGCTAAACAAACTAAAAAATACAGACATTTAAAAAAAAACATTTTTTTTCTTTGTTTCGGTTATAAAATTTTGTTTTCTCCTTCACTGACGGGCACTGATGAGGCGGCACTGATGGGCACTGATGAGTTGGTACTGATGGACACAGATAAGGAGGCAATGATATGTAGAATTGATGAGCACTGATAGGTGGCACTGATTGGCAGCACTGATGGGCACCAATAGGCGGCACTGATAGGCAGCACTGTTGGGCACTGACAGGCAACACTGATGGGCACTGACAGGCGGCTGTGATGGGCACTGACAGGTGGCACTGATGGGCAGAACTGATGAGGTACTGAGAGGTGTCACTGCCGGGTATTGATTGGCACTGTGGTGGGCACTGATTGGCACTGTGGTGGGCACTGATTGGTACCATGGTAGGTACTGATTGTCACTTTCATTGGCACTGACAACCATTGTTGATGGGGCACTGATTGGCAGCTGATGGGCACTGATTGGAACAGATGGGCACATCTGATGGGGGCTGTGCTGATAATCACTGTGCTCTCACTGTCAGCGCGAACTGAGGAATGCCGTTCACGTGATGAACAGTTGTGATTGGTCACAGCTGATCACATGGTAAGGAGCCTCTGTCAGAGGCTCCATACCACGATCAGAGATGCAGTGTATCAGACTAATACACAGCACCCCCGATTGCCACGTTGTGTTCCCCCTGTGGGCGCGCGGCAACATGTTATCCTGCTGGACGTCATATGGCATCCAGACAGGATAACAGAACAACCACCCAGCCGTCATTCTACTATAGGACGGGCAGGAAGTGGTTAAACTTGGATGGGGTAAGGGGTCTTATGAGATGCCCATTTGATCGGCAAAGAAACTCTTCAGGGACTCAACTATATACATCCAGTATATACACTTCTCCTCTTCTACTATACCTCCAGCACAGACTTGCTTGTAGAACAACATCAGGACCAGGTAGCACTGATAGTTTGATCCGACACAATCTCAATTAGATCCAAGTAAATGCCCTTTGGAGGCAGGGACTGTGGGCCCCTTTGGTTGTGTAGCACAAATAGAGGTCTTTGGTGCTAGCTGTTCTAATCCTGTGGCTACTGCTCCCAGTACCACCACTTCAGGCACTGCCAGCCTGCCCCTTTACTAGCCCTCCTCGCTACTTCTCCGCAGTCCTACTAGACTGACTCTGCATCCATCCCAAACTGCTTGCACCCAGTCCTATTAGGCATGGCTCTCAGTCCTTTGACTGCCACACTCACCAGCCCTCTTGGCTGTCTTTCCCCCTGGAGGTTTGCCTGGCAGTGTCCTCTTGCTGCCCTCTCTTTTCTCCCATGCTTCCTGGTCAGGATCCCTCCATGTGTCATGAGAAATGGGTCCCTTCTGCACCCAAGCCCATGCCTGAGTTCACACCACCCCCCCCCCCCCCCCCCCAGACTAGGGGGTTGCTCTTAAAGGCCTCCAACAGCCTAATACTCCATCTTCCACCCGAACTTCACTACCCTATCTGGGCTGACCCTGAGTATTTGAGGAGGCCTGCCTCCCACCAACCCATCTGTTGGGGATTGGTCAGGGCCCTTAGAATATTATAGCCAGCAAATCCTAGAACCTTCCTGACTTCTTCTGGAACATTCTCCAAGTTTCCAGCAAGAAGGAAGGAGTCACCAGAGATACTGTTGCTGAGCCATCCAGCCTACATGAGTCACTCAAACCCTGACCCAGAAAAATGCACAGGCTTGGCTGCCAGCCAAGAGCAATAATGATGCCAGAAAATTAAATTCTGTGCATCCAGCATCCACTTAGAAACTTTAAACACACGTAAATGCAGCCAAACCCACATTAAATAGGAATGTCAATGCAGGAATAAGGGATACGGAGGTTGTTAAAGTGGTTGTAAAGGTAGAAGTTTTTTATCTTCAATTCTATGCATGAAGATAAAAAAAACTTCTGTGTGCAGCAGCCCCTCTTAGCCCCTCTGATACTTACCTGAGGTCCATCTAGATCCAGTGATGTTGCAGGAGTGTCTCGGCTGCCTGAGACTCACCTCCTCATTTGCTGAGAAAGCAGGACAGCGCCACTGGCTTCTGCTGCTGTCAAAGTCAGTCAGTCAATAAGGAGTGAAAGGGGTGGGGTCGGGCCACGGCTCCCTGTCTGAATGGACACAGGGAGCTGTGGCTTGGCTCAGATGCCTCCATAGCAAGCTGCTTGCTGTGGAGGCACTCAACAGGAGGGAGGGGCCAGGAGCACCGAAGACGTACCCGAGAATAAGAGGATCTGGTTTGCTCTGTACAAAACCATTTCACATGGCAGGTAAGTATAACATGTTTGTTATTTTCTAACAAAAAAAAATAGACTTTAGTATCACTTTAAAACAATACTTCTGTTTAAAAAAAAAAAAAAACACAGGAGTACCCTTGTAAATGTAGTCTTACCTGTTCTGGGATTGGAACACTTTACTAATTGTTCCTAAATGGGTTGATCATATTTTTCCCACAAAATAGTAAATATCTGGTATGTAATGAAGTGGATTTTACAGTATATGGCAGAGCTGGAATATATACGATTAAAAGGGTCATTTTTTTTGTACAGTAAAGTAAGAGAAAACTGGAAGTCTCTGACCTGGTGATTTAGTATTTCCTGTCTGTGGTATATAGTTGTAGCATATCCAAACCGAGTACTAATAAAGCTGCAAGTGGTGAGCACACAGATTGCAATGCACATTATTTTTTGCTGCTTCGTGTAAATAGTTCTCTGACTTACTACATGGATCTTCCATATTATCACGGAGGCATAAGTAAGCAAACTGGTGAAAATCTTCTGCTGCATAAAGGAAAGAATGGAAGTTACCTGCTGAGGGACAGTGAATCGGTCTCTGGAGCCCTATGTCTCTGCATCTTGTAAGTTTATAGTTCCATGATGGGTCAATTAATTGGGAGGTAGCATACAATAATTAAATCAGTATAATAAAACATAAACAAAATATAACTGTTACTCTTATTTAACTGTGCCATCTCTGTACATTGTAATATATTATAAATTGCCCAACTGTAATCTAAACAGTAAAGTGGTGTACTGCACCAGCCGTAGGAAAGTGTAAATATAGGCAATACTATGTGTTGGCTTTCTAGAATAATCAGTTCTTTTCGTCAGGTATGATGTCATTACATGGCACAAAAACTAAAAAAACTAAAACTAAAAAAAAACCATAGGTGGTGAGACAAAGAAGCTATTTACAAATGCATATCAGATCCTTAGTAATGTGACCAGTGAGGCATATGTAAAATGATGCCAGTTTATTCCCTGATTAAATGTTTGTGGTGTCTCACCAGCGTAAAGTCTTGAGAGATAAAGATGTGCAAGTATGTGTGGTAATTAGACCCACTACACCAAAAAACCTGCAAAAAAATGTGCACCTTGCTCTCTGTACCTACTCGTGGTGCAGGCACATAGGTAGTGGTGGTCAGGTGTCTGCAGGTTTTAGGCCACCTTTGCAGGCTTCGATATATGCCATTCAGATATTTATTTTGCCTGAAAGACAGAAGGGTTGTGTTGTGAGTATATAGGTTGTCATCTTTGCATTGTACTGCATACTTTTGTATGATTTTGCTTACAAAAAATAAAAAGGTGATAAATGACCACCAAAGAGACTTGGTTTTCTCACATGGGTGGCTGATATTCTGTTCAAGGGAATGGAGTTTTTTTAATCTGACATTGTGCTGCACTGTGGCTATCATTGTATAAACTCCTGAGGTTTAGTAGGAATTAATAACCATATGTGATGTCAGAAAAATGCATTTTTGTGTAGTTTCAGGTTTACTGAATGTTATTGTAGTCCTTGAGAAATTTCAAAAGCATCTTTCACTTGCAGTCCAGATAACCAGAATTGTATCAATATATCAAAGGTATATCATGGGTTTGGTAGTGCAAGTTGACAAGAACATCCATGTTCACTATAGAAATTTTTTTTTTTTTTGCATAATGTGACACAAACTATTGCCGTTCCCATTTGCTGCATACAAAACAGTTGTACATTAGGATGTATTGTATTTAAAGCGTGACAATTTCTGCAAAAATGTTTTGTTCCTCCAAATACATTTGGCATTCCGCTATTGCATTCTCATGAGAGAGAAAAGGGGGTAGCATGTAAAAGCAACCCTCCTTGGAATCTTCAGGGTACTCAATACATTTGTGTTATTATTAATATTATACAGGATTTGTATAACACCAACAGTTTGCGTAGCATTTAGTCATAGACAAAACAATAGACACTTGGCATGTGAATATAAAATGGGAATACAATTAGGACCATTTTAAAGGCAGGGCAAAAAGGGCAGGTGCACTGGGCACCATCATTGTTCTGGGGCCCAAAGCAGCGTCCTCTTACTTGCCTATTATCCCAGTTTAAATTCCCTTATCCCTTGAAGTTCCCATGCTGTGTCCTGATATCTCATTGTAAAGTTCTGTTGCAGCTGCCAAGCTCTGCCCTATTGTCATGTACAGCTGACTCACCAGCAGACCCTTACATGTAAATAACCTGCATTGATAAGTAAGTAGCGGCGGCATTAATATGTAAATAGTCACGGACTGTGGCATCGATATGTAAATAGAGGCAGCATTCATATGTATATCAGGTCCCCCTGAGTATCTATCATCACTTCTGCTTAATGCTACCCAATTGATGTAAAATCCCCTGTTGTGCTTTTTAAGGACAGTTGCCTGGACAGTATTTATTATTAAGTAATTTTTAACAAAGATATTTTTAAGATACAAAATCAATCTATGTGATACAGTCTATACATGTGAAACTTATTCACGGAGATAAGCGATCATACAAAATAGTTACATTTATTGGTTGACAAAAAAACAAATATTTACATGAAATTAAAATATCAATTGTGTCACATGAAAACCTTGACAATTAATGGAAACACCCACAAAATGGGAGTGTAGTACCTTGGACGTAATATCACCATGATAACTTCTCAGTAGAATCAATAACCTTAAGATAATTGACAATTAAACAGAACGTCTGTATTTCACACATCCAACTGTTACTATACTGCTGGCAAGTAAGTGGTTAACAATGTTAAATAAATTAGACGTTTGTTTGTCAATAAAATTGGCAACTATGCAAAAAGAAATATATAATGAAAAATTGAATCTAGAGAAAAAAACTAAAAGGCGGTTATTGATTCGGGAGAACAAATTATCAATAGTAGGATATTCAATACATCAATATTTAAGAGAACATACAAGATATAATCAACATGGCATATTTACCCATTCCAAATGGCTACTGTCTGGATTGTTGGTTACCAGGATTTTTAAGATGGCTGCCGTGGCTTTCAACATGGATTGTCTTAAAGAGGAATTACTTCTTGTGACCTCCGAGTGCCAAGGAGCAGGGATCTCCATGAATGTAAAAATATGTATTCATGCATGGTGCAGGAGTGTCAGTCTGTATGGGAGTGTGTGTATCTCCTAGTGTCCCCCTCAGGGTGGGTCCCTGAGCTCCCTCTCTTATGGCATCTTTCTTGCTTCTTAAATATCCTCTTATTATATATGTATATCAATGTATATCTATAAAAATTTAGTCCATTTAGAAAGGACACAGGTTTTAGATATCAATCGATATCACATACAATTATTTATATGGATAACTGCATAATTCTGATATATCCAATTAATATTTGTTTATCTAAATATAGGTTAAATTCTTATACCGTTATAATCATAATTATATGTTTTTCATAATACTAATTTGTTGCTAAAGCACTTCTACTTATAATCACACTTTCATATATATTTCCTTTATAACAAAGTTCTTTAGATCATTAGAAAAAAATATAATATCTCTTTTGTGACCTAAAAATATCACATATAATTTGAATGACTTATAATCATAATCATAGGTACTTTTAAAATATGTCTGACTTGCATATTGCTTGGCATTGCTCTATAATACCATGTTTTGAGATGGACTTTGAGCAGTCCAATAAATGTTTACATAGCTTAGCTGTGTCCACAAGTCCTTAAAAATTCACACACTAGGTTTTGTTGGACAAGGTGTCAGCTATTGAATTTTGTCTTCATGGTTGTATATTGTCCAAACAGTCTTTACTTGAGCACAATGTTTTTTTCTAGTTAAGGATTATTTCCATGTGATAAATACTTAACCACTTGCTTACTGGGCACTTAAACCCCCCTCAGTCCCAGACCAATTTTCAGCTTTCAGCGCTGATGCACTTTGAATGACAATTGCGCGGGCATACAACACTGTACCCAAATGAAATTTTTATCATTTTTTTCCCACAAATAGAGCTTTCTTTTGGTGGTATTTAGTTACAGCTCGGAGTTTTATTTTTTGCTAAACAAACAAAAAAAGATGCAAAAAAAAAAAAAAAAAAAAATCATGTTTTAATAGTTTGTTATAAAATTTTGCAAACGGGTCATTTTTCTCCTTCATTGAAGTGCGCTGATTAGGCGGCACTGATGGCTGCATTGATGGGCACTGATGGGCTGCATTGGTGGGCACTGATGGGCTGCATTGGTGGGCACTGATGGGCTGCACTGGTGGGCACTGATAGGCATAGTTAAGGCGGCACTAATAGGCACAGATAAGGCGGCACCGATGGGCACAGATAAGGTGGCACTGATGGGCAAAGATGGGCACAGATAAGATGGCATGGATGGGTGGCACGGATAAGTGGCACGGATGGGTGGCACGGATGGGCACTGATAGGTACCACTGATAGATGGGACTGATGGGCACTGATAGGTGGCACTGATAGGTGGCTCTGATAGGTGGCACTGCTGGGCACTGATGGGCGGCACTGCTGGGCACTGATGGGCGGCACTGCTGGGCACTGATGGGCGGCACTGGGTCGCAGCACCTTTGAGGCAGATTGTGGGCACTGTGGGTGGCACTGTTGGTGGCACTGCTGGATGGCACTGTGGGTGGCATTGTGGGTGGCACTGTAGGTGGCACTGTGGGCACTATGGGCACTGATGGGGGGCACTGATGGGGGGCACTTACTTTTATTCAGGATGGCACGGCGGTGGGCAGGTGGGCACTGGCAGGGGGCAGGTGGTCAGCTGTATTGCTGGCCGTGATCGGGACTGATGTCCCGATCACGGCCGCCGGTGATCGGCTTTTTTTTTCTCTCCTCGCGCTGTCAGCGCGAGGAGGAATAATAGCCGATTACCGGCTCCGTTCTATCACATGATCAGCTGTCATTGGCTGACAGCTGATCACGTGATAAGGGGTCGGGATCGACCCCTTGCACGGATCGGTGATCAGGCGAGTCTCACGGACTCGCCGATCACAGAGCGCGCCGCGCGCGCCCCTCAGGGGGCGCGCAGGCCGCTCGTATCCGGGACGACGTCAATAGACGTCGTCCCGGAAATGTAGGTCCGCGCTGATGCCGTCATTTGGCAATAGCGCGGATCTGTAGTGGTTAATCATTCCCTATGCAAGTTTGGTGTTCTCAATCTAACCAACAAAATAAGTACACATCATTTTGTTTTGGTTACAAAAGGTACCATTGTTCCAGTACAGTTCAATAATATCAAAATTATAGTTCATCTACTTTTTTTTTTTAGGCCTACTGAAATCTCTCGTCTCTGCCAATGAATATTAAATGTATTTCTTCATGAATTCACAACACCCCCATTACATTGGTTGTCAGTGTAAATTCTTCATAACATTGGTGATCAGTGTACATTTCCCTTTATATTGGTGGTAAGTGCAGAATTGACCTTACACTGGTGGTCAGTGTAAATCCCCCTTTACATTGGTGGTCAGTGTAAATCCCCCTAACATTGGTGGTCAGTGTAGAAGTGTCACCTTACATTGATGGTCAGTACAAATCTCCTCGACAATGGTTGTCAGTGTAAATTCCCCCTTACATGGAGGTCATTGTATATTCCCCCTTACACTGGTGATTGGTATAAATGCTCTTATTACATTGGTGTCAGTGTAGAAATCCCTAATTTCTATTGATGGGTGGCATAAAATCCCCCATTACATGGTGGTCAGTGCAAATTCCAGTGAGCAGTAACAATGTGCAGTAACCTCTAGCAACCAATTAGTGAGTGGTATGTAATCTTTAGCAATCAATCAGTGAGCTGTATTGATGTACAGTAATCTCTAGCAACCAATCAACAAGCAGAAGTCATGTGCTGTAACCTCTGGAAAATAAACAGTGAGCCATAATGTGTGCTGTAACCTCAAGCAGCCAGTCAGTGAGCGGTAATGATACATTGTAACCTCTGGCAACCAATTCGAAATCGCTGCCTGATCTCATTCATTAAACTGATATTGAGTATAGCTGATATTTATTGTGTGTCTCAAAGCATGTGGAGAGTGAAAGAGGAGGCCCAAGAAAATGTTTGCCCAGGGTATAGTCAATGTTAAAGACGGCCGCCCTGGCCCCATTGAACTGTTACCAGGCTCCGAAATTCCTTTCAGGCGCATATTCCCTCTATCCAAGACTGAACTAAAGGCTCTCAAAGCCTATATCGATGAACAAAAACATGTGTTTCTAAATAACCCAACATTACTTGCAAGTTTTCCAGCTGGGCTATAAAATTTTCGGACAACATGATCCGATTGGACTTTGTCTGATCATGTGTAGAGAATTCCGATCGGAGAAAGTGCCACGCATGCTCAGATCAAATTCCTAGACCAAAGCTATTGGCTACTAGCCTGAACGTAGTCCTGTCCTAACGAAATAACGTCATCACGTTAAGTACGATCAGATTTTCTGACAACTTTGTCCGACTGTGTGTATGCAACAGTTTCGGACAAAATCCGATGGATTTGGTTGTCGGAATGTCCGACCATGTGTACAAGGGCTAAGAGGGCACAACCCAGGCTAAGAGGGCACAACCCATCCTATTACAATTTTTACGGACCACAAGAACCTAGAATATCTCAGAACAGCCAAGAGCTTAAGACTACGACAAGCCCGTTGGGCCCTTTTTTTTTTCTAGTTTCAACTTTCACATTTCTAACTGTCCGGGTCCAAAAATGGCAAAGCGGATGCACTCTCCCAGATGTTCCCTGAATCCTCCCAGTTAACCGAGCCCAGCACCATTCTTTCACCGCAAAATTTCCTTCTTCTCACACAATCCGATCTGGCAACCGCCATTAAAACAGCCTCAAGCCGCTGTACCGATCCAGTAGTGTCTTCCTTGGAGAGACGTAATGATCTACTTTGGGCACAGGATAAGATCTTGTCCCTCAGAAAGTAAGGCCAGCAATCTTAAAGACTTTTCATGACCACAAGTTGGCCGGCCACTTCGGAATATGGAAGACGTTAGAATTAATTTATTATTCCTTCTGGTGGCCTGGTTGGTGGCAGGCCTGTCAGAAATTTGTCTCCTCATGTGTTCCGTGCCAACGCAACAAAGGATTTAAAGCCAAACCTTGGGGATTACTGAGACCCCTACCTATCCCTGATTGGCCATGGGCAGACGTCTCTATGGACTTTATTGTGGACCTGCCATCCTCAGAAGGGTTCACCACCATCCTGGTCGTGGTTGACCGTCTTTCAAAAATGGCCCACTTCTTGCCCATGATTGGTACTCCCTCTGTCTTGGACACTGCCAATACCTTTATTAAGGAAATAGTCAGACTACACGGAGTACCTAACAGTATAGTCTCAGATAGGGGCACTCAGTTTACCTCTAAATTCTGGAAAGAACTCTGTAAGGCCCTGGAAAACAAGGTCTGTCTCTCATCCGCATACCACCCTCAGAGCAATGGTCAGACAGAGAGGACAAATCAATCTCTAGAATAGTATCTCCGCTGTTTCTGTTCTGGCTCCTAGGATGACTGATCTTCCCTCTTGTCTTATGCAGAGTTTGCATACAACAATTCTGTACACACGGCTACTAACCAAACACCGTTTTGGTCGAATTTTGGATCCCATCTCTCCTTCCTCCCCAAATCCATCCCTGAAACGTCAGTCCCTGCTGTTCTCTATCCAATCAAATTTTCAAAAAATTCAAGAAACCATGCAAAGAGCTCAAGACGACTACAGGAAGTACTATGACAAAGAATGGTGAATCCTTTGGCCTTCGAGCTAGACTTACCCAGATCATACAGAATACATCCAGTCTTTCACGTATCTCTCTTAAACCAGTGGTCCCTAGTCCATTTCCTGGGAGAGAGGAGCCTCCCCCGCCTCCAGTTGTAATAGATGGGGAAGACGAATTTGAAGTGAAAGCCATATTTAGCTGCAGGAAGATGGGCAGACAACTTCAGTACCTGGTAAAAATGGAAAGGGTACCCATCGGAAGACAACTCCTGGGAACCTTCCGGTAACCTTCATGCTCCAAGATTGATTAGAGTTTTTCACCGGGAACATCCGGAGTTGATGGCCAGCTTGGGCGTCCAGAGGCCACCCCTCGGGGGGCACTATCAGGGAAGTAACTTCGATCAATCTCACCATCTCCCTGCGCACACAAATTCGCCATGGATTGACGCTCCGGTGCACGTGCATTCATGGCCCTACTGAGTGGCGCGTGTGCACAAGCGCACGCATAACGCAAATCCCCTGACCAGCCTATAAAAGGAACCTTGGCAGACAGACAAGTTGCTGGTTTGTCTCAGCTCACCTGTGTTCCTCTGCTTCCTGTTCCTGTTTTCCATTACCTTTTGTGACCCGCATTGCCTGAAGACTACACTGATTCTCTCCTGACCTGACCCCTGGCTTGTTTAACGGACTTCTTGCTCTCTCCAGTGTTTGACCCTCAGCCTGCCTCTGGATTATCTTCTGCCTTCTGCACTTAGCCTTGCTGGCTCCTGGACTGCTTACCCGTGTTTGACCCTCGGCCTGTTTCTGGGCTTTCCTTACCTGTTTTACAGACCTGCTTGCTACTTACCTTCTGGTCCGGTCTATCCTGCACGAGCCATCTTCCATACCTTCACACAAATCAGGTGTCCCGCTGGAGGCTTGAGCCTCTTGGTGCAACCCACTCCATGTACCACCTCCAGGGGTTGTGTGCGCTGAGTCGCAACAGCCACCGCTCTCTGTATCTTGGCCTCGGTGAGTACCTCTTTGATGATAGTGAGTCACTGTGAAGAGAGAGGAGCTGGCAATTAGGCGACAGCTGAGCGGCCAGCTTTGAGAAGAAAGGGCTGAGCCCAGCCCTGAGAACAGGATTGAACAGTCTTTTTGCACAATGTGGAAGATTAACCCCTTAGGTTCCACAGTGAGTATAACAAGCATGCTTTACTGCATATAGAGGCTGATTTCTCTGTTGTGGGTTTAGTATCACTTTAACTATTATTTCATACCGTCTGTCAGAAGGCATTGTAAGTAATGTTGGGTTATTTAGAAACACATGTTTTTAAAGCATTTCCTAAAATAATTTGTTATTTGTAAAATAAAGATTCTATTCAAATTTTTAGCATTGATAAAGCCTTTTTCTGATGCTCTGTACACACGACCGAACTTTCCGGCAGAAAAGGTCCAACGGAATCATTCTGTTGGACATTCCCATCGTGTGTGGGCTTCATCTGACTTTTTCTTTCTAAAATTCTGATGGACCTAGAAAAAATCTTTCCACCGGAACCAGTTCCTATCAAGAAATCCACTCGTCTGTGTGCTGTTCCGACGGACCAAAAACTACGCAAGCGCAGCTATTGGCTGCTGGCTATTGAACTTCCTTTTTCTAGTGCCGTCATACGTCATTGCGTTCTAAACTATTGGACTTTGGTGTGATCATGTGTAGGCAAGTCCGTTTCAGCAGAACTCCATTGGAACTCCACTGAAAAGTCCTTTGGATTTCAGTCCGATGAGAAGTCTACTCGTGTGTATGTGGAATTAGGTTACTTTCACACTGAGGCGCTTTACAGGCTGTCTCTCCAGTGTGAAAGCTCGAGTGCTTTCACACTGGAGCGATGCGCTTGCAAGACGGTAAAAAAAGTCCTGCAAGCAGCATCTTTGCAACACTGTAGGAGCGGTGTATACACTGCAGCAGCGCTTTGCCAGTGGTTTTAACCCTTTTTCAGCCGCTAGCTGGGGTTAAAAGCACCCCACTAGCAGCTGAATTGCGCCACTAAAACTGACGCCCACCCACCCCAGTGTGAAAGTAGCCTTAGTGATTTAGGTGTCAATCAGTTCCAACATAATGAATAGAGGCAAAGCTGGGGGCCGCCTGGGTTTTTCAGACATTTTTTGCGGAGGTTTTCAGCTGCTAGCGGTGCGCTTTTAACCCCCACTATCGTCCGAAAAACGTTTAAAACGACCCGCAAAGCGCCGCCTCTGCAGCGATTTGACGGTGGTTTGTCGCCGCTGCCCATTCATTTCAATGGGTAGGAGTGGTGTATCACTTCAAAGATGCTGAAGGTCCTGCCAGCGCATTGCCTCAGTATGAAAGCCCTCCGGCTTTCACACTGAGACTGCAGGGGAGTAGTTTTTCAAGCGCTTTGCAGGTGCTGTTTTTAGTCCAAAAGCTTTCACGCTAAAAAAAAGCGCCTGAAAAGCTCATGAAAACCTATTTCCATTAAAATCAATGAATGCTTTCACACTGGGGCAGTGCGCTGGCAGGGCCATGAAAAAACACCCCTCTCCATTGAAATTAATGGAAAGCTCTTCAAAACGCCTGAAAAGCTCTTCAAAAGAGCTCAGTGTTTTACTGGCAGTTTAGAAGTGCTTCAGTGTGAAAGGGGCCTAACATTCTCTTCCCCATCTATTTAATACATTGTTTTATGTTTTTCTCTCATTGATAGGTCTGGAAGAATAATCTACACATACAGAATATTTCAAAACAGTCAAGGTCATTACATGGTTGAGGTAAGGTATTCAAATAAATGTTATATTTATGACCACAATATTAATATAAATATAATATGCTAATACAGTGGCAAAGCTAGACATTCTTTCACGCAGGGCAAAGACACAGTTACACACCCCCACCCCCACCCCCACCATCACCCGAGAGAGAAGGCCTACACAATCACCGCGTAGGTGAGGTTTGAATGAGACGATTTCAAGCCTAACTTCCATAGTGGATTAGGAGGCGTGCCACGAAATATGAAGAAGTGATCCAAGAAGTGGATCTTTAATAGGGACTGCTTCTGTGTGCTTGCCTTCCTTACTGGCAGCGCCCATCCTAATCTACTGCGGAGTTGAGGCTTGAAACTTAAGGAATACTATAGGATTGTTCCCCAAGAACAAAAGTAGTACAGTGCGTGAAGCCTGCCATGAATGGTGGGTGTGGCCAAATTGCATTAACAGTGGGATGGAGCTTAAAGGGGTATGGTTATTAAAACAAAAGCATTCTGGGACCCATAAGGTATGCTTAGATTAATAAAACAAATGTCACTGTAAAGATATGAACTTAGCTTACCTTAAAAGTGGACAGTGTCAGTCAGTAGAGCAGTCGCCAGTGTCAGTACGGCAGTGGATGGTGTCAGTAGAGCAGTGGATGGTGTCAGTAGGGTAGAGGTTGGTGTCAGTAGGGCAGAGTTAGGTGACAGTAGAGCAGTGGATGATGGCAGTAGAGCAGAGGTTGGTGTCAGTATGGCAGAGGTTGGTGTCAGTAGGGAGGGAGATAGGTGGGAGGGAGATAGGTGACAGTAGAGCAGTAGATGATGTCAGTAGAGCAGTGGATGGTGTCAGTAGGGCAGAGGTTGGTGTCAGTAGGGAGGGAGATGGGTGACAGTACAGCAGTGGATGGTGTCAGCAGGGCAGAGGTTGGTGTCAGTAGGGCAGAGGTTGGTGTCAGTAGGGCAGAGTTAGGTGACAGTAGAGCAGTGGATGATGTCAGTAGAGCAATGGACGGTGTCAGTAGAGCAGTGGATGGTATCAGCAGAACAGTGGACAATGTCAGAAGGGCAGTGGATGATATCAGTAGAGCAGTGGAAGGTTTCAGTATTTTTTTTATTTTTACAATTACATTTTTTCATTATTTGTTTTTTTATTTACAACATTATTTAGCATTATTTTTTTACAATTTTTAGGAACCCCATTGGGGGCTTTGGTGAGATATCAGGGATCTAAACAGACTGCTGATGTCTCACTTTTGAGACAGAGAAAGGGAATAAGGACAGGTTCTTCAGTCCCTTTCTCTGCAACATCAGCTGCACTGGACAGTGAGTGAATGGGAAGTGCTCTGTGCTGGCGGCTTCCTGTTCATTCACAAACTGAAGCATAGTGTACAATCAAATTCCTGTGCGATTCAGTGCGGTGCAATTTGAGCCCAATCATTTTGAATGGACTTGAATCACACTGCATTGCACCAAAGTTGTGCATTTAACAGTTTTTGAACTTCAATGCAACTGGATCACATGATTGTTTTGTAGCATGCGATCTGGTGCAGGCAAATGCACTGATTTTGTTTAATTTGTGTTTATTAAAGAATGAAGTAGAAATAAATAGTGACAAACAGCGCGTTACATACAATATACCATACAGAATGACACCAGTGCTACAGAAAACATAGGTCGGGACATGTAACAGTAAGTCGCCAACAGCGCAACACTAAGAATAAACTCCTGAGGACATGTGAAGCCCGCCCATTCTGTATGACAGAATTATTCCCCAACCCAAGCTTGGGATAGTAAATGCATAACCATATAACCTCTGGTGTACCACTCTGCGCGCAGTAAACCAAGTCACTGAAAAGGAAGAGAGAGAAAAAAGGGAAAAGAAAAAGATTATAGTAAAAGAGAGTAAAGAGGGGAAAGTCAAAGATAGAAAAAGGGGAAAAAGAGGGGGAAAGGAGGAGAAATAGTAGGGATCTTGCCGGTCCTGTCTCCGTCCTAGGAATAAAACACAGAAAGTCACATGAACTTAACCATTTTGCGCCATAACCTCTGCATAATCTGAAGTATATTTAAAGGCTACCCAGCAGGGCCAAATCCGTTTCCCCAGGTCTGCCTTTTTCCGGAGGGAGTAAGTAAGGTCCTCCAGGTGATATGTGCGGTCAACCTCCACAAGCCATTGACGTAGAAATGGGATTGTGGGTTGCTTCCAATGACGTGGGATAAGCGCCTTTGCAGCATTAAGCAAGTGTGGGGTCACAGACTTTTTATAGGGTCCTGCTGGGGAGCCTGTGCAGTGAAACAATATGACCCATGGATCATTTGGTATCTCATAACCCAGAATGATTTTCATCCAGTGTAAAACAGTTAACCAATAAAGCCTGATAAAGGGGCAGTACCACCAAATATGGGAGTGTGAGGCATATTCCCCACAGCCTCTCCAACAGAGAGGTGATGTTTGCGGTAAGAATTTATTTAGGACAACAGGAGTATAATGCCATCTCGTTAACAACTTATAGTTCACTTCTGCCGTCTTAGAGGCTGTAGAAGATAAGTGAGCCATGGATAACATAGTAGATTTTTGTGCCTCCGAAACCGTACTGTGCAGATCTTGCTCCCAATTGGACAAAAAGGTGGGGTTGCCTTTGATCGATAGAAGCTGTAGAGTGTGATAAAAAAAAAGACAAAGGCCGCTCCATCGGTTGGTCGTCCAGGAAAGCAGATTCAATTGGTGTTAAGTCAGTTAAGGAGTTAAGTGGTTTCGGAAGGGAGTGTACAAAGTCCACCAGTTGTCGGTAAGTCCAGTGATCCATGGGAGATACCTGCGAAGGGGGTATAAGGTGAGATAGGGGTGAAATGCCAGCTTGATTGGCGACGTGGTGTAAAAGAGGTGTGTTGTCCAATTTCCAAGAATATATTCTAGGATCAATGTTTACCGGAGGGAAGTAATTATGGCCAGTCAAAGGCATAATGGGGGAGTTGTAGAGCCACTTGTGTTTTTTACATATCAAGTCCCAGTTCTGTAGCGTAGAGTGGGTGAGGGGGGAGGTGGTGGGTGCCAGCGACCTATATTTCCGAGGGATCCAAATTTGGGTGTATAAATCTGTGCCGCTGAGCGCCTGGTCAAGAGCAACCCAAAGTTTTGAGTGTTTGTGGTATTTCCAATCCGATATCCTGCTTAGAACAGCTGCCAAAAAATAAAGTTTAATGTTCGGTAGAGCCAAACCCCCCAGCCGTTTGGGCCTGAATAAGAGGGCTCTGGACAATCTCGGACGCTTTCTGTTCCATATGTATTTACCTATCAGAGACTCCATGAGCGTGAAAAAACTCGCCGGGATACCCACTGGGATCATCTGGAGGAGAAATAGCACCCTGGGCAGGACATTCATCTTAATCACCCCAATCTTACCTAACCACGAATGAGCAACTTGGGACCAACGTTGTAAATCTAATCTAATGGCATTAATAAGGGGTATGTAATTAGCACTAAAAAGGGCCTGGGGCTTGGATGTGAGATAAATGCCTAAATACTTCATTTTGTGGGCTTGCCAGCTAAAAGGGAAGGAAGCTTTAAGGAGATGAACAGTTTCCATGGGGACAGTGACATTCAAAATTTCAGATTTGGACATGTTAATTTTAAAATTAGATATAAGACCGAACTGTGAGAAGTCAGACATCAAATTAGGGAGGGAAATCAGGGGTTGTTGGATGTAAAACAGAATGTCGTCTGCATATGCAGCGTATTTATGTTCGGTAGAAGCAACTGTGACTCCATGGATGTTCGGATTGTTTCTAATTGTGGAGAGGAAGGGTTCCAGGGAGAGGGCGAAGAGAATCGGAGAGAGGGGGCACCCCTGACGCGTGCCATTATGGAGAGTAAAAGAGTCACTTAGGGAGCCATTAATACGAATTTGAGCTGTTGGGGAATGATATAATGCTGAGATGTGAGTTAGGAGAGTGCGGCCAATTCCCAAATGGGATAGGGTAGCCATCAGATACTCCCAGTCCACCCTGTCAAACGCTTTTTCCGCATCCGTGGAAAGTAACAGGGTGGACTGGGAGGTCTTCCGCACGTAGTCCATCAGGGAAAGGGTGCGAAGGGCATTATCGCGTGCCTCCCTACCCGGAATAAACCGGGTCTGATCATTAGAAACCCAGCTTGGAAGAAGAGGGAGCAATCTGTTTGCAATGACTTTGGCGTATAGTTTGGCGTCCAAGTTCAAGAGGGATATGGGACGATAACTCCCGCAGAGACTAGGGTCCTTCTCCGGCTTAGGGATCACTGAGATATGAGCATGCAAGGTTTCTGGGCGAAAAGTCCCCCCCCCCCCCGTGAGATCGTATTAGCATATGAGGCGAGGCGCGGCAACAAAGTCCCCGCAAAAGTCTTATAATACAAGGCCGTAAAGCCATCTGGTCCGGGGGCCTTGCCACTCGCCATGGCCTTCAGTGCCACACTGAATTCCTGGACAGAGAACTCCCCATCTAATGTAGCGAGGACCTCTGAGTCAAGTCTGGGTAAATTAGCTTGTTGTAAATAATCCCGGATTAGGGTTCTCTTAGTCTCCAAGTCCGGCACAGCTGAGGGGACACGATATAGGCTTTGATAAAATGCTTGGAACTCTTTAGCTATTTTAGTGGTCTCATATGTAAGGGTGTCAGAAGGTGTTTTAATTTTTTCTATAAACGCCCTAGTTTTAGCCTGTCGTAGGGAATGCGCCAAGAGCCTCCCCTTTTCCTCCTGGACCCCAACTCCATGAATTTACCCCGTATGTGGGCCTTGTGGGCCTCCCAAAGTACACCCGGGGAAATTTCTGGGTGGGCGTTGTCAATGAAATATTGTGTGAGTTCCTCTCGCATGGATATTATGTCTGCCTCCTCACTAATAAGGTTCTCGTTCAATTTCCAATTGGTGGATTTATGGGGCAGCGACGAAATATTAAGGGTAAGCAAAATAGGGACATGGTCTGAAATGGGTGATGAAGCAATACTTGAATTTGTCAAAAGGGAAAGGTGATGGTGGTCAAGAAAGAAAAAATCAATCCTAGAATAAGATTGGTGAACGCTCGAGAAATATGAGTAGTCCCTCGCCCGCGGATGCATCGTCCTCCCCACGTCCAGCAACTGAGCGTCAAACAGGCGTTTACGGATAAACGCGAGACTCTTATGGGGCACCGAAGACTTCCCCAGGGAGGTATCAAGTACAGGTTCTAACGGAGTATTAAAATCCCCTGCTAGGACAACACATCCGCTAGCAAAGTCCCCCAGCTTCCTCAGCATGGATGCTATAAAAGTGGCCTGATCCGGTGCATAAAGGGTCGCCAGCGTGCACTGCAACCCACCCAGACTACCCTTGAGGAACAGAAAACGTCCGTGAGGGTCACTCATCATGTCCACCAAATTAAAGGGGGTACCCCTGCGGAACCCAATGGCCACACCCTTCGCTTTGTGCACATCAGAAAGGCTGTAATACCAGGTTGGGTATTGCGGGGAGAACAACTTCACCGAAGTGGTGTGAGTGAGATGGGTCTCCTGCAGGAAGACCACGTCACCCCGCAGGCGACCCAGTTCTCGGTATAGGTTACGGCGTTTACCAGGGGCGTGGAGACCCCGCACATTAAACGAAATTAATTCTAACGTGGCCATGGGGATCCATCAGAGCCCAACACATACAAACTGACACAACGAGACAGGACCAAAGGCAGAGGGGCAAAGAGACAGGGGGGTGAGAGAAAGGGGGTGAAAAGAAGAAGACAGAAAAGAAAAAGGAGAGTAATGATAAGGGAAAGAGTACAGGTCAGCATTAACAGTATCAACAACCCCTGCGGCACAGGAGGCAAAGCCCCAGTCGGGCCGAGGGCAGCATGAACATGCAGCCGCCCGTAATATAGTACAGGGGCGGTTGACCGGGCCCCCACCCCCAGGCCCCCCGCCGACAACCCGGCGGGGGTCCGGAGCCCGGGACCCACCCGACGCCCCCCATCTGGGTAAAACGAGGGGTCGGCCAGCAGCAACCCGCAACCGTCCAAGGCAGACATCGCAGGCCGCAGCCCCGACCCCAACCCCCAAATACCAAACACATAATCGCACTCAGGTAAAAGAGCACCTCGCATAGGCCAAATTAGCCACACATAGAAAATAAAAACAAAGGAATAACTAAGACTTAAGAACACTAACCACCCATAATTGTAATAAGTGAACCCCTTATCATAAGTCATACGTGAACAGGTCCATAGACAACGTATTTTCCAAGGCGGGTCCAACCGAAAGAGCCTGGGAACTCAGAGTCCCTAAGATCAGCACCCCGTGGGCATCTGTGAGAGTGAAGGTGTACAAACCGGAACAAAAAAAAAACACCATAAAAAAAATTATATAGGCAATGGTAGGTACTTGCGGAACCAGGAACGACAGGTCAACAGAACGGAAAAACTGTCAGAAGAGTATCAGTAGGTGTGCCTTCTAGGGGTGGCTAGCAGGCGGGCTGAAAGAGGAGACACGTTGCTTACGGGATACTTTCTGCCATGTCCCCTCAGGGGTATTCTCCAGAGGCGGAATGCCTTCCTGCCAACCCGGCAGCTCCGGTGGGGAAATGTTGACATCCGCACAGAATTTCTCTAGATCCTCTGGGAATCGCAGAATCGCTGTTTTCCCATCTCTGTGTGCGATTAATGCGGCAGGGAAACTCCAGCGATAGTTAATGGAGGCTGAGCGCAGCTTTTCAGTTAGGGGCCGCAGTGCCCTGCGTCGCTCCAGAGTCTCTCTGGCTAGATCGGGGAAAAAGGAAAGCGATGCCCCATCAAAGTCCAAAACTTGCGTCCCCTTGAGTTTGTTCATGATGCGGTCCTTTTCTTCAAAGTAGTGCACCCTGCAGATCACGTCCCGCGGATTCTCCATGGCCATGTTACGCGGCCGAAGGGCCCTATGAACGCGGTCAATTTTTAGAGGGTGATCCGCTGCATTCCCTAGGATACCGTTAAAAATACCCCGGACCCTAGGGAGTAGATCCTCATCACCGGTCGCCTCCGGTAGTCCACGGATACGGATGTTATTCCGTCGATTACGATTTTCCTGGTCCTCGATCTTGTAGAGGGCCGACCGGTGAGCTATAGCAAGCGAGCGGGTGGTCGTTTGTAAGGACCTAATGGCGGTCGCATGTCTGTCCAGTCGCAGCTCCGTCTCTTCCACCCGGTCCAGAACTTGTGCAAGGTCCGAGCGGACAGCGGACACCTCCCGCTTAATAGATTTCTCGAGCCCTAAGAGCATGGAGGCCAGCTCAGACTTGGTGGGGAGTCCGCTCACCAGTGATGCCACTTCCGAGTGCCGCGTTCCACACTCTTCCCCGTCAGAGCCCGCCGACGAGGCCGGGGATTGAGATCTGTGTTCAGGCCTGAGGCGGGGGGCGGGACCAGCCATCCCGCTCGAGTTCAACGGAGAGCGGCCTAGGCCATCCATATCTCCTACCTCGTCCGGCTCCGCTAAGAAGCGCCTAATCGAGCCATTGGGAGCGCCCTTTTTCGGCAAGGACTTGCCGGTTCTCCTGCCCATCGTTCCCGGTCGTGTGGCGGTGTTCATGCGGCGAGAAAGTGCGTTGAAAACGGGGTCAGGGCCGGAGCTCAGAGACAACACGTCTTCACTGCTGCATAGCGAAACCACGCCCCCAAATGCACTGATTTTGTGACCTGTGTATGGGGTGTTAAGATTGCACTGATGACCGCTGCATATTGCACAGGCAGTAAGATTTAAATTTGATGATAAAAAACATGCATGGATCGCAGGTTTCCTGCACAGCATTCTAGTGTGAACCTAGGCTTAACCACTTCCTGACCGGCGCACGACGATGTACAAGGTAGGTCCATTTGTAATTGCCGCCCTGCCATCGGGACCCCTGGTCAGGGACCCCCATGAGTCCGGCCGCGGGTCCGGTGGACTCGATCCCCACGTCGTCTCACGGGGAGGCTGATCAGGGAGATGCCGATGTAAACAGCATCTCCCCGTTCTGCCTAGCAACGTGACACTGATCTCTGCTCCCTGTGATTGGAGCAGAGATCAGTGTTCGCTAACATACAGCCCAGCCCCCCACAGTTAGTAACACTCCCCTAGGACACACTTAACCCCTACATTGCCACCCCCCTGGTTAACCCCTTCACTGCCAGTGTCATTTACACAGGAATCAGTGCATTTGTGTAGCACTGATTGCTGTATAAATGACAATGGTTCCAAAAATGTATCAAAAATGTCCGAATCGCTGATCGCCACCATTACTAGTAAAAAAAAAAAAGATTAATAAAAATTCCATAAAACTATCTCCTATTTTGTAAACGCTATAAATTGTGCGCAAACCAATCAATAAACGCTTATTGCGATTTTTTTTTTACCAAAAATATGTAGAAGAATACGTATCGGTCTAAATATATTTTTGGGGGATATTTATTATAGCAAAAACTAAACAATAATGCGTTTTTTTTTTCAAAATTGTCGCTCTATTTTTGTTTATAGCGCAAAAAATAAAAACCGCAGGGATGATCAAATACCACCAAAACAAAGCTCTATTTATGGGAAAAAAAGGACATCAATTTTGTTTGGGAGCCACGTTGCACGACCGCGCAATTGTCAGTTAAAGCGACGCAGTGCCGAATCGGAAAAAGTGGTCTGGTCTTAAGCCAGCAAAATGGTCAGGTCTGAAAGTGGTTAATGAACATGTGAGTGATAAGTCCCCCAGCACACGTCTGTACCTCAGTCAGCACACTTCTGTGCCCTATACAGCACAGCTCTGTAACTCCTCCCACCCCCAGCAAACGTATGTGTTCCCCATAGCCCATCTGTACCCCGCAACACATCTCTGTTCCCCGGCACACACTTCTGCACATTTCTGTACCCCTAGTACACGTCTGACCTCCCACTATACTTTGGTACCCCCCAGAACCCTTGAACACCCAAAACACCTTTTTACCCCTCAGCACACTTCTTCATCTCCTAGTACACCTCAGTACCCGCCAAGAGCACTTCCATATCCCTTCCTTCACCACATCTTGCCCAATTGCCACCCACCTCTGCAGTCACTGTGCCACTTCCTACAGTATGTTGCTGCGGTTCCTTTGGTGCCAGCAGGCTAGGCAGGAATACACACTGAGGGTGGCCTGATTCCACACAGGACGTTATCTGCCCAGGAAAGATGCCCGTCTCACCTCAATCCTGAGTCTGTGAGCTGATACCTGCACGCCAAAGGTTAAGTAAAAGGAAGGTTCCAGGTGCACTGTTAACATTTCAACATCCCCCACAGTGCTGCTTCTCCTGCCAGGTGCTGCAGAGGGTGTTACCATAGAAGAATGCCATGTTGCAAAAGGAAGGGGGACATGAAGCAGAGGGGCGGCATTTGCTAGAACCGATGGGCTCTATTTCCTTCCAGCAGCCTCTGAAAGCTGGTGGTAGGGAGAGGAGGAGCAGCTGGCTTTCAGTAGAAGCAGGAGGATTTAATACTGTCAATCGGTTCTAACAAATGCCGCCATTCTCAATGCGGTGCCTAAGGCACAGGTCCCCCACCCCCCAGTGTTGTCCCTGTGCTAATATTTAAAATGCTATCATAGAATAGTCTCAATGCATTTGCTTAAATGGGTTTTATAAAGTAACATTGCTAAAAAGACATTTATGGTCACCACATAAACTTTCATTTTATAACATCTGCATTGCGATAGCAATCAATACAAACAATGTTTATATTTGACAATTCAATATAAACTTACTTGAAACATTTTCTTTTAAAGAGAAGTATGGAATTTGGAAAAACAAAAACAAAACAATTATACTCACCTAGATGACATGACGTTTCTTTAGGAGCGAGTGCCGTGATTGGCGGCTCCCATGCGCATGTGCAGGAGTGAGGTCCCAGAAGGAAGAGGGGCATACATGGATGCGGTCTGCAGAGGGGACGGCGTGGGCTTTGTTTGCAGGAAAGTGTCACATAATGTGCTAGTATGTGATGCATACTAGCACATTATGCCTTTCCTTTGCAGGGAAGGGGAAAACTTTTTTTTTTTCCTTGCAGGGTTTACTTCCTCTTTAGACCTGAATTCCAGATATGTTTTGCATCGTTATATTGGTCCAGCTTGGAACAATGGGGGTATACATAATTCATACTTGGTCGGTCTCAGTGGAAATGGAGAGTCGCTGTAGTAGTTGCCAATACTACAGTGATCCTTGCTGTTTTCTGGGTCCTGTGCCGAGCTGCTGCCTTGCTGCAAGGTGCTATTGGGGTAATTCGCTCAACATGGGCACCATTCAGAGAATGCCTTGCATTTTTCACAATGAACAGAAAGCTTCCTCTGAATGAACGAGATGGAAAGGTGAGACCGGAAGTTCAGATTATTTAAATTTCTGGATGTCTGATTTTTAAACTGTAAATTGCTACATTGTTTTATAATACATTCAGCTTTGATACTACACCATAAGGAGTTTAATTGCCTTTTATATATATGAACTGATCGGTCACCTGATTGAATGACGGAGATCGCATATCATTGCCTGATGTTCTCCTTATTGAGGTGAGTGGCTATTGCATTATTGATCGGTTTCACTCACTTCCCTGGATTAAAACACTGCATGAGCAATACAGCATCACTGGACGTGGATTTTTTTTTCAGCACTGTCACTTTCAACTGTGCTTTTCTTGACAATTTTTTTCTCTGAACTTTTACATATTTTGCATTTTTTTTAAAGTCACCTTATAATATTTGGCACTTGAATAGATGTTATATACTTTTCACTGGGTTGGTTTATATTTTTATGGTGACCACTTATGTGAATCTTTTTACACTTGTGATATTAATTTCCAGCATAATATCCTGCCTGTGTATTTATATATGTGAACCCTTGATTATTTATATGGGTTCAGTGCCTTTCCACACATTGTGATTTCACTCATGACCTGTGGAGGAGTTATACCCCCAGTCTGCCAAGCCACCCATAAACCCCATATCTAATCCCTTCAACAACATCCCACAAATTACATGACAAGGTTATGGAGTAAATGGCCTTGACGGCCTTTTTATTAACAAATTAACATAAATTAAATAAATAACTTTTTAAAATAACTTTTAAATAACCTTTAGTAATTTCCAGGGGTCATGGAGGGGAACACCCACCACTGGTCACTGAGACAAACTTTGTTTAACTTTTTAGGCCTCCAGTCGCAAACTCCCAGACTGTGAGACGGTAATCCAACCTTCGCAGTGATCTAACTTTTACCCCCTCCTGGTTAACCCCTCATAACTGGAAGGTACATTATAACCCCCATGCCACAGATGGGTACCAACCATGTTATATATCCATATAACATACATTTCCTCCTCCTCACAGACCCAAAACACTGCCACAGCACGCAAGGGGTAAAACCTTACCCTTGTGAGCACCTCCACACCCTCAAAGCTCTCTGTATACCTTCCTGTAAACCTAGCACCCAGAGATCGGTACCCACCTCATTAAGGTGCACACCATCGCTCCTAAGGTATCTCCATGTCTCCACCTCCAGCTCCCTTATTTCGAATAGTTACACCCCCATTCCTAATAAACCTGCTGACCTCCTTATTGACTTTACTCGGGCCCTATCAACCTTTTTAGCTGACAAAGCCCACCTCCAGGACGTCCTGTCCACCATATCCGACCATACTATAACCATACCCAGAAAGGCTGCCCGTAGATGTAAAAAATCACACTTTACGTCCCGAATGAGATCGCTCATAGAACTGGCGCCCATGTCATTCCAATCCACATGTAACACCAGAACGGCCGGGGCCCTGTCCCAACAAGCGAACCTATGGACCTCCGACCACACCCTGTTCCAAAGCATGCCCGGAACCCCAATCCATCTGTCCTAAGCCTCTTATCTGGGGATGCCCAGCTGCCTACCATTATGCCGAACATCGGCCCCTTTGGCCCCCAGTAAACGGAGGAGTGGCCCAAGATCCAAACCAGGCCCACTTCTTCAACTGTGAACAAATAAAATGACAACACAAACAGTAAGTACTTCCCACAAAAAATCTTAAACTCAACCTGAAACTAAATTCCCTAAATCTGTAATAAATGTGGGCGGATATACAGCTTAAATCTCCCAATGCGCTTCACTGCCTCCACACTAAGACCGGCCTGCGCCTCCTCCGTGGCCGCACCTATACAGAAAGAATGCGAAAAATCGTTTTTTGGATTGTACCCGGCCGCTGACAAACATTTTCTAAACACTGCGATAAATTGAAACTTGGACAAGGCAGACCCATCCTCGTGCATTAAAAAGGAGCCCGATAAACCTGGCCGCATGTCCCTGAATGAATGCACCGCGATCACCGGGCAAATATGCGACTCAGCAATCCTAAACATACATGCTGGCGACGACCTGACCCCCGATGTCCGCTCAAAACGCTGAACCAAGTCCTGCAAGCCCAACAACAACTCCTGCAGGCCTGTCCCGCCGCCCTATTTGCTGACTCCCTGGGCTGTTCTGCTGAGGGCCTGACACCGCTCGATCCCACTAAGCCTCCCTCCCTCTGGGATCCCACTTCTCTGCCTTACTGCAATAGCTTTTCCAATAAAGAACAAACAGATAAAGAAGAAGTGCACTCACCGTGCTGCCCTGGACTGGGCCCATCAGCTGCCATTCCAGGAATCCCCCGCTGACATATGTCCCTGGTCCTTGTCCCTCTCCGACCCGGACAGCTCCCCTTCCGATCTGTCGCTGCTCTTCACCCGCCGAGCGACCACGTTCTGCACACCAGAAGCTCCTGCTCTGGCTGCCGGGGGTCTGCGTAGTTGCTCTCGTCCTTCCCTCTGTGCCGTCACGCCAGACTCATGTGCTGCCCGCCTCGAAGGACTTCTGGTTCTCCGCCCAGTGTGGGCCTCGTTCGTCCTCTCCCTTTCTCCGCTCACTACTGTCACCATGCTCCTCACTCTTCTCCCTCTGGGCACTGGAGGGTTGCTGGCCACTACGGTCCCCTGGCCAGCCACCTGAGACCCTGTTGACCCCCGTCGAGCTGGATGGCTGCTCGGACCTCCTTGCGCAGCCCCTGCTGCCTGGTTATGGCATGGCATCTGCGGGAGGGGCCATGTGCTCCCCCATACCTGCACTCCGGTCTCTGTGCTGTATCTTGCTTGTATCCCCCTGGCTGGATGCCATTCTGCCTCCTGCACTCCTGTTGAATCCTGTGACCACCAGGTGAGGTATCAGGGCTGAATCTCTCTGGCAGCCGTGAACGTCGCCCACGTGGAGTCACCGGACCCCCCCCCCCCCCCCCCCGTTTAGTGCTGCTCTCCTTTCGTCTATTATAGCTGCCACCTGTGCCTGCATCCAGTCAGCCTCTTGTGCCCCTCTTCCTCACAGCATGACTGTGTAGTCCACACAAGTCATGCTGTCCCTGCGCCGTTCCCTCTTTGTCCCTCAGCTGCGGGACTATCTTTATGTATGTGGTGACACTACAGGGATTGGCAGCTTTATCATTTTGAAGATTAGTTATTGTTTAATCACATTTAGGCAGTACACCATCTTTTATATTTAAATGTATTGTTTTAGACACAGAATAGTGCATGAGTACTTTTACAGCTTTATTCGTCAGTTTATTTATCCATACAAATGATTTTGGTTACACCTGGTAGCTCATTGTTTTGTTTTTTTCAGTCTTCATGAAATTTAATGGCATCCCAGTCTTAGTCCATAGAGTTCAATGTCGAGTTGGCCCATCCTTTGCAGCTATAACAGCTTTAACTCTTCTGGGAAGGCTGTCCACAAGGTTTAGGAGTATGTCTATGGGAATGTTTGACAATTCTTCCAGAAGCACATTTTTGCGGTCACTGATTCTGGACGAAAAGGCATGTCTCGTAGTCGCTGCACTAATTCATCCCAAAGGGGTTCAGTCGGGTTGAGGTCAGGACTGCTCCTCCACCACAAACTCGCTCATCCATGTTTTTGTGGACCTTGCTTTGTGCACTGGTCCAAATCATTTGGTGGAGGGGAGATTATTGTGTGGGTTTTTTTTTCAGGGTTTGGGCTTGGCCCCTTCGTTCCAGTAAAGAAAATTCTTAAGACATCATCATAGCAAGACATTTTGGACAATTTCATACTTTGTGGGAACAGTTTGGGATGACCCCTCCCTGTTCCAACATGACTGCGCACAAGTGCACAAAGCAAGGACCATAAAGACATGGATGAGCACGTTTGGAGTGGAGGAACTTGACTGGCCTGAACAGAGTTCTGACCTCAACCCAAAAGAACACCTTTGGGATGAATTTGAGTGGAGACTGCAAGTCAGGCCTTTTCGTCCACAACAATGCCTGACCTCACAAATGCGCTTCTGGAAGAATGGTCAAACATTTCCATAGACACACTCCTAAACCTTGTGGACAGCTCAGAAGAGCTGAAGCTGTTATAGCGGCAAAGGTTGGGCCAACTCAATATTGAACCCTACGGACTAAGACTGGGATGCCTTTACCGTTCATGTGCGTGTAAAGGAAAGGGTCATACAATATTGTGTATGTCATTTTAGTTATAGTATTCCACGTATTGCTTATAAAGCAGTAGCATTCACAAAACATTCACTGCAAGTGTATCTCCCAGATGTATGTGTTTTTACAGTGACTGATTTTCCTGCAATGAATGTTTTGTGAATGTCAAATCTACTGCTTTAAAACGTGCCCCTAATGTGGATCTACCATTAAAATGTAAACCTTTAGTTATGAAACAGACATGTCAGCATTACCAAATCAGCAATTTTTTTTATATATATTAGCACAATGATGTAGCACTGACCCCCGAAGGAGCTGCTGGTTTTGTTGGGCTTACCGTTACCTTCTTGATCTCGCCTCTGTCTAGGGTTTCCCGTGGTAGATGGCCCAAAGAAATGCAGAAACTGACACTGGATCCTCTTTCTGGTTATTTATTTTTAGAAGATAACACAGTTTCTTAATAAAAGGTAGAGAGTTAGAAAAGAGTTCAAGTACTTTTTTTGGAACTGCAAAATCCAGAGAATAAACATTTCACAGCTGGATTCTCACAACCTCCGGACAGACCTCCTCTTACTAGGCCTAGCAGCCAGCAAGGTGTTAAGTAAAGCAAAGTCTCTGCCACAGACTTGAATGTAGAACACTTGAGAAATAAAAGTCTCTGCCACAGACTTAAATGTAACTGAGGTACCTAGATACATTTAGAGAACTATGATACGGTACCAGTCAGGCATGCACTGGCCATTGGGACTACAGGGAGTTTCCCGGTGGGCCGATGGCTCAGTGGGCCGGTCAGGTGCAATCCTGGAGCCACTCCTCTCTGAGAGTGAGTGATTGCAATTTCACTCCTGTTAGGAGGAGCGGCTGCCATCACTTGCTGGAGAGAGCATTAGGCTTTCTGCTCCCTCCAGCCTGCAGAGGGAGATAGACAGCTGGCAGACGTTCCATCCTTTCTCCCCTTATTACTTGTCACTTATCACATGACTGGAGAGAGGAATGAGAAGCTACCTTCAAAACTGTGAGTACACGTGGGAGGGGGAGGAGAGGGAGGACACTCTGATGTAAGGGGAAGTGCTGATGGAGACACTCAAAATTAAAGTGGGCCGGCCATGATGAAGTCTAGGGCCAAATTTTTGTCCCAGTCCAGCCCTGGTACCAGTATCTCTCAGCCGGTCCGGCAATACCGTATGAATATAGATCCACAAAGTGTCCTTCAACTGAACCTCCAGGCTCCTTCTGAGAAACCAGCCTTATGCATGGCCTTCTCCCAAAGTGTCCTCCCCTGGATGCTTCTCCAGTTGCTGGGCCTCTCCCTATCTGAGATGGCACCAGACCACCTTTGAATCCCTATGACCTCATATCCATTCAGGCCTGTCCCTGCAGTTGCTTCGCCTCAGGCTATCCAGCCAAGAGACTCGGAATTGCATGGATCTGCACCCCATGCCAGGAGGGCCATGGGGGCTGGTCAGGAGGACAAGGACCGAACAGACAGAAAATCTCTTCTGGACCATAAACCAGAAGCACGTGATCGCAGTACCTTAAATACCACCTCCCAGAATGCACAGCAGGATAACCCTCCCACTACGCTGGTTCTGAGACAAGAATGGTACTCAATACACCTAAATAGACTGCGTTCTACCACTTGCTGGTGGTGACACCCACAGCCAAGTATAACTCAGTGCAGTCCAGCTAGACTGGCACTGAAACCATCATTTGGCAAAATTAGCCCTAAAATCCAACTGTAGCTTTTCAAAAAGCTATAGCTCATGCTCCTCAGAAGCCGGCGCTACATTAACATGCATTTATAAAAGGATATTAAATTGTTATAATGTCATTAATATATTAAATGTACCACTTAATAATCATAATGCCACAGTCTGTGTGCATGCATGTCATTGAAAAAATGGTATATGGAGAATCTTGCACTCAGTCATCATCCAATTTGTTTGCCCAACCAATCTCTGTAATGTGCATATGTACATGTCCCCAGTACTTGATTACTACCATTTATTTTACACTATGCTAAGATATACTGTATAAAGTCACTATGCAATAGGCCAGAAAGGGGTGTGGCCTTACTTGTGAGCAAAGCAAATTAGTTTACTAAGAATTCAGCTGCTTAATGTGTATGAAGAGAGTTTTGATGAAATCATATCTTCAAATAACTACTAACTGAAACTTTAGTGAAATAATTCACATTTAAAATAAAAAATGATTTATTGAGTCTGTAAATGCTGAATATTTACTGGAAGGTCCAATGTTATCACAATCAAGATAGGTTAATTTATGTGATCTACAAATTCAAATTTTGGTCGATATTTTTTATTTAGGCAGCTAAAGGTGTAGAAGAAAAATACTTCCCCAACCTTAAGGACCTCATCGCCTATTATGAAAAATCAAACAAAGGGTTGATGCATTCCCTGAGCTACCCTGTAAACAAGAATGAAGCAGAGAAAACTCAAATGCAGCTTAAAGGATCACTCAAGCGCATACTTTTATTAGGAGACACATATGCAGGTATGTCATTATGAGAGTACTAAACTGGTGCCCAGTCCAGGTTTTTGATGCAGTTTTTTTCTGCCTTTGAGGATACTTATGACAAACACTTTTTCACCGAAGGACTGAATGCACTGCATTGTGAGTTTCTCAGCATGAAGCCAAGAAAGACTGGGCACTAAATAATACTCATCAACACATTTTAATGCTTTTTTAACAAACCTGTACCTTTTATGGAGTCTTTTGGGTAATTATTGTTATCAGGCCTAACAATTGTATTGCACATTGTCACCTTTATTTATTTTTTCTCCACATTTTGTTTCACTACACTTTTTATGTGTGTCATTTTCACTCACCAAGGATGGTAGGGTGCAGGTCTAGGGGAAGGATGGGTGACCCTTAGATTCCTTCTTCCCCTGACTGGGGTGGGCTCTCTTCGGGAGAGCTCCTTATGCCCTTTACACACGACCGGTTTTCCAGTCGGAATAAAGGTTTTTCCGACGGAGTTCCGACAGAATTCCATTGAAACTGTCTTGCGTACACACGATCACATCAAAGTCCAATCGCCAAGAACGCGGTGACGTACAGCATGTACGACGGGACTAGAAAAAGGGAGTTCAGTAGCCAATAGCTTCTGTCTCGTACTTGCTGCAGGGCATGTGTCGTTTTAGGTCCTTTGGAAAAAGCATACAGGCGAGCGGTTTTCCCAATAGCAATTGGTTCCGTCGGAAATATTTAGAACATGTTTTATTTCTAGGTCCGTCAGAATTTTGGAAAAAAAAAAAGAGTTTTTTCTGCCAGACATTCCGCTCGTGTGTACGTCGCATTGCCTGGTACTCGGTGGTTGGCTTCGGCTAGCCACCAGGAGAGGGGTCTACCAGGCCTTTTGGCTAGGTGAACCAGAGTGTCTTGCCCCAGTCATTAGTCTTAGGGGGGTCAGGGAGGGCCTTCATTTCCAGGAGGGGACCAGTGAGGCACCCTGTGTACTTTTTGGTTTACAAGGTGTTTCTTTTTGAACACTGCAGTATGGGAAAAAAAAAAACATCTGGAAGTGCTGGAGGCTTATACTATATAAATTTGTTTAAACACCTTTGGGAGTATTGCCATGCACTTCAGGTAACAGCTGCAGTGGCAAAAGTCATCAGTCCTTGTTAAGTTTATTCGCATATTTTTTTAATTAATTTTTTGAACATTATAGTCTAATTTGCAACCAAAAAAATACATGCAAACTATACATTTACTTCTGAGCACCTGGGAGCCCTATAATCTAGGTCAGAGGTCCAGTCAGTAAAATTTTCTTCCTGCAGAGGTCCGAATCACATTTTCCTGCAATGATCCTTCACATCACAGCCCTCTCCTCCTATATAACAACCCTGTTCATACATTAGTGTGCTCAGCCCCCCCCCCGCAGAAAACACTTCACATCACGGTTTCCCTTTTGCAGTAGTGTTCTCAGGCCCCCTTTACATTACCCCACCCCATTCACAGTAGTGTTGTGAACTTCCTTCACTTTACACACTCCCTTTATTCACAGCAGTGTCCTCAACCCTCACGCCAGTCATTCTCTCCGCCACAGTAGTGTCCTCTGCCCCTTCACATGACCTCCCAACAGTACTGTCTCCTGCCCCCTTCACATCACCCCCCTACACACAGTAATGTCTCCTGCCCCCTTCACATCACCCCCCCACACACAGTACTGTCTTCTGCCCCCCTTCACATCACCCCCCTCCCACACACAGTACTGTATCCTGCCCCCCTTCACATCACCCCCCCCCCCTCCACCTTCACTCTCCTACCTTGTGGAGAGCAAGAGGTAGGAACATTTTGGATTGAAGGTGGGAAGCACAGCAGCATTAGGTAGAGGGCAAAAGCAGGAGCACCTGGGTTGCACTTCTCATATTAACAAGTTGGTGATTGTTTTTCAGGACTGCCCTGCATCCTAGCAACCAGTTAACTCATGTCGTTAACCAGTGTCGTGTTGGTGGATCTGGATGGGACCGTGGCTCGGTTTGAATCTGGACCACTGTCTGCCATTTAGTGATGCCTAATCTAGGGTGATCTGTTATGCAAATTTCTTCACTACAAGCCTTGTGTCCATCACACATTTTGCTATTGGTCAGTTAGGCGGCCCATCACACTGAATGGAATCAATCAATCAATTGGAAGTGTGCTAGGAGGAAGAGAGGAGGCCAATGCAATAGGCAATTTCAGGAGATGCTTCTGAAATATATTAATTTCAGTACTGTCTTGTTTTTTTATGCTAAGTATTTTTAAAGTAATAGTTTTTTTCTCATTTCTCACATACTACCTTCTCTATAAGCACTCCTACCAAAGTATTAAGGTCAATGACTGTGAGCTCTACAACCTTCTGCATTGTTCTCTTGTGCCATAATAAGCTTTGTTTATACCCAGGCAATTTAAGATCAAGGGTCCTCCCAGTCCATACCAGGCCCACATCAAAATAAAAAAAAAATTGGCGTCTGCCCCCCCCCCCCCCCCCCCCCAAATCCATACCAGACCCTTTTCCCGAGCATGCAGCCTGGGAGGCCAGGAAATGGGGGCACGAATTGAACCATACTCCAAAGCACCTTGCCCTCGTGTTGATGGGGACAAGGGCCTCTTCCAAACAACCCGGGGCTGTGGTTGTGATGGTCTGTGGGCAGGGGGCTTATCGGAACCCCAGATCCTGCCCCCCCATGGTACATTGTACCCTTACCTATTCACCAAAAAAAGTGTAAAAAAAAAAAAAAACAATCAGAAGACAAGTCTTTGACAATTCCTTTATTTAAAAAAAAGTAAAAAAAAAACAATGTCCCCCGATGTAGATCCTCCACCCGCTGCTAACGTGGAACCCAAAAAGAAAAAAACATCAGTGAAGGCTAACTGCCTACTGCAGGCTCTGTCGTTTGACAGTTCTTATATAGGTAAGGGCGGAGCAACCTAGCGACATCACCTGGTGGCACCTCCCCTTGTTACATCACCAACCAGCATGCACCGGTCAGTGATATCACAAGGGGGCAAAGCCCTACTTATTCACATGGGGGGTGGGATCTGGGAGCCTCCTTGTTAAAGGGGCTTCCAGATTCTGATAAGCCCCCTGTCTGCAGACACCCACAACCACAGCCCAGGGTTGTCAGGAAGAAGCCCTTGTCCCCATCAACATGGGGACAAGGTGCTTTTAAATGCATTTAAATGTACTTCGTGACACAGGCTATTGAATTTTTTTTTAAAAAGCTGTTGGGGTCTCCCCTAAAATACATACCAGATACTTATCTGAGAATGCAGCCTGTTAGGCCAGGAAAGGGGGGGGGGGGGCAAGCAAGCAGCCCCCTCCTCCTGAACCATACCAGGCCACATGCGTCCCCCCAACCCAAAGCACCTTGTGGACAAGGACCTCTTCCTGACAACCCTGGACTGTGGTTGTGGGTGTCTGTGGGCAGGGGGCTTATGATAATCTGGACGTGTAACCTGGTATGGTTCAGCTCGTGCCCCCATGTCCTGGCCTCCCAGGCTGAGTGCTTGCAAAAGGGTCTGGTATGGATTTTGGGGGGACCCCATGCCAATTTTGTGTAAGTTTGACGTGGGCCTGGTATGGACTGGGGGGGCCCCCACAGCATTTTTTATTTTGTATTGCCGGCAATTTTTTGTTTCTTTCAGCTGTCAGTGGGGAAGACCGCTGACAGCTAATGACTCATTCATTTTGAAGGAAGCAGCGGCCTGGTTCCCGGCCCTGCACCTAACAACATATTAATTTTGCGCTCAGTGGGCGAACATCCTGCCGAACGCACAGAAATTTTGGCTGTTCACTGAGCTTTTGTTGAACTTTATTATAAGCTTACCTGTAGGTAAAAATTCAGGAGTTCACTACCACTTTAAGGTTAAAAATTAAATAAAGAACAGTGCCAGTAGTGAGTCTCCACAACCACTCCTTCTCTAATGAATTCTTAAAGCAGAAGCCTTTTTTCTAATTAAGTTGCTGGCACACTAGCTCTCCAAAATTAGTCTGGGTGTGATCTAAATGCCTATTGTATTGTTTGGGTTCACTTAGCCTATAAAAAGTTTGTGATTAATAGAATTTACTTTGTGTACCCTCAGCCAGCTTTTGAATAGTTAATTCTAGCTGGAAGTACACCAATTCCGTTTGTATCACATCAGTCAAAAGATGAATGCATTACTGTTCATTAAAGAGCAAGTAAACCCTGATGGGTTTACTTCCTCTTTGATTCCCTGCAAAGGTAAAGCATAATGGACTACTATGCATCGCATAGTAGTCCATTATGTGTCACTTACCTGACACAGGAGCCAGCGAAGTCACCGCTGTCCAATTGTGTACGGAGCCTCCATCTTCTCGGTGGGTCTCGCTGCTCCGGTGCTGTCATTCGACGAAGCCGCGATAACATCACTCCCACGCATGCGCACGGGAGCCGTCACTCGCGGCATATCGCCGTTGACAGCGGCGCCTGTGTTTTGGCAAATATCTCTAGGTTTAGGAGATATTTCTTGGACCTACAGGTAAGCCTTAATCTAGGCTTACCTGTAGGTCAAAGTGGTTTGTAAGGGTTTACAACCACTTTAAGGAGGGCAAAATAAGAGATGTAATATGGGGGAGCAGGCAAAGGCTGATCTGCCAAGGGTAGCATCCAAACCCAGGAACCTGCTTACAATTGCTTGTGGGTGATTCTCCACTAATGATAATATATGCATGAATTTAGGTTTATTGTTTAGCAGCACCATTTACACTGTGCACTGATGTAATTTCTCTGTTGCAGAGGTTGATGAAAGAGACTATGTGGAGGTCCTGCCTTCTTGAACTAGAGGTAGGAAGAACATTTACTAGGACTTGCAATACTTAAAATGACCTTTGCAGACCATTCATTTAAACAAAAATATTCCTATAAGATCATATGTACATTTTATGTAATTTAGGAATGTTATTTAGCCGTATAACACACACATTTATTTTAAGAGGGAAGTTTCGGGGAAAAAATTATAATTTTAAATAAGGAACTTTGAAGCAAAATAAGGGTCAGTGCCCATCTGCAGCATCTCAAGTGCCATTAATGCTGCAGCCCCATCAGTCCACATCAATGCATCCTCATAAGTGCCATCAATGCAGCAGCCTCACCATTGCCATCAATTCAGCAGCCTCACCATTGCCATCAATGCAGCAGCCTCACCATTGCCATCAATTCAGCAGCCTCACCATTGCCATCAATGCAGCAGCCTCACCATTGCCTTTAATGCAGAAGCCTCACCATTGCCATCAGTGCAGCCTGATCAATGCCCATCTGCAGCCTAGAGGGGACCGGGAGGGGGGCGGGACAAGCTTACATACAGTGAAAATCTCCTATGATAGACAGAACCGTGGTCCAATGGCAGCCCAGGAGAAGGGACTTCCTATTACAGAGGCAACCAAGTAAACAGGAGATTCTCACTGTATGTAATCTGACGGCGCTCATCTCGCCCCTCCCTGCCCCCTCTGAGGCAGATAAAATTGAAGTATTGGCGTATAACACACACACACTATTTGCACCCGATTTTCAGGGTGAAAAGGTGCGTGTTATACGCCAATAAATACAGCATTTGTAAAAGTTTTCTTTGTATAGACATCCCTGAGACTGCTGCTGGGCTCCGCCATCTTAAGTGTGATGTCAGCATTCCCAGCAAAGTCAATGCAGCCCTGCATTAGGGAAGGGCTACATCCCATGCCACTTGCAAATTCCCCACTTGCTTCCTGTCTAAATAATTACACAGAAAATAGAGGGAATCTCCCCAAGGAGGGCACAGACAGAAATAAAATATAAGGGGGTTTCTAACCCATTCCTACGCTCACAAATAAATGCTTTATTGCTGTATAAATGCTTTATGTGGCCCTGATGGTCACAGCAAACAGGGAAAATACATATTCTAATCAAAAAAGACTGTTTGGGCTGATGTTGCACCTAAAAAAAAAATTGTCCAGAGCTGTCATTTTAATATTCCTATTACCGTATTTTCCGGCGTATAAGACGACCTTTTACACCTAAATTACACAGCCAAAAAGTGGGGGTCGTCTTATACGCCGGGTATGAAGTGGCCGCAATGGATTTCAGCCCGCCGAGTGCTCGGTAATACTGTATACATACAGTATGCACCGCTCAGCCAATCCCGGCGGCCGATGCACTCTGTTGATGAATACAGCCTTGCTAAGCCTGCTCGGATTGGAGTAACAACCTCTGCCAATCCGAGCAGGATACAGTACAATGAGAGCGGCGCGGGCTGATGACGTCACAGCCACTGCAAATTCGAACAGGCTTTGTATAATCAACAGATTAGTAAAATACATTGCCTACCATGATTGGCTTAGCGGTGCACATTGTATGCACACTGTATTCTGCAGTGTTCCTGGCCCTACTGTACTAACACAGCATCATATACTGTGTACCTGGCGCTCTACATATTAAAGCATCCTGTACTGCACATCCAGCTCCAGATCTCCCCAAAAATACAGGTTAGATTTATGGTGCTTTGGAGGAGAGGATTCATTGTTGCTGCCTGCCAATTGTGGGATCTCTGGGACTTGTAGTTCACAAGTTTTTTCTGATGTTAAGTCTGATGTGTTTTTTTTTTACGTTTCTGATGTTTTTTTTTAAATGGTGTTGCCTCCGAAGGGGGGTAGTCTTATATGGTGAGTATAGCCCAAAACCTAAGTTTTCACTGGCAAAATAGGGGGTCGTCTTATACGCCCAGTCGTCTTATACGCCGGCAAATACGGTACTACTTTGTGAGACACTGACCTGAAACATGCATGTATACCCACAGCAATCAATGTCTCAATAATATGGAAAAGCAGGGTAGGGATGAGAACATGTAAACAAAAAAGGTTAAAAGTAGAGGGACTGAGGAAAAAATATAAAATGGGGCAAGTTAAGATGTTTAGCTAGGGAGAAAGTTTTGCATCTTATTCATATAAAAATAATGAATCGTCTCTGGCTTAGGATTGGTAGGGCACATTGAAAATGCTTTGGTGGAAAAAAAATGTCAGCAATCAAACACTTCGGTAGGCATACGGTAAAAATTTGTAAAATAATAAATATAATAATAATAATAATAAAAAGCAAAATATCAAATATAATCTTCCTCAATGGGTCTGGTATAAGTTGGTAATGTATATAGAAGTGTATTTTGTTGCAATCAAATCTGTACTCCACATTTTACCTAACTTAAGCCTGCATAATGTTGAATATGATAGGAGAAGAGACATAATCGTGACCTGTCAAAGTCATGTTAAAGGTTTCTTCTCCCTCCAGAAAACCTTTTTTTTCCCCTTGTACATTAAAGTGGGGCTTGCTTTTGTTCAAATAGTCAGCAAAGTGGAGAGCACATTTATAAATAACATCTCTTTGGATGGGGGCTTTTTTGTGTAAAGCAGGGGTCTCCAAACTGCCACCCATGGGCCAGATGTGGCCCTTTGCTCGCTTTTATCCCACCCTTGGGGCACTATTTGATCCACTGATACCAACAATGGGTCACAATACCTCCCAATGAAACAAACGTTGGGGCATTATTTTTTCTTACTGATGTTGGGACCTTTTCTACTCCCAATAGCTACAGTCCAGCCCCCCTACAGTCTGAAGAAATGGTATACTGGCCCTTTGTATAGAAAGTTTACAGACCTCTGGTGTAAAGCATTGGCCATGCAGCTTCTTCATTAATTGGATTGTTGGGATGCACGATCACTCACAATTATATTTCTTTTTATTGCAGGAAATGTGGTAATGAGAATATTGGAAAAAAGATAACAGAACAGTCTCAGTATAGTGGATTTATTTTAATCACCTTCCAAAAAATAGCAAGGACATATGACAAGATACTTCCAATACAACCAATAACTATTTGCACACTGGTGAGGGCTGGGGACAACTTGAAAATTGCTCTGGCTTAAAAGAGAAGTATGTTTTTTTGTTTTGTTTTTTGCAGTTTCATACTTACCTAGGTGGATGCAGCATCAGTCCTATGCTGCATTTGTCCCCCAGGGGCTCTGCACTGCAAACCGAGCGATCGAACATCGCCGTTGGCTCGGTTCTTGCAGCTCCCCAAGCAGAAATCTACTGACTGTCAATCAGCTCCCGAGTGCTGAGCTGTGGCGGCCATCTCAGTCTCTCAGTGGCTCGCTGAGAGGCTGAGGCGGGTATCAGTCCATGCACCTGACAGATCCAGACTTTGTCCCAATGGCGAGGTGCCTGGACTGATATCCGTGATGTCAGCAGAGAGCAGACTTCAGCCCGCTCTCTGCTGAAATGGGTCACAGGACTGCAAAACGATTTGCACTCCTGTGACCCGTAGGAGAAGTCCAGCCAAACAAGCTCAGGCTGGACATCTCCTTTAAACTGGCCATACATTATACAATTTTCTTATTCGTTTTCCTATAGATTTAGAGACCTTCAACTATGTATTGCAAGGGCTCAACTGATTGCATACACATTGAAAGTGTTTAGGTTTGACCTCATACTATATGGTTTTGGTAAATCTAAAGGAAAATTGTACAAGAAAATTGTATAATGTATGGTCAGGCTTACTTATTCAGCTGTTTATTGTCTTCTACCATTATGGTTCTATGATGTGTATGCCAACTTGTATCTATGATTTGAATATACTGTATGCTTTTAAAAGCCCAACATGTCTTTTTTGTGTACTTTCAATAAAACATGATTTGTTAAAAATGAAAAAAAAAAAAAAACATAGGCATGCAAATGTATAGTTAAAACCACATTTTATTTATAGATGACTCAAAAAATGTTTTTGTGTGTGAATTGAATGTAATTGTTACATACACTGAACTTGTTGATTATGTTATGTTTATGAATAAAATACATCTAAAATCTCGGGTAAAAAAAAAAATGTAATCTTGTGTTAAAGTGGAACTCTATCACAAAAGTGTTTTTATTGTTTTTAACACAGATGGTAATGGAGATGAGAAGGGTAAACACATTGTGAAAGAGTTTGACCCTTTTATTGTGCCTGTGTGAAGCCTTGTACACTCAATGAGAATATCGGGCAAATTATCGTCTTTTTTTTGCATGCAAACGGTTATTGTGATTTTTTTTTCTTTTTTTTACCAAAAATATGTAGAAGAATACATATCGGCCTCAACTGAGGAAAAACTTTGTTTGTTTGTTTTTTTTAATTGTAATATTTATTATAGCAAAAAGTAAAAAAATATTGTGTTTTTTTTTTCAAACTTGCCACACTTCTTTTGTTTATAGCGCAAAAAAAAAAAAAACCACAGAGGTGAAATACCACCAAAAGAAAGCTCTATTTGTTGGGTACAGTCATTCAACATGCGACAGCAATGAAAACTGAAAATTGGCCTGGGCAGGAAGGGGGTGAAAATGCACTGTATTGAAGTGGTTAAAAATAATCCAATAAAAGAAGGCAGAATCTTTATCTCTGAAACACTTTCTTCAGGAGTGTTGTATGCCTTTTATCCTGTGTGCTAACACTGCTTTGATTAACCCTTTGTCTTTACTGTGTGCTGCAACTGTTTAGAGATGGCAGATAGAACCACAGCTGCATGGCAGGGGACTCTCAGAAGTGTCAAATGCTGTTGATCCTGCAGAGGATTTTAGTGCCTGGAGATTGCAAAGTTCTGACTTGCTTTTTGCAAGACACATAAATGTTTAAAAGTTTTTTTGCAGGCATCTTTTAATGGATTGTTTTAAGGTGACAAGGTTGCTTTAGGAATTATGACAGGCAACTTATGTGTATACCCCTACTCTAAGGGTCCGTTCACACAGGAGCAACTCCGATCCGACTTCAGGCGCCCCTAGTCGCCTCAGGTCGGACAACATTTAAAAAGCAATGTAAGTGAATGAGAGCCGTCTTAATGCACACTACTGAAGTCGCTCCGACTTCAGAAAAGGTTCCCGTACTACTTGAATCCAACTTGTAGGCGACCGGTACCCATTGATTTCAATGGAGGTAGCCTCCAAGTCGGATCTCCGTCTATATGGAGGCGACTCTGACAGAATTATCAGCTCTCAAGAGGGCACTCCACACCAAATTTATGAAAAGAAATTTGGTGTGGGTTCCCCCTCCGAGAGCATACCAGGCCCTTAGGTCTGGTATGAATAGTAAGGGGAGCCGCCTACGCCGAAAAAACGGCGTGGGGGTCCCCCCCAGATCCATACCAGACCCTTATCCGAGCACGCTACCCGGCTGGCCAGGAAAGGGGGTGGGGACGAGCGTGCGCCCCCCCCCTCCTGAGCCGTACCAGGCCGCGTGCCCTCAACATGGGGGGGTGCCTTAGGGAAGGGGGGGCCGCCTTCCGTTCTTCTTCTTCTTCTTTTTCTCCTGGAGATGTTGACTCGACGCTCTCTCCGGCCGCAATGCCAGAGATGCGGTGCGCGGCGACTTATATAGGGACAAGGAGCGGGGTCACCGGTTGATGTCACATGGTGACCCCGCCCCTTACGATGTCACAGTCCCAGCATCCTCCGGGACTGTGACATCGTGACACCATGTGACATCAACCGGCGACCCCGCCCCTTGTCCCTATATAAGTCACCGCGCACCGCGTCCCTGGCATTGCGGCCGGAGAGAGCGTTGAGTCAACATCTCCAGGAGAAGAAGAAGAAGAAGAACAGAAGGCGGCGGCGGCGACCGAAGACCGGTCCACCGCTAGTAAAAGAGCTGAAAGAAGAAGCGGTGGCCCGGCAAGAAGAACCAAGACCCCCGAAGTCGGAAGAAGAGGGCGGCGGCGAAGAAGAAAGCCAGGCTCCTCCGCTAGCAAAAGAGCTAGCAGAAGATAGCGGAGGAGTCCGGCGAGAAGACCCCCAAAGACGGAAGACCCCCGAAGCTGTGCAATAAACTATTTTAACCCTGTGTTGTGTTTTTTTTTACATATTTTTCACAGGTGAATGGGTAGGGGTACGTTGTACCCCATACTCATTCCGATAGGGTGGGGGTCCGGTATCCGGGGGCCCCCTTATTAAAGGGGGCTCCCGGATTCTGATAAGCCCCCCGCCCGCAGACCCCGACAACCAACGGCCAGGGTTGTCGGGAAGAGGCCCTTGTCCTCATCAACATGGGGACAAGGTGCTTTGGGGTGGGGGGGCTGCGCCGCCCCCCCTTCCCCAAGGCACCCCCATGTTGAGGGCATGCGGCCTGGTACGGCTCAGGAGGGGGGGCCCCGCACGCTCGTCCCCACTCCCTTTCCTGGCTGGCCGGGTAGCGTGCTCGGATAAGGGTTTGGTATGGATCTGGGGGGGACCCCCACGCCGCTTTTTCGGCGTAGGGGGTTCCCCTTAATATTCATACCAGACCTAAGGGCCTGGTATGCTCTCGGAGGGGGAACCCACGCCAAATTTTTTTTCATAAATTTGGCGTGGAGTTCCCTCTTTAGAGCTCATTCTCTGATTGGCCGCGGCAAAAGTCGCCTGGCCTGGGGCGACTTAAAGTCGTGTTGTAAGTCGCCCCAAGTCCTGTTCAGGTCGTGTCCAAGTTGCCTCCAAAAGTCGTTTTGAAAGTCGTGTTGCCCCTGTGTGAACGGACCCTAAAAAGGGTCTGACTGTCCTGCTATGGTATTCTGGTGTTTCTAAACAAACTTTTTCTTTGTATAATTTACTTGATAAACTGTCATGTCAGGGATGAACCTTGTATGAAAGCGTTTATTTGTCAAATAAAGATTTTATACAAATAATTAATTCAGAGCAAAAGCATATTTTTAATAAAAAAACACTTTTAAAATTGCTAGTTTAAAATCATGCATACTTGCAATTCTGTTATCTTTTAAATTATCCAGAATTAATATTATATTTGCAATACAACCTGCAAAATCTACTGTATCAGATAAGAGTTAATATTTATTACTTACAACCCTCCTTCACTCTAAAACGAATAGAAGCAAAATCCACTATGAATGCAAGTAATGATCACTGAACATCACAACCAACCAGGGCCGTCTTTAATATCGATTGGACCCCGGGCAAAAAAATTCTTGGGGCCCCCCTGTGCAATTTCACTCTCCATCTGCTCTGAGACATACAATAAATAGCAGCTAGACTTAAAATTAGTTTACTGTATTAGATCAGGCAGCAATTGCGATTGGTTGCCAGTGGTTACAAGATATCTTTACTGTTTAATGACTGGTTGCTAGAGGTTGCAGCACACATTACGGCTCACTGTTTAGTTGCTAGAGGTTACAGCAAATTATTTGCTGCTAGAGATTACTGTATGTTCACTGATTGATTGCTAGAGGTTACAGCACATCATCTTCTCACTGCAGGGAAACATGATATACATATGAATGCCACCTTTATTTACATATCTATGCCACCGGCCGCAGCTATTTAGTAATGCTGCCACTATTTACATATGAATGCCGGTTATTTACATGTAAACACAAGGTCTGCAGGTGAGTCATCTGTACACAATAATAGGGCAGAGCTGGGCAGCATTAGTACCAGCACTTCACACTGAGATTTTGGGACACAGCACAGGACTAAAACTTCAAGGGACAAGGGAATTTAAACCAGGATAGTTGGCAAGTATGAGACAGCTGCTTTGGGCCCCACAACAATGACAGGGCCCAGGGGAGCTGCCCCTTTTGCCCTGCCTTAAAGACGGCCCTGCAACCAACAACTGATCCAGTCTGAAAGGGGTTTTAAAGTCATTTTTTTAATGCATTCCCTGAATTAAGATTTAAAAAAAATGCCCCACTACCTATTCTACACACCCCCTTCCCTAAACACTTACCTGACTCCTTTCACCCTTCTGGCACTGTCCTAGCTGCAGCCAGGGGCGGATCCAGAGCCTAGACTCAGGAGGGACCAATGCATCCCATTGGGTAATAAATTTAAAAGAGCGAACAAAAGTCCTGGATGGCGTAACTCCAATGAAAAAATGCATATAAAAGCAAAGGAGAAGGCCTTCAAAAAATACAAGGTTGAGGGATCATCAGCATTCAGACTTTATAAAGAATGCAACAAGAAATGTAAATGCAATAAGGACGACTAAGATAGAACACGAAAGACACATAATTCTTTAACCACTTCCCGAACGGCGCGCGGCGATGTACGTCGGCAGAATGGCACGGACAGGCTGATGGGCGTACAGGTACTTCCCTTTAAGAATGCCGCTTGCCATCAAGGGTCAGGCCCCCCGTGAGTCAGGTCGTGGGTCCCGCGGACTTGATCGCCATGGGAATGCCCACGCTCGTCTCTCAGGGAGGCTGAACGGGAAGATGCGGAAGTAAACAGCATCTCCCCGTTCTGCCTAGCAACAAGTTACACTGATCTCTGCTCCTTGTGATTGGAGCAGAGATCAGTGTTCACTAACACACAACCACGCCCCCCACAGTTAGTAACACGCCCCTAGGACACACTTAACCCCTACATTGCCACCCCCTGGTTAACCCCTTCACTGCCAGTGTCATTTACACAGGAATCAGTGCATTTGTATAGCACTGATTGCTGCATAAATGACAATGGTCCCAAAAATGTGTCAAAAATGTTCGATGTGTCCGCCATAATGTTGCAGTCACAATAAAAAACGCTGATTACCGCCATTACTAGTAAAAAAAATAAAATAATAAAAATGCCTTAAAACTATCCCCTATTTTGTAAACGTTATAAATTTTGCGCAAAGCAATCAATAATCGCTTATTGTGATTTTTTTTACCAAAAATATGTAGAAAAATACTGAGGAAAAAAATGTTTTTTTTTATATATTTTTGTGGGATATTTATTATAGCAAAAAGTAAAAAATAATGCGTTTTTTTTCAAAATTGTCGCTCTTTTTTTGTTTATAGTGCAAAAAATAAAAACCGCAGGGGTGATCAAATACCACCAAAAGAAAGCTCTATTTGTGGGGAAAAAAGGACGTCAATTGGTGACTGGCATGGCCAAGACTCAACTGTATCTATACAATGGTTTTAGAGGGGGTTAATATAACTACTATTAAAATAAAGGGGCAGTTTTCCAGTAATACATCCATAATAACATTAAAAGTGATTGTAAAGCCTCCCTTTTTTTTTTTTTTATTAAACTAACAAACATGTTATACTTACCTGCTCTATGAAGTGGTTTTGCACACAGCAGTCTCGAGCCTCCTCTTCTTGGGTCCCCCGCTGGCGTTCCTGGCTCCTCCTCTGGAAGAGTGCCCCCATAGGAAGCTGTTTATTATGGAGGCACTCATGCGGGCTCGCTCTCTGCTCACAGGTTTTGACTGAGAGCAGCAGAAGCCATTGACTCCCACTGATCTCAGCCAAGCCTGTGAGAGTGGGAATAGGGGGAGATGGAAGAAGAGCTACTGCTGACGTAGACAGTGCTGAAACGAGATCAGGCTCATTTGAGTATTTAGGAGGGGCTGTGGGGGGAACTGCACTTAAAGAGGAGCTGCACCTAAAAAAAAAATATTAAAAGCCAGCAGCTACTAATATTGCAGCTGCTGACTTTTAATAAAATCACACTTACCTGTCCCAGGTTCCAGCGATGTCGGCGGCAGATGACGAGCGATCGCTCGTCTCGCTGCTGCCACCGCCGCCATCCTCTGTCAGGGAATCGGGAAGTTAAGCATGACGGCTTCACTGCCCGGTTCCCTACTGCGCATGCGCGAGTCGCGCTGCGCGTCTCTTATGGTCCCCCGCTGTGTCTCTGGGAACTGTGTGTTTCCCAGAACACAACGGGGGGGGCGGAGCGTCTGCGGGGGTCTGCGGCGGTCTGGCCGGAAGTGGGTGCAGTTACCTGGATTATCCAGGTAACTGCACCCCCCTCCCCCTGAAAGGTGCCGATTGTGGCACCGGAGGGGGGGAGGGATAAGATTAGCGGAACTTCCCCTTTAGGGTGAAGAACCGCTTTAAAGTGAAATTTAAAGCCTTGTTTATTTTTTTTAAAATAACAAACATGTTATACTTACTTGCTCTGTGTAAGGCCCCTTTCACATGGGGCGGATCCGTCCGAGCGGACTCTGCCTGCTTAGAGTGGGACCTCTCTGCTGATCCTCGCTGAGCAAGTAGATGACAAGTCTTGTCCATTCCGATATGCAGAGTAGACAAGGACAGAACCTGCTCTCCTCTATGGGGCGCTCACATGGAAATGGACTGCATGTCTGTTTCATTCCAATTGTCATCCGATCCGACCCGCTGAAACATATCACCATACGGTGAACATATCACCATACGTCATAGTGGATTTGGTCAGATCAAATGCCAGGCGGTTGTCAGTGGACACATGTCTGCTGACATTCACCTCCCCATAGGAGAACAATAGATGGCCCAATCGGGTCCGCCTGAAAAATGGACAGGAGGATCCGATTGTGTGAAAGGGGCCTTTTTTTTTGCATGGAGCAGCCCCGATCCTCCTCTTTTCGGTTCCCCACAACAAGCAGCTTGCTCTGGGGGCACCCAAGCAGGTGCTCTCCCAAGCTTTGGGTCTGTATGTATATTCACACCTGAGCTGCAGCTCAGCCCAGCCCCTCTATCTCCTGATTGGCTCACTGGCTGTGATTGACAGCAGCAGGAGCCAATGGCTCCCACTAAAAGCTAATCAGAAGTGTGATTCCCCAGAGAGGAAAGGCTCTCATGAACATCACTGGATTAAGAGGGGGCTCAGATAAGTATTAGGGGGGCTGCTGCAAACAGAAGGTTTTCTTACCTTCATGCATAGAATGCACAAATCCTTGTGCCTTTAGAACCACTTTTTAATGCATTCTCTGCATTAAGCTAAAAAATAACTTTTACCTTTACAACCACTTTAATTCTGTATTTTCCAGAAACCTAGAGCTCTTTCAGTGGGACATACAGTGAGACGTTGCAACCATTCTAAAATGCCAACATTCACATTTCACTTACAAAATCTTTCAGGGCCAAGAAGCAGTAGTAGATCCAGCGTCAGGTGGTGCCATCCCGCCAGATATATAAAAAAAGCCTTGTCAAATTTGCAGTCAGGAGTGCAGAACTAAACTTTCTCTATGGTCTGATCTACAATGAGGTCCTTAGAAAGAAAGAAAGAAAATGTAAGTGGAAGAGGAATGGACTGAACTGATGTTCAAAGACATGCATAAAACAGCCTTCCTCAACCAGGGTTCCTTCAGAGGTGGTTAGGGGTTCCTTAAGAAGAGAGCATTGCCACATTGCCTGCACTGACCTCCAATGTACAGGGGTCACTAAAATTTTCATTGTCTGTTTTACTTTTTTGGCCACTATTATTTGTTTCAGTTCTTGTTTATTAAACTCTATTTTTAACAAATTGCTGAAAGGTAGGATTTTTATGACAATCTTCTATCATAAATGTTTCCTCCTGCCTGTTAGCTGTCACGTTGTCTCTTTCATCGCGATGATGTCGCCCTGTGCATGCGCATCACTGCATTAATTTAAGGCACCCAATCTGTGCCACAGTGATCTAACTCCTGTGCGCATGTGTGGCAGTAATGTCACTGGGGCAAAAGAGACAGAACCTGGTAGAAAGGCCGGGTGAAGATGGAAGTGCCTGGGACCCATGGGATTGGTGACATCATAGTGCTAGAGGGCACATTATGACAGGTAAAGCAGTCCATAGAAAAATAATTTTTTTATGTTCACCAGTGGGTTGATGGGAGCCCCAATTCGCCCCTGATCCCAGCCCCTGTTCCTGCATACCTGGCAAAAAATGTTTATCTTCAATGGGGGAAAAAAAAGGGGCACTGGTGCTCAGTCAGGGGAGATGTGGGGGTCCTGCTGCTTAGTGGGGGAGATGGGGGGTCCTGGTGCTTAGTGAGGAGAGATGTGGGGTCTTGTTGATTAGTGGGGGGAAATGGGGGGATCCTGGAGGCACTGTGTGTCAGTGGGAGAAAGGGGGCACTGGTGCTAAGTGGAGAGAGAAGGGGGGTCCTGGTGGGCTTAGTGGGGGCAGATTGTGGGCACTGCCAGTCAGTGGAAGAAAGAGTGCACCGGTGCTAAGTGGAGGGAGATGGGGGGTCCTGTTGGGCTTAGTGGGGGCAGATTGGGGGCACTACCAGTCAGTGGGAAGGGGGGCACTATTGCTCAATGCCTGGCTGCTTGATCCATCTGGAATCCTGTAGAAGAACCATCCTCCTCTCAATGTTCTTCTTGTTTTGTTTTTCTTGTTGATCTTTCTTGTCTGGAAAGATGTCGGGGATGCCAAAGCAGTGATAGCTCAGACGATTTCTGCTGCCAATTGTCAACAAAGAGCCAAAAGCAAAAGAAGACTTCCTCTACTCACTTCTCTGCTAAGCTCTGACTGATGACCATCTAATGCAGAGCCCAGCAGAAGAGACCAGTGGTGGAAGTCTTCCTTTGCTGACGCTTTTTGTTTACTTGGCTGAGCTATCACTGCACTAGCATCCCCAGCATCCTTCCAGGCCTGTGGACCACAGGAGCAGCGATACAGCTGTCTCTTCTCCTGTCAGTGGTGGCATACCTCCCCAATGCGGCACCTGGGGCCCTCTGGATGGAGAGATGGTTCCCCCAGCCCAGAAAATATGAGTTACCACCTGGGAGCCACAGGGGAACAACATCATGTACTTCGAAATATACTAAGACAATTCCTCTCTGAGGAAAGGGGCATGACCTCTAAAATGAGTTAGCTGACCAACCATCTGTTCCTAGGATGGGTTACATTGCGTTCAAGTTGGAGCAGATCATGTCTGCTTGATGTTTTTTTATTGGCATGTGAGTATACATTTGTCTATGTGGATTTAATAAAATTTATCGATGGTAATGCAGGAGCGCAACCCTTCTCTTAATTGAATAAAAGAATTGCTGCTAACACCCACAAAGTGATTTCACCACACTCAATACAGGAGTATATAAATCATAAATACAGTGTAGCGTAACTCAAATAAAATTATTGCTACCAATGCTATATCATAAGTATGCTCGCCCTACCAATTAAAATCCTAGAACTCTTCTTTAAAACATTAAACCAAATTCAGAGGCGATTTTTGTGGGCTGATAAGAAACCTAGAATCCAATTCCGACATTTAACACTGGCTAAAAGAGATGGGGGTATAGGATTGCCGGACTTCAAAAAGTACCACCAGGCTACCCATGTCACAAGAGTAATAGACTGGCATTGCCATGGCCTGAATAAGGACTGGGTTCAAATAGAAAACAATTTGGCAAAACGCGGCACCCTCTACCTCCCATGGTCGCTTCATTCCAGACAGCCCAAACTTATAGATCACCCACTAATTGAAACTACAATAAAGATCTGGCAAACACTGGTAAAGTCACAAAGGATCGCAACAAACCCAGGTCCCCTGACGCCACTTGCGAATAACCCCGAATTCATCCCTGGCCTGCAACACAACCTACCACAAGACTTTCTAGTGCACACTTGTATATCAGGTACACAAGTTAAGTCATTCGAAACATTGACCGAGGAGGTGGGGGAGCTGTTTCCTGGAAGTTGGTTCTACATTCAACTAAAGGATTTCCTGGTAAATAACAAACACAAAAATCAATTTCGCCTCCCATTGACTCAGATCGAGAATATATGTCTACAGAGATCACCAATAATGAACACCACGTCTCTTGCATACTCATTGCTAATTCAAGTGTCACAAGCTGACAAAAACAAATTCAAAACAAAGTGGGAACGTGATCTCCAGACAAGCATATCTGAGGAGCAATGGAATAAGGCATGCGTGCTGGCACACAAGTCCTCCTTAAGCTCCAAATACCAGGAAATATCCTACAAAATTTTAGCTCAATGGTATATTACGCCACAGCAAACCAGGAGATGGTCTCCCTCCACCTCAGACATGTGCTGGAGATGTAAAACACACAAGGGTACCTTCCTGCACATATGGTGGGAGTGCCCGCTAATACAAACCTATTGGGATGCAATCAAATCCTGGATAAAGCACATAACAGAAACTCGCCTAGAATTGAACGCGGCCACATGCTTGATCAATCTGGTCCCCACCAATTTAAGCCGCTACAAAAAATCATTGTCCAGACACTTACTCACGGCCGCTAAAACACTGATACCAATCCATTGGAAAACAACCAAAACACCGAGCATTAGGTTAGACAGAGTGCAATATATCTACAAGATGGAGGAGATCGTGGCTACCAAACATGAAAATAGCACGAACTTTATCAAAACATGGCAACCATGGCTGATCTTCACACTCTCCCCTGAATTCCGCACGCTTAGAGAGTAAACTCTTCAGCATCTTTTGACCCTCATCACGGTGGGAGCAAAGCTTAAGCCGACATAGAACATTTCTAATTAACGCAGTTATGAATGATAGCAATGGGCTGATCACACCCCACACCCCCCTCTCCTTGCCCCCTACCTCCCCCTCCCCCCCACACCCTCCACACCATTCTCACCTGTCCCCAAACATCATACGCTACTTTGCATCTTCAATTGTGTTCTTACTCCAACTTAGCCGCTAACCGAACCTGAACACAGTGGAGATGTACTTATATGTTTTATTGTTTACAGATTGATTGCAATGATATTTGTATTCAGACTTTGAATGTAAACCTGATCTTATTTTCAATAAAATCTTTGATTGAGAAAAAAAAAAAAGTATGCTCAAAAAATATAAAACCAAAAAATAATTACATGCATAATAGTAAGTCCACACTACTGGACGAATTTTATTACATGCATAGGGGTGGAGCTTGGAGCGTGATATCATCCCGTGGCATCTTATATAGTGTCTGTAAGCCGAAACATGCTTTTTTAGTTGGCACTGCTCAAGTGCTTTTTAATGCAAATATAATACTTTTTATCTATGAAACTATTAAATATTTTAAATGGATAAAAAATGGTTTAAGAAAATTGAAGAATTATTTAGAAAACTTATATGGAGAGGGAGAGTGCTAAGGATTCGTTTACAGACCTTACACCTACCAACTAGGAAAAGAGGGATGACAGTGCCGCATCCAAAGAGTAATTTTTTAGCAGCTTAATTGCAACACTTGGGGATAAGCAAGGATGGGGAGGGAGGAATAAATTAGGTATTAATGACAGCAGAGACACCCCATAAGACAATAGTAGAGGTATTGGAGGCAAATTCATTTAGTCATAGAATACCCACGATAAAACTGGCCCTAAAAGTCTGGAAGGCAGTAAAGGCGGTAAAAGGGTTAGGAGGTCTGACCAAATATACCCCCTTATGGAACAATCGGAATTTGTCAGAATTAGAACTGATCGGAAGATATAGAGTCTGGGAGATAAAGGGGATTGATAAGCTGGCCCAGTTATATGAAGGAAACATATTAAAAACATTTAACGCATTGAGAGTAGAGTTTGGTATACCAAAACACTCATTTTATAAATATTTGGAAATTCGACATGCTTTAGATAAACAATTTGATAAACAAGGACCAGTTTGGAATAATTCCCCTTTTTATGATAGATTAAATTCCCAAGAAAAGGCAGGAGGAGGATTTATAGCAGAAATTTACCCATATATATGTGAAGGGAATATAGAAAGCCCGGAAAAACTTAAATGTAGAGGAAATGGGAGGAGGAATTTGGGATATTCCCGGAGGAGCAATGGATGAGGATATTGGAGGGAGGACATTATATCTCAATCTCGTCCGCTCAGAAGGTTTCACATTTGATGTTGTTGAATAGATCATACTATACCCCAAAGGGACTGTTTGGTTTTGGGTGGAGAGCGGTTGATAGGTGTCCAAGATGTCAGGATACCGGGCACCTGGCCCATATGTTCTGGAGGTGTCCCAAACTGTTCCGCTATTGGTCAGAGATCATTGATATTCTGAAAGAAACTTATTGTGGGAATTGGGGGGGGGGGCAGATTATGTGTGCTGGGTCTGCCGGAAGGAATAGGAGGCTCACTATATACAATTAAAGCAATATTGAGGTGTATGTTTCAGGCAAGAAAGCTTATAGCACAGAAGTGGCAGGCAGAGAAACCCCCTTCGGTAGGGAATTGGGCGAACCTAATTACAGAAACAGTATGGAAGGAAAAGGTAGTATATACAAGGGGAGGAAATCTGAAAGAATTTGTAAAAATGTGGAAACCATGGTTGGACAGGATGGGATAGCCAATATAGGATTGTAGGAAGTGTACGTGGGAGGAAAGAGGGGAGGGAGGGGGAGAAAGGGGAAGGAAAATTGCCTAGGGTATTAATATTTTTTCTTTATTTTTGAAAGGGGGAGAAAGGGGAGGAGGGGGATAGGAGAGAAGGTAAAGAGTCAAGTAGGATTACTGTTAAATATGAGAGTGGATAAATGCTCACTATTGTCATATGCTTGGCTCCAGTCTTGTTTTTTAGCATCTAGGTTTTTTTTTGATGAAATTTGATATATAGGTTGTATACTTGTAGTAATTTTGTATAAAAGATGTATTAATGAAGAAAATAAATAAAGATTATTTAAACGTAAAAAATATTTTAAATGGAGAACATTAGAACTGGTGGGTTATTTTTCAATTTCTATATGCACATATTTGAGGTCTGAGGCCGGCATGTTGACTTAGGAGACATGGAATAGTTGGAACGTTACACCTATATCCTTATTTCCCATAAAGGGAACAGCAGCTTTCTATGACCTTACTGGAGATGTAGGAGTGATAACTGTAAGGTGAGCAACTAATGAGCACTGGTGTTGGGTGGTACTGGCATTTTTTGATCTTGCAACACAGTGAACATTTTCAAGGTGTTCATCCACGGAAAGTTTGACATGAATATTTACATGGACACTTTTATGCACCTAATCATTTATTGGTTTTATATTTTTTGAGTATACTTATGATATTGTTTGATGGTATAGCATTGGTAGCAATAATTTTGAGTTGCTCTACACCAGTGATGGTGAACCTTGGCACCCCAGATGTTTTGGAACTACATTTCCCATGATGCTCATGCACTCTGCAAAGTGTAGTTGAGCATCATAGTAAATGTAGTTCCAAAACATCTGAGGTGCCAAGGTGCGCCATCACTGCTCTACAATGTATTTATGATTTATATGAGTTATTAAAACATCAATTTAAAGAAAGTAATAAGACTTCTGGTGGACTCTATATTATTCTTTAGCTCACCTTCATCTTATCATCCACAACACGCAAGCCATCAGCGGAGACCCACAATATCGCTTTCATAGATTTCTTCCCAAGCTAGTGTAATGGAAATTTGTAAGCTCTGTATATAGTTGTATTCTATTTTGTATGCATTGCACAATGCCCTAACTTTGCACATGGCACTAATAATGTTTTCAGTACGTTTGCATTCTTTTGAGTACAAATTAGAATTAGCCTGCCTATGTAGCGCCTCTTGTTACCATACAAGTACAATTGTAATATTAATGTGATACCTACGTAATCATGTGTATAAAAACCTTCAATTGCGTCATAATAAACAGACCAGTAATTTGGAAAGATGCTGAGCATATCTTTTGTGTCTGTTCCCTACTGCAGTAGTTATTATTAATTTGGAACCACTAATCAATATGAGCATAGGAGTTGCCTATCTATAAAATGTCCAGGTCAGGTGGCGAGCTTTGCCTAGGAGGGGTTTTACAGGTGACGCTGAATATCCGAAACGAGGAGCTTGAGATGATCCGGGGATTTCTGATAATCAGCCAGCTGAGGTAAGCCTTTTGCTTACATTTGAGTTATCAGACTTCCTTGAGGCATTTTCGGGACAAAGGGTACCTATTTTACTCCCCTTAATCGAACTGTATTGATTGGTGGTTATATGTTATGTTGTCACTGTCTACTGTCCATTGGAGAGTTATAGATAAGAAAGGGAAAAATAGTGCTGTTCACAGGTATATGTAGTACATCTGCTAGTTAAAGTAGTTTAGAGGCAAGAGGGTATAGGCACACATAGAGAAGACTGGCCAGTCATTATGGGCATTAAAGTAAGTAAGGGAATGAAGGGTAAGAGACCCTAAAAAATGCCCAGCGCAAGAGGAGCGCTATATATGAACCAAAGGTGCGGTTCCGCCAATACTGAGCCCCCAGATTAATGTTTAAAGTGGACAGGGATCTACAAAGGGTAACTGGGTTACCACCAAAGTCCACAGGGACTAAGAATCATGCAGAGTAAACAGCTAGGAAACAGCTATCTATGTGAGCATGATGGATCAAGGGTGACAATTAACACTAGACAGAAAGGTACATTTTGATGTTAAGTTGTGGGATGAATTTGGGGTCAGGCACTACAACTAGTAAAGTTAAAGCGGGATTCCACCCTAAAGTGGAACCTCCGCTGATCGGAACCCCAACCCCCCCCCCCTCCGGTGTCACAATTGACACCTTTTAGGGGGGAGGGGGGTGGAGATACCTGTCAAAGACAGGTATTTTCACCCACTTCCGGGCACAGACTCCCACGGGAGTCTACGCCATTTCCTGCCCTGCCGCGCTGTCTGCTGGGACACACACGGGTCCCAGTGACAGCGCGGAGATTTCCTATTGCGCGGCGCAGCTCGCGCATGCGCAGTAGGGAACCGGGAAGTGAAGCCGATTCGCTTTACTTCCTGATTCCCTCACCTCGAATGGCGGCGGCAGCAGCCGAGGCCCGAGCGGTCGATCGGCCTCGGCTGCCGGCATCGTTGGAACCCGGGACAGGTGAGTGTCCATTTATTAAAAGTCAGCAGCTGTAGTATTTATAGCTGCTGGCTTTTAATATTTTTTTTTGGGGTGGAATCCCTCTTTAAGAAACAAAGAAATGAGAGTTAAAACATAATACTTTATATGTTGTCAGAGAGGGAAGATGGGATGAGCACTATGGCTGCCCGTCTGATCATAGAAGCAATAGTATATGAAGTATGGTATTTCGATACATTGGATGCAAAGGATATCAGAACAAAATAAGGAAAGCAGAAGTTAGGCAAGGAAATATTAAAAGTGTTAAAAGAAGGTGTTGTGTACAAATGGGAAAAATGCAAGTGATTTTAGAGAGATATTTGTGGATGTGTGTGAATGCTGGGATCTTTAGTTCTATCTCTTGTGTGTGTCATGTATTCAGATGTGACCCCCTCCTTTGTGCTCTCATAAAAGAATGTGGCTGGGATAAGAGATCAGTGATAAGCTGGAAGGACTCCATGCCAGTTTCAGTTTTTTAGACAAAACATTTATAACAAAATGTGCTGGGTTAACGAATCTAATGATAAACAATGTGATCATAATTATTTTTGAATCTGTTTTCCAAACAAGGTAAAATGAAGGTTACATTTAACCGTGTCTTACACAAATAGAATATTCATTGATAGTGGAAACAGTGCATTTAAAAAAGGGAAATTAAAGGGATTTTAACCACTTCAATACCGGGCACTTAAACACCTTCCTGCCCAGACCAATTTTGAGCTTTCAGCGCTGTCGCACTTTGAATGACAATTGCGCTACACTGTGCTACACTGTACCCAAATGAAATTTTTATCATTTTTTTCCCACAAATAGAGCTTTCTTTTGGTGGTATTTGATCACCTCTACGGTTTTTATTTTTTGCGCTACAAATAAAAAAATACCGAAAATTTTGAAAAAAAAAATGTTTTTTTTTTGTTTCAGTTTCAAAACTTTGTAAATAAGTACGTTTTCTCCTTCACTGATGGGCACTGATGGGGCTACACTGATGGGCACTGATAAGGCGGCACTGATGGGCACCAATGTGGCACCAATGAAGTGGCACTGATAGGCGGCACTGATGGGCGACACGGATGGGCGACACGGATGGGCGACACGGACGGACACTGATAGGTGGCACAAATTGGCACTGATAGCTGGCACGGATGGGCGGCACGGATGGGCAGCACGGATGGGCACGGATAGGTGGCACAGGTGGGCACGGATAGGCGGCACAGGTGGGCATGGATAGGCGGCACAGGTGGGCATGGATAGGCGGCACAGGTGGGCACTCATAGGCGGCACAGGTGGGCACTCATAGGCGGCACAGGTGGGCACTCATAGGCGGCACAGGTGGGCACTCATAGGCGGCATCGGTGTTATACTATAGTAATGGATGCCAATCAGTGCCAAACAATAATGCATGCCAATCAGTGATGCCCATTGTGGGCACTGATTGGCATCCATTATGGGCACTGATTGGCACCCATTGTGCTGAGTGGCATCCCTGGTGGTCTAGGGAGGATTATGACCTTTATTACCTTTTCCCTGGTGGTCTGGTGGCGTCCCTGGTGGTCCAGTGTGGGCATCCTGGGGGGGCTGTGCTGATAATCGATCAGCACAGACCCCCCCTGTCAGAGGAGCAGCCGATCGGCTCTCCTCTACTCGCGTCTGACAGACGCGAGTGAGGGAAAGCCGATCACCGGCTCTTCCCATTTACACTGTGATCAGCCGTGATTGGACACGGCTGATCACGTGGTAAAGAGTCTCCGTCGGAGACTCTTTACCGAGATCGTAGTTGCCGGGTGTCAGACTGACACCCCGCAACAACGATCAACGCGATGCGCGCCCCCGGGGGCGCGCAGCGGCTCATAATCCTGATCACGTCATATGACGTCCGGTCAGGATTATGAAACCACTTTGCAGCCGTCAATTGCCTATAGGGCGGGCGGCAAGTGGTTAAAGAGAATTTTTTTTTTTTTAAATAACAAACATGTTATACTTACCTCCACTGTGCAGCTCGTTTTGCACAGAGTGGCCCCGAACCTGCTCTTCTGGGGTCCCTCGGCGGATGTCTCGGCTTCCTCCCTCAGATGCTTCTCACGTTCATGCGAGCTCCCTCGCATGGTGAGAAGCATCTGCGGGCGCGCTTGGGAGACATCTTCGGGACGTTATCTAGGATTTCATCCCAATCAGCATCGGTAATGTCTCCCAGATCTGGCTCCCAGTTTGCCTTGGCTTTCTGGATGACTACTAATGTCTTGGGGAGGTGAAGTGTGGAGTAGAGATTGGAAATTAGTTTTCTGGAGTCTACATCTAGGAGTATATCAATGAGCGGGGGGCGTGTTAGAGATAGCTCTGTATTTCTAAATTGGGCTTTCAACGCCTGGCGCAATTGGAGGTAGCCAAACTGTAGGCGCTGCGGTAGCGCAAATTCCTCCTGGAGGGAGCGAAACGACTTCGGACCCAGCTCCATCATAACCTGATATAGGTGTACCACCCCGTATGAGGCCCAAAGTACCGTGTCAGGGAGCTGCTGTAGTTCCACCAAATGGATGTTGGCCCAGAGTGGTGTGCGTGAGTGGATGTGCCCTATGTTTAATTTCCTTAAGGCCGTTTCCCAGGTTTTTTGATGGTGTTCCAGCAAGCCATCATTATATCTACAAGTCTGCCTGTGTACCTGTCCGCCCCTGAAGATAGCCTGCAGTGGGGTCATTATAGGATTACCCGGGTTGTCCCCTACCAGGGCTCGATACCTAGAGGCCTCTGTTGTATTAAAATAGTGAAGATGGGATAACTGTGCTGGGTTTTTAAGTGTCTGCCAGGCCAATTTATGTCAGCCATGACCCCAGACAAAGGTATTGAGGATGCTTTCCAGTTTTTTAAATAATCTAAGAGGAAGACGTAGCGGGGCGTGCCAGACCATGTATAGAATTTTGAGCAAGAGTATAGCCGCTCGCTGTAACACATGGCCCCGCCCCCCGTGCTCCGCATCAGTGGATGTGATTGACAGAAGCACGGGCCAATGGCTGCGCTGCTTTCCATCCATCCACTCCAGCCAATCAGCGGGCAGGCTGAACGGTGGAAAGGACGTTGGGGGAACGAGTGCGGAACTTTCGAGGGGTGAGGTAAGTAAAACGGGGGGGCTGGGGGTGCAGGCACTGTCAGATGTTTTTTCACCTTAGGTGAAAAAACATTTACCTTTACAACCCCTTTAAGTAAAATTAAGTAATAATGAGTATTCATTTTTTTTTTTTTTTGGGGAAAACCAACTATTAAATATATGCGGTTACAAACATATTCAACACTCAATAATACAAACACATGAAACAGAGCAATGGCATAGCAGTACGAGCCAATCAGATGTTATAGAGTCAACAGAATACATAACTAACACACTATACCGTGATCAACCAAGGGAAGGTGAACTCGTTATACCATACCCCTACCTCCCTCCCCCTCCCCCCCCCTTCAAGCAGGTTGTTTTCCTTTTCCTTCTTTTACTCTCAGTGTCCCATTGCCGATTTATCCGGACATTAATGTAGTTAACCCCTGCATTCACCCAATTTTACATACAGGTTTCCCCATCACCTATCCATCTGTCCCATATTTTGGAAAACTTTTGCAAACATCCCCTGTGTTGATATATACATTTTTTAAACGGCAGCGTGTTGTTGATATCCCTTTTCGAGTCGCCAATAGTTGGATGAGAACTCCTCATCCACACACGGGCCACTGCCTTCCTAGCTGCAAACAGGGTTTCGTGAATAAATGTTGCTTGATGATTGTCCATGTCCATGTCGGGCAACAGTCCCAAGATACATAGTCTTGGTCCTGGTGCCACCGGAGAACCCATGACATCATGTAAGAATTGAACTACCTGTAGCCAGTACGGCTGCAATTTATCACATTCCCAGATTTGGTGATAGAACGTACCGGGGTTGTGACCACAAGCGGGACAGCTGGATGATTGGTCCGGTCTGAATTTAGCGAGTCTCTGTGGTGTTAAGTATGACCTGTGGATAATGTATAGTTGTGTCAGTCTATCCGAGAGCTTGGGAGACATCTTCGGGACGTTATCTAGGATTTCATCCCAATCAGCATCGGTAATGTCTCCCAGATCTGGCTCCCAGTTTGCCTTGGCTTTCTGGATGACTACTAATGTCTTGGGGAGGTGAAGTGTGGAGTAGAGATTGGAAATTAGTTTTCTGGAGTCTACATCTAGGAGTATATCAATGAGCGGGGGGCGTGTTAGAGATAGCTCTGTATTTCTAAATTGGGCTTTCAACGCCTGGCGCAATTGGAGGTAGCCAAACTGTAGGCGCTGCGGTAGCGCAAATTCCTCCTGGAGGGAGCGAAACGACTTCGGACCCAGCTCCATCATAACCTGATATAGGTGTACCACCCCGTATGAGGCCCAAAGTACCGTGTCAGGGAGCTGCTGTAGTTCCACCAAATGGATGTTGGCCCAGAGTGGTGTGCGTGAGTGGATGTGCCCTATGTTTAATTTCCTTAAGGCCGTTTCCCAGGTTTTTTGATGGTGTTCCAGCAAGCCATCATTATATCTACAAGTCTGCCTGTGTACCTGTCCGCCCCTGAAGATAGCCTGCAGTGGGGTCATTATAGGATTACCCGGGTTGTCCCCTACCAGGGCTCGATACCTAGAGGCCTCTGTTGTATTAAAATAGTGAAGATGGGATAACTGTGCTGGGTTTTTAAGTGTCTGCCAGGCCAATTTATGTCAGCCATGACCCCAGACAAAGGTATTGAGGATGCTTTCCAGTTTTTTAAATAATCTAAGAGGAAGACGTAGCGGGGCGTGCCAGACCATGTATAGAATTTTGAGCAAGAGTATCATTTTCACTAAATTGATCCTGCCCATAACCCCCAGTGGCAATTTGGTCCAGGCCTGTGTCTTAAGTTTGAGCAACGTAAATAGGGGTTCTATATTACGTGGGTAGTAGTCCCTCAGGTCCCTTGTGACCTGTACCCCCAGGTATTTAATCTCCTCCACCCTCTGCAAAGGAAGTTCTGGGGTGTTCTGTGGTGGTGGAAACTGGTCAATAGGGAGAATTTGGGATTTGTCCCAGTTCATACGTAGCCCGGAATAATTGCCCATGCGTTCAATGATGGTCAGTGCAGCCCGGAGAGATGGACCTTGATCAGCCAAATATAATAGCGTGTCGTCCGCGTAAAGACCTATTTTATCCAGTGTATTGCCAACACGCAGGCCCTCTATGTCTGGGGATACCCTAATTGCCATGGCCAGAGGTTCTGCCGCCAGGGCGTACAGGAGAGGGAATAGGGGACATCCCTGTCTGGTTCCCCTCTCCAGTGGAAACTGCTCTGACATCCACCCATTGACAAAGACTCTGGCCTTAGGCGACTGGTATAGAATACGTATCCATTTCTGGAAGTTGGGCCCGAATCCGAAACTACGGAGGCATTCCCACAGGTAAGGCCAGTCCACCGAGCCAAACGCCTTTGCCGTGTCTAACACTACAATGACTCGTGAGCCTGCGTTTTCATGGCGCGCCTGTAGATTCATAAACAACCGCCGGATGTTCATAGCCGTGTTCTTCCCCGGCATAAACCCGGTTTGATCGGGGTGGACAAGGGACAGTATAACTCGATTTAGCCTAGCCTAGTGGCCAAGATCTTTGCCAAAATCTTGATATCCACTTGTAACAGGGATATAGGTCTGTAGGATTCAGGGTACCCCGGATCCTTCCCTGGCTTGGGGAGTACTATAATTTGCGCCTCTTGCATAGATGGGGGGAGAATCCCTTCGCTAAATATGTTATGGTATAGTTTTGTCAGAGTGGGGGTAAGAACTTCGGAGAAGGTTGAATAGAATTCTAGGGGTAGGCCATCAAGGCCCGGGGCTTTGGACTTGGCTAATTGAGAAACTGCCTCTGCTACCTCCTCACTAAATATAGGGGCTTCCAACATCTTAAGTTGGTCAACATTGAGCCTCGGGAAATCGATCGCGTGTAATTCTGCTTGTATGTCCTGACTTGTGTGTGTAAGGTGGGTCCGATACAGCTCCCAGTAGAAAGCCCTGAACATGTCTGCCACAGAAGTGGGGTCGGTGACCCCTGCGCCCTGTGGAGTCCATAAGGATACTACCACCGGGGGTTTGTCATTTAGGTTTGAAAGGTATGCTAGGAGTCTTCCGGCCTTCTACCCGTGTTCAAATACCCGTTGTCTGCTGAAGAATATATGTTGTTCAGCTTTCTCCATATGGAGATAGGAGACTAGTCTAGACTGTAATTTAACCTGTCTTAGTTTGTCTGCATTGGGGTCAGCATTGTAGGCCAGTTCCAACTCTTGTAATTTGGTCATGGAGAGCTGCACAGCTAGACCCGAAGAGCGCTTCAAGCGGTCAATTTTTCTGGACAGTAGCCCGCGGACATGTTCTTTAAACCTATCCCACTCCGTCGGGTCAGTGTATGTAACTCCGGTCTCGCACAGTATATGGCTGAGCTCTCCTGCAATGGCCTCTATATCCGGCAGGCTAGATAGCCAGAAAGGATTGAGCCGCCATACCCATTTGGGCGCTGATCCCGGGAGCGCGATAGTCACCCAACACGGGGAGTGATCCGAGAGGGCCCGCAGTGCCATCTCCGATCCCCCCACCCTGGGCAGCAGTATATTTGAGAGCAAAATAAGATCTATCCTAGACATCGTGTCATGACTAAAAGAGTGGCAGGTATATGCTCTGGTGGTTGGGTGTTGGTGTCGCCAAGTGTCTGTCAATGCAAATTCCATCATCAGTTTGCCAAATCAGGTTAAGTTATGTCCGTCAATCTGTTGTGTCCCCCCTCCAGACCTGTCCAGCCCCAGATGCATAGTCATGTTGAAATCCCCCATCCATACCGCCGGTATTCTGTGCCATATATGCCAATCCCTTTGTAATCACCTCAAACGTAAATGGGGGAGGAACATAACAGGCCAAAAGGAGAAACTCCCCCCTAGTAGGGCGTGCAGAAACACGAATCTGCCCTGTTGGTCTGTCTCTATTGCTATCAGTTCAAAAGGGGCCTTTTTAGCCACCAACACCGAGACCCCCGGGATTGGCTTGTGTGGGTGCTATGAAACACCCATCCCACCCACGGCCGTCCCAATGCCGCCTGGAGGTGACCTGTTATATGTGTCTCTACCAGAACTATTACATCGGCCCTCTGGGTCTTGAGGAAGTTCAGAGCTGCAGTTCGTTTAATCTTGTTACACATCCCCCAATATTCCAGGTCATAAACTTCATAGATGCCATATCCCTGTCCATCGTATACACGAGGGGCCGGTGCGGCTCCGGCGCGGCCAACCCGGGAGTGGCGCAAATCGCTTGCCCCTCCACTGCCGTACACACCCCACCCCACCTCCCCTTCCTTCGGTCGTTCATACCGCATCCGGCATACAGTTAATAGGTATTTCCCGTGTAAATAATAACCAAACAGTATAACCCAACCGCTCCCACCCAGCTTTACACCGCCCCAACATGGTAAAAGCATATCTTCCCGAACTATAGTCTCAATGCTCATCATCCAGTGCAAAAACGCAACTGGAGGTACACCATATTGAACAGTATTGTGCATAGTACACCTAGTTGAGAACAGTCCTCTGGAGGCAACTCTTCACACTGTCAATCAGCGGAGCCCCACGGTGTGACAGGGACCAGTGAACCTGGTCATAATTGCTCCCATTACCCAGTTGACAAATCAGTGTGTACGCTTCCACTGGCGGTCGGAAGCCCAGGAGGCCTTTGAGAGACTCAAAAAACTGTTCACCTCTGCCCCCATCCTCAGCCACCCAGATCCTTCCCTACCATATATTCTTGAAGTGGACGCTTCCGAAGTAGCTGTGGGGGCAGTTGTGTCCCAGAGGCAAGACGGCAACGATTTGATGCATCCCATAGGGTTCTTCTCCCGAAAACTTTCCCCTGAATTATGATGTCGGTGACCGTGAATTACTCGCTATCAAATCTGCTTTGGAGGAATGGAGGTACTTGTTGGAAGGTGCAGTTCATCCAGTGCTGATCTACACCGACCACAAGAACCTCGAATACCTGAGGACTGCCAAGCGTCTGAAGCCCCGACAGGCCCGTTGGGCCCTGTTTTTCTCACGTTTCTGTTTCCACATTACTTACTGTCCCGGATCTAAAAATGTGAAACCAGATGCGCTCTCGCGTATGTATGATTGCCCTAAAGACCATGCTGCTCCGGACACTATACTACCTGCGAGTACCTTTCTACTTGTGCAACCAGACTTGCTGGCACAGATCAGGGAGGCATCCACTAATTCACCTGCACCACCAGAGGTCACACTGATTTCCAGAGGGGGTCTTCTATGGAAGGAGAGCCAAGTTTTTGTGCCTGAAAGCATCTTCTAGCCCTTCTCCATGATCACCCGTTAGCAGGACACTTTGGGCCTCGTAAGACCTTGGAATTGGTACAGCGTACCTTCTGGTGGCCCGGCCTGAAGGAATTCTGCAAGAAGTATGTCGACTCCTGTCCTGTGTGCATCCGGAGCAAGGCAACAATGACTCGGGCCTTCGGAATACTGAAGCCTCTTCCTGCACCTAATCGGCCTTGGAGGATGATCACGATGGACTTTATTGTCGAGCTTCCCTGCTCCGAAGGTTGCACGGTTGCACGGCGATGCATAGTAGTCCATTATGCTTTACCTTTGCAGGGAATGAAAGAGGAAGTAAACTCATCAGAGTTTACTTCCTCTTTAACTTGATGACGTAGGAATCAGCTGCTGTGAGCCCAGTGCAGGACACACTCCCTGAAGTCCCATATATAAAAAAATTTGTAGATTTGATCCCAGTTTTATACTGAGGATGCAGTTTATCACCCAGAAGAATACTCTGTATTCAGAATCATTGGATCCTTTTCCCCAGCTCAATAAGCAGAGCTCCATGTTTTAGCAAATCCTGTGAGCTATAAATGTATATTTATATGTATATTTATATAGATAGTTGAGATATAGAGAGCTTTTGGTTCCATTGGAAGGGCCAGAAGTTTGTTTTGACTTCGGCAGGTAAACCAATCAAGCATGCTAAGTTAATTTGATTGATGTTAATTTTGATTTGATGCTTTCAGCCTTCCAGGTTCTTGCTGAGGTAGCCATACTAACATTAAAACTCACACATGGAAGCAGACCAGGCGACTAAGGATGCTGCATTGCAGCCCCAGACACTTGCTGGGTCTGGGCAACTCACAGATTCCACCCTAGTTCTGGCCCACTATAGCTGGGATTAATAATTCAACTTTAAGGACCCCAGAACGAGAAGAACAAGTGGTCTACAGGGGACAACTTCTTATGAAACAGGATTTTGGAAAAGGTGATCATTTATGTCTGCCAGTCACTCTTTTCCCTCCAGCTTGACAGATGGAGCGTGACATCAGTCACAAGAAGTTATGGCTGCCTTAGTAAATGAGCGTGGGATAGAGCCAGGGTTCTCCAAAGTTGTTTTTATAACATACCACTTCTTGTTTTACCTGTTACCAAAGGTGTTACCAAAAGCTGAACATCCATTCCAGAGATTACAAAAAGATATATCCAGATGCCCAAGTCAGGATCGTACGAGTATGCATTTTGTTAGTATGGACATGTTTTCTGGATGTCTGGTGGCAAATGCTACTGCAAAGGCCACAGTAAAAAGTGTTATTAGAAGTAGTTTGTAAGTACAGAGAGAAAGAATCTACACAGAGTAACAGTGGAAATCATTTTTATAGGAGAGTCCTTACTAGAAGTTTTGAGGTTTTATTTTTATATCCCCTACTGTCTACAATGTAGCAGAAAAAGTAGAGTAAGAAACTAGAAAACTTTTGCCTGAACGTTTTCTTATATTTTATCAAGCCCCTAAGGGGATGTTGGACTCTCTCCCTATGGGATTTGGTTTGGGAGTGTGTTGCTCACTTGCTTATATTTTGTCTCAGGAGCTGAAGCCCTCCATTCGGATATCAGAGAGAATGTTGCTGATCTTTTAAGGTTTTTGACAAACTCATTTATGTGTTTTCTCCCCAATTCCAGATCCTAAAAGTTTGGAAGGATCTAAAACTAAAGCCATGTGACTTGTGGATTGTTAAGAGACATATATATATAAGGAAATGTTTGGAGACTCAATACAGTATCTATTTTATGTACAAGTTGTGAAAAACTTGAAAGAAAAGTCACCTGGATGGCTGGATCCACACCAGACACTGCAAAAATGACTAAATTATAGAAATCTCTGTGTTTAATTTGTGTTTAATTTTAACCACATTTAGGGTACTTTTTGATTCAATTACTTTAATTGTAAGGGATATATATATATATATATATATATATATATATATATATATATATATATATATATATATAAAATGTGATTTGAAAAGTAGTTTAGCCATGTTGAAGTCATATTTGTCTTTTGTACGTCTTCCATTTTATGTAGAATTGTCTGTGTTTACATGTGCTGAGAAGTCAGCATGCCAACAATTCAGCTAGAAGGCAATTCTGGCCACAGGAGTGTACAGCCAGTACTCTGTAAATATTTCTTATGAATCATTTGTTTTTCACAATGAAAAGTCATTTTGTTATGAAAAAAGCTTCTCAGCTATTATTTTCTCCACAATGGAGTTTTTTTTTTTTGCCTCTTTGGCCAGGACTACCCCCACCTAAGCGTGTGGAGGTTCCAGGTTAAAGGTGATAGCGGGTATCGTTAGTGATCAAAATATTGATCAAAAGAAAGGAGATTGTAATGGAAATTTGCAGGTTCTGTATATAATTGTATTCTATTTTGTATGTATTGCACACTGCCCTCACTGTGGACTGCACTAATAATGTTTTCAGTACGTTTGCATTCTTTCGAGTCCTGATTAGAATTAGCCTGCCTATGTAACGCCCCTTGTTACCATACAAGTGCAATTGTAATATTAATGTGATACCTACGTAATCATGTCTATAAAAACCTTCAATTGCGTCATAATAAACAGAACAGTTATTTGGAAAGATGCTGAGCGTATCTTTTATGTCTGTTCCCTACTGTAGTAGTTATTATTCATTTGGAACCACTAATCAATATGAGGATAGGAGTTGCCTATCTATAAAATGTCCTGGTCACTAGCTATATAAAAATGAACGCAAAACAAAATGTTAGCAATGGGAAATAAATTAAGCCGATTTTAGACTATATGAGCCCCCCTGAAAATGCAACAAAGTATCTCATTTTCTGTTCAATATGCTATACAGTATATGACCAACCTTGTTCCTTATATACAATCCTTAAAGTGGTTGTAAACCCTTACAAACCACTTTGACCTACAGGTAAGCCTAGATTAAGGCTTACCTGTAGGTCCAAGCAATATCTCCTAAACCTATATGGTTTAGGAGATATATGCCCGAAAACAGGCATAGACAGCGGCGCGCAGGCGCACTGAGCGTGGCATTCTCAGCGACGGAGCTGCCGCGCGTGTTGGCTCCCGTGCGCATGCGCGGGAGTGACATCATCGCGGCTTCGCCGAATGACAGCTGCGGAGCTGCTAGACCCCACCAACAAGATGGATGCGGCGGACTACAGGGGACAGTGGCGACTTCGCTGGCTCCTGTGTCAGGTAAGTGACACATAATGGGCTACTATGCGATGCATAGTAGTCCATTATGCTTTGCCTTTGCAGGGAATGAAAGAGGAAGTAAACTCATCAGGGTTTACTTCCTCTTTAAGCTTCCAAAGGAAAAAGTTCAGGTTTCTCTAGCTTCAAGTATTGGAATACGGAATGCTGTGTTATGTGAACATTCTCTACACTGATGAGTAGGGATGACCCAAACACCCCACGGTTCGGTTCGCACCAGAACCTGCGAACGGACCGTAAGTTTGTGTGAACTTTAGAACCCCATTAAAGTCTATCGGACTCGAACGCTCGAAATCAAAAGTGATAATTTTAAGGCTAATATGCAAGTTATTGTCCTAAAAAGAGTTTGGGGACCCGGTTCCTTCCCCAGGGGACATGTATCAATGCAAAAAATTTTTTTTTAAACGGCTGTATTTTCGGGAGCACTGATTTTAATGACACTTAAATTGAAAAAAAACTGAAATATTCCTTTAAATATCTTTCCTGTCGGGTGTCTATAGTATGCCTGTGAAATGGCATGTGTTTCCCGTGTTTAGAACAGTCCCTGCACAAAATTAAATTTCTAACGGAAAAAAAAAGTCATTTAAAACTGCTTGCGGTTTTAATGTAATGTCTGGTCCCGGCAATGTGGATGAAAATCATTAAGAAAAATAGCATGGGTAACCCCCCCCCCCCCCCGCCCATTACCAGCCCCTTTGGGTCTTGTACGGATATTAAGGGGAACCCCGTACCCAAATTAAAAAAAGGAAAGGCATGGGGCCACCAGGTCCTATATACTCAGAACAGCAGTATACAGGCGGTGCAAACAAGACAGGGACTGTGTAGGTTTGTTGTTAAGTAGAATCTGTTTGTAATTTTGAACTGGTACATTTGTAAATTGTAGCTCCAGTCAAAAAATCAATTTTTAAGCTTTTTGGAAAACATAGGGAAGGCTTATCACCCCTGTAACATTTTCTTGCTGTCTGCGCACCTCTTCAGAAGATTTCACCTCACTTTCTGTCCCAATGACCAATGTTTTTTGAAAATTTCGTTTTTTTTTATTAAAAGAAGGATATGCTCTGCAGAAATTTGGGCCTAAGGTGTTGGTGTTGCCACAACACTGTAAGCCCTCAAAGTGTCTATTGGTGGGTGCTGGAACGCCCTGCTGTGAACTATTATATCAAAAATTGTAATTACATGACATTGTTGAACAGTGGTAGAAAAATTGGGCCTTTGGTGGTGGTGGTGGTGGTGCTGCTGGTGCCATAACACTGTAATTCCTTACAGTTACTCTCGGTGGGCGCTGGAAAGGGCCCTGCTGTGAAATATTATCTCAACATTTTTAATTACATACACCTGTTGAGCAGGGGCAGAAAAATTGTGCCTTAGGCACTGGTGCCACAACACTGCAACACCTCACAAAAACTCTAGTTGGAGAGCAGGAATGAGCCCTGCTGCAAAGTATTGCATCAAAATTTGTAATTACATGCCCCTGTTAAACAGGGGCTGAAAAATTGGGCTTTAGGCACTGGTGCTGGTGCCACGACACTGCAACCCCTCACAGATAGTGATGGCCGAACGGTTCGCCCGGCGGTCGTTTCGCGGCGAATTTCCGACATTCGCGGTCCGCACGTTCGAACGCCTTTTTCCGTCGTTCGCCGCGGCGGACTTACGTGTTTAATGTATACAAGAACTTTAACCTTTGGTGACACGTTTATCATGTGATACAGGACAGCCAATTGAGACATGACAGCACATGGACACTTGTACATTCCCCCTAACCTATAAATACACCCGATCCGGTGGCCATTTTACATTCTTTCTTCTGTTAAGATAGGGACAGGTTCCTGTGTGGAGTAGGGAGAGATAAACCACTAGCTATTTGGTACACAAAAGTTCTTTTCAGGACTGGTATAGGTGTTAGGTGTTGATAGGTTTGCTGTGCTGCTGATTCTTGCAGCAGCCTGAGTGTCTTTTGTTAGTTTAGAGAAAGGGAAAGGACGGTGTATGCTACAGGGACAGCCAGATTAGTCTTTCATCATCATCATCATCATCATCATCATTAGCTGTTACTATCAAGGTCCACAAAAGAGCTGTTCCAGTAACCACTAATCGTTCTCTTTTTTTGCCAATTTGTATAGGGACAGGAAGGAAGCAGTGTTGTCAGGCAGTGAGGGTAATTTTAAAGACTTGCTGTTATTATTAGTTCCACAAAGGTTCTTTTCAGGACTGGTATCAGTGGTACAGTAATAGGCTTGTACATGTATAATATTCTTTCTTCCAAATATAGAAAGGATATTATACTTGACTGCTGCCCTTCTGCTGCAGTCTGCTAAACATTCACAACTCACTTGTTCCACAAAAGTTCTTATAAGGACTGGTAACTTGGTATAGGGTGCTACGGTACATAGGCTTGAGTGCGGTACAGTCTGCTGTTCTGTAAGGACCGCTATCGGTCCACAATAGATAGGGTTGACGTGCACCACTGCTGACCGCTGCCCTATACTGCAGCAGTCCTTCAGCGGTATAGGGACTGACGTACAGTCTGCTAATCACTAACACACAACCTGCTTGTTCCACAAAAGTTCTTATAAGGACTGGTAACTTGGTATAGGGTGCTACGGTACATAGGCTTGAGTGCGGTACAGTCTGCTGTTCTGTAAGGACCGCTATCGGTCCACAATAGATAGGGTTGACGTGCACCACTGCTGACCGCTGCCCTATACTGCAGCAGTCCTTCAGCGGTATAGGGACTGACGTACAGTCTGCTAAAAACTAATACACAACCTGCTTGGTCCACAAAAGTTCTTATAAGGACTGGTAACTTGGTATAGGGTGCTACGGTACATAGGCTTGAGTGCGGTACAGTCTGCTGTTCTGTAAGGACCGCTATCGGTCCACAATAGATAGGGTTGACGTGCACCACTGCTGACCGCTCACCTATACTGCAGCAGTCCTTCAGCGGTATAGGGACTGACGTACAGTCTGCTAAACACTAATACACAACCTGCTTGTTCCACAAAAGTTCTTATAAGGACTGGTAACTTGGTATAGGGTGCTACGGTACATAGGCTTGAGTGCGGTACAGTCTGCTGTTCTGTAAGGACCGCTATCGGTCCACAATAGATAGGGTTGACGTGCACCACTGCTGACCGCTCACCTATACTGCAGCAGTCCTTCAGCGGTATAGGGACTGACGTACAGTCTGCTAATCACTAACACACAACCTGCTTGTTCCACAAAAGTTCTTATAAGGACTGGTAACTTGGTATAGGGTGCTACGGTACATAGGCTTGAGTGCGGTACAGTCTGCTGTTCTGTAAGGACCGCTATCGGTCCACAATAGATAGGGTTGACGTGCACCACTGCTGACCGCTCACCTATACTGCAGCAGTCCTTCAGCGGTATAGGGACTGACGTACAGTCTGCTAAACACTAATACACAACCTGCTTGTTCCACAAAAGTTCTTATAAGGACTGGTAACTTGGTATAGGGTGCTACGGTACATAGGCTTGAGTGCGGTACAGTCTGCTGTTCTGTAAGGACCGCTATCGGTCCACAATAGATAGGGTTGACGTGCACCACTGCTGACCGCTGCCCTATACTGCAGCAGTCCTTCAGCGGTATAGGGACTGACGTACAGTCTGCTAAACACTAATACACAACCTGCTTGGTCCACAAAAGTTCTTATAAGGACTGGTAACTTGGTATAGGGTGCTACGGTACATAGGCTTGAGTGCGGTACAGTCTGCTGTTCTGTAAGGACCGCTATCGGTCCACAATAGATAGGGTTGACGTGCACCACTGCTGACCGCTCACCTATACTGCAGCAGTCCTTCAGCGGTATAGGGACTGACGTACAGTCTGCTAATCACTAACACACAACCTGCTTGTTCCACAAAAGTTCTTATAAGGACTGGTAACTTGGTATAGGGTGCTACGGTACATAGGCTTGAGTGCGGTACAGTCTGCTGTTCTGTAAGGACCGCTATCGGTCCACAATAGATAGGGTTGACGTGCACCACTGCTGACCGCTGCCCTATACTGCAGCAGTCCTTCAGCGGTATAGGGACTGACGTACAGTCTGCTAAACACTAATACACAACCTGCTTGGTCCACAAAAGTTCTTATAAGGACTGGTAACTTGGTATAGGGTGCTACGGTACATAGGCTTGAGTGCGGTACAGTCTGCTGTTCTGTAAGGACCGCTATCGGTCCACAATAGATAGGGTTGACGTGCACCACTGCTGACCGCTGCCCTATACTGCAGCAGTCCTTCAGCGGTATAGGGACTGACGTACAGTCTGCTAAACACTAATACACAACCTGCTTGGTCCACAAAAGTTCTTATAAGGACTGGTAACTTGGTATAGGGTGCTACGGTACATAGGCTTGAGTGCGGTACAGTCTGCTGTTCTGTAAGGACCGCTATCGGTCCACAATAGATAGGGTTGACGTGCACCACTGCTGACCGCTGCCCTATACTGCAGCAGTCCTTCAGCGGTATAGGGACTGACGTACAGTCTGCTAAACACTAATACACAACCTGCTTGGTCCACAAAAGTTCTTATAAGGACTGGTAACTTGGTATAGGGTGCTACGGTACATAGGCTTGAGTGCGGTACAGTCTGCTGTTCTGTAAGGACCGCTATAGGTCCACAATAGATAGGGTTGACGTGCACCACTGCTGACCGCTCACCTATACTGCAGCAGTCCTTCAGCGGTATAGGGACTAAGAGTTTTGTCACAGGGTCATTTAAAAAATGACATGCAGAGGAAGAGGCAGGCCCTTCCGCAGGGGTGGTAGGGGTAGGGCAGGAGCAACAGGCTTGAGCCAAAGTGGGAAGTTGCAGAAGGTGCGTTCAATTACTTTAAAGGATGCACCAGACTTGGTTGAGTGGCTCGCTCAGCCTTACTCTTCTGCACCCTCCTCATCCTCTCGATCTGCACCCTCTTCTTCACTCTCTGCTATGTGCACCCCCAAAGACACTACCACCAACAACACGACCACCACCACCACCACCACATACCTTCCGCTTGAGTCACTGGAATTATTTTCCGATCCATATCAAGAGGACATTTCTGATGCGCAGCCACTCTTGGTATTGGATCAGGAAGAGGAGGTAGCAACAAGCGCTACTCAGCAGTCTGACGCCAGTACCCAGATCAGCCCAAGGAGGAGGTTGGTCCCCGGTGTTGCTGCCTACTCCGAGATCTCTACTTATAGCGGTGGGGAAGGTGACGTTGATGATGACGTGTCTAGTGATGTCACGTGGGTGCCCACAAGAGAGGAAGAGGAGGGGAGTTCAGAGGGAGATATGGACCAGCAGATAGGGAGGAGAAGCAGCAATGACTTACATTGCACAGCAGGGACAAAGCAGACTGCAAATGTATCAGGAGCGAGTCATCGACCATGTACGGTCACATCTGGCGCTCCCAGGACACCGGCACATGGCTCCGCAGTGTGGGCTTTTTTTAACGTGTCCGCTGCTGACAATAGCGTTGCCATCTGCAATCTTTGCAGTCAACGCGTTAGTCGCGGTAAGCCCAATACTCACCTAGGGACGACCGCCTTAAGAAGGCACATGAGCAGCCATCACCGAGCCCAGTGGGAGCAACGGAACACACAAAGCCACACTGCAGGCTCTCACCGTCCAGCCTCGTCTTCTACTTCTCCTTCTCCTCTCTCCTCACAATTGTCCTCCACTCCACCTTCCATCACGCCAAGCTCACATTTTTCTGCAAAAAGGCAGGCTTCCGTGGGCCTAATGTTTGAGCGTAAAAAAATGATGATGCCGGATAACCCTCTTGCCCAACGGTTGGCGGCTGGCTTGTCAGAACTCATAGCCCGCCAACTACTGCCATATAAACTGGTGGACTCGGAGGCCTTTCGCAAATTTGTGGCCATTGGAACACCACAATGGAAGGTCCCAGGAAGGAAGTATTTCTCAGAGAAGGGCATCCCAGAGCTATATGGCCATGTTCAGCGGCAAGTGAATGTATCTCTGGCACACAGTGTCGGTGCCAAGATACATCTGACCACAGACACGTGGTCTAGCAAACACGGGCAGGGAAGGTATATCAGTTTTACTGCCCACTGGGTGAACCTTCTGACGGCCGTCAAGCATGTAACCCGTGGCACCCGTGTAGATTTGGTTTTACCGCCACGGATTGCATGCAGGCCTGACTCTTCTTCTCCTCCTCCTACTCCATCCTCCTCCCTCTCCTCCTCAGCTGCCTCCTCCTTTTCCGCTGCTAGCGTCTCTTCCACTGCACCGCCCAAGCTCCCCAGAACCTATTCCACATGCCAGGTGAGACGTTGCCATGCCGTGCTGCGTCTGTTGTGCCTGGAAGCAAAGAGCCACACTGGCCCGGCACTCCTTTCAGCTTTGCGTTCACAGGCAGATGAGTGGCTAACACCGCTCAATTTGACAGTTGGTAAAGTGGTGTGTGACAACGGTGCCAATCTGCTTAGCGCATTGAAACAGGGCAAAATCACGCACGTGCCGTGCATGGCACACGTCTTAAACTTGGTCGTGCAGCGATTCCTTGTCAAATACCCTGGGGTCCAGGACATCTTGCGGCAGGCAAGGAAAATCTCGGCCCATTTCAGAAGATCTTACACGGCCATGGCTCGCCTTGCTGACATTCAGCGGCGACACCATCTGCCGGTCAGACGTCTTATTTGCGATTGCCCGACGCGATGGAACTCAACCTTCTATATGCTTGATAGGCTGCTCCAGCAGAAACGTGCAGTTAACGTCTACCTGTATGAACTCTGCGAAAGAAACGGTTCTGGGGAGCTGGGTTTTTTTTCACCGCGCCAGTGGCTGCTCATGCGCGACACATGCAGACTTCTGCGGCCATTTGAGGAGATCACCAAACTGGTCAGTCGCAGCCATGGCGCCATCAGTGACATGGTACCTTATGCCTTCTTTCTGGAGCGTGCATTGCGTCGTGTCATTGATCAGGCTGTGGAGGAGCAGGAGCGGGAAGATGAGGAAGTCGCAATGCTGGATGAATTCCCAGGGGGGGCTACTCTATCTGAGACAAGTCAACAACAGGAGTCTGATGAGGAGTCAGAGGAGGATGGTGCCGGGGCGGATGAGCAGGAGCAAGAAGAGCATGCTTTAAACCTTTCTGGGATCCCTGTTGTGCGAGGATGGGGAGAGGAGAATGAAGAGGACGACATTATCCTGGATGATGAGCAGGAGCCAGGCCACCACACCGCTTCCACTTTAGTGCAAATGGGGGCCTTCATGCTCCAGTGTTTTAATAGGGACCCCCGTATAAAAAGCATGAGGGTCAAGGACCAGTACTGGGTGGCAACGTACTTAGACCCCCGGTACAAACACAAAATGGCGGAAATGTTACCGCCGTCGCAGAGGGCTGTCAGAATGCAGCACTTCCAGGCCTTGCTTCGAGAAATGCTGCATTCTGCTTTTGCGTGCGCTGGCAGAGGAGCAATTCCCACTCCCAGAGAAGGATTTGCGGGTACCAATCCAACAGCGCCTGCAAGAAGAGGCCGGTTTGAAGATGTGTTGGTGACTTCGGATATGAGGTCATTCTTTCAGCCGACCCATCGACAGGTGTCATCCGGATCCAGCATCAGGGAACGCCTAGACCGTCAGGTGTCCGACTACATTGGGTTAACGGCCGATGTGGACGCTCTGAGGAGTGATGAACCCCTAGACTACTGGGTGGGCAGGCTTGACCTCTGGCCAGAGCTTGCCCAATTTGCAATCGAACTGTTGGCTTGCCCCTCATCCAGTGTCCTGTCCGAAAGGACGTTCAGCGCAGCAGGGGGGATTGTGACCGATAAGCGTACTCGCCTAGCTCACCACAGTGTTAACTACCTCACATTTCTAAAAATGAATGAGGCATGGATCTCGGAGGAATTCAACACATGTGACCAGTAGACCATGTATATGTCTATAAACTATTTTTTTAATCAAGCACACAGACCTTCTTAATTCATTTGGCTCACTTCCTTGACCCAAAAAAGCACACCGTACTATATGCCCCTACCCTCCTCTTTGAAGAGGTTGAGCGGTGTCATATTTCTACTGGGGCTGCTTATGATATCCCTGTGCTGTGCTGACTTCCTCCTGGGGGTTCTTATTATGAAGGGATCACACTATCCCTGTGCTGTGCTGACTTCCTCCTGGGGGTTCTTATTATGAGGGGATCACACCATCCCTGTGCTGTGCTGACTTCCTCCTGGGGCTGCTTACGGTGCTGCTGTCAGTGCTGTATGTCACGGTGCTGCTGTCAGCGCTGTATGTCACGGTGCTGCTGTCAGCGCTGTATGTCACGGTGCTGCTGTCAGCGCTGTATGTCACGGTGCTGCTGTCAGCGCTGTATGTCACGGTGCTGCTGTCAGCGCTGTATGTCACGGTGCTGCTGTCAGCGCTGTATGTCACGGTGCTGCTGTCAGCGCTGTATGTCACGGTGCTGCTGTCAGCGCTGTATGTCACGGTGCTGCTGTCAGCGCTGTATGTCACGGTGCTGCTGTCAGCGCTGTATGTCACGGTGCTGCTGTCAGCGCTGTATGTCACGGTGCTGCTGTCAGTGCTCTGTATTACGGTGCTGCTGTCAGATGCCTCTATCACGGTGCATGTGTCATTCCGGTATGTCACGCTGCTGGTGATCATCTCCTGCACCCTCTTCTTTGCCTACCCTGGTCCCTGACCTTCCCTCTCCTCCATTGCCTTCATTAGCTCCATAGTCCTGAATTGTTAGAACAATTTCCCAAATAAAATAAAAATGCTTGTAGTTATCGATCCCAAATTCACCTCATACATGTATTATGTCATTGTCCAGATGGTGGGACTACGTTTTACCCCCTAATAATTACCACGTGGCCGCAAATTCGACATGAAGGTTTGCAAAGTTCGCCTCCCATTGAAGTCAATGGGGCCCGCGGCGAACGGTCGGTTTCGCGAACGTTTGGGTCCGTTCGCATTTCGCGTTCGCGAAACGTCCCGTCGGAAGTTCGTCCATCACTACTCACAGATACTCTAGTTGGAGTGCAGGAATGAGCCCTGCTGCAAAGTATCGCATCAAAAATTGTAATTACACGCCCCTGTTAAACAGGGGCTGAAAAATTGGGCCTTAGGCACTGGTGCTGGTGCAATGACACTGCAACCCTTCATAGATACTTTAGTTGGAGTGCAGGAATGAACCCTGCTGCAAAGTATTGCATCAAAAATTTTAATTACATGCCCCTGTTAAACAGGGGCTGAAAAATTGGGCCTTAGGCACTGGTGCTGGTGCCACGACACTGCAACCCCTCACAGATACTCTAGTTGGAGTGCAGAAATGAGCCCTGCTGCAAAGTATTGCCTCAAAAATTGTAATTACACGCCCCTGTTAAACAGAGGCTGAAAAATTGGGCCTTAGCCACTGGTGGCGGCGCCCAGAACCAAAAATGTTTTTCCAAGCTATCAGCAAAATCATTGAGAAGGAAGAGGATAGTCAGTCAGCATAACAGGATAGTCACTCAGCATCAGCATAGGCAGTCTTGAAGGGATCTGACATTTCCAAAAAAATTATTTGGTTACATCAGCTTCAGGTGCTTGGTAGCTGGTGGTGATCCAAGACTGATTCATCTATATGAAGGTCAGTTGATCAACCGAGTCAGTGGACAGGCGTACCCTGTGATCAGTTACAAAGCCTCCAGCAGGACTGAATGTGCGTTCTGAAAGAACGCTGGATGCAGGACAGGCCAGTAGCTCAATTGCATACTGTGCAAGCTCTGGCCAGTGATCCATCCTCAAGACCCAGTAACCCAGAGGATTTTCGGTGGGAAAGGTGTCCAAGTCTGATCTTGCTCCTAGGTATTCCTGCAAATCAGACGCTGCCGATGGTTGCTGGAACCTGTCATAAAGTGAAGGGGCTGCGGACTAAAAAATTGTCTGAACGCACCGGTCAGATGGCCACCTTCTCCACTGCTCCTTCTGTGACTGACCGCAGCCTCAGGACCAGGATTTTGTAACCTCCCAGTCTCTGGGAACGCGTTGCACAGACCTTTCTGCAAGGCCTCCCGGAGATGTTTCATCCTCTGCTCCCTCTGCGACGGCAAGATAAGGTCCGCTAACTTACCCTTGTGCCGTGGATCAAGGAGAGTTGCCAGCCAGTAATGAACCCTCTCATTGATCTACTGAATACGAGGATCCTTCCGCAGGCTTTGCAGGACCAGGGAGCCCATGCAGCGTAGGTTAGCTGAGGAATTCGGTCCAGAGTCCTCTGGGTCACTAAGGACGACATGATCGGCAGCCACCTCCTCCCAGCCATGTACAAGTCCACGGGTTTCTTGGGACTGTAAATCATCCCTAAAAGACTGCTGCGGATGCTGAGTGCCAGGTGCCACCTCCATGCTGACACAATCCTCATCCTCCTCCTCCTCCTCCTCTTCCTGTGTGATCAGCAGGACAGCAGGAACACTGTCTGGATAAAGGGGGCCTTGAGAGGCAAGGAAATCCTCCTCTTCCTGCCTCTGTTCTGCCTCAAGTGCCCTGTCCATTATTCCATGCAGCGTGTGCTCCAACAGGTGGACAAGAAGTACAGTGTCACTGATGCATGCACTGTCACTGCTCACCATCCTCGTGGCCTGCATCACTGATCATGGCCCACTGGTGTGGGGAAAAAAAACAAGCTCCCCTGACCCTGTCCTCTTGCCGTAGTCACACAGGTACTCATTGATGGCCCTATGCTGTGTGTACAGCCGCTGCAACATGGCCAATGTTGAGTTCCACCTGGTGGGCATGTCACAGATAAGGTGGTTCTTGGGCAGGTTCAATTCCTTTTGGAGCTCAGCCAGCCAAGCACTGGCATTAAATGACCAGCGGAAATGCACACAGACTTTCCTGGCCTGCCTCAGGGCATCCTGTAAGCACGTGTACCTGCCCAGGAACCGTTGCACCACCAAGTTAAGGATGTGAGCCACACAGGGCACATGGGTCAGTTGTCCCTGTCGGAGCGCGGAGAGGAGGTTGGTGCCATTGTCGCAAACCACCATTCCTGGCTTAAGCTGGCGTGGCGTCAACCACCTCTCAGCCTACCCCTGCAGAGCTGACAGAATATCTGCCCCAGTGTGGCTCCTGTCCCCCAAGCACACTGTTTTGTTCTTTGATGTGGGTCTTTGAGGTACGCTTGCCAACGAGCTGCATGGCAGGTCAACATATGTCTGGTCAAGCATGTGGTGCCCAAGCGGCTGATGTTTTGGCCACGCGAGATACGCTTGAGACATATGTTGCAAATAGCAGCTGTGCGATCTGATGCACTTGTCTCAAAAAAGGCCCACACCAAAGAACTTTTGGAATAATGCGCAGAGGCAGCACCCTGCACAGGCGGAGCTCTGCGGTGTGATGCAGTTGGTGTGCTGCCCTTAAGCTGGCACCTGGAGGGCCTCGATGGAGATGTGCCTCCTCCTCCTCCACACTCCTATCAGGTACCCACGTAGAGTCAGCGACCTCATCATCCCCTCCCTCCTCATCGCTGGAGCAAACCTGGCAGTATGCTGCAGCTGGTGGAACATGACTGCCAGTTTGCAGTTCTTCTTGGACATCCCCTATCTGGGCTCACACTACTGCCTTCCTCTAGCTGGGTATCATCATCAGAGCCTTCAAAACGCTGGGCATCCTCCTGGAGCATGTACCCAACACTGTGTTCAAACAGTTCGGGGGACTCCTCAGGAGGACATGGTGGGTAGGTGTGATTGATGCCATTGAGACGAGGGAAGAGGCCACCTTGGCAGCTGCTTTGCCAGTACCCTGAGCCTGGGTGAGAGAGGATGAGGAGGGCTTGGTCATCCACTCTACCAAGTCTTTGGTATGTTGAACTCAACATGTCCAGCTGCCGAAAATAAGGACAAGCGTGTCCCATGGCCACGTGCTAATGACGATGCACCACATCCATGACCAGCGCTGTTGCCTCTAGACACAGAGCCTGCTTGTCCTCTTTTATTGCCGCGTGACTGTCTGTCTCTCCTTGTTGGCCCTCCAGACATACTAATGGCCTGCAGCAAGATGAGAACACCAGCAATTGGAGTAGTTTTAGGTGCACACTGTGCAGATATCACAGTACACTGACTGTAATTAATGCAGCTGCCTGCCTGTGGTATAGGATCTGAAGAACACAAGTAATTGAGGTAGCTTCAGGTGTACACTGTGCAGGTGGGACAATACACCGACTGTAACTGCTGCAGCTGCCTGTGGTATAGGACCAAAACAACACCAGCAATCGGGGTAGCTTCAGGTGTACACTGTGCAGGTGGCACAATATTATTATTAATATTATTATTCAGGATTTATATAGCGCCAACAGTTTGCGCAGCGCTTTACAATATGAGGGCAGACAGTACACTTACAATACAAATCAATACAGGAGGGATAAGAGGGCCCTGCTCGTTAGAGCTTACAATCTAGAAGGGAATACACCGACTGTAACTGCTACAGCTGCCTGTGGTACAGTACTAGAACAACACGAGCAATTGGGGTAGCTTCAGGTGTACACTGTGCAGGTGGCACAATACACCAACTGTAACTGCTGCAGCTGCCTGTGGTATAGGACCAGAACAACACCAGCAATTGGTGTAGCTTCAGGTGCACACTGTGCAGGTGGCACAATACACCGACTGTAATTGCACAAGGTTCAAAGGAAACGAAGACACTGTCTCTGCATCTATCTATCCGCAACACACTGTGCACGGCCGCCTAGCAGGTGGCCTTATATAGTATGGGGCGTGTACTAAACCCCCTGAGCCATAATTGGCCACAGGCTTCCTGCCTGTGGCCAATTATGGCTCGCCTCGCTGATGGCGCTGTGATTGGCCAAGCATTCGGGTCATAGTGCATGCTTGGCCAATCATCAGCCAGCAATGCACTGCAATGCCGCAGTGCATTATGGGCCGTGAGCGCCACTTGAATTTGGCGCGAATGGCCCATAAAGTTCTGGTTTCGCCAAATGGGCGAACAGCCGCTGTTCGAGTCGAACATGCGTTGGACTAGAACACCCAGCTCACCCCTAGTCCCCAGGCTCTGGTACTATGACAGACTGCAGTTTTTGTCAGACCAGAGTGAACCCAGGCCATCACTCTCAACCCTTCCTTCCATTCTTCCTTCCACCTCAGATGAGGCTTCCGACATACAACCTGGGCCTTCCACCCGGGAAGATGTGGAGGAGCCCAGCTTGAGCCAGGTATAGCACTGTTCAACATGTTTCTTGTCCAAAACTTAACGATGTTAACTAGATGTTATTAGTGATAACTAATTTCTGATTTAACAAAGTTGTTTACATATCAATAGACAATAGTAGCCAAAAATGTTTGGGACAAGAATGAAAAATACTGGGGTCAGAATGATAGTCTTTTCTATTTGTTAACATTCAATTTGCAACAGCCATGAGCTCAAAATTGTGTGTGATTGATGACCGAAAAAATAAAACTATGTCCCATTTTCATACACAGGAAAGTCTCAGCCAGGAGGAGGCCATGGAAAGTGGCAGCCAGAAGGTGGCCTTGGAAAGTGGCAGCCAGGAAGTGGCCGTGCCCAGTAGCCTGACCAAATCCCAGGTTCCTCCCCTCCGCCTTTCAACAAAAAGGACCAGGAAGGCCAGGAACCTGGAGGAGTCAGTGACTACTTTAATTCAGCAGGATACTGCGGTCCTCACAGGCACCCCTAGTGTCCAGGAGGCCTTTGCCTATATGATGGCCAGTAATATGCAAGTTATGGAAGAGGGCCAACGCCTCATCTGTGAGGAGGTAATATTTCAAGCCCTAAATAAGGGGGTGAGGGGCCAACTCATCAATAAAAGCCACATCTGTGAGTTGGACTATACTCCTCCACCAACTCCAGCAACACCTCCAAGAACACAGCCACGGCCTGGAAGGAAGGGTGCAAAGAAGTCTTGAGAGTGATGGCCTGGGTTCGATCTGGTCTGGCAAAAAACACATGCTGTTGTAAGACCACAGCCTCTGGACATATATGTCATCTGCTGCTGCTCCAGATCTCGCAGAGTCCTGGACCATATTGTGCTCCCTATTAAATGGACTCCTCAGGCTACCAATTTTGCCTGTCATATTATTGTCTGCCCTGGGGTACAGAAGCTACACCAATTACTGTTTATCCAGCGTTACCTTCCTCTTTATTTTGTTATGACTCCTAATACATTTTTTTATTTTGTTTTGAGAAATACTTGGCTATGTGTTTTACTTAAAAAAGGACAGTTTGTTTTTGAGTAGGCAGGTACATTTCAAAAATTCAATGTCAAATTAACAAGGGACCCCAACACCAACCAAACTCTTTGAGGTTAAAAAAATACAAGATAATAATGGTGTTGTGGTAACTTGACACACAAAATGACAAAAATGATCATGGAGATCACTATATAAAAAAAAAAACAATTCTGGAGATCTTGAGAAAAAAAAAAAAGAAAAAATAGGTCACTATCAAAAATATAAAATAAAGATTATTCTGGAGATCTTGAGAAAAAACAAAAAAAACAAAAACAAAATTTATTCAGGAAATCACGAAAAATAATAAGAAATCCATTTGTCAGAACTGTGTGTGAATAGCAGCAAAGCAAATTCATTATTCTAGCATTATAAAGAAGAAGAGAATGAGCTGCATTGAAAGATTTAGAAATTTGCAGCGTGACAATTGTGCTATCTCCATTACAAATGCTAGATTTACAAGACCGAGCGCTTCCATCTCGTACTTGATTCTGAGCATGCGTGGAATTTTGTGGGTCAGACTTGTGTACACATGCTCGAAATTTCCGACAACAAAGTTTGTTGTTGGAAAATTTAAGAACCTGCTCTCAAACATTTGTGTGTGGAAATTCTGACAGCAAATGTCCGATGGAGCATACACATTGTCGGACCTTCCAACAACAAGCTCACATCAAACATTTCCTGTTGGAAATTCCGACTGTGTGTACGCGACATAAGATGTCAAAGGGATGAGCAAACTTCCAGATCCCAATTCCCTTCCTTGTTATAGTACATTTTTCAACTGTTGTAGATCGACAGTTGATCCTCTGTCACAGAGAATGGAACAGAAATTCATTAGTGATAGGGGACTGAGCCAGGGACCCTGACAAAGATATCTCACCAGAAGTCTTTAAGAGATATAAGGAGACCAGATGTGATTCAGTACAGCAGTATCTACCCATGGCTAAAATATCAGTTTTAGGTGGACTGATCCTTTTAAATCTGCATGCTGCCTTTATAGCCATTGTCACGTACCTAGTGGTGAGCCCGGAATGCAGAAGGAGACCTCTCTTGCGTCCCCGACTCACGGCCCCTGATGATGGTGACAGGAGGCACGGGAGTCAAAGGTAGCACGAGTGCCTGGCAGGATCAACAGCCGGTGGATGGATCAGGCTGACTTCAGGAACTGTAGCTGGACAAGCAGGCCCCAGTGGCAGCAGACAGGAACCAGTAGACAGCAGGAGACCAACATTAACAGGTGGATCACTCAGGGGAGGGCACGCAGAAGAGTCAGGCAAGCCGGGTCAAACCAGACAGTCAGTACAGGAACAGATGCAGCAGGCAGAGGCAGGAACGTGGGACAGGCCGGGTCGGTAACGGATGAGCACGGATGGACCAGAGGATGAGACAGGTGCAGAGTCGTAGACAAGCCGGAGGTCAGAGGCAGGCAGAAGGCAGGGAAGGTCACAGGTCAGGCCGGGTCAATACACAAACAGATCAGATTCAGGTAATAGTCTCAGGAACGCTGTAGATCAAGCAGCAATATCTGAAGGGAGAACTGGGTTTAAATAGCCCCCCTGGCGCCGGTAACCGTGCGCACGCGCGCACACGAACGCGTGCGCACGCGAACGCAACCGCGCGACCGCGAACATGCGCACCAGGCACCTGCAGGCGCGCACAGATAGGCGACGGACCACTGTCCCCAGCCAGCCTTTCCTGACATTGCCCCCTCCCAAGGGGCAGCCTCCGGATGCCCAATCGGGCCATTTTCTCAGGATGGGATCTCTTGAAGGCTTGTATCAGATGCTTGGCATGTATGTTGCTTTCAGGCTCCCATGAGTTTTCCTCGGAACCGTACCCCTTCCATTTAATGAGAAATTGGACACAGTTATTTCTCTTCCTGCAATCCATTATTGCCTCCACTTCAAACTCCTCTTCACCATTAACCAAAATAGGAGCAGGAGGATCTGTGGCTCGTCCTGGGAAAGGATTAGAGATGGCGGGTTTCAGGAGAGAAACATGAAAAACGGGGTGTACCCGAAGTGATTCTGGCAGTTCCAGTTCGTAGGCCACCTCATTGATTCTCCTCTTGACTGTGAAGGGACCCAGAAACTTAGGGCCCAATTTCTTTGAAGGGCAAGCGAGTCGGAGATTAACTGTAGACAGCCAAACTTGGTCTCCAGGTTTCAGAATCAGTTCCCCCCCGTCTGTTTTTATCAAAAGTCTCTTTGTTTAGCGCTTGTGCTCTGGTCATGGTTTCCTGCAACAGTTTATTGTTGGTACTGAAAAAATCCACAGTCTTGAGAACGGCTGGCACAGAACATTCAGGAACAGAGTTAGGTAGAAATGATGGGTGGTAACCATAATTGGCAAAAAACAGGGTTTGCTTGATGGTAGAATGGATGGAATTATTATAAGCAAACTCGGCCAGTGGCAACAGAGAGAACAAGTCATCCTGAGAAAAGGAGGAAAAGCAGCAAAGATACTGCTCAAGAGTCTGGTTAGTTCTCTCTGTCTGCCCATTTGTCTGAGGGTGGTATGCAGAAGAAAAAGATAGCTTGATGCCAAGGGAACTGCATAGTGCTTTCCAGAAACGAGAGGTAAACTGCACCCTCCTATCTGATATGATGTTGGCTGGAACTCCATGAAGTCTGATGACTTCCCTGATAAAAACTTGTGCAGTTTCTGGTGCCGATGGTGTTCCTTTCAAGGGGATGAAGTGTGCCATCTTGGACAGCCAATCCACTACCATAAAGATGGCCGTATGGCCTTCTGAAGGGGGAAGTTCAACAATAAAGTCCATGGAGATTAATTTCCAGGGTCTCTCTGGAGCAGGTAGAGGTTTGAGCAGGCCCCAAGCCCTGGCCTTATTACCCTTGTTGCGATTACAGATGGTACATGACTCCACGTATCTTTTGCAGTCCTTTGCAACTTGCGGCCACCAGAACGTGCGTTGCACGAGGTCAGACATCTTGGAGACACCGAAGTGGCCGGCTAGTACATGGTCATGGCAGAGCTCGAGTATGGTGACCCGAAGATTTTCTGGAATAAAGATTTTGTCTTCAAGCCAGAACAGACCGTCTTTCGCAAGCAGCCTTGCTTCTGCCGGAGGGGGGTCTTCATTGGAAGCTTGCTTAATCCGACTTAAAAGATCTTCCTGAAGAAGGAGAAAGTTTTCCGCCGACAGAATAGTATCCGGAGAGGTAGGTACTTTGGAAACATTGAACATGCGGGACAATGCGTCCGGTTTGGTATTTTTTTAACCCGGTCTGTAGGTGACATGGAAGGCAAACCTGGAAAAGAACAGCGCCCACCTGGCTTGACACGGCTTCAACCTTCTAGCAGATTTCAGGTACTCCAGGTTTTTGTGATCTGTATAGATCAGGATCTGGTGAGCTGCTCCTTCCAGAAGGTACCGCCACTCCTCCAAAGCCGCTTTTATTGCTAATAGTTCTCTGTCTCCCACATCATAGTTTCTTTCAGGAGCAGAAAGCTTGCGTGAAAAGAAGCCAACAGGGAACAGAAGAGACTTGGGACCTTGTCGTTTTGAGAGTACTGCCCCAACGGCGACTTCGGATGCATCAACCTCCAGAAGAAACGGGAGAGCCGGGTCAGGGTGTTTCAGTACAGAAGCAGAGGTAAAAAGTCTCTTAAGGGTGTCAAAAGCAGTTTGGGCTTCGGGAGTCCAATGAAATCGAACTCCCTGCTTGGTCAGCTGGGTAATAGGTGAGATGATGGCTGAGAATCCTTTAATAAATTTCCGATAAAAGTTCAAAAAGCCCACAAACCGCTGAACACCCTTTTTATCCACAGGAGCAGGCCACTCAAGGATAGCGGAAATTTTTTGAGGGTCCATTTTAATGCCCTCAACAGAAATGATTAGTCCCAGAAACTGTATGCTCTGTTGTTCAAATTCACATTTCTCAGGTTTTGTATAAAGGCCATGCTGACGGAGTCGCTCTAATGCCGCGTACACACGAGCGGACTGTATGGCGTACTTAGTCGGTCATACAATCTGACGGACAGTCCGTCATACTTTCGGCTGAACGGACTTGACCACACACGGATGCACAAACAGTCCGTCGAAAGCTTGCGCGATGACGTGTACAGCACGTATGACGGGATTAGAAATAGGAAGTCCAATACACAGCAAAGCACCCTTCCGCCGTGTAAATCCTTTCTGGGCATGCGCCATTCTTAGTCCGTCGAACTAGCCTACTGACGAGCGGATTGTCCGCTGAAACCAAAGTACGACGGACAGAATTTCGAAAAATCCGAAATACTTAGTACGCCAGACTGCATGCTGAAAAAGTCCGCTGAAGCCCACACACGAGCGGACTGTCCGCTGAAATGTGTTTAGACGGACTAAGTACGCCATACAGTCCGCCCGTGTGTACGCGGCATAACACACACTTGACATGTTGACGATGGCTACTGATGGAGGCAGAAAAGATCAAAATGTCATCCAGGTAGATGATGACGAATAGGTCCAGGAAGTCTCTGAAGATGTCATTTATAAAATGCTGGAAGGTGGCAGGGGCATTGCAGAGCCCAAAAGGCATAACTAGGTATTCGAAATGTCCGAATCGGGTGCGAAAAGCTGTCTTCCATTCGTCACCCTCCCTTATACGGACCAGATTATAGGCCCCCCGTAGGTCTAATTTAGTAAAAATTACTGCTGGCCCCAGTCTCTGGAAAAGTTCCGGCACCAAAGGGAGAGGATATCGGTTTTTAATGGTCACCTTGTTTAGTTCCCGGTAATCGACACATGGCCGAAGGGTATGGTCCTTCTTTTCCACAAAGAAAATGCCAGCTCCTGCAGGGGATGTGGAAGAGCGGATGAATCCTTTCTTAAGATTTTCGTCAATATAGTCCTTAAGTGCTGCCAGTTCCAGTTCAGTTAAAGGAAAAATTCTTCCAAATGGTACTTCGGCCCCAGGGAGGAGCTCGATAGGACAGTCATAGACCCGGTGAGGGGGAAGAGTCTCTGCACCTTTCTTGCTGAAGACATCCATGAAGTCGTGGTATGCCTCTGGAACTAATTGGCGAGCTTCCATATCCAGGCTCATCAGAGCTGTGGGCTGGTTGGAAGTCCTTGGTAGACAATGTTGGAAGCAATAAGGTGAAGGAAAGGTAACATCTCTGGTAGTCCAGTCAATGCAAGGGTTGTGGGCCTGGAGCCAGGGCATTCCCAGGATAACTGGAAACAAGGGTGAAGTGATGATGTCAAGACATAAAAGTTCATGGTGAAGATTGGATATGCTGGCAGAGATGGGGATGGTTTCTTGGGTGACAGGACCAGACCGGATGGCAGATCCATTGGCAAGATGTATCAGTAGTCCTTGGGTCTTGGAGCGTAGTGGTATGTGGCGTTTCGCTGCAAAAGAAGAGTCCATAAAGCAGCTGCATGCTCCTGAGTCAACGATAGCGGGAACCTGGATGTTCTTTCCGGGGAGCTGCAACAAAACGGAAAGAACAAGATGAGGGGAAGCATTGGTGATTGAAAGGACTTGATCAGCAGGAGGAAGCCACTTACGGATCTTGGTTGGGCAGGACCTCACGTAGTGCCCAGGCTCCCCACAATACATGCACAGATCATTCATGCGGCGACGCTGACATTCTTCAGGTGTGAGCATTGGTCGTAGCAAACCCAGCTGCATAGGCTCCGGCACATCAGTAGTAGTAGTAGGAGTAGACTGAGCTGGTGGCATAGTACTTGAGTAACTGGGCACTCTCTGCAACATCCAGGTGGGCCTTGACGGACCTGCGGCTCTCTCAGACCTGCGTTCACGTAAGCGCCTGTCAATCTGTATGGATAGATTGATTAATTTATCCAGATTCTGAGGAACCCCTACACGGGCGAGTTCATCTTTAAGGGGATCAGACAGACTCAACCGGAACTGGTAGCGGAGAGCAGCATCGTTCCAATTGGTGTCTGCACTCCAACGCCTGAACTCTGCAACGTAGTCCTCTGCGGCCCTGCTGTAATGCATGGAGAGCGGCTTCGGCTGTTGCTGAGAGCTGAGGGTCCTTATAGATTCGGGCCATCGCGTCAAAAAAGGTGGTCAGGTTGGAAAGTTCGTCAGCCTTTTGTTCAAGAAGGCGATGTGCCCATATCTGAGGTTCGTTCTGGAGCAAGGAGATCACAAAGCCCACTTTGGTGGCTTCCAAAGAAAATGTCCGTGGCTGAAGAGCAAAGTATAGCTCGCAGGAGTTGTGAAAGGCCCTGAATTTGCTGCGTTCACCAGAAAATCTTTCAGGCGTGGGCACTCGAGGTTCAGGGGGTAACATCACCACTGCTGGTGGAGCAGGCATGCTAGCAGAGGCAGATGGTGACCCCTGGGCAGTAGCTGGCGGAGAGAGGGCTTCAACACGTTCCTCCAAACGGGAATAGCTTTCTTGAAGACCTTTAACTGCCTTGTCAAACCCGCCAAATGCAAACACAGTTCATCCAAAGGAGAGGCTCCCTGCCCGGGCTCGGTCATGGCTGCTTGATACTGTCACGTACCTAGTGGTGAGCCCGGAATGCAGAAGGAGACCTCTCTTGCGTCCCCGACTCACGGCCCCTGATGATGGTGACAGGAGGCACGGGAGTCAAAGGTTGCACGAGTGCCTGGCAGGATCAACAGCCGGTGGATGGATCAGGCTGACTTCAGGAACTGTAGCTGGACAAGCAGGCCCCAGTGGCAATGGACAGGAACCAGTAGACAGCAGGAGACCAACAGGAACAGGTGGATCACTCAGGGGCAGGCATGCAGAAGAGTCAGGCAAGCCGGGTCAAACCAGACAGTCAGTACAGTAACAGATGCAGCAGGCAGAGGCAGGAAAGTGGGACAGGCCGGGTCGGTAACGGATGAGCACGGATGGACCAGAGGATGAGACAGGTGCAGAGTCGTAGACAAGCCGGAGGTCAGAGGCAGGCAGAAGGCAGGGAAGGTCACAGGTCAGGCCGGGTCAATACACAAACAGATCAGATTCAGGTAATAGTCTCAGGAAGAGATCAAGAGATCAAGCAGCAAGATCTGAAGGGAGAACTGGGTTTAAGTAGCCCGCCTGGCGCCGGTAGCCGTACGCACCCACGCGACCGCGATCGCGCGCACCCACGCAATCGCGCGCAACCGCGAACACGCGCACCAGGCACCCCCAGGCGCGCACAGACAGGTGACGGACCACTGTCCCCAGCCAGCCTTTCCTGACAGCCATCTTAAAAAATTTGATTTACCTCTGTGATTATATAAATGCAAATTACTGTTAAATTGAACACTAAAACTTTACCACTAAGCCAGGCCATAGATTAGTCAATTTTCTTTCCTGCAACCACAGGTTGATGGGTGATTTTCTCGCGTAGCACTATTGAGTTCTGCCAGAGGAAGCCTTCCCTGCTGGCAGAACACAATGATTACTGCTACCAGAAGGATTTGTACAGCATTCTACAGCATAAAACAAAACAAAACATCTGCTCATTCAAACCACTAACTAAACTCAGGTTGGTTCTCAACTAGTAAGGTGATTTTTAATAGGTTCCTCAAAGTAAATTGGCAGCACATGCAACTTTTTAGTGTTCCGTCAGCAGTCAGCCTTTTCTTCCAACAGCAGACTCCCATAGCAGATAGATAGAGAGGAGGCTCTGAGCATTAGGCCGCGTACACACGCGGGGACTGTTCGCCCAACTTTGTCCGTCAAACAGTTTCGGCAAACAGTCCGCTCAAAATTAGCATGGACGGACATGCCCACACACGACGAACGAACAGTTTGCTGAAACCGTGCGCGATGACGTGAACGGCACGTACGACGGGACGAAAAATACGACGTCCTATACACTGCATTATAACTTTCGGCGTGTTAAGCCTTTCTGAGCATGCGCGGAACTTAGTTTGTCGAACAAGCCTACACACGGGCGGACTGTTCGCTCAAACAAGGTTTCAGCGGACAGTTTTACGGAATTTCCGAAAAACCTTGTTCGTCAAACTGTCCGCTGAAACTGTCCGCTGAAAGCCCACACACGAGCGGACTGTCCGCCCAAACACTGTTCAGCGGACAAAGTTGGGCGAACAGTCCGCCCGTGTGTACGCGGCCTTAGTCAGCTCACATATATGTATGAAAGAGTGGAGGGAAGGAGAGAGAGTAAGAAAAGAGGAGACAAAAGGAGAGAATAAGAGAGAGAAAGAGAGCCATGAGCATAAGTCAGCTCACATATATAAAGAACAGAGAAGAGAGTGACAGAGAGAGAGGGTGCCCTAAGCATCAGTCAGCTAACATATATAAAAGAAGAGAGAGAAAGGGTGCTGTGAGCATCAGTCAGTTATATAAAGAGAGAGAATGAGAGATAGCGAGAACGAGAGAGAATGAGAGAGAGAGAGAATGAGAGAGAGAGAACAAGAGAGAGAGAATGAGAGAGAGAGAGAGAGAGAACAAGAGAGAGAGAACGAGAGAGAGAATGAGAGAAAATGAGAGAGAGAGAATGAGAGAGAGAGAAAACAAGAGAGAGAGAACAAGAGAGAGAGAATGAGAGAGAGAGAGAGAGAACAAGAGAGAGAGAACGAGAGAGAGAATGAGAGAAAATGAGAGCGAGAGAATGAGAGAAAGAGAAAACAAGAGAGAGAGAACAAGAGAGAGAGAATGAGAGAGAGAGAGAGAACAAGAGAGAGAGAACGAGAGAGAGAATGAGAGAAAATGAGAGAGAGAGAATGAGAGAGGGAGAGAGAGGGGGGGTGGAGAGAGGGGGGAGGATGCCCTGAGCATCCGTCAGATAAAATAAAAGGAGAGAGGGGGGGGGGAGAAAGGGGGGGTGCCCTGAGCATCAGTAAGCTAAAATAAAAGGAGAGAGGGAGAGAGAGAGGAAGGGAGGGGGAGAGTGCCCTGAGCATCAGTCATCTAACATAAAGGGAGAGAGAGAGAGAGGGGGAGGGTGCCCTGAGCATCAGTCAGCTAAAATAAAAGGGGAGAGAGAGGGGGGGAGAGGGGGAGGGTGCCCTGAGCATCAGTCAGCTAAAATAAAAGGAGAGGGGGGGGGAGAGAGAGGGGGGAGGGAGCATCAGTCAGCTCACATATATAAAGGAGAGGAGAGAGAAAGAGAGAAATGTCTGTACATAAACATACACGACACACAGTAATATGTTAGCTTGAATGTTCATTTGTGTACAGGGAGATGACCACTTTGATCAGCAATAAATGCCCAAAAGAGGGGAGACAGGCAAACATATTGCATTTCAATGGTAGAAGGAAGACATCCCTAGGAGCCTTGTAGATGTGCTTGTTTATTGCTCATTCCTGTGCAGTCTCCAAACTACGACCCTCCATTTGTTCAGGAACTACAATTCCCATCATGCCTAGTCATGTCTGTGAATGTCAGGTTTTACAATGCTTCATGGGACATGTAGTCCCGCAACAGCTGGAGGGCCGTAGTTTGGAGATCCCTGAATGATTACTGGGGACATGCAAATCTAAAGGGATGCCATCTTCAAAAACTAGCCCTGTGTTTAGTCAAGTGCCTTGGACTGCAGGGAAAGTTTAGGAAAGAGATTAGTATAGGTTTTAAAATGGAATTAGGAAGAGCTGGCTGGCATTAATAAATGATATAATAGAAGAACTGGTGTGACAACTTGCTTAGGAAGCCTTTGTTAGGTTGTGATGGTTTTTCATTTTCTGTCCACTTGCACCTTGTCGCCATGGTCCTGCACAATATTGGAGAAGTAAGAGAGTTAGCATGCGGTCAGTGTTCCATGCTTGACATACTGTTACCCTGGGTATTTTGGCATGTGATGCTTGGGTCAAAGTTTGTTTTAAATAGTTTTAATAAGGCCGTGGCCGACTTCCACCCACAATAGGGAGCTGTGAGCATCTCCAAGCCAATAACTATGAAACACTGAGAACCCGTGTTCCTCCTCACGGTCTTCTTTTTGTGGGGATATTTGCAAGGTACAACTCATTGTCCACCTGTGTGTAATTTAATCTCAGTATATATACAGCTGTTCTGTGAAGCCCTCAGATGTTTGTTAGAGAACCTTAGTGAACAAACAGCATCATGAAAGCCAAGAAACACACCAGGCAGGTCAGGGATAAAGCTGTGGAGAAGTCTAAAGCAGGGTTAGGTTATAAAAAAAATATCCCAAGCTTTGAACATCTCACAGAGCACTGTTCAATATATCATCTGAAAAATTTAAAGAATATGGCACAACTGCAAACCTACCAAGACATGGTCACCCACCTAAACTGACAGGCTGGGCAAGAAAAGCATTAATCAGAGAAGCGTCCAAGGTAACTCTGGAGGAGCTGCAGAGATCCACAGCTCAGGTGGGAGAATCTGAACACAGGACAACTATTAGTCATGCACTCCACAAATCTGGCCTTTATGAAAGAGTGGCAAGAAGAAAGCCATTGTTGAAAGCAGTTTGTGAGAAGCCATGTGGGGAACAAAGCAAACATGTGGAAAAAGGTGCTCTGGTCAGATGAGACTAAAATTTTACTTTTTGGCCTAAAAGCAAAACGCTATGTGTGATGGAAAACTAACACTGCACATTATCCTAAATATACCATCCCCACTGTGAAACATGGTGGTGGCAGCATCATGTTGTGGGGATGGTTTTATTTAGCAGGGACAGGGAAACTGGGCAGAGTTGAAGGTAAGATGGATGGAACCAAATACAGGGCAATCTTATGCCGCGTACACACGGGCGGACTGTATGGCGTACTTAGTCCGTCGTACAATCCGACGGACAGTCCGTCATACTTTCGACTGAACGGACTTGACCACACACGGATACCCAAACAGTCCATCGAAAGCTTGCGCAATGACGTGTACAGCACGTACGACGGGACTAGAAATAGGAAGTCCAATACACAGCAAAGCACCCTTCCGCCGTGTAAATCCTTTCTGGGCATGCGCCATTCTTAGTCCGTCGAACTAGCCTACTGACGAGCGGATTGTCCGCTGAAACCAAAGTACGACGGACAGAGTTTCGAAAAATCCGAAATACTTAGTACGCCAGACTGCACGCTGAAAAAGTCCGCTGAAGCCCACACACGAGCGGACTGTCCGCTGAAATGTGTTTCGACGGACTAAGTACGCCATACAGTCCGCCCATGTGTACGCAGCATTAGAAGAAAACCTGCTAGAGTATGCAAAAGACTTGAGACTGGGGTGTAGGGTATACCCAAAAAGACTTGCAGCTGTATTTGCAATGAAAGGTGGTTCTACAAAGTACTGACTCGGGGGGCTGCATACAAATGCATCCCACACTTTTCACATATTTATTTGTAAATAATTTGGAGAACCATTTATCATTTTCCTCCCACTTCACAATTATGTGTCACTTTGTGTTGGTCTATCACATAAAAGCCCAACAAAGTACATTTACATCTTTTGGTTGCAACATGTGGAAAATGTAAAGGGGGTATGAATACTTTTTCAAGGGACTGTATATATAAGTAAACAATCAGCTGCTGCAAGTGCTTGAAAACCTGAGGGTTTAATATTACTTTAGTAAAGTAAGTAATGTAAGATCAGACTAACATATTTTTTTTTTTGATGCAGTAGCTTTTTTTAATTTTTTTGGTACAGTAGCTTTTTTTTATTTTTTTGGTACAGTAGCTGTTTTGCTTTTTTTTGGTGCAATAGTATTTTTAATGTTAGATGGAAAAAACAAAACACAGAATATAATCAGAATCGTTTTGCTACAATATCTTGTTAATTTTATATTTTGGTTCGGCTGGGAGGGTTAACACAAAATACCTTATATAAATAACCTAAACAAAGAAGTTTACTAGAACTTGACAGTTTACTAGTTTACGAAATATACATCAAAAATGTATACTATACATAATATAATCTGAAGGCAGTTCGAACTTTTTGGAAACCCAAACCTGCAGAGGGCTTGTAAAGCTCCTACCCACCACCATGGGAAAGCACTTGGCAATCGGTTGCCCTGGCACTAAATACTAAAAGGTGTGGAGCATCACATGACCCCTTGGTGGTGGATTCCGGTAAACATAGTACATAGTACATAGTACATAGTTAGTAAGGTTGAATAAAGACACCAGTCCATCCAATTCAACCTGAGTGAGTGTCTACAATTGTCCCTATCCCTGTACATTGCATGCTCACATCAGTCCCTACCCTCAAGAAGACCACAATCCAAGGTCCCCATTCATATACTAGGGAAAATTCTTGGACAGAAGCCAATTAGCCTACCTGCATGTCTTTGGATTGTGGGAGGAAACCAGAGTACCCGGAGGAAACCCATGCAGGCACAGGGAGAACATGCAAACTCCAGGCAGGTAGTGTCATGGTTGGGATTTGAACCAGTGACGCTTTTTACTGCTAGATGAGAGTGCTAACCACTACACCACTGTGCCGCCCCCTACACCACTGTGCCGCCCCAATAGGAAGAGTCACCATATTATGCAGTTGAGCAGTGCTTTTATCATGCTGACCCCCCCAAAAAAGTCCGTAGGGGGGGTGTACATTTGTACAGCTGTGATATTTTGCAGTGCAGCTGCTTCTTCTCCTTTCCCTCCCGCTGACCCCGCTGCTGGGGAATCTTCAGTGTCTGCACCCAGAGTCCCCCCAGCCCCCTCTGCTCTAATTTCCCTCACTGATCTGGTCCCCACCGTGTGCCACTCCCCCCCCCCCCCCCCCCCCGCGCGCACCTAGCTCTCCTTTTCTACCTCACGCTGGCTGTCAGATGTTGTGGGGAACAGGGGTTCAGGATGGAGAGCATAGAGCTACTGAATAAACACAGTGAGCAATTGGTACTGACCGCTCTTGTGTCCATTCATAACTAAAGCATTATAAACACAGTTTACTATGCTTCAGTTTCTGAATGAAAAGGAAGCCGCTCATCACATAGTGCTTCCTATCTATTCACTGTCCAGTGTAGCTGAGGGCGCAGAGAAAGGGACGGGCCAATCTCTGTCCTCACTCTATTTCTCAGCCTTAAAAGTGAGGCATCAGGGGTTTGTTTAGATCCCTGATATTTCACCAAATCCTCCCCCGCTGATCTGATCCCTCTGTGTGCCACCCCGATACCCCCCCCCCCCCCCCCCGCGCACACTGTCAGCAGCTGCCTCTGCATCCAGGTTGTCCACTCCCAGACATCATAATTTAACCAAACCCACTTTATGCACATCGCAGGCCACTGTCCCCCTGAATCCTCATTCTCAGCTTTAAAAGTTGTGAGGTATGACACTGAATGGTACCACACTGCTGTGTGTATACATGAATGAAGCATCACTTTTTTTTAATGCTAATCCTCAGAGTAAAGAACTGCGTTTTATTGCACTGACTTGTGAAATCCTAAAGTACACCTCTCATGAGAGGGTTGACAATGCTTGCCATTTTGTATCTATATCTCTATGTTAGACTGGGTAATTGAGTTTAATAGTAGGTAATACATGTAACTTCATTAGGGTTGCCACCTGTCCGGGATTCACCCGGACAGTTTGGATTTGGAATCATGGGTCCGGGTTTCAGACTGCCTGAAACCCGGACACATTATTAAGACCAGACTGTGGCTTCCCAGCAGGGTTGCTAGCTGCAGTTGTGTAAGCTGAGAGTGTATGTTACATTCTCTTTCACATTGCCCAAAGCCAGCACTAATAATTCTCCCTCCCCCCACACAGACGAGAGAGGAGAGAGGGCTTGATCTGCTCCTCTTCCTCCCACCCCTACCCCTCTGTGTCTGCCCACACTCCAATCCCTGGTACTGTGCCTCAGAAAAGAAAAGTGGGGGGCAGAAATTTGAAGTCCAACAGCCTCAGCTACATATGGATGAGAGGTGCTGACTGCCAAAGGGTGAGTGAGCTCCTCTCTCTTGCCTCTGAGTACACTAAGATAAATCAGGGTTCTCATTACATCAGAGTTCCCCTTTACACCAGAGGCCACAGTGTTCAACTTTAGATCAGAGTTCTCAGTGTCCCCCCTTAGATCAGGGTTCCCAGAGCATCTCTTATGTTACAGTCCCCAGAGTTCTCCCTTACATCAGAGTCTGCAAAGTAGCCCCCCCCCCCCCCCCCCCAGTATAAAAGAACTCTGATGTAAAAAGGGAACACTGTGGACTCTGATGTAAAAGGGGAACTCTGATGTAAAAGGGGAACTCTGTGGACTCTGATGCAAAAGGGGGAACTCTGTGGACTTTGATGTAAAAGGGGAACTCTGTGGACTCTGATGTAAAAGGGGAACACTGTGGACTATGATGTAAAAGGGGAATTCTGTGGACTCTGATGCAAAAGGGGGAACTCTGTAGACTCTGATGTAAAAGGGGAACACTGTGGACTCTGATGTAAAGGGGGACTCTTGTGCTTAACTTAATTTAAGAAATGTTATTTAATTGTGCAGCACTGACCCCTGGAGGAGCAGCTTACATTTTTCTGGGCTCACCAATAGTGATGGACGAACTTCCGACGGGACGTTTCGCGAACGCGAAACGCGAACGGACACAAACGTTCGCGAAAACGACCGTTCGCCGCGGGCTCCATTGACTTCAATGGGAGGCGAATTTCGCAAACCTTTAGGTCGAATTTGCGGCCACGGGGTAATTATTAGGGGGTAGCACGTAGTCCCACCACCTGGACAATAGCATAATACATGTATGAGGTGAATTTGGGATCGATAACTACAAGCATTTTTTTTTTATTTGGGAAATTGTTCTGACAATTCAGGACTATGGAGCTAATGAAGGCAATGGAGGAGAGGGAAGGTCAGGGACCAGGGTAGGCAAACAAGAGGGTGCAGGAGATACAGAGCACTGACAGCAGCACCGTAATACAGAGCACTGACATCAGCACCGTGACATACAGCGCTGACAGCAGCTCCGTGACATACAGCGCTGACAGCAGCTCCGTGACATACAGCGCTGACAGCAGCTCCGTGACATACAGCGCTGACAGCAGCTCCGTGACATACAGCGCTGACAGCAGCTCCGTGACATACAGCGCTGACAGCAGCACCGTGACATACAGCGCTGACAGCAGCTCCGTGACATACAGCGCTGACAGCAGCTCCGTGACATACAGCGCTGACAGCAGCTCCGTGACATACAGCACTGACAGCAGCTCCGTGACATACAGCGCTGACAGCAGCTCCGTGACATACAGCGCTGACAGCAGCACCGTGACATACAGCGCTGACAGCAGCTCCGTGACATACAGCGCTGACAGCAGCTCCGTGACATACAGCGCTGACAGCAGCTCCGTGACATACAGCGCTGACAGCAGCTCCGTGACATACAGCGCTGACAGCAGCTCCGTGACATACAGCGCTGACAGCAGCTCCGTGACATACAGCGCTGACAGCAGCTCCGTGACATACAGCGCTGACAGCAGCTCCGTGACATACAGCGCTGACAGCAGCTCCGTGACATACAGCGCTGACAGCAGCTCCGTGACATACAGCGCTGACAGCAGCACCGTAAGCAGCCCCAGGAGGAAGTCAGCACAGCACAGGGATGGTGTGATCCCCTCATAATAAGAACCCCCAGGAGGAAGTCAGCACAGCACAGGGATGGTGGGAGCCCCTCATAATAAGAACACCCAGGAGGAAGTCAGCACAGCACAGGGATGGTGGGAACCCCTCATAATAAGCAGCCCCAGTAGAAATATGACACCGCTCAACCTCTTCAAAGAGGAGGGTAGGGGCATATAGTACGGTGTGCTTTTTTGGGTCAGGGAAGTGAGCCAAATGAATTAAGAAGGTCTGTGTGCTTGATTCCAAAAATTGTTTATAGACATATACATGGTCTACTGATCACATGTGTTGAATTCCTCCGAGATCCATGCCTCATTCATTTTTAGAAATGTGAGGTAGTTAACACTGTGGTGAGCTAGGCGAGTACGCTTATCGGTCACAATCCCCCCTGCTGCGCTGAACGTCCTTTCGGACAGGACACTGGATGAGGGGCAAGCCAACAGTTCGATTGCAAATTGGGCAAGCTCTGGCCAGAGGTCAAGCCTGCCCACCCAGTAGTCTAGGGGTTCATCACTCCTCAGAGCGTCCACATCGGCCGTTAACCCAATGTAGTCGGACACCTGACGGTCTAGGCGTTCCCTGATGCTGGATCCGGATGACACCTGTCGATGGGTCGGCTGAAAGAATGACCTCATATCCGAAGTCACCAACACATCTTCAAACCGGCCTCTTCTTGCAGGCGCTGTTGGATTGGTACCCGCAAATCCTTCTCTGGGAGTGGGAATTGCTCCTCTGCCAGCGCACGCAAAAGCAGAATGCAGCATTTCTCGAAGCAAGGCCTGGAAGTGCTGCATTCTGACAGCCCTCTGCGACGGCGGTAACATTTCCGCCATTTTGTGTTTGTACCGGGGGTCTAAGTACGTTGCCACCCAGTACTGGTCCTTGACCCTCATGCTTTTTATACGGGGGTCCCTATTAAAACACTGGAGCATGAAGGCCCCCATTTGCACTAAAGTGGAAGCGGTGTGGTGGCCTGGCTCCTGCTCATCATCCAGGATAATGTCGTCCTCTTCATTCTCCTCTCCCCATCCTCGCACAACAGGGATCCCAGAAAGGTTTAAAGCATGCTCTTCTTGCTCCTGCTCATCCGCCCCGGCACCATCCTCCTCTGACTCCTCATCAGACTCCTGTTGTTGACTTGTCTCAGATAGAGTAGCCCCCCCTGGGAATTCATCCAGCATTGCGACTTCCTCATCTTCCCGCTCCTGCTCCTCCACAGCCTGATCAATGACACGACGCAATGCACGCTCCAGAAAGAAGGCATAAGGTACCATGTCACTGATGGCGCCATGGCTGCGACTGACCAGTTTGGTGATCTCCTCAAATGGCCGCAGAAGTCTGCATGTGTCGCGCATGAGCAGCCACTGGCGCGGTGAAAAAAAACCCAGCTCCCCAGAACCGTTTCTTTCGCAGAGTTCATACAGGTAGACGTTAACTGCACGTTTCTGCTGGAGCAGCCTATCAAGCATATAGAAGGTTGAGTTCCATCGCGTCGGGCAATCGCAAATAAGACGTCTGACCGGCAGATGGTGTCGCCGCTGAATGTCAGCAAGGCGAGCCATGGCCGTGTAAGATCTTCTGAAATGGGCCGAGATTTTCCTTGCCTGCCGCAAGATGTCCTGGACCCCAGGGTATTTGACAAGGAATCGCTGCACGACCAAGTTTAAGACGTGTGCCATGCACGGCACGTGCGTGATTTTGCCCTGTTTCAATGCGCTAAGCAGATTGGCACCGTTGTCACACACCACTTTACCAACTGTCAAATTGAGCGGTGTTAGCCACTCATCTGCCTGTGAACGCAAAGCTGAAAGGAGTGCCGGGCCAGTGTGGCTCTTTGCTTCCAGGCACAACAGACGCAGCACGGCATGGCAACGTCTCACCTGGCATGTGGAATAGGTTCTGGGGAGCTTGGGCGGTGCAGTGGAAGAGACGCTAGCAGCGGAAAAGGAGGAGGCAGCTGAGGAGGAGAGGGAGGAGGATGGAGTAGGAGGAGGAGAAGAAGAGTCAGGCCTGCATGCAATCCGTGGCGGTAAAACCAAATCTACACGGGTGCCACGGGTTACATGCTTGACGGCCGTCAGAAGGTTCACCCAGTGGGCAGTAAAACTGATATACCTTCCCTGCCCGTGTTTGCTAGACCACGTGTCTGTGGTCAGATGTATCTTGGCACCGACACTGTGTGCCAGAGATACATTCACTTGCCGCTGAACATGGCCATATAGCTCTGGGATGCCCTTCTCTGAGAAATACTTCCTTCCTGGGACCTTCCATTGTGGTGTTCCAATGGCCACAAATTTGCGAAAGGCCTCCGAGTCCACCAGTTTATATGGCAGTAGTTGGCGGGCTATGAGTTCTGACAAGCCAGCCGCCAACCGTTGGGCAAGAGGGTTATCCGGCGTCATCATTTTTTTACGCTCAAACATTAGGCCCACGGAAGCCTGCCTTTTTGCAGAAAAATGTGAGCTTGGCGTGATGGAAGGTGGAGTGGAGGACAATTGTGAGGAGAGAGGAGAAGGAGAAGTAGAAGACGAGGCTGGACGGTGAGAGCCTGCAGTGTGGCTTTGTGTGTTCCGTTGCTCCCACTGGGCTCGGTGATGGCTGCTCATGTGCCTTCTTAAGGCGGTCGTCCCTAGGTGAGTATTGGGCTTACCGCGACTAACGCGTTGACTGCAAAGATTGCAGATGGCAACGCTATTGTCAGCAGCGGACACGTTAAAAAAAGCCCACACTGCGGAGCCATGTGCCGGTGTCCTGGGAGCGCCAGATGTGACCGTACATGGTCGATGACTCGCTCCTGATACATTTGCAGTCTGCTTTGTCCCTGCTGTGCAATGTAAGTCATTGCTGCTTCTCCTCCCTATCTGCTGGTCCATATCTCCCTCTGAACTCCCCTCCTCTTCCTCTCTTGTGGGCACCCACGTGACATCACTAGACACGTCATCATCAACGTCACCTTCCCCACCGCTATAAGTAGAGTAGGCAGCAACACCGGGGACCAACCTCCTCCTTGGGCTGATCTGGGTACTGGCGTCAGACTGCTGAGTAGCGCTTGTTGCTACCTCCTCTTCCTGATCCAATACCAAGAGTGGCTGCGCATCAGAAATGTCCTCTTGATATGGATCGGAAAATAATTCCAGTGACTCAAGCGGAAGGTATGTGGTGGTGGTGGTGGTGGTCGTGTTGTTGGTGGTAGTGTCTTTGGGGGTGCACATAGCAGAGAGTGAAGAAGAGGGTGCAGATCGAGAGGATGAGGAGGGTGCAGAAGAGTAAGGCTGAGCGAGCCACTCAACCAAGTCTGGTGCATCCTTTAAAGTAATTGAACGCACCTTCTGCAACTTCCCACTTTGGCTCAAGCCTGTTGCTCCTGCCCTACCCCTACCACCCCTGCGGAAGGGCCTGCCTCTTCCTCTGCATGTCATTTTTTAAATGACCCTGTGACAAAACTCTTAGTCCCTATACCGCTGAAGGACTGCTGCAGTATAGGTGAGCGGTCAGCAGTGGTGCACGTCAACCCTATCTATTGTGGACCTATAGCGGTCCTTACAGAACAGCAGACTGTACCGCACTCAAGCCTATGTACCGTAGCACCCTATACCAAGTTACCAGTCCTTATAAGAACTTTTGTGGACCAAGCAGGTTGTGTATTAGTGTTTAGCAGACTGTACGTCAGTCCCTATACCGCTGAAGGACTGCTGCAGTATAGGGCAGCGGTCAGCAGTGGTGCACGTCAACCCTATCTATTGTGGACCGATAGCGGTCCTTACAGAACAGCAGACTGTACCGCACTCAAGCCTATGTACCGTAGCACCCTATACCAAGTTACCAGTCCTTATAAGAACTTTTGTGGACCAAGCAGGTTGTGTATTAGTGTTTAGCAGACTGTACGTCAGTCCCTATACCGCTGAAGGACTGCTGCAGTATAGGGCAGCGGTCAGCAGTGGTGCACGTCAACCCTATCTATTGTGGACCGATAGCGGTCCTTACAGAACAGCAGACTGTACCGCACTCAAGCCTATGTACCGTAGCACCCTATACCAAGTTACCAGTCCTTATAAGAACTTTTGTGGAACAAGCAGGTTGTGTGTTAGTGATTAGCAGACTGTACGTCAGTCCCTATACCGCTGAAGGACTGCTGCAGTATAGGTGAGCGGTCAGCAGTGGTGCACGTCAACCCTATCTATTGTGGACCGATAGCGGTCCTTACAGAACAGCAGACTGTACCGCACTCAAGCCTATGTACCGTAGCACCCTATACCAAGTTACCAGTCCTTATAAGAACTTTTGTGGACCAAGCAGGTTGTGTATTAGTGTTTAGCAGACTGTACGTCAGTCCCTATACCGCTGAAGGACTGCTGCAGTATAGGGCAGCGGTCAGCAGTGGTGCACGTCAACCCTATCTATTGTGGACCGATAGCGGTCCTTACAGAACAGCAGACTGTACCGCACTCAAGCCTATGTACCGTAGCACCCTATACCAAGTTACCAGTCCTTATAAGAACTTTTGTGGACCAAGCAGGTTGTGTATTAGTGTTTAGCAGACTGTACGTCAGTCCCTATACCGCTGAAGGACTGCTGCAGTATAGGGCAGCGGTCAGCAGTGGTGCACGTCAACCCTATCTATTGTGGACCGATAGCGGTCCTTACAGAACAGCAGACTGTACCGCACTCAAGCCTATGTACCGTAGCACCCTATACCAAGTTACCAGTCCTTATAAGAACTTTTGTGGACCAAGCAGGTTGTGTATTAGTGTTTAGCAGACTGTACGTCAGTCCCTATACCGCTGAAGGACTGCTGCAGTATAGGGCAGCGGTCAGCAGTGGTGCACGTCAACCCTATCTATTGTGGACCGATAGCGGTCCTTACAGAACAGCAGACTGTACCGCACTCAAGCCTATGTACCGTAGCACCCTATACCAAGTTACCAGTCCTTATAAGAACTTTTGTGGAACAAGCAGGTTGTGTGTTAGTGATTAGCAGACTGTACGTCAGTCCCTATACCAATGAAGGACTGCTGCAGTATAGGGCAGCGGTCAGCAGTAGTGCACGGCAACCCTATGTATTGTGGACCGATAGCGGTCCTTACAGAACAGCAGACTGTACTGCACTCAGGCCTATGTACCGTAGCACCCTATACCAAGTTACCAGTCCTTATAAAAACTTTTGTGGACCAAGCAGGTTGTGTGTTAGTGTTTAGCAGACTGTGCGTCAGTCCCTATACCGCTGAAGGACTGCTGCAGTATAGGGCAGCGGTCAGCAGTAGTGCACGGCAACCCTATGTATTGTGGACCGATAGCGGTCCTTACAGAACAGCAGACTGTAACGCACTCAGGCCTATGTACCGTAGCACCCTATACCAAGTTACCAGTCCTTATAAGAACTTTTGTGGACCAAGCAGGTTGTGTGTTAGTGATTAGCAGACTGTACGTCAGTCCCTATACCAATGAAGGACTGCTGCAGTATAGGGCAGCGGTCAGCAGTAGTGCACGGCAACCCTATGTATTGTGGACCGATAGCGGTCCTTACAGAACAGCAGACTGTAACGCACTCAGGCCTATGTACCGTAGCACCCTATACCAAGTTACCAGTCCTTATAAAAACTTTTGTGGACCAAGCAGGTTGTGTGTTAGTGTTTAGCAGACTGTGCGTCAGTCCCTATACCGCTGAAGGACTGCTGCAGTATAGGGCAGCGGTCAGCAGTGGTGCACGTCAACCCTATCTATTGTGGACCGATAGCGGTCCTTACAGAACAGCAGACTGTACCGCACTCAAGCCTATGTACCGTAGCACCCTATACCAAGTTACCAGTCCTTATAAGAACTTTTGTGGACCAAGCAGGTTGTGTATTAGTGTTTAGCAGACTGTACGTCAGTCCCTATACCGCTGAAGGACTGCTGCAGTATAGGGCAGCGGTCAGCAGTGGTGCACGTCAACCCTATCTATTGTGGACCGATAGCGGTCCTTACAGAACAGCAGACTGTACCGCACTCAAGCCTATGTACCGTAGCACCCTATACCAAGTTACCAGTCCTTATAAGAACTTTTGTGGAACAAGCAGGTTGTGTGTTAGTGATTAGCAGACTGTACGTCAGTCCCTATACCAATGAAGGACTGCTGCAGTATAGGGCAGCGGTCAGCAGTAGTGCACGGCAACCCTATGTATTGTGGACCGATAGCGGTCCTTACAGAACAGCAGACTGTAACGCACTCAGGCCTATGTACCGTAGCACCCTATACCAAGTTACCAGTCCTTATAAGAACTTTTGTGGACCAAGCAGGTTGTGTGTTAGTGATTAGCAGACTGTACGTCAGTCCCTATACCAATGAAGGACTGCTGCAGTATAGGGCAGCGGTCAGCAGTAGTGCACGGCAACCCTATGTATTGTGGACCGATAGCGGTCCTTACAGAACAGCAGACTGTACTGCACTCAGGCCTATGTACCGTAGCACCCTATACCAAGTTACCAGTCCTTATAAAAACTTTTGTGGACCAAGCAGGTTGTGTGTTAGTGTTTAGCAGACTGTGCGTCAGTCCCTATACCGCTGAAGGACTGCTGCAGTATAGGGCAGCGGTCAGCAGTAGTGCACGGCAACCCTATGTATTGTGGACCGATAGCGGTCCTTACAGAACAGCAGACTGTAACGCACTCAGGCCTATGTACCGTAGCACCCTATACCAAGTTACCAGTCCTTATAAGAACTTTTGTGGACCAAGCAGGTTGTGTGTTAGTGATTAGCAGACTGTACGTCAGTCCCTATACCAATGAAGGACTGCTGCAGTATAGGGCAGCGGTCAGCAGTAGTGCACGGCAACCCTATGTATTGTGGACCGATAGCGGTCCTTACAGAACAGCAGACTGTAACGCACTCAGGCCTATGTACCGTAGCACCCTATACCAAGTTACCAGTCCTTATAAAAACTTTTGTGGACCAAGCAGGTTGTGTGTTAGTGTTTAGCAGACTGTGCGTCAGTCCCTATACCGCTGAAGGACTGCTGCAGTATAGGGCAGCGGTCAGCAGTAGTGCACGGCAACCCTATGTATTGTGGACCGATAGCGGTCCTTACAGAACAGCAGACTGTAACGCACTCAGGCCTATGTACCGTAGCACCCTATACCAAGTTACCAGTCCTTATAAGAACTTTTGTGGACCAAGCAGGTTGTGTGTTAGTGATTAGCAGACTGTACGTCAGTCCCTATACCAATGAAGGACTGCTGCAGTATAGGGCAGCGGTCAGCAGTAGTGCACGGCAACCCTATGTATTGTGGACCGATAGCGGTCCTTACAGAACAGCAGACTGTAACGCACTCAGGCCTATGTACCGTAGCACCCTATACCAAGTTACCAGTCCTTATAAGAACTTTTGTGGAACAAGCAGGTTGTGTGTTAGTGATTAGCAGACTGTACGTCAGTCCCTATACCAATGAAGGACTGCTGCAGTATAGGGCAGCGGTCAGCAGTAGTGCACGGCAACCCTATGTATTGTGGACCGATAGCGGTCCTTACAGAACAGCAGACTGTAACGCACTCAGGCCTATGTACCGTAGCACCCTATACCAAGTTACCAGTCCTTATAAGAACTTTTGTGGACCAAGCAGGTTGTGTGTTAGTGATTAGCAGACTGTACGTCAGTCCCTATACCAATGAAGGACTGCTGCAGTATAGGGCAGCGGTCAGCAGTAGTGCACGGCAACCCTATGTATTGTGGACCGATAGCGGTCCTTACAGAACAGCAGACTGTACTGCACTCAGGCCTATGTACCGTAGCACCCTATACCAAGTTACCAGTCCTTATAAAAACTTTTGTGGACCAAGCAGGTTGTGTGTTAGTGTTTAGCAGACTGTGCGTCAGTCCCTATACCGCTGAAGGACTGCTGCAGTATAGGGCAGCGGTCAGCAGTAGTGCACGGCAACCCTATGTATTGTGGACCGATAGCGGTCCTTACAGAACAGCAGACTGTAACGCACTCAGGCCTATGTACCGTAGCACCCTATACCAAGTTACCAGTCCTTATAAGAACTTTTGTGGACCAAGCAGGTTGTGTGTTAGTGATTAGCAGACTGTACGTCAGTCCCTATACCAATGAAGGACTGCTGCAGTATAGGGCAGCGGTCAGCAGTAGTGCACGGCAACCCTATGTATTGTGGACCGATAGCGGTCCTTACAGAACAGCAGACTGTACCGCACCCAAGCCTATGTACCGTAGCACCCTAGACAGACCAAGTTACCAGTCCTGATAAAGAGCTTTGTGGAACAAGTGAGTTGTGAATGATTAGCAGACTGCAGCAGAAGGGCAGCAGTCAAGTATAATATTCTTTCTATATTTGGAAGAAAGAATATTATACGTGTACAAGCCTATTACCGTACCACTGATACCAGTCCTGAAAAGAACCTTTGTGGAACTAATAGTAACAGCAAGTCTTTAAAATTATCCTCACTGCCTGACACACTGCTTCCTGCCTGTCCCTATACAAATTGGCAAAAAAGAGTAGGCTGGAACGATTAGCTGGAACAGCTCTTTTGTGGACCTGATAGTAACAGCTAATGATGATGATGATGATGATGATGAAGAAAGACTAATCTGGCTGAGCTGTCCCTAAAATAGCAGCATACAGCGCTCTGTCCCTTTATCTAAACTGACAAAAGAAACTCAGGCTGCTGACCTAACACCTATACCAGTCCTGAAAAGAACTTTTGTGTACCAAATAGCTAGCGTTTTCTCTGTCCCTACTCCACACAGGATCCTTTCCCTACAGTGACAGAAGAAAGAATGTAAAATGGCCACCGGATCGGGTGTATTTATAGGTTAGGGGGAATGTCCAAGTGTCCATGAGCTGTCATGTCTCAATTGGTTGTCCTGTAACACATGATAAACGTGTCACGAAAGGTTAAAGTTCTTGTATACATTAAACACGTAAGTCCGCCGGGGCGAACGACGGAAAAAGGCGTTCGAACCCGCGGACGGCGAAAGTCGGAAATTCGCCGCGAAACGACCGCCGGGCGAACCGTTCGGCCATCACTACTCACCAATTACCTCCTCCAGCTCGTAACTCGTCGTTCTTGTCTAGGGGTTCCCATTAACCCTGGGTTAATGGCCCAGTAACTGCAGAGACCAAACTTGAAATCCTTTTAAGGGTTTTATTTGCATAAAATGATTAAACAGAACTCAGTCTCTCAGTTGGGAATAGAGGGTATAAGGATGAAGTATAGCTCAGGTACTTTGGAACTGCTGACTTCAATAAAAGTCTCTGTCTCTTTACATAATCCAGGGAATAGCCACTCGCAACTGGATTCTTTAACTGTCGGATAGATCCTCGTTTATGGATACTAGCAGCCAACAAGTCATTTTAGCTTAGCAAAGTCTCTGCCACAGACTTGGTTGAAAACTTAGTTGCAAACGGAAGACTAGAGGTAGGAACTTTCTTACTGTACCAGAATCTTGCAGCCGGTCCGGCGATACCGTAAGAAATACAGATTCAATCAATGTCCTTAACAGCTCAGCTTCCAGGCTCTTACCAAGCAGCCAGCCTCGTGCGTGGTCCTCTTACTGAAGAGTCTTCCCCTGGTTGCATGTAGAGTTGCTGGGCCTCTCCAAACCCGAGACGGCAACGGAACACCTTAGAATCCTCCATCCAGTTACTGTGCCTGGGACTAACCAGTTCCAAGGCTCGGAAACGGATGAATCCGCACCCCAGGCCACGAGGACATCTGGGGGATGGTCAGGAGGACCAGGACCATGGAGTCAGCAACAACTTCTGGACCGGAACCCAGAACCACGTGACTTCAGCACCCTAAGTACCCCCTCCCGGAATACACAGCGGAACCAACGTGCCCACTGATTGGCTCCTAGAGAGAGATTGGTACCCAATGCATCCAACCAGACTGCGTTCTAATGCCTCTCATGCCACATACACACGATCAGACTATCCGGCAGACTTGGTCCGGTGGACCAGAGTACGGCGGACATTCTGCCCGTGTGTGGGCTCCGGCTGACTTTCTCTTTCCAAAAGTCCGGCGGACTTAGAAAGAAGTTTTGACTCAAAATTGTCTGCCGGACTGACAATCCGGCCATCTGTGTGCTAGTTCGCCAGACTTTTGAAATGAACGGACTTGCCCACACACAAAAGTCAGTTCATTTTGAACGCGGCTCCAGGTAGACAGGACTAGCGCAGGAAGTCAATGTCACCGCCTCCATCAGCGAGATTGACACCTTGCTGGCCCCTTCACCTGGTATGGACTTAAAGGGGAAGCCCTACACCGCAAAAAAGACGTGGGGTCCCCCCCCCAAAGTCCATATCAGACCCTTATCGTTCGGTTGTCCACCGGATTAAGTCCAGGCGGATATTCTGATCGTGTGTACGCAGCATCACAGGTGCAAAGCCCACCTATGACCAGGCAGAACCTTGATACAACCCAGCCAAACTGATGCCAAAGCATAATTTCACACAATTAACCCCAAAACTAAACTACAGTTTTGGGCAAAAACTAGATTTACATATATAGTACTCATCGGGAGTACCGGCGCTACAATTGCAAAATATATGCATAGTTTAAATTTAAAAAAATAATTGCTGTGCGCTGCTAAAGTGTTTGGGTTTGACTTGAAGAAAAGGTGGCAACCCTAACCTTCATACAACCCTAGATAGCACTTTCCACACACACTACATGTGCATACCTCCCAACTGTCCCTGATTTGGAGCAATGTCCCTCTTTCCTCCTCATTTTGGTCTGATCTATATAGATGTATATAAAATGCACTTTTTATCTTTCAAAAAATGTTTGCCAGTGCTAAACCTTTCATCCGATTTCTAAACTTGCATTTGTAAATTCCAAAAGTCAGTATAAAAGAATTGTATTGGGTAAAACAAAAACACTTCTGTTTAATCTTTTTATGTAGAATTCTCCTTTAAGGGGGCGTGGTACAGTGTGTGCCCTATGCCTAAATACGTTTGCTAATATGTGGCCCTCATGCCCATCTCAAAAAATTGTTGGTATCCGTGTGGCTTTAACCCTCACTCAGCCTCTAGCAGCAGCCACCAGCACTGTGGTTCCCTCGCTGGAAGAGCTCAGTTAGCGCAAGCGCAATACGTATCTGAATGGCAGAAGGACTCACACATGCGCAGTACACATCAGCCGAGACTCGCACAGAAACAAGCGCACAGCGCCCCCTGGAGCCCTGGCCGCCTGTTTCGTGCTTTACGTCACATCCTGCCCTGAAAAAACATGAACGTTTAGAGCGCGAGATACAATTGTGTGTACGGAACCGTCAGCTGGAAGTATGGACCCGGCCTCTTGTATGAAGAGCTTGCTGCAGGCCATAGCGCGGTACAAGAGCACCAAGAATGAGGCGAACGGGGCTGCCGTGCAGAGACAGCTGGAGGTAGAGGATCCCCGCCTACACCGTACATGAGCGCTCTATACGTCTCAGGACTGCTCTACAGGTCCCTGTGTACCAGGCAGAGGCTGCACGGCATGCCGGGACTTGTGGTTCCACATGAAATCTTTTCCTGTCCTGGGGGGGCATGGAGGCTGCTGGGGAGACACTGTCCCTGACCTGTAGCATGCATTTACATAAGGAGGACTTGAGTCTTTCCTCATCAGTAATGCATGGCTCTCGTTATTGAAGTCAGGAGCCCTAGAGGCAATTTTATTTTGGATAGACTAGAAATGCTTATACATCCGTCAGATTTTTTTTTTGTTTGCCATCTGTGTCCCGTTGGGGTAATTTCCCTTCACTTCCTGTCACAACAGGAAGTGAGGAAATCCCTCCAATGTGAGTGTCCCAACTGGAAGATTCCCCCCCCCCCCCCTATTCATGACTAGGGATGAGCTCCCGCGTGCTTCACGTGCAGAGCCCGCCAGGAAGTCGGCGCTGCACTAATCACATGCAGTGAGCCATTGCCCGATCTCTGCAGCCGCACATTGGGACAATGTCTCACCGCCTGTGATTAGTGCAGCACCAACTTCCTGGCAGGCTCTGCACGTGGAGCATGCGAACACGCCGGAGCTCATCCTTATTCATGACCTAGTGACAACTAGGGATGAGCCTCAGGTGGATTGTGATGCTCCTCTGAACCCATGTGGCCAAGCCTGCCGGGAAGCTGTCGCCTATAATTCTCTGGTAGGAGCATTCCCAGACCCACAGCAACAATTGTTCACTTGTGTGTGGCTGCAAGCTGGGGAATACTCCAGCCATGGAATTCTGGCCCATTAGACCCCTTTCACACTGGGGCGACATCAGCGGTAAAACACCGCTATTTTTAGCAGCACTTTACCACCAATTTCGCGGTGCTATTTGGCTGCTAGCGGGGCGCTTTTGCCTCCCTGCTAGCAGCTGAGAGAGGGTTAAAACCACCGCAAAGCGCTGCTGCAACAGCGGAATAGCTGCGCTGCCCCACTGATTTCAATGGGCAGGAGCGGTATACACACCGCTCCAAAGATGCTGCTAGCAGGATTATTATTATTTTTTTCCACCGTCCTGCTCCAGTGTGAGCCCTCGGGGCTTTCACACTGGAGAGACAGCAGCGGCTCTTTCAGGTCGCTTTGCAGGTGCTATTTTTAGCGCTGTAGCGCCTGCAAAGCGACCCAGTGTGAAAGGGGTCTTATAGGTGACAGCTTCCTGGCAGGCTTGGCCACATGGGTTCAGAGGAGCATCACAACACACTCAAGCTCATCCCTAGTGACAGCTGGACATTTGAGATATTCTTTCACTTTTTTAACAGTAACCAGTACATTTAGAGTGGGGGGGGTATAACTAATGGGGACACAGACAGCAATAAAAAAAACTTACAGGGGTTCTAATCCACCTCCACTCTATTCAAAACTTAAAAAAAAACAAAAAAACTTTGTCTTTAGTTTTATACTTTAACCACTTGCTTACTGGGCACTTAAACCCCCCTCAGTCCCAGACCAATTTTCAGCTTTCAGCGCTGATGCACTTTGAATGACAATTGCACGGGCATACAACACTGTACCCAAATGAAATTTTTATCATTTTTTTCCCACAAATAGAGCTTTCTTTTGGTGGTATTTAGTTACAGCTCGGAGTTTTATTTTTTGCTAAACAAACAAAAAAAGATGCAAAAAAAAAAAATCATGTTTTAATAGTTTGTTATAAAATTTTGCAAACGGGTCATTTTCCTCCTTCATTGAAGTGCGCTGATTAGGCGGCACTGATGGGCTGCATTGGTGGGCACTGATGGGCTGCATTGGTGGGCACTGATGGGCTGCATTGGTGGGCACTGATGGGCTGCATTGGTGGGCACTGATGGGCTGCATTGGTGGGCACTGATGGGCTGCATTGGTGGGCACTGATGGGCTGCATTGGTGGGCACTGATGGGCAAAGATGGGCACAGATAAGATGGCACGGATGGGCACTGATAGGTACCACAGATAGGTACCACAGATAGGTGGCACTGATAGGTGGCTCTGATAGGTGGCACTGCTGGGCGGCACTGATGGGTGGCACTGGGGTGCAGCACCTTTGAGGCAGATTGTGGGCACTGTGGGGTGGCACTGTGGGCACTGACGGGGGGCACTTACTTTTATTCAGGATGGCACTGCGGGAGGCAGGTGGGCACTGGCAGGTGGTTGCTTGTATTGCTGGCCGTGATCGGGACTGATGTCCTGATCACGGCCGCCGGTGATCGGCTTTTTTTTTTCTCCTCGCGCTGTCAGCACGAGGAGGAATAATAGCCGATTACCGGCTCCGTTCTATCACATGATCAGCTGTCATTGGCTGACAGCTGATCACGTGATAAGGGGTCGGGATCGACCCCTTGCACGGATCGGTGATCAGGCGAGTCTCATGGACTCGCCGATCACAGAGCGCGCCGCGCGCGCCCCTCAGGGGGCGCGCAGGCCGCTCGTACACGGGACGACGTCAATAGACGTAGTCCCGGAAATGTAGGTCCGCGCTAATGCCGTCATTTGGCAATAGCGCGGATCCCAAGTGGTTAAATACATTGTATTCCCTTCCATATACCCAATGACGTGACTGGCCTCAGGTGATACACAGAGATGAAATAAATCCTCCTACAGAAGTTGTACCTGTGTATCTGTAGTCTCTATACACATTCAAAGTCCAAAATGTATAAAGCTTGTCTGAGCTGTCAGGAAAAAGGGGGTGGCGAGCTGAAGTTACTCTGCAGAGCTCAGTGAAGAGAGGTCTGAGAGCCGATTGGAGGGAAGAGACACACCCCCTCTTCACACAGCGCTCAGGAACAGTTGAGGCTGTCAATCAGCTGGAGGTCCTTTCTCGTCACCTTTTTTTCCCTTGGTATCAGGATTACTTGTCAGAAGTGATTAATGCTGATAGCAGAGGGATGAAGCAGCAGACAGAAATGACATTTGGTGCTCTGGATAGAGACCCGATTCATGCCTGAGGTTTACATACAATTTAACATAACCGCCAAGCAAATGGGTTGTCCAAAGAATGTCTGTCTGTTTTCTCACACATTAAAGTAACTGTAGCTTGCTGTAAAATCTATAGATAACCACTCACAGTAAAGAATAGTTAATATTTATTGTGACTGAAGAATAACCTTTTGGTTGCCATGTCTGTCCACTGGCTGCTCCATTGCTACAGGACATGAATGTATTGGTCAGCAGGTGGAGCAACAAGGGGCTACCATCCAACACACCTGATTGGCTCTTTACAGGCGTTATTTTTATTTTTTTATCTTGATGCATTTTATTAAAAAAAACAAAAAAACAACCTTCTGTGTGTAGCAGCCTCCCCATTCATTCTCATCAGCACCCCTGTCAGTGGTTTGCATTGCAGTGCACCACAGTGAAAAGTAATGCTCTTCCCTGCCCTGTGTTATAAAAAAAAATAGTACATGCAGCTATTTGGCGCCTTAGGTGGCCTATTTAAATTAATGCGGAACTAAAGTTCCACTGTCACAAACTGCAAGCAGGCAGTCTTTTATTTTTTTTTATTTTTTTTGCATTGTCTCTTCTACAATTTAAATATGCTTAACTACCTGCCTGCTCACAACGTTCTCTGGTATGTAAATCGAACTGCGTATGTGTAGTTTAGCTTCACCTGCACTGTCCCTGTGTGCCAAGATGACTGATGCATGCACAGGAGTGACATCATCCCACGCTAGCCAATGAAGATGGCTGAAAGCTGGCATGTAGAAGAAGATGCCACTGAGGCGCGGGACCATTGAAGGTCTTCATTTTAAGATCTGTAAGTTACTGTACCACGGATGAGTGGACCTACTGTAGGAGTGGAGATTGGAGGCAGGAAAGGTGATTACTTTTCCTTTTAAGGCTCAATAACGCTGTGCATTGACCTGTTTTTTTCTGCAGTGGATGCCACTGCATAGCAGCACAACAAGACTGATGCGCACATCACGCTGCTTCCTGTTGGAGTTGCCCGCATAGTGATAAGCTGCTTTTTACTGTAAGGGACAGTGTGAACCTAGCATAAAAGGGAGTGCTTATTTAAAAATTAGGGCTGTTACTGATTAAAACTTTCATGTTTGATCGAATATTTATTTTATTTTTTTACCGATTTAATGAACTAATTTTGATTATAAACGCACATACAGATTCAACTACTTTTAGCTGATCTCCTTGCATTGCAACTCTGCATTAGTCAGTGGTAAATGTGGTATACACTATATACAATCGCCCGACATTAGTTTGTTTCTACAATCCATGACTTAACTTTACAGTTCACACAAATACGTTTTAAATTCAAACTGTAGCACTGACATAAGTACATTTTTTATTTTATTTTTTCCCACAGTAGCGTGACAATCCCTCCACCTCCAGTCTAATCACTCTCACCTTATGGCATGGACTGCTGTACAAACAGGTAGTCATGCAAGCGGGTATCAAAAGGGTTAACACGGACCATAAACTTCTCTCAGGTCTCCTTAGATCTCAGCAAAGATGCCAGGTCATGGGTAGAAAGAAAAGATCTAAGTGCTCACTGCTTAAGTATAAGATTTAACTTTTGTGTTCAAACACAAACTACTCACATAAAGATGATAAAAACACAGCCTGTAAACCCGGCAATCATGTTCGTTCCATAGGGCAGCAGCGGGTGACGTCACTGGACTCCCCCAGCCCCCCCCCCCTTTCCCTTCATTAGCAGACGGAGGCACTTGGTGAAGGGGGGAGGCGTCCAGTGACGTTAATGTCCGTGATGTCACCGGATCGCTGACGGAACTCCCTGAAGACCCGGAAGCTGGCAGAGAGGTGAGTAACAATCAAAAGAATTTTGATCGATCAATAAAATTTATCAAGGAATTAATCTTCAATTTCCACAGCCCTATTAAAAATCTTTCATCTAGTAAGAGTTGTGCTAAAGTGCTTTCCTATCCTTTTAGACCCCATTTACACCTGCATAATGCACATTAGTGCTTTTTTGCATATTTTTTTTTCTTTCACTGCCATGTGGGGCTACCTGTATAACTGAATGAGTTGTCCTACACATGACAAATATGCAAAAGTAACTCCTGTACCTTTTTAAGGAGCATACCTTGGTGTGTTTGTTACTGGGTGTTTTAGTGCGTTTTCTGTGTGACCAAATGCACAATTCCTTGCTGCGTTTAGGGTGTCCTTAAAAACAATGGCACCACAAGCGTGATGCATGTTTTTCACGCGTTTACAGGAATGTGCTCGAAAACAAACATTTATGTATGCTTTCATGGAACATAAAGGTGTGAATGCGGCCTTAATGTTTTGTATGTGTTTCTTTATTTTGATGAATTTTAGTTAGTCAAAAGCAACATAGTAAACTTGTTTTTTTGTTTGCCTTTTGTCTATAAGGTCATCTTTGGGCTGAAGTTGAGCAAGTTATTTGCATCAAACAAGATATTACCTAGTGAATGCTTGAGCGCTCTTGTGGAACTTATTGAAGATCCCCATACTAGTCCTGCTATAACACTGAAGACTGTTAACTTGTTATCAAATTTAGGTAAGTATCTTATGTGGAGAAAGATGCATTTGGCATACACACAGTGGGGTTTAGGCCGAGTTCACACTGGTACGACACGACAGTTGTACCACCTTGAATCCAACTTTGCCCTGCGACTTGAAGTCCGACATCCATCCGACTTCAATGAACTGGGATCCGACTTTGTTCCCTGACAATACCAGGCACTGTCTGGTATGAATCTTTAGGGGGAACTCCACTCAAAATGTAAAAAAAAAAAAAAAAACACCATGCGTTCCCCCTCCTAGAGCATATCAGGCCCTTTGGTCTGGTATGGATCTTAAGGGGAACCCCCATGTCGAAAAACAGCATGAGGGTCCCCCCCACCCCAAAATCCATACCAGACCCTTATCCAAGCACACAGCCCGGCAGGTCAGGAAAAGAGGTGGGGACGAGCAAGCTCCCCCCCTCCGCATGTTGGTTGGCGGGGAGCTTATCGGAATCTGGAAGCCCCCTTTAACAAGGGGGCCCCCAGATTCCAGCCCTCCACCCTGTGTGTATGAGTATTGGGTACATTGTACCCCTACCCATTCACCTTTAAAAAATAAATAAAAAAAAAGTGTGAAAAATAAAACTCATTACACATTTTTAAAGTAATTTTATTAAGGCAGCTCCGGCACTCTCTTCTCCCCTCTCCGCCTCTGTTGGTTTTTCTCCCCTCTCCGGTTTTTCTAGTCCTCTCTGGTTCTTCTCCCTCTGTTCCCTGTGTTCTGCCTTTGCTGGGTCTTCTCCGTTATCTTCTCACGCTTTTGCCAGGTCTTCTCTGTTCTTCTGATGTTGACTCAGCGCTCTCTCCCGCTCTAATGCTGGGTGCGTGGTATGCCCCTACTTATATTGGCATGGGGTGGGGTCCCCGTGTGATGTCATCTGGAGGTCCCGAAGAACTGACAGGCAGAAGAATTCAGAAGAGACGCTGGAGCTGCCGTAATAAATTACTTTAGCACCCTGTGTGCTGTGCTTTATTTTTGACCCCCTTTCACACTGGGGCGTTTTTTCAGGCGCTACAGCGCTAAAAATAGCGCCTGTATAGCGCTTGAAAAAAATCTGCCCGCTTTCACACTGGAGCGGTGCGCTAGCAGGACGGTGAAAAAAAGTCCTGCTAGCCACATCTTTGGAGCGGCGTAGGAGTGGTGTATTCACCGCTCCTACCCATTGAAATCTATGGGACTGTGCGGCTATACCGCCGCTAAAGTGGTGCTTTGCGGGCGGTTTTAACCCTTTTTCGGCTGATAGCGGGGGTTAAAACCACCCCGCTAGCGGCCGCATACCGCCGCTAAAACGATGGTAAAGTGCCGCTAAAAATAGTGGCGCATGCCCGCACCACTCCAGTGTGAAAGGGGCCTTAGGGAAGTTTTTTTTGTGTATGTATTGTACTGTTCCAAAAATCTTTACTAAGACTAGAAGATCTATGTGAGATTGGGTACACTTTTGCTTTATTAATATGTCACTAGGAGTTTTGTATTTCGTGCAACATGTGCGATGACTAAAAACGTACAAAAAAATTGATCTGCAGTGCTAAAAAGTGTAGTGGTTACTGAGAATTGGTGGTGCACTGAAATGAAAATTCTGGACCAAAACTGTGCAACCATGCATTTGGCTGAATACCGAAATGGACAGTTTTTAAAAGAGATATACCGTATATTTTTATATATAATTGTATTCAACTTTTTATTCGTTTTTGAAGCACTTTTGCATTAAAAAAAAAAAAAAAAAAAGCTCAAGGAAAAATTAATTGCTTTAAATTTTATGTATGTCTTCACACAGGTCTGTTGCAGTGACATGTACCTCCCTATTGAGATGCATTAAAACGTGGCAAAGATGCATGAAAAATGCACCCGTGTTGCGTTTTTGATTCGGTTTTTTGAGTCGCATGACCTATGAAAATCACAAAATCAAATGTGGTGTTTTTTTTTTTCTATCAGCAAAACGCAGATAACCTTATTTTCGGCTGATATATTTTTGGCACATCCTTGTAGAATTTATACATGAAAAGCCCACATTAAAAACAAATAGTATGAGTTCATAACTCCCCTTCAGCCAAGGGGAGGTGGACAAAAGAAATCAATCAGGACAATTGTTGCATCACTGGAAATCAAGTCAGTTTGTATGAATAAAACTGTATGCACCCCAGCAATCTTGGGACAAGATCCATCCTCCAACAGTAAATGGGCAAAGTGATGTCAGGAGCTGCAACATGTTATATGTTCCACTCTAAATATAATGGGGTTCATTTACTAAAACTAGAGAGTACAAAATCTGGTGCAGCTGTGCATAGAAACCAATCGGCTTCCAGGTTTTTTCGGCCAAAGCTTAACCACTTCCGGACTGCCGCACAAATATATACGTCCTCAGTTTGAGGACAGATATCATTATGGCAGCAGGTAGCTGCCATAACCCCGATTATCGCCGCAAGATAAAAGTGGTCTCTGCAGCGGATTCGCGGCAAGTTCACTTTTTTACCTCCCGCCATGATCTGGTGCCCTCTGCCACTCACCGGAGCCGCCAACAGAGGCAATCGGATTCTTCCCGTGGCTGTGCACGTAGACCAGTGAGGGGTCCATGACACTACAGACACGTCAAAACATCACTTTTTTTTCATGACAATTTTTTTTATTGTATTTTAGTGTAAATCTGAGGTCTTTTTGACCCCAGATCTCATATTTAAGAGGTCCTGTCATGCTTTTTTTCTATTACAAGGGATGTTTACATTCCATGTAATAGGAATAAAAGTGACACGATTTTTATTTATTTTAAAACGGTGTAAAAATAAAAGGTAAAATAAGAAAAAAATACAATTTTTAAACACGCCACGTGAGTAGCCCCCGTATATGAAAACGGTGATCAAACCACATATGAGGTATTGCCCCGATCGGTAGAGCGAGAGCAATAATTCTAGCCCTAGACACCTACTCTAACGCAAAACATGCAACCTGTAGAATTTTTTATATGTCACTTATGGAGATTTTTAAGGGTAAAATTTTGTCGCTATTCCACAAGCGGGCGCACTTTTGAAGCGTGACATGTTGGGTATCAATTTACTCGGTGTAACAATATCTTTCACAATATAAAAAAAATTGGGCTTACTTTACTGTTGTCTTATTTTTTAATTCAAAAAAGTGTATTTTTTTTTTTTTTTTTTAAAGTGCGCTTGTAAGACCACTGCGCAAATATGGTGTGACAAAGTATTGCAACGACCGCCATTTTATTCTCTAGGGTGTTAGAATTTTTTTTTTTTATAATGTTTGGTGGTTCTAAGTAATTTCCTAGAAAAAAAACAAGTTTTTAAAGTGGGGTACCCCCTAAAAAAAAAAAAAAAATTAAAAGTCAGCAGCTACAAATACTGCAGCTGCTGGCTTTTAATAATCGGACACTTACCTGCCCCAGGGTCCAGCGATGCGGGGGAACGAAGCCCCCCCCTCGCTCCGCTCGCGGCGCCGTCATGCATACTGTGGGCACCCGGCTGTGGCTTCACAGCCGGGCACCCACTGCGCATGCGGCACAGGGCGCCGTGATACGCCGTACAGTCACCTGGGACACATGACAGGTCCCAGGTAAATGTGCGGCGCGAGGGGAAGTGATGTCACCAGCCTGGGCAATGAGGAAGGCAGATTACGTGGGACCCCCTAGCAACCGGTATTTAGAGGTGAGTAAAAATTTTTTTTTTTTGCCAATTTTTTTTTTTTTTTTTTACGAATTTTAAGCACTTTTAATTTTTTGGTGGCAACACCACTTTAACTTGTAAACGCCACATCTAAAAAAGAGGCCCGACCCTTAAGTGGGTAATTAACAAGCTGAAGTTAGAAGCCCATGCATAGCTGCACCAGGTTTAGTAAATCAACCCTAGTGTGTCTCATGCTGCATCTAAGATTATTTGTCATTGTCATATACATTTGGTTTGGACACATCTGTATATATGGCTGGTGCACTTGTGCACACTGTGTGCGTGTATATTCTAGTCCAGCACAGTTGGCCATGTCTGATTTGATGATTCACATTTATTTTTTATTTTTATTTTTTTTATGTTTGATAGCTGTAGACACTGAAACAAGAGAAACTCTTCATACTACTTACAATCTCACCAATGTTTTGGCTGGTGTAGTTTACAGATATAGCTCCATCCTAAATGATCCGGTTTTATTACAGGTTTGTACATTTCTATTGTTTTGGCTTCTACAGCCTTTATAAATCTTAGTACAGATCCCATGTACTTTTATAATCATATTAGTATGTATTTGGGAAGTGGAATATTATATCCTTAATAGATAAATATATTAGACCATGTGCGTGAATCGGTAATATTACATTTTATAATTTTGATAAAGCAAATATTTGGTTTGTCTTCAGAAAAAAAGATGGACCTCCATGACCCCAGCGTATTCAGTATTTTCTTAATTCTTATGGTACAAAATGAAAACTGTTACCTATTGCAAACAATGTGATTTGTTGCTTGTTTCCTAAAAGATGAGATCTGGTTCACACCACTATGTTGCTGTAACGCTTGGTAGCATACTACGCATGCTGTAGTACCACTCGCCCTGGAATGCACCCTAGTGCATCTCAAAAATCAGCGTCAGCAGAGCTACATTTTTTTTTTTTTTCCCTAACATTTTGAATATACAGCAAAATGCAAAGTTCCTCAAGGAACAAAAATGCTTTCCCTTGTGTTATGCTGCATATTGTTGTAAAACGCTTGCATTATAGCCATAGCTCTGTGTTATGGTATCTGTGTATGGCATCCCAGTGTACTGCTGAGTAACAGACAATGGACCTAAGTGCACCACTATGCACCTACAATGCGTAGTGCTTTGCTGCATTGTTAAAAGGGTCATGTTTTTCTTTTGTCGGTTGTGGTGTGTTGAAAATCCGTTCATAATGAATGGCCTGCCTTAACGCATCATGCAATAACATGCATTCGCACACACCACAACTGTAAGCAAAATTTAAAAACTCCCAAAAGTGAATGCAGACCCATTCAAGGCTTTTTGATGTATTGAAAATGACTGACTGGGTTTTCATTTACCTTAAATTTTATATAATTTATGTCAGTCTGGTGAGATTAGATTTCTAGCATTTGTATGCCAAAGAATTATGACCTGCCGGGGTAACGTAAATAGCAGGTTCTTCCCTCCCTCCCTCCTATGGATAATATCAACAAAGAAAAAAACAAGACCATTCACAACCAACCTGATTTAACTACAAATCTATTGAGCAATGCCACCCAAAAAAGATACAAGCATAACTAACCCTGTGACTTGCCATAGGTCCCACCTAAAATCACCCTAGTAACCCCATCTAAATCTGGGACCAGATGACATCAACCTCACAAAACCCCAAGGGATGCAGTCCCAATATGGAGCTGAGCCTACCTTCCCCAAACGGTAATCGCCCGACCCACCACCACCACAAAATAAGTTGGTCAATAGCAATGAATGAAATGAAATGGCCATAAATGAGTACACAGTGTAGCAGTGTGTGGCTGGACGCCCTTTTTGTCTCACATTGACTTAAAAGAAGTGAATGTTGGGGTTCCACCTAACTAGTTTTGGCTTTGTGATCTAACACAGGCCTGACCTTCAGTGTCCACTGTTGGGGGTGAGTGGGTCCAAGGGTCCTCTCAAATGCGCACCAGGACCATGTTGACAGAGAGCTGGAATGGGGGAGAGAGAGGAATGTGTGTAGGGGTAAAATCTTCTATCAGATTGGGTATATAAACTAACCTAATGATGGTATATGAACTCATATAGTTATCTCTAACTGCAAGAGAGAAAGGAAAATACCTTTTTAAATAATACTGTAACCATAGGCTGAAGTCATCAAGGAGGGGAGCGCGTATTCTAAAAGGGGGGGCCCAAAGATTTCACAGGACGCTGAGTGGGCAAACTGGCACCTTCGCCTAGTCAAAAGACACGTAAGCCCACAGTGCAAATAAGCTGTAAGCCCACCAGGGGGGTATCTCCCATCTATAAGGGACAAATCAAAAAACATACTCCTAGTACAACATAGCAGCCAAAGACAAGTTGGTCTTTTGGTTAAAGTTGCTCCATAAGAAATTTACATCAGGAACAAACAAATGAATTTGTATTATCTTTACCTCCAAGGCATGCCACCAGTGTATTGCCAGAAACTTGTCTTAGCCGTAGTACGCCAACTTTTTGTTTGTGTTTTTTGATACATTAAAAATAAAAGTACCCCATATGGTTTTACAAATCTTTGTAAGGCCGCGTACACACGGGCGGGCTGTTTGCCCAACTTTGTTCGTCAAACAGTTTGAGCGGACAGTCCGCTCAAAATTAGCATGGACGGACTTGACCACACACGACGAACGAACAGTCCGCTGAAACTTGCGCGATGACGTGAACGGCACGTACGACGGGACGAAAAATACGACGTCCAATACACTGCAATGCAACCTTCGCCGTGTAAATCCTTTCTGAGCATGCGCGGAACTTAGTTTGACGAAGAAGCCTACACACGGGCGGACTGTCCGCTCAAACCAAGTTTCAGCGGACAGTTTTACGGAAATTCCGAAAAACTTTGTTCGTCAGACTGTCCGCTGAAACTGTCCGCTGAAGCCCACACACGAGCGGACTGTCCGCCGAAACACTGTTCAGCGGACAAAGTTGGGCGAACAGTCCGCCCGTGTGTACGCGGCCTCAGTCTCACAGTTCATGCCTATAGTCCCGTCCTTTTGAGGGAAATTGTTTGGAGAATTTCTACCCGACATAGACTATAGGGAGATTCCCAAACTATCACTGTCTTCAATGCTTGTGCATGGTCAGTCTGTCATCTAGTAGTTATCTCCCTGCCATTCTTACCGCTCCCATCTCCTGTCCTCATCAAATCCCCTTATGGACATTTAACCCAGTCATCATTAGTCTGGACTGTCACTGTTTGATACCAGCGCATACCGGCTGGACCGGAAGATATTCCTGTGTACTTATTTATGACAATTTGATTTCATTCATTGCTATTGACTGCCACTGACTTACTTATTTTGAGGTTATGTTTGGTAGGTTAAGAGCTATGGTTTTGGGGTTTTCATCCTTGATTCATTATGGGGCAGTTCCTCATTCACCCATTGTGGCTTTATGGTGGGTCCGTTCATCATCCCTGGCTGGGTGGGTTAGGGCCTACTTTTCTCTGGGGAAGTGCTGTTTGGGGAGGGTGGGCTCAGCTCCCTATTGGGACTGCATCCTGCGCCACTTGTGGTTTTGTGAGGTTGGTGCCATCTGGTCCCAGATATAGATGGGGATACTAGGGTGATTTTAGGTGGGATCTATGGGAGGTCACAGGGTTCAGAGGGGTTTGTTATGCTTGTATCTTTTTTGGGTGGCATTGCTCAAAATAAACTTAGGTTGGTTGTGTATTGTCTTGTTTGTGAGGTTTATTTTTTTGGGGTTTTTTTTTTTTTTTTCTTTGTTGATACAGACAAACGTAGACAGGTAAAGTTAACATACAGGGCATAAAACCGCATCTGAAAAAGCAAAAGGGGGACTCGTTAGTGGAGGTCGGATTTACTTTCCAAGCCCAAGCCAGGGATGTGGGGAGTTCCCCTCTCCATGTGACTTGACTTTTCCTGAAGTATTAATACTACAAGCTTTTCTAAGTAAGAGCAACATATCCAAGCTGGATATGATTGAATAACAGGGCTGTCTTAGTTATTTCTCTTGCTTAGATTTTTAATATTTGTCCAATTTTTGTAATCCTTTTTTATTTAGTGCCTTCAGCTGCTGCAAAGGTTGACCTATGATATAAGAGTTTTGCATGCAAATGTCAACATTGAGGAACTAATATCCTTCTTGATGAACAGAATGTAAGTACATTTTTAGCAATCCATTTTAGGCACCTTTTTTATGGGGAAAAATATGCATCTGGCGTTCTAGGTTCTTTGTTTCTTCCATGCTGTATTTTTGTTTTTAACCTATTTGTATCTGCCTCTGTTTTAGAAATCTGTGGTAGGGGCATGCACAGACATGACATTCTGCCCCACCTCATCTACTGGTGGTAGGAAAAAGTGGGAGGCAAATACAATTAACCAGTCAGTGTGGCATACTAGAATTTGCTCAAAAGCAGCCCTGATAATTCCTAATAAATTTACTGAAATTCAATTTGTGGGTGTCCCTGTCTGTTGCCTTCTGCACAGCATCCTTTGACTGAAAATTAGGAATCGGGCAGAAAATTGATCCATTCAGGACCAGCTGCTTTTCAGGTGCCTCTGGCAACCACTGGCGCCAACTGTAAAAATACAATAGTCCAGCAGTGGGGTTTTGTCTATCCATGCTGTAGAGCCCCATGGAAGTCAATTGAATCAGACTTGCATTAAAGTGATTGTAAAGGTTTGTTTGTTATTTAAAAAAAAAATTGTCTATGCTTACCTCCTCTGTGCAAGGGCTTTGCACACAGCGGCCCCACTCTTCCTTTTCTGGGGTCCCCCGGTGGCACTCCTCAAGTGCCCCCACAGAGAGCCACATTCCATGGGGGCACCCGTGCAGGCACGCTCCCGAGTCCTGCTGCTGCATCCATAGAATACTTTAAGGTGAAAAACCTTGAGACTTACAACTCCTTTAAGTTAGTTTGAGACAGTTAGGTGATTGTATTACTATGTACTCCAAATGATAAATTCACCTTTTAAAAAAAATAAATGCACATTTTTGCAGGTAAAAAAAAATTATTTTTCTGTAGCCTGTAAAGCATTGCACTCATGATAAGCGGATCACAGGTGCAGTCTCGGTCTCCTGCAGACTCTCAGCATTAGAGCTGCACAATTAATCGTTAAAAAATCGCAATCTCGATTCACACCCGTACCCCCCAATCTATATTGCTGAGTTTGCTGATTCTTTCATATAACAAGTGGGGAGACTCAATCTTTTTCTGACACTTCTTTCTTAAGTTAAAATCAGTATTTCTCTTTCACTGACTGACACAGCTTTATTAATCTTGACCGTGGGGTTATTACGCCATCTTCAGGAGAGGACTAGGCAAAACATGTAATACATGTGAAAAAAATTAACTTTACAATTCCGCCCAGGGGGCGGTCCCTCTGGTAATAACCCCTCAGCCTTCTTCCTGCAGCTAATTTTTTTTTTCTGCCTAGTGAATAGGGGTGCAACGGATCGTCGCAGATCCGGGATCCAAGTGGGTCATCTCGTTCGGAACGGCACACACCGTGCTCCGTGGTCTCGGCCTTAGGAAAGGCCGTGGCTTCGGCCTAGTTCCGAAGCGGCGACCATCTTGGTGCACCCGTCAGGCGTTTACAATGTGATTGCTCCGTCAAATGACGGAGCGATCACTTGTAAACAAACCGGCACCATGATGATGCCGGTTCCTCTCTCCCCTCTGTCTACAGATCTGTACAGTGGAGGGGGAGAGATCGGATGGAAGCAGCGCTGTGGGCTGCATCTGTAGTGCCCACAGTGCTGCTCTGTGACAAGTGCAGTCACAGCCATCCCTCAATACCCTACCCTGCCAATACTCGGTAATACCCAGCCATACTTGACAATACCCAGCCATGCTCCGCCAATATTACAGTGGGGGAGATTGTGGGTATTACAGTGGGGACTGACTATATGGTGGTGGAATTTTCACAGGTTTTTGCAAATTCAATTATTTGCTGATCCGAAAAATGATCCGATCCGTGACTCTCATCGGAGGAACGATCCGATCCGTGAGTTTTTTGATCCGTTGCACCCCCTACAAGTGAAGGAGATGGACCTAGGCTCCCTGCGGGACCATCGGCCCTGGGATTTTTTGCTGAATGTTTGCCTTTTGCGCAAGATTTTAAGATCCTGTTATCTGCTATCAACAGCCGGCTGGGTGACAGGCTGGATAATCTAGATCCTTGTAGTCTCCCCAGCCTGGCCATCGAGCGTGTGCAGACCCTAGCTACGTGCTGGGTCGGCCACGACATGCCCCTAAGTCTCTCTCTCTCTCTCTCTCTCTCTCTCTCTCTCTCTCTCTCTCTCTCTCTCACTCTCTCACTCTCTCACTCTCTCACTCTCTCACTCTCTCACTCTCTCACTCTCTCTCTCTCTCTCTCTCTCTCACTCTCACTCTCACTCTCACTCTCACTCTCACTCTCACTCTCACTCTCACTCTCACTCTCACTCTCACTCTCACTCTCACTCTCACTCTCACTCTCACTCTCACTCTCACTCTCACTCTCACTCTCACTCTCTCTCTCACTCTCACTCTCACTCTCTCTCTCTCTCTCTCCTGTAGTCTGGGGTGCTCTCACCTTAGATTGGGGGCTGCGCTGGAGGTCTGTATTTCATGATTGTCATTTCTCTGTGTACAGTTGTTTTTCGCCCATTTTTGGTGTGCCTCAGTGGAAAGCATAATCGGCGGCCATTTTCTTTGTGATTGTGTGCCTTATACAGAGCTGCCAGTGGTCATTTTGTTGTAGCCCAGCACAGTTTTTATCCTCGGCGCTGGTCCCTGCTGCTCAGAACAGCGCATTTTTATTTATTTATTTTTTGCTCAGGACACCTGGGAGCTGATACTGGATGCAGACACCTGTAACTGAACGGCACAGCACTCAGTTTGGAGAGGTGAGTTCTGCAGTGAGGGCCCCTCAGCCTGCAGCAGCTAGGACAGGTGAACAGTCCCACCCTCCTAAGTCCCCAAGGGTGGCAGACAGGGAGGGTCAGCATGGCTTTAGAAACTGGTGTTTCTTCCCTAGCGTTCCCTGCAATTGCAACTGGCTCATCTGCAAACGGTGCAGTGCCTTTGGACGCTTTGTCGGCGGGCCTTGAAACGTTCCTCAAGGGTGCAGGCACGAAGGTGGTAAAAAGCGGCCCCTGCCCCTGTCCTCCGGGGAGAGTTCTGAGACTGGCGGCCCCTGCTCTGTTGCTTCAGATGACGCTGACCAGGACCGATCGGACAGTGAGGATGAGTCCCCGTCCGGGTCCACGCAAGACAAAGCGCTAGTTGGAGCACTTATCACAGTTTTGCGTGATACTCTGAAGATTCAGGATAGAGAAGGTTCCTCTGCTGAAGTAGTGGTCCTGTAAGCCAGCCCGTACACCTAAGGTGTTTCCGTATCTGACTTATTTCATTAAGTTCATATACAAGGAATGGGGAAGCCCGCAACGGACCTTCTCGGTCCCTAAAAGAATGGAGGTGTGCTACCCCTTTGAGGAGAGCCTTCTTAAAAAATGATCGGCTCCTCCGGTCGTGGACCCCCAGTATCCAGGTTAAACAAAGTAACCACGATCCCGGTAGAGGAGACTCCTGCATTCGAGGACCCTACCAACAGGAAAGGCGAGGCAGTGGCCCGTTCCTTGTTTACGGTTGTGGGGTCAGCAATACGAACAGTACTGGCCACAGCACTAGTGTCGCAGGCACTTACTAAATGGGAAAAACTTTTGCACCGTGAATTGGAGAAGCAGCAGGCTACTCCTGTCTGTGTGGAACTAGCAGACCAGTTAGTGCACGGCCTTAAATACGTTTGTGACGCGACCCTGGATACGCTTCCCTTGCTCTCCAGGGCTTCGGTGCCAGCAGTGGTGCTGTGTTGCCTGATTTGGCTAAAATGCTGGTCTGCGGACCAGGCATCCAAAAAAGCCTTGACGGATCTACCCTTCCTTGGTGAGCGGCTCTTTGGAGCCTCATTGGATGACATCATTAAGAATGATTTTTTTCGTCCGTCCGGTACTTCGGCTAAACCCTCCCAGTCCGTCAGGACAACCGCTGAGGGACAAAAGTGCCCCCTGGAACTGCAAACCTGCGAGCAAAAGTGCTACTGCATGTAGGTTTGCCTGCGCCCGTCTCTCGGATGGGGGGTAGCCTTCGGGAGTTTGCAGCCCGGTGGGCCTCTCGGCTGTCCGACCAATGGGTCTGTGAACAGATTTCCTCTGGCTACAAGATAGTTTCTCTCTTGGCCACCAAACATTCTTCCTCTCCAGCATACCTTTACTCCCTGCTCGCCGGGGGGTCCTATTGGGGGCAGTAAGGGACCTGCTAAGCCGCAGGGTGATGGTTCCTGTTCCGGAATTTGAGAAGTTTCAGGGGTTCTACTCCTCCAACCTGTAGTCCCCAAAAAGGAAGAGGTACGTCCAACCTTGGACCTGAAAGCCCTCAATTGCTTTGTAAAAGTACAGAGGTTCAGAATGGAATCTGTTCGCTCAGTAGTCGCTGCACTCCAGCATGTGGACTCCCTGGCATCTTTGGAAATCCAGGATGCGTACCTGCACATACCCATATGCCTCGGGCATCAGAGGTTTCTGCGATTTGCAGTAGGGGAAGCACACTACCAGTTTGTGGCTCTCCCTTTTGGCTTGGAGTCTTTACCAAGGTATTGGCTCCAATTTTGGCGTTGTTGCGACAACACGGGATTGCAATCGTAGGGTGTGGTGATCACCATGCAAGCCCTGCAGAAATTTGGGTGGCTGCTGAACCTCAGAGTCGGTGCTTATACTGACTCAGCACTTGGAGCACCTAGGCTTACTACTGAACTCCATGGATGCAGGAGTTTTTCTCCCTTCAGACAAACTGCAGACTCTCAGAGCCGCGATAAAACTATTGAACCGCAGGTGGTCGTCACTGCGCTTCTGCATGCAAGTCCTGGGCCTCATGGTGGCCTCCTTTTTGAGGCAGTGCCGTACGCTCAGTTTCACACCACAGGCTTGCAGATTTGGGTGAGCCAGTCAGCCAGGGACTCCCTGCTCTGGTGCCTGAGATCGTTCCTACCTCTGCATTGGACAGTGCTCACAACGGACGCCAGCCTGACTGGCTGGGGTGGAGAACTAGGAGTACAGTCGACCCAGGGCCTCTGGTCGGGGGAGGAATCCAAGTTGCCGATCAATGTGCCCGAGCTCCGAGCGATCAGGCAATGCTCTCCACGTGAACGCTGAGACTTAGAGGGCATCTGATCAGGATCCAGTCATACATCGCCACGGCAGTGGCATATGTCAACCATCAAGTAGGAACAAGAAGCTTGGCTGCAGCACAGGAGGTCGCTCACATCCTTCAGTGGGCAGAGCAACATGTACTGGCCTTGTTGGCCATTTACATCCCGGGAGTAGAAAACTGGCAGTCGGACTACCCAAGTCACCAGATGCTGGACCCAGGAGAATGGGCCTTGCATCCGAGAGGTGTTCAGGCTGCTGTGCCTGCGGTGGGGCACACCAGATGTGGATCTCCTGGCCTCTCGTCTCAAGCTGAAGGTGTCGAGATTGGTATCCAGGACGAGATCCTTGGGCAGACGCGTCAGATGCACTGGTGGCTCCATGGAGTCAGTATCGACTGATCTTTCCCTCCGATAAAACTGTTACCACATCTGCTCTGCAGAGTGGTGGCCGAGGGGTTTCCAGTGATATTGATTGGCCTCGGTGTCCCTGAAACGCCAACCTAGTATGCCTGGTTGCAGATGCTCCCTGGTGACTGCCGTTGCGACAAGACCTTCTGTGTCGAGGTCCGCTTCTCCATCCTGCTTTTCCATCGCTGGTTTTAATGGCGTGGCTGTTGAGAGCCAGGTGCTAAGGAACCGGGGCCTGTTGGACTCGCTGATCTTGACTATGTTGAGGGCACGAAAATCTTCTTGGAAGATATACCATCGTACCTGGAAGGCCTAAATCTCCATGTGTGAGGATAAGGGGTGGAGTCCGCGCACCTATTCCGTTTCCAGGATCCTGCTGTTCCTACAGCAAGGAGTAGACCAGAAATTGGTTTTAAGCACCATTAAGGGACAAATATCGGCTTTGGCAGGTTTTTTCCAACGACCCCTGGCGTCTAACTCTCTAGTGAGCACTTTTATTCAAGGGATCCGGTGCATGCACCTTTTGCCCCCTTGGGATCTGAACCTGGTGCTACTGACGCTTCAGAAACCGCCGTTTGAGAACATCAGGGAAATTCCCTTGTTGACTCTTTCGCAGAAAGTGGTCTTCCTAGTGGCTGTTACATCGGCCAGGAGGATTTCGGCACTGGCGGCCTTGTCTTGCAAATTGCCCTATCTGGTTATCCATAAGGATAAGGTGTTGTTGCATCCCCAACCTTCTTTTCTGACGAAGGTGGTTTCGGCGTTTCACATCAATGAAGACATTGTGTTACCATCTCTGTGTCCTAAACCGACACATCCTAAGGACCTTCTTTCCCTAGACGTGGTCCGGGCTCTAAGGGTATATTTGTCTGCCACGGCTCCCCTTTCAGAAGTCACTATGTTCGTTTCGGTAGCTGGTCCAAAAAAAGGTATGGTCACCTCTACCACCATTTCCAGGTGGATCAGACAGAATGTGGTACAGGCCTACACCTTGAAGGGGCAGGTGCCCCCCTTTCCTGTCACGGCCCATTCCACTTGGGCTTTCCGACATCGTCAGTCGCTCAAGTGTGTAAGGCGGTGACTTGGTCGTCCGTTCACACTTTTACCAAATTCTACAAAGTGGATGTAAGCGCATCTTCGGATGCATGCTTTGGCCACAAAGTTTTGCAGGCGGCCGTGTAATGTTGCAATTCTGCACTCTTTCCTCTGTTTTAAAGAAACAGTTACTTTTGAGTATTAATGTACTGTTACATTTTGTTGACCGTAAGTTCTGATGCGGTTAGTTAAGATGGTGACCCACCTGTTAGGGAACACCGTTGATTGTGGGTGACGTTTTTTTGCCCTTTCCACCCCTCGTTATGACACTGCTTGGGGACGTCCCTACGGTCAAGATTAATGGAGCTGTGTCAGTCAGTGAACGAAAGAGAAAATAGGATTTTTGTATGCACCGAAAACCTGACGTACGAAATCCTTTTCTCTGAAGTTCACTGACTGACACAGCACCCTCCCTTCCTATTGGTTTATGTTATACTGCTTGTTGACGTACTGAGATGCAGGAAGCAGGCTGAGGGGTTATTAGAAGAGGGACTGCCCCCTTGGGCGGAACTGCCAAGTTCTGTTTTCACATGTATTACATGTTCTGCCTAGTCCTGTCCTGAAGATGGCGTAATAACCCTACGGTCAAGATTAATGGAGCTGTGTCAGTTAGTGAACTTCAGAGAAAAGGATTTTACGATGAGTACAAAAATCCTATTTTTTTTTTTTGCTAGAAAATTACTTGGAACCCCCGAACATATATATTTTAGCAGAGACCCTAGGGAATAAAATGGCAATTGCTGCAATATTTTATGCCCCACTGTGGCCCAGCGGTCTTTCAAACAAAACTTTGTGGGGAAAAAATACACTTCAATGGATAAAATGAAAACGCTGCAAGAATCGTGATCTATCTTCTAAGTCAAAAAATCGTGATTCTTATTTTTGCCAGAATCGGTCGGCTTTACTCAGCATTGCTTTCTGCTGTCTGTACCTTGTATGGCGAGACAGTTACTTGAGAGCAGGAGGAATCAATGGACTACCAGAGTACTCACCAGTGCCCTGGTAGTCTGAGTACTACAAACCATCAGATGCAGTGGCTGATGGAACTTTTAGGCATTCATTTACAGGAAACTGAATGAATGACGCAGCCATGTGGATGGAAGAAGAACCTGCTGTCACTGGGAGAAGGGTATGGGGGGGGGGTGAGCTGCAGGAGCTAGAACATGTTGCGTATTCTACCCTAAACGCGGGTGGAACATGTAACATGTTCTGAAAGTGAATTTATACTTTAAGTTTTTTTTTCCAGCTATGGAATAGACTTTTCTATGCCGTTTGTCTCCTGCCTTTGTTTTATTTCCCTCTGAGAGGTTCCTATGCCTGGGTAAACCATATCTGTAATACTCATGGTCAGCCCTGTGGAAGAAGAATTTTTTAGGCTGTTGTCCCTCCATAATCTGGTAAACTTTCACTAATCTTCTCAAGTGCTGTTTTGAAAGTTAATTATGAAAATCCAGTGTTAAAATTACAGATGTCTATTTCCTGGAGCCTTCTTTTTCTGTTGTATATGTTTTGCTTTAGATTACATCCTTCTGTCTTCTTTTTCTACTGATCAGTTTGACAGAAGAATTTTTTTACTTCTTGCTGACCATTTAACACGTGTGGCAGCTGGACAGGTGGACCTAAATGCCCTTTTGTCCTGCACATATGCATTCATGTGGAACAAGGCTTCTGTGCTGAGAGCTCGGGGACAGCTCTTGGTCGCTGGTTATGATCCAAAGCCAGCAGGACAGGCTCCCGATCATCTTACCGTGGTAAGGCCCCTTTCACACTGGGACGGGAGCAGCGTCTGCGGTAAAGCGCCGCTGTTTTTAGCGCCGCTTTACTGTCGTTTTAGCAGCGGTATGCGGACGCTAGCAGGGCAGTTTTAACCCCCGCTAGTGGCCGAAAAAGGGTTCAAAGCGCCGCTGCAGTGCCGCTTTGCCGTCGGTATAGCCGCTCTGCCCCATTGATTTCAATGGGTAGGAGCGGTGAATACACTACTCCTTCACCGCTCCAAAGATGCGGCTAGCAGGACTTTTTTTCCCTGTCCTGCTAGCACACCGCTCCAGTGTGAAAGCCCTCCGGCTTTCACACTGGAGTGAAAGGGGCCAGATTTTTACAGGCGCTATTTTTAGCGCTATAGCGCCTGAAAAACGCCCCAGTGTGAAAGGGGCCTAACGGCCAATCGGTGATCTTTTAATTTGTAACATCGTTCTGCCTCCTAGTGTTGGCACCCAATTAAAGTGCCTCCAGACAAGAAGGGTTCATCTTTTTGGTTGGTGATGTGGTTCCTGTTTGAGGAGGTACCTTTCTCATCTGCTGTCCTGAAAGACTCCTGGAAATGTACTACTAAGGCAAACTATAGATTTTGTTTAGACCAGAGTATTTTAATCCTTAATGGGGATTTTTACGTTTTTAAATGTGTTTTTTATTTTTTTTATTTATTTTTTTTTTTTACAGGCTTTTCTGTTTGTCATCCCTGTCGCTGCTTCTTTGACATTTGACATTTAGAGCCCATTCACACATGTGATTTGCTATACTACTGTGTGTATTGTTGCATTGTTTAACCACTGGGCACTTAAACCCCCTTCCTTTTTTTTTTTTTTTTTTTTTTTTTTTTTTTTTTTCCTCTCAAATAGAGCTTTTTTTGGTGGTATTTAACCACTTGACCACTGGGCACTTAAACACCCTTAATAACCAGACCAATTTTCAGCTTTTGGTGCTCTCACATTTTGAATGACAATTACTCAGTCATGCAACACTGTACCCATATGAAATTTTTGTCCTTTTTTCACACAAATAGAGCTTTCTTTTGGTGGTTTTTAATCACCCCTCGGTTTTTTTATTTTTTGTGCTATAAAAGAAAAAAGACCGAAAAATTCTGTAAAAAAAAAAAAAAAAGAATTTTTCTTTGTTTCTGTTATAAAATTTAGCAGATTAGTAATTTTTCTTCATACATTTTGGCCACAATTTATACCACCACATATCTTTGGTAAAAATAAGTACAAATTGGTGGATATTATTTGGTCTTTGTGAAAGTTATAGAGTCCACAAGCTATGGTGCCAATATCTGAAAATTTATCACACCTGAAGTACTGACGGCCTATTTCAATTCTTGAGACCCTAACATGCCAGAAAATTACAAATACCCCCCAAATGACCCCTTTTTAGAAAGAAGACATTCCAAGGTATTTAGTAAGAGGCATGATGAGTTTTTTGAAGTTGTAATTTTTTTCACACAATTCTTTGCAAAATCAAGATTTTTTTTTTCCTTTTTATTTTTTATTTTTTTCCCACAAAATTGTCATATTATCAGTTTATTTCTCACATACAGCATATGCATACCACAAATGACACCCCAAAACACATTCTGCTATTACTCCCGAGTACGGCGATACCACATGTGAGATTTTTACACAGCCTGGCCACATACAGAGGCCCAACATGCAGGGAGCGCCATCAGGCGTTTTGGAGCACCCAGGACAATTCTGACATTTCTCTCCTACATGTAAAAATCATCATTTATTTGCTAGAAAATTACATAGAACCCCAAAACATTATATATATATATATATATATATATATATATATATATATATATATATATATATATATATATATATATTGTATATAATTTTTTTTTTTTAGCAAAGACCCCAGAGAATACAATGGTGGTCGTTGCAAATTTTTATCTCACACGGTATTTGCGCAGCAATTTTTCGAACGCGTTTTTTTGGGGGGAAAAAAACAGTTTTGTGCTTAAAAAACAAAAACAAAAAAACGGTAAAGTTAGCCCAATTTTTGCATAAAGTGAAAGATGAAGTTATGCTGAGTAAATAGATATCGAACATGTCACTCTTCAAAATTGCACATGCCCGTGGAATGTCGCCAAATGTTGCTACTTAAAAATCCCCATAGGCGACGCTTTAAATTTTTTTTTTTTTTTTTTTTTTTTTTTACTGGTTACATGTTTTGAGTTACAGAGGAGGTCTAGGGCTAGAATTATTGCTCTTGCTCTAACGTTCACGGCGATACCTCACATGTGTGGTTTGAACACCGTTTTCATAAGCCCCGCGGCTTACGTATGCGTTCGCTTCTGCATGTGGGGACAGGGGCGCTTACATTTTTATTTTTTATTGTTCATTTTACCTTATTTTAGTTTGACATTTTTTTTTTTTCCCCAAAAATTTAATTTTTGATCACTTTTATTCCTATTACAAGGAATGTAAACATCCCTTGTAATAGGAATATGGGATGACGACAGGTCCTCTTTACAGGGAGATCTGGGGGTCAATAAATATGAAATAAAAAGATTCTGGCTTTGATCGTATTGGCGAGTTGGTAGACGCACCGGAGGGTGGTGAGGGGGGGCCATCTATGGCGGGGTGGTATTGCAGAGTATTGGCGCGGGGGGGAGTATTGCAGAGTATTGGCGCGGGGGGGAGTATTGCAGAGTATTGGCGCGGGGGGGAGTATTGCAGAGTATTGGCGCGGGGGGGAGTATTGCAGAGTATTGGCGCGGGGGGGAGTATTGCAGAGTATTGGCGCGGGGGGGAGTATTGCAGAGTATTGGCGCGGGGGGGAGTATTGCAGAGTATTGGCGCGGGGGGGAGTATTGCAGAGTATTGGCGCGGGGGGGAGTATTGCAGAGTATTGGCGCGGGGGGGAGTATTGCAGAGTATTGGCGCGGGGGGGAGTATTGCAGAGTATTGGCGCGGGGGGGAGTATTGCAGAGTATTGGCGCGGGGGGGAGTATTGCAGAGTATTGGCGCGGGGGGGAGTATTGCAGAGTATTGGCGCGGGGGGGAGTATTGCAGAGTATTGGCGCGGGGGGGAGTATTGCAGAGTATTGGCGCGGGGGGGGAGTATTGCAGAGTATTGGCGCGGGGGGGAGTATTGCAGAGTATTGGCGCGGGGGGGAGTATTGCAGAGTATTGGCGCGGGGGGGAGTATTGCAGAGTATTGGCGCGGGGGGGAGTATTGCAGAGTATTGGCGCGGGGGGGAGTATTGCAGAGTATTGGCGCGGGGGGGAGTATTGCAGAGTATTGGCGCGGGGGGGAGTATTGCAGAGTATTGGCGCGGGGGGGAGTATTGCAGAGTATTGGCGCGGGGGGGAGTATTGCAGAGTATTGGCGCGGGGGGGAGTATTGCAGAGTATTGGCGCGGGGGGGAGTATTGCAGAGTATTGGCGCGGGGGGGAGTATTGCAGAGTATTGGCGCGGGGGGGAGTATTGCAGAGTATTGGCGCGGGGGGGAGTATTGCAGAGTATTGGCGCGGGGGGGAGTATTGCAGAGTATTGGCGCGGGGGGGAGTATTGCAGAGTATTGGCGCGGGGGGAGTATTGCAGAGTATTGGCGCGGGGGGGGAGTATTGCAGAGTATTGGCGCGGGGGGGGAGTATTGCAGAGTATTGGCGCGGGGGGGGAGTATTGCAGAGTATTGGCGCGGGGGGGGAGTATTGCAGAGTATTGGCGCGGGGGGGGAGTATTGCAGAGTATTGGCGCGGGGGGGGAGTATTGCAGAGTATTGGCGCGGGGGGGGAGTATTGCAGAGTATTGGCGCGGGGGGGGAGTATTGCAGAGTATTGGCGCGGGCGGGGAGTATTGCAGAGTATTGGCGCGGGCGGGGAGTATTGCAGAGTATTGGCGCGGGGGGGGAGTATTGCAGAGTATTGGCGCGGGGGGGGAGTATTGCAGAGTATTGGCGCGGGGGGGGAGTATTGCAGAGTATTGGCGCGGGGGGGGAGTATTGCAGAGTATTGGCGCGGGGGGGGAGTATTGCAGAGTATTGGCGCGGGGGGGGAGTATTGCAGAGTATTGGCGCGGGGGGGGAGTATTGCAGAGTATTGGCGCGGGGGGGGAGTATTGCAGAGTATTGGCGCGGGGGGGGAGTATTGCAGAGTATTGGCGCGGGGGGGGAGTATTGCAGAGTATTGGCGCGGGGGGGGAGTATTGCAGAGTATTGGCGCGGGGGGGGAGTATTGCAGAGTATTGGCGCGGGGGGGGAGTATTGCAGAGTATTGGCGCGGGGGGGGAGTATTGCAGAGTATTGGCGCGGGGGGGGAGTATTGCAGAGTATTGGCGCGGGGGGGGAGTATTGCAGAGTATTGGCGGGGGGGGGAGTATTGCAGAGTATTGGCGCGGGGGGGAGTATTGCAGAGTATTGGCGCGGGGGGGAGTATTGCAGAGTATTGGCGCGGGGGGGGGGGGGTATTGCAGAGTATTGGCGCGGGGGGGGGTATTGCAGAGTATTGGCGTGGGGTGGGTGGGTATTGCAGAGTATTGGCGTGGGGTGGGGGGGTATTGCAGAGTATTGCCAGGGTATGGAGGGGTTAAATTCGGTGAGCAGCGATGCTGACACCGATCTTTCCCCTCCGCTGTACCGATAGGTACAGAGAGGGGGAGGGAGGAACCGGCGTCATTACATGACGCTGGTTTGTTTACAAGTGATCACTCCGTCATTTGACGGAGCGATCGCGTGGCAAACGGCCGCGATGAGCGGCTGTTTACCGTGATGCGCCGGGTCCACTGGACCTGGCGGTCATGGATGCTCTCGTGTGTGCGCAAGAGCAGAATTCTGGGAGGCCGTTAATTAACGGCCTCTCAGAGTTAAACAACTGCCCTGAAGCCGTTAATCGGCAATGGGTGGTTAAGTGGTTAATCACCGCTGGGTTTGTTTTTGTTTTTTGTTTTTGTGTTTTTGTGCTATAAAAAAAACGGAAAATTCTGTAGTAAAATTTTTTTTTTTTTTTTTTTAAAGGCCATTTTTTTCTTAATTTTGTTATAAAATTTTGCAAATTAGTAATTTTTCTTCATAAATTGTGGACCAAATTTATACTGCTACATATCTTTGGTAAAAAGAATCCACATTGGTGTATATTTTATTGGTCTTTGTGAAAGTTAGTCTATGGTGCCAAGCTCTGAAAATTGATCACACCTGAAGTACTGACGGCCTATCTCATTTCTTGAGACCCTAACAAGCCAGGAAAGTACAAAAAAACAAACAAAATTACCAATTTTTTGGAAAGTAGACATTCAATTTTTTCCCACATTTTCTTTGCAAATTAAAGGTGTTTGTTTTTTCCACAAAAATTGTCATATTGGCAGGTTACACACCGCATATGCGTACCACAAATTACACCCCAAAACACATTCTGCTACTCCTCCTGAGTATGGTGATACCACATGTGAGACTTTTACACAGCATGGCCACATAGGTCCAACATGCAGGGAGCACCTTCTACCTCTTGCACTTTTGAAGGCCCTGGAGCACCAAGACAATGGAAACGCCCCCAAAAATGGAAAGATCTGAGACATAATGACTTTCTTGAACATGTATATATATTTTTTTTCTACAAGTTTTTGGAAAATGAAAACCGCGTTTTTTTTTTTTTTTTTTTTTTTTTTTTTTTTTTATTTACACAAAGTTGTCTATTGTTATGTCTGTACCATGTACATACCAAAAATGACACCCCAAAATAGATTCTTCTACTCCTCCTGAGTATGTTGATACCACATGTGGGAGACTTTTTTTTTTTTTTTTTTTTTTTCCTTCTACAGCCTGGCCACATACAGAGGCCCAACATACATGGAGCACCATCAGGTGTCCTAGGGGCATACATTTCTCAAATCTAATTTGACTACCAATTACACTTTTGTGAGACACTAGTGGCACGAATGGGGATGGGTGAGTATTGCTGAGTATGGATGGCTGAGCATTAATGGATGTATGAGGCTGCAATGGGCAAAATAGATCCAGCTCACAGTGCTTCTGCAACCGATCTCTTCCCCTCTCACACTGTACCGATCGATATGGTGAGAGGAACCAGACATGATGCTGGTTTGTTTACAAGTGATCGATCTGTCATTTGACGGAGCAATCACATGGTAAACGCCCGCTGCCAGACACCATTTACCATGATTGGTGATGTGGATACTGCCATGTGCACGCCCCATGGGCCGCACGGGAGCGTGATTCTGGAAGGAAGTTAATGTATGCCCTCCCAGAGTTACCAGGCCATGCTGTAGCTGTCATTCTGCTATGGCCCGAGGGTTAAGTGGTTAAAAACAATACATTTTGATGTATTGCCATCTTGTTTGTAATAAATGGGCTGCCTTTACATTCTTCAATAGGAAGCAAAAGTGAAAATTGACCCTCCATTGATTCTTGCTGCTGTTTGTGGTTGCAAAGCAAAACGTGGTCCTACTACATTCTGCCGTTGGCACTATCTTGCAGAAATGTATGCTTGTTAATAAAGTGGATCTTCACTGCATCTGAGCACCACAAACCAAAAATGCTATTTTAATTTATTTTTGGGTTTCAAAGCAAACTCCCTCATCCATCTGTGTGTCTATGCTTTGTTTTGTTGAGAAAACCCTTTTAAAAACGCCCCCTAAAATTTCTGGCCATGGCTATCTTGAGTAAGGACAAATGATTGATATAGTATTTACTTCCTAGAATCCATTCGCCTTAGCTCCAAGCATGCATGCAGGAGAGTGTGCTCAGCTGAGAAAACACCTCCTGAAGACTCCTGGGAGATGGGACATCATTTGCCTAAGCAAGAAACCAAGAAGTAACTAAAGAAATGTAAAAAAAAAAAAGACATGTTTTTAAAACAAGTAAATTTGATATACCTTCCCATCTATTTACTAATGCTAGCAGCATGAGGATTAAAAATGATGAATGTTGGGAGTGAAGTTCCACTGCAAAACTTTTTTTCGGTTATCTTATAAATCCATATTATGGACTGAAAAATACATGGTTTTTAACTAAGGGACTTGAAGTGAAGTTCTGCATCTAAAAAAAGCTAAATTTTCAAGCTACACTTCAATTGTGTTTTTTAAAGTTCATATGGTTAAATAAGAAATGTAGCAATAAATGAGTGCGTTTTATTTATTTATTTATTTTTGTCTTTTTTTATATCTTCTAGTCAGTCACCGGAAGATGAGCTAACCATGCCTTGTCTTGGCCTTTTGGCAAACCTTTGTCGACACAATCTTTCTGTGCAGTCATACATAAAATCTTTGGTAAGAGGATGTTAATTTTCAGATCTTTAGTGACTACGGTAAATTCTGTTGCATTGCAGTTTGCTTGCAGATATAGGAAAATGTGGGTCATATACTTTTTTTTGTTTTTATTATTATTATGATTAAAAATTTTTACTCCCAGTTTTGTAAATCAGTCCCATAATGTTAGTAAATGATTGCTGTAAAGGAAATGCAGATTGCAGAAATGTACAAAGCTTCTTTTCGAGTACATTCAAATGTCTGCACTGCTGAAAGTCTCTGGCTCATTTTTAAAATGCACAGTGCTGTAAATGGATAGTTAAATGTTGTTTCTGCAGACTTCTCCTAGACTTTGTACACTGCACTGCTTTATTTCTGGATAGCATTTTTGTCAGTTGCATGTGTGTTTTTCATATAATTAAGGTTTTTATTATTGTTGAAATTCTAATTGAGCATCCTTAGATTATTATTATTATTATTATTATGTTTATTATTATTATATTTTTTTTGTCCCCATACAGAATAATGTTAAGGCCTTCTATCGAAAATTAATCAGCTTCTTGGCCCACAGTAGTCTTACTGTGGTGGTATTCGCACTTTCAGTACTGGCAAGTTTAACACTGAATGAAGAAGTTGGCGAAAAGGTGAGGTGCTCCCATCCTTGAGTCTCTGCACTTCTTCCCTATTTTTTTTGTATTTTTTTTTTTTTTGTATTCCATTTAAATGGGTTAAATGGGTCAAATGTCTCTAGTTGGAATAGTCATAGAGAGATATATGTAAATACAAAGGAAAGAAGCTAAGGGTCCGTTCACACAGGGGCAACACGACTTTGAGCGAGACTTTGGGAGGCAACTTGGACACGACTTGAGTATGAATCACAGCACGACTTGAGGCAACTTACAAGGCAACTTGAAGTTGCTTCCAGGAGAGGAGACTTTGTCAGTGGCCAATCACATAATAATCAACTCTGCGGGAGGGAGGGGTTTGCCTAGAAAACTATTTTTACTTCCTGGAAAGTTGCTTCAGTTAAGACAGGGGATCAGACTTGGAGGCAACTTCCATTGAAATCAATGGGTACAAGTTGCCTAGAAGTCGGATTGAAGTAGTACAGGAACCTTTTCTGAAGTCGGAGCGACTTCAGTAGTGTACATTAAGACGGCTCTTATTCACTTACATTGATTTTTAAATGTTGCGCGACTTGAGGCAACTTGGGACGACTTCAAGTTGGATCCAAAGTTGCTCCTGTGTGAATGGACTCTAAATATTTTATTTAATTTTGTCATAATAAAAAATAAACTCTGTTAAAACGGGAACAAAGTCCCAGCACGGTGAGGTAATCCATACATAACTGTTCATACATGGAAATGGTGCTACAGGTTAAAGTGGTTGTAAACCTTGGATATGAAATATGAACAAAGCATATGCCTCTAGTGCGTACTTGTCTCAGTTAAGAGCACTAAAGCCCCATACACACGGACCGAATGTTGGGAGACATCGGCCGTTTTTTATTGAACTGGCATTCGGTGCGCGCGCGTGCGTGCGTGCGTGCGTGTGTGTGTGTGCGTGTGTGTGCGTGTGTGTGTGTGCGCGCGCGTGCGTGTGTGTGTGTGTGTGTGTGTGTGTGTGTGTGCGTGCGCGCGTGTGCGTGTGTGTGTGTGCGCCAACCGGTCCGACCGAAGCATGCTGGAAAACCAGCAGCCGTCCGGCTCCCGGAGTGTTCTGGCAGGGAGGCGTCCCCAGCTCAGCGGGGGAGATTGCTGTACTAACATCAGAGTCTTTTACCGATTTTGCTTATTTCCGTGTTCATCATAAAAAAATAAATCCTGATCATCCCCTAACCCACCCCTCCCCCCACTATGTTAACACTGATCTGCTCTCGTGACAGTTTGTAAAAAAATAAAAATAAAAAAGTCTTAGATCATTATTGGATATGTAATTTATGCCTCTAGGTAGCCTGTGGGTGCTCCTTTGCTTTTGGGTTTCTCTATGTAACTAGGCTGTGAAAGTCTCATGTGGTATTGCCATACTCAGGAGTAGCAGAATGTGTTTTGTGGTGTAATATTTTAAAGAATCCTTCTTTTTTTTTTTTTTTTTTTTTTTTTCCCTGCATTTTTCAAAAACTTGTAAAAATTAAATTTTCAAAAGACTTGCTATGCCTTTTAGAAAAATACTTTGGAGTGTTTGCTTGCTATGCTTTTCAGAAAATGTCTTTTAGCTATTGCTTTTTTTTTTTTTAAATGGGTAATTTTGTGGGTGTTTCCACGTTCCTGGTGCTCCAGGGCCTTCAAAAATGTGATAAGTAGTACAAAAATTTAGATGTGTCCAAAGGTGCTCTATGGATTTTGGGCTCCTACATCCGGCTAGGTTGCGATAGTCTCATGCATATGGTATCTCCTTGGGAGAAGTAGCAGAATTTGATTTGGGGTGTAATTATAAGTATGCCCATGCTGTGTGTGTGAGAAATAACTTTGTGGAATAATGAATATATATATATATATATATATATATATATATATATATATATATATATATATATATATATAATATATATAAAAATTTTATTATTATTTTTTTTTCAAAAAAATTTTTAATAAAAAAAAAATCACTCTTAAGGCCCATACACACTTTTTCTGCAGATTTTTGTCTTCAGATTTACCAAAATCATATAATATGAGGTCAAACCGTAAGCGTTTCAATTTGTATGCAATCGGGCAGGCCCTTGCACTACATGGCTTTGGTAAATCTGAAGACAAAAATCTTCAGAGAATCTTAGAATGTGTATAGGGTCTTACTAAATACCTTGGACTATCTACTTTCCAAAAAGGTGTAATTTAGAGCATATTTGTACTATCCTGGCATTTTAGGGCCTCAAATAGGCAGCAGCCAGTACATCAGGACTAATCGATTTTGATATATATGTTTTATCCCAGATTGTTGACTATAACTTTCACAATATACACAGATTAGGGTTATTTTTACCAAATATTGGCAAAATACTTTTTTGGCCTAAATTTATGAAGAAAAAAAAAGTATCTGCGAAATTTTATAACAAACTAGAAAACATCAGTGGTGATTTAAATGCCACCAAAGCTTTCTGTCTCCAAAAAAAATAAATGAATTTCATTTGGGTACAGTGTTTATATGCCATTCAAAGCGTGACAGTGCTGAAAGCTGAAAATTGGCCTGGACAGAAAGGGAATGAGAGTGTCTGTCTGGATTTGAGGTGGTTAATCAGCTCCCCTCCCTCTTGTGGTTCCACTGGCTGTAGATCATGCTTTTTGGGGTTTTATACCTATTTTGAAGTCTTCAGGATGGTCAATTGACACTGCATGGTCATCTCCTCCTTTCCGAGCTGGGCAGTCCTTACAGATGCAGAGTTGAGAGCTAACATAACTTCACCACTTTTCTGCACCAGTACAAGGGAACTCTACTGATTCTCTCTCTCTCAGGGGTGGTGCCAGGGCAGCTTGTAGCCAAGAAGTACTACATGACAATTTTGGAGTAAGGGTGGGTATTTATTACATAATTTTTATTTATTTTTTTAGGCAATTTTATAAGATGTTGCCATGCAGGACACAGGCTTCTTTAAATTATTACAGCTGGTTTATATGTAGCTACCTACAGGTGATTGGACAATGGCTAGTACCATCTCGTATGGAGGTTTTTTCTTTCTCCGAATAATTCTTTTCCAAGGTGGTTATTTTATCACTTGGTTTTACTGTAGCTTCTTACTTCAGCTTTTGGATCAGTGGACTCCTCTGCAGAGTTTTGGGAGACTCCTCTTTATGGAAGATGCGGGGCCAGCCTGTAATGGTCTAACTAGTGGAGAGCCCAGTCTCTGAACACCTCTGCACAGGTATGCCCATTGTGGAAGGTGAAGCCAACTACTACTCCTGTGTTACAGCTTGCACTGTGGCATCCCTTCTCCTACAAGACTACTGCAGAGGTCATGAGTAACCCATATTACGAGTGCAGAGATGGGATAAGATGGACTCCTTAGCTCAGGGTCAAACTTTAGTTCCCTTGGGGGTAGTAGTACATTAATTGAGAGCCCTAGTACCCTCTTCTGTGTTAGTTGCCCTCATTCTGTCATCCTACTTTTTCAGATTATTCAGCCAGCCTTACCCTTTTCCAGAGGAATTGTCTGCCACAATGTCTGATCTCTTTCTGGAGAGGAATTTTCTGCTATAGTGTCAGATTTCAAGATGTGAATTTTTGGCCTTGAGGCTGTAGATGGCTAGGGTCACAGCTGTGCCTCTTTGACCTCCACTCCTGCATCAGTATTTGACATGTGCAAGAGGAGGTAGGTGGTCCAGCTGAGGAAGACCTATTGTCTTCGAAGGCATTGGATCAGGATAATGCTCTATGTAAGCTACAGTCTTTATCCCTGGGCTAAAAGAAGATTATTGCTATGCTTACTGATGATATATGCTTTTAGTGTAGGAGCAGCCTGGGTCTGCTCATCAAAGTATCCAGTATGAGGTCACTAAAACTTCCTCTCTTCCAGGACCACAGGCTGGTTAATCCTGCCCTGTATCGCCTTTTGAGTCTGCTGAGCCCTTCTTGACCTGCTTGTTATGTAAGCCTTTTGGCACTGTTTGCTTTGTTGCCCACCCCTTGGTTGAAGTACTTTTGAATGTCCTAGTTGTAATGATTTAAAGAAGCCTGGGTGCTTTACTGTGTGGTCAGGAAAATTGAATGCTTGACTTGCCAGTTAAATCCATTTCCTGGAGTCCTATACAGGTTGCTCCCCTCCATTCTTCTGATCATGCTATCGTTTGCTATAAAACTGAAGCTAGCTGGGAGTGGGAGGAATTGTATAGAGTGATGTCTGTCCAGCCTTTTTTTTTTTTTTTTTTTTTTTTGTCCAATCACACAAAGGTAACTGCATGTAACAAATTGTAATTATTTAAAGAAGCCGGAGTCCTATACTGTACTCCAGGGAACAGATTTTACTGCCAAATCAAAAATCCAATATTAGTTCAGGGCTGGACTTAAATGTGCTTGAGACTTTTTTTTCTGTTTTTGTTTTATAAGGAAATCTGATGGCGGATTTTCACCCAAAAGGGGAAGTTCCACTTTCTTTTCTTACAGGGGACACAGCCATAGTAATAACTATTTGGGTTATATCGGCATATCAGATGCTGGACATTGGCACGCCCCTTAAGGCGTGAACTTCCCCCTTATAACCCCTCCCATTACTGGGAGTCCTCAGTTTTTGTTTTTTTTGCCAGTCTCTAAGGTGTTGGGCACGTGTAAGGATGTGTGTACTGAGCTCCACGGGCAGTAATCCTTTGAGAGCCAGACATCCTGGCTGGATCTGTTCTGATGTCTCTGTAATGGACTAAATGAACGGTACCCGGGCCTCGTCGTCCGAAGACATGAAGTTTTGCTTGCCAATGCTTTTAAAGCTGGGCTCTGGGATCCAGTACTTTTTGGTAGTAAGGCCAATAAAGGTTTACTGGCAGGGTCTTCTCCGCAGGTCCAGGATTGCGGGATTACCTGAGTGTATCCCTGTTCCTGAAGGTTTCCTTTCAAGGTCTCGAAGCTTACCGTGAAGGGCAAAGATTGTTTTTTTTTTTTTTTTTTTTTTATCTGACAAACCCTGCTGCGAGGAAAGGTAGGGGAGATAATCTCTCCTTCCATGTATTGTGATGTCATGTCATGTCTGTGTCACCACTGGAGGCTGTATTGAGCACTCGCCATTCTGATGCTGGAAACAGCAGAAGCTCCACTCTCCTCTCCGTTCAAGCCAGCTCAGACCCTCAGGTACGAAGGGGGGTCTGATCACTTCCTGGGCCCCCAGATTGGCGATTTTGATCTATTTGAATGCCAGCCAGCTGCCTCTTTTTCTTTAAAAAAAAAAAAAGGAAAGGGAAAAAATGTTTTTTTGGGGGCAAATCGTGGCTGCTCGCCAAGCGGAAGATTTACCCCCCCCCCCCCCCCCCCGCCATGATGCCGGTGCTCCCACTGGAGATTCGCTTCCCTGTTTGAGACAGGAAGGGGGCGTTTTCACACGGGGAAGTGGCTAAATGACGTCAGACGCCGGCCACACGTGTAGGAAGTAGTTGGAGCTCTGCAAGAGAAGCTACTGCCTGGCGGTGGAGGGACACAGCAGAGTGGTTGCTGGTCAGGTTTGGTGACCGACATTTTCCTTTTGGCAACATTGTACTGTATAGCTAGGATTAATAGCAGTTATTGTACTGTACTATAGCCTAGCAAGTGAAACATTATTTTGCTGGTACTGCCTCTGCTTTGTATCGTAAGCTGTGACAAAGGGACCAGGAACCCCTCTAAGGGGTTAATTGGATACAACAAACTAAAAACCCTTCCAAAAGAATGTCTTCCTCCACGAGAGGTAGAAAGAAAAAAAAATATGGCCAGTCAGATGAAGCAGTCAAGGTTTTTCTTCTACCATTTAAAAGATTATTGCTCTGTCGTCGCTCCATAGTAGGACTAAACATAGCAGATTCCCATCTAGTCCTCTTTTGTTGAGGTGCAGGAGGCTGGGGATCAGGTAGATCTTCCCAAATATTGGAAAATACTTATTTTCCTCTTCAGAGGATCCTAACAGGGAGGGAGTAGCCGCACAAGTCAGGTGTTTGTCTTCTCCCTTACTTAACCCTTTTGTTGCCTGCCACAGGCTCTTGAGGTATCTACCTCCTAATGGGGTTAATTTGAACCTCCCCCACCTGGGGATGTGTTTTTCCTATTCATGCATAGCTTATGTATTCTGAATGGGAACATTTCTATGAAAGAAATGGGGGGGTTCCACCTATTAATGCTGCAGTCACCTCGGTGAACAGAGTCTCGCATGTCCAGTGGATAATGCACTGAGGTTAAAGGATCCAGCAAGTTAAGGTTGGATTTTCCTTTTAAAGACAAGATGTCTTTTGCCGTTCTGGCTGCAATTGTAGTAGCTCAGCCCATTAACCCTTTAACGCCCGCTCCACTATTATGGTGGAGCACATTTTGAGTCACGCCAATGCATTGGAATGTGGACTCCAAGGGGTTAAGGAACAGGTGTGAGATACCTGAAAGTTCTGCCTGATCAGCAGGCCTGGCGTATTTGAGGTACCGTGTCTCACAAATGCTATGAAGGACTCAATCATTTAAGCCCTATGGCTTATACTTGGACTAGTGCATTTTTGCAGAGGTCCATGGCTGAGATATTGATCAGCCGAAGCACCAGGTGAAAACCCTTAGCCAGTCTGTCCCTTCCTGGGCTACGACTATTTTTTAGAGTGGATAAGTACATCCAAAAGGGGTAAAGCTCTCCTAATGCCTGGGGTATCTGCCTTTAGGCGGTCTCGACAGGGGCAGCATCATGAAGCAGAATGCTAAGGCCTTTTTATAGAGGAGCACCCCCACTCGTTTGAGTGAGGGAAATGCTCCTGCGATTCTCAAAGTCTGGCAGGAACAATGTTAAGAGCAGAGTGATTTCTGCGATTTTATTTTTTCTCTAGGTTACATCTAGAGTTTCAAGAGCCCAGTCATGATGGCCCAGTCAGCTTTTGATCTGAGGGTCCGGGTAGTTCGGGTCCTGTTTGGGTGCTGCCTGTGGGGTCCTTGGGGCTGCTGATGCAGCAGTCTTTATGCAAGAGTGTCCGTCTCCTCAGGGAATGCTTCCAGAAAAAAAACAAGGAGAAAGAAGAGAAGCGTCTCAGTGATATCATAGATTCCCTTAGTGGAACAGGTTTTTTTTTGGCTCAAACCTTTTAAGGTCCCAGAGCCAAGCAGAGAGGTAAGACCCACTCTAGATCTCGGAGATCTGAATCGGCACATAAACATCTGATCCTTTCATAATTAGATCGGCTGTGTCCATCCTGCAAGGAGGGGAGTTGCATATCTCCATGTGCCAAAGTTTCCCGCTTACCAGAAATCTCTGCGGTTTGAAATATTAAATTATTTTCATCAGTCGTGGCACTGCCATTCGGCTTAGCCACAGCACTGCGAGTGTTCTGAAAGATTCTGGCACCTCCTTTAGCCAGGTTAAAGGCTCAAGGCATAGCGGCCCTAGCCTATTGGAAGATCTACTTTGAATAGATCATTCAGTCTCAGGTCTAAAACCAGAGTCTGACCTTAGCTGTAGATAGCTGAAATCTCTAGGTTGATTTCTCAGCCTAGGAAGATTCTCCTTAAAACTATCAAGGAGGTTACTTGAGGGATGGTTATAGATACCATACAGAAGAAGGTATTCTTGCCCCAGTCGAGAATCCGTTCCATTGTAGGTCTAATTCAACTTATCAGGATAAAGGAAAATTCCTTCATTCGGCTGCAGGAGATTTTTAGGGGAAATGGTGGTCTCCATCAGGGCCGTCCCTGATGCGCAGTTTTATTCAAAGACTGCTTCAAGACACCATCCTGTCGGTCTGGAATAAAGAGGATTCAGACCTTGTTTGTTTCCAATATGCTTGGCATAGGTCAGAGCCTAAATTGGTGGTGGTTATCCAGCAGGAGGGAAAATATTTATCTGGCAAGGTGTTAACAGATGCCAGCCTTCTAGGCTGGGGAGCAGCCCTGGAAAAAGATTCTGTCCAGGGGAGATGGCCCAGGTTAGAGGACCTTGCCTATCAACTTTGTTGGAAGTTTCAGGCAGTACATCTGGCCATAGAATCTTGGCGGTCAGATTACAGGACTGTTCTGACAGGATTTAGTCTGACAGAGCCACAGCGGTGGTTTACATCGATCACCAGGGGAGGCACGAGAAGTCCAAAAAGAGGTGAATAATGTTCTAGCTTTGGCAGAACACAACACTCCTTGCCTATCTGCAATTTTAATATTTCAGGCGTACTATTTGAGACGCCAACAATTATTTCCGGGAGAATCTCTTCACCCCGACATTTTCCTGGCAATATGTCAGATGGGGTACTCCGGACATGGACCTATTCGCGTCCAGATTAATAAGGTCGACAACTTTATGTCAAACAAGGGGTCCACTAGCAGGTGGAACACACGCCTTAGTCTTCCCAGGGGATCAGTTCTCACTGATCTATGCATTTCCTCCAGCTCTGCTATTTCCGTGCCTTCTCCGCAGGATTAAGCAGGAACAAAGGGAGGTGATTCTGGTGGCCCCAGCGGGTCCCAGAAGATCTTAATTTATCGAGATCATAAAGAGGGCAGTTGAAGTCCTTTGGACTCTGTCATTATAGCCAGACCTTCTTGCACAGGGTCCGGTATTTCATCCTACTTTACGGACAAGGAGTTTAACAGGTATGACTGTTGAATCCCACTCTCTAAAAGATTGTGGGTGCTCTCCTTCAGTAGTGTCTACTTTAACTAATGCCAGGAAGCCTGCTTCCAGAATCACTTACTATAGAATCTGGAAGGCATAGGTTTCTTGGTATGGATCCAGGGGTTGGCACCCCAGGAAGTATGTCAACAGGCAGGATTCCTGCATATGGGATCTGAAGTAAAGCGGCCTTGACTTTTATCAAGAGCCAGATCCAGGCCGTGTCGATTGTCTTTTCCTATTGCCTCTTGCTTCCCACTCTTGGTGCGTAGCTTATTCAGGGGGTGAAACGGTTTATTCCCCCTATCAAGGCACCTCTAAATCCTTAGGATTTAAGATTGGTCTTGTCAGCTTTGTTAAATCAGCCATTTGAACCTTACGAAAAATTCTCTTTGTTCTTTGACAAGAAAGAGATCATCTTTTTTGCTTGCCATTTCTTCTGCTAGAAGAGTATTGGAACTAACTGCTCTGTCTTGTAAGAGCCATATTTCATCATGCATAAGGACGAGGTGGTTTGATGTCCTCATCCTGAATTCTTACCAAAAGTGGTAACCGGTTTTCATTTAAACCAAGATATTATTCTTTCTTCCTTTCTCCCCGGAAGCATTAATCTGGGGAAGAGAAAGCACTACAGTTTCTTGATGTAGTAAGAGCGATCAGAAGCTCAGGTTCGCAAAACACAGGTTTTGTTTGTACTGCCAGAGGGTCCAAGATGTGGACAGGCAGCCTCAAGATGCACTATTTTCCAAATGGATTTATCAAGTGATTGATCAACCTTCAGCTCAAAGAAAATGATTCCTTCTCGTATATTAAGAGCACATTCATCCAGGGCGATTAGTGCCTCTTGGGTGGTGCATCATCAGGCCTCTATGGCTTAGATCTGTAAGATCATTGGTCTTTGGTTCAGATGTTTATCAGATTTTTTTTTTCTTTTTTTTTTTTTTTTATCGATATTAAAGGTCATGAGCAGATTGCCTTTGGGCACAGCATACACTGCAGGCTGCAGTACGAGTCCTCTGGCCTTCTGTATCCTTGATTCTGTCTCCCCCCTTCAGTTGCCATTGCTATGGGACATCCCACATAGTTATTACTATGGCTCTGTGTCCCCTGATGTAAGAAAAGAAAATAGGATTTTTAAAACGGTTTACTTCTAAAAATCCTTTTTTCTTTGATGTACATCAGGGGACACAGAGGTCCCTCTTTGATTGCTTGGCTACAAAACTGAGGACTCCCAGTAATGGGAGGGGTTATATGGGGGAAGTTCACACCTTAAGGGGAGTACCAGTGTCCAGCACCTGATATGCCGATATAACCCACATAGTTATTACTATGGCTCCGTGTCCCCTGATATACATCAAAGAAAAGGATTTTACAGGTAAGCTGCTTTAAAAATCCTATTTTTCTGCCTCCCTACCCTTCTGACACTGTTCTTGACCCATAAATGGTAAGGTTTAAGTATGTAATGTACATATTCTGCTTTCGATACAGCAACTGTTCTGTAAGTTGTCATCCAAATGATTTACAGATTAGTGGCTGCTGATTGCAGAAGAGCATGTCAGTTCTTTATGCTCTTGAACTTCAATCATTGCTGTGAAGTGAGTGCTGCCAAGTATGTGCTCACTGCAGACAGCTGTCATAGCAAGGTCAGGCACCTTTCCATGTTTTAGGTTTGAGTTTGAGCTACTGACTTTTAATATACACCTTTTTATAAGCAAATGCACAGATATGAGTACTTTTCCTATACAAACATAAAGCATCTTAAACGGCTTTGTAGATGAAATGAAAGATAGTATGTACTTATTATGAAAATGTGTTTTTTATAGCTTTTTCATTCCAGGAATATACATCAGACATTTCAGTTAATTTTTAACATTCTTGTAAATGGTGATGGGACGCTAACGAGGGTGTATTCTGTCGACCTTCTTATGGATCTGTTGAAGAACCCCAAAATTTCTGATTACCTGACAAGGTAGTGCATTTTTGCAATATATTGTTGAAATGTTATTGTTTCGTCGCGCCAGTGCTATAAGCTGAACAGTGCATGTGCAGCTCAGTTTACATGATGCAAAAAACTGCGCAGGCAGGTAGATGTATTGTACATTGCATGTCTCTTCTGCGATAATAACCTGCCTGCTCGCAGTCTTTCATTGACCTCTGCTGGCATCTTGGAGCAAACCATCTTCAAAGTTGATAGAAACCCTCCTCTAACATAGCCATCCAGCCTTCTAATTTATGTTTTAAACACAGAACAGGTGCTCTGGTTAGGAAGGTGGAGGGAGTGTGAACTAGGCTGCTGAGCACCTCAAACCAAAAAGGACATTTAAATAATTATTAAAGAAAACTCTCCCATTCATCCATGTCTCCATGCTTTATTTTGCTGAGAAATCACTTTTGAGAAATGCCCCCTAGCATTTCTGTCCATGGCCATCTTGAGTAAGGGCAGACTGTTCATGTAGCATTTACTTCCTGGAGTCCATTTGCCCTTAGCTCAGGCATGCAGGCCTGAGGGTGTACTGGGATGTATGACATCCTTTGCCTACGCCGGTGTTGTACATTTTTCTGCGACCCATGGAAAAAAACAAACCCCGTCACTTATGGTGCGGCTCCGTCACTGACAGCTGACGGCGGCCCTTTACCCCGCATGCGCCACTTTTCTGGGCGCGGCGGCGTTTGCTGGGCGTGGTGGCGCTTGCTGGGCACGGTGAGGCGTATTTATTGGCAGAACAATGTACTGTACATGTAGTCAGTGCTATGCACGGGGCCCCGCCCCGCTCCGCTCTATCTCTCCCTCCCAGCAAGTCTCTGCCCGCTTAAGTCCATCATTTTTCTCGACCGCTAAACAAATATCCCGCGCAAGCGCTGTTAATAGCAGCTTGCGTCCATTATTTTTCTCGACCAGTAAACAAATATCCCGTGCATGCGCGATTCGGGGGCATGTTAGTGGGGTGGGCAGGGCTGCTGCTGATGTTCTAACCATCTGTCCAGCTCCGCCCGCTTGAGTCCATAATTTTTCTCCACCGCTAAAGAAATATCCTGCGCATGCGCTGTTAATAGCATTGAAGTGGCGCATGCGTGGTAAAGGGCCGACGTCAGCTGTTTCAGTGACTGAGCCGCACCGGAAATTACGGGGTTAGTTTTTTTTTTTTTTTTTTTTTTCACGGGGCGCAGAAAAATTTACAACACCGGGAAGTAACTAAAGAAATGTGTAAAAAAAATAAATAAAAATAAATAAAAAATTATAGACAAGCAAATATACTTTCCTTTCTATTTACTAATGCTAGCAGAATGAGGGTTAACAATAATGTTGACTAAGATAGTGAAGTTCTACTAGTTCTAACAGTTTCTGTATACATTCTGTAATGTATGCATAGGTCAATGAAAGCTTGTGTTGTCCATAGCCTTTCCACATATGAATTGTAAAGTGTCAAGTGCGTTTTTTCTCTAGTCATCATCCGGGGCGGCATAACCTGAGAGATGACTGGTCCACCTGACAGGAAATACAATCAACATACGAGGTTAAAAGGCCCCTCCCTTTCCCCTGCACCTCAGTTCTTGATTGCGTTTCCCCGCAGCGAAATGTTTGTTGTTTTTGTGTGTGTTTTTTTATTTTTTTCTCAGACCTGAAGCTGGTCGTGGATGGTCCTCACTTCCGGCTCTGGTCTATGCCAAAATGGTGGATTCGCTAATACTATAGGCCAAATTCCCCTTCAGATGGCTGTTCTCTGACAAAATGGCGCTGATCACCGGCGTCTGAGGAGTAGACTACACAGTGCTCCAGAGAGAGAAGCAAGGAGGCCTCACGATTTTCTTCTCTGGACTTCTGAACTGCACTAAATAACAGGCAGCAGCAGATATGGAAAGAAAGGAGGAAACGGTCGCACCCTTAGCCCAGGAAGAGGCAAGAGGTGGCGCGTCCTCTCCCATTTGCATGATTGTGAAGTAAGAGGGGTCTTGTTTACTCCTTTGGGGGGGGGGGGGGGGGCACAGGAAAGACCTTCCTTAAAGACTATTTAAGTTTTGGACTTTGTCTTGTCTCCCTAGAACCTAGCAGCTCTGCTTAAGGGGCTCACAAGGCTAAGGGTAAACCCCCCCCCCAGGTCGCAAAGGTGTGGGAACTGTAACAAAAAGCTCCCACAAGACCATGCAAAACCTTTTTGTTATAGGTGCATACATAAACCGCAGAGTAAGGAAACCTCACAAGTTATGAAGGACTTCCTTGCTGCACAGTCGGAGATGCTCTCTACCCTCCAGTCTCAGGACGGTTATAGCACCTAGGGAAGTACCGAGGACAATTGACAAAGACCCTGTCCTCTAGAGAAGGCTCCTCTTCCCAGGAAGTTACCTCTGACAGGGGTCAGACAACCTTGCAGACCCCCATCCTCTGTCACTTCGGGAGTTGAAGAACCCAGACGAATCGGAGGAAGATTCTTTAGAGGAGGGGGAAAATGCAGATTCTGAGAGCCAGGATAGTGACAGTCCTAGAACTAGTAGTCACCTCTCCCCCCTTGGAGGACATGGGGTAGTTACTCGGAGCAATCGATGCTTCAGAAGATACTCCAGAGCCTCTGGTGCAGGTGTCAGCCTGGGATAGGATGTTCAGGGGATTTGGTAACCCTCAGTCCAGAGTATTCCCTGTACATCAGGCTCTAAAGGAAGTGATTTTGGGGGGAGTGGAAGGACCCAGAAAGAAAGGTCCTTAAACTCAAGAGAAGATTTCCTTTTGGGGAGGTAGAAGAGCAGAAATTCTTCAAAACTCCCAAGTTAGATGCAGCCCTGTCACAGGTCTTTAAGAAATCTGATTTGTCTTTTGAAGACTCGGGTAACCTGAAAGGCTGAGACACTTTTAAGAAGAGCAATGTGGCAGTCACTTGCCTCACTTCCTTCTTCCGGTCCTTCTCTTGCACAGTGGGCCAAGATGGCGCATAACCTTGAGCTCCTCTAAATACACGGGAGATGCTCTGTGGAAGTGTATCCAGTAGCCCATGTATGAAAGCAGTGGTGTGAGGAGAGCAACAAGGATTCTTTTGGAGTGGGAGATAACTATATATCTACACGCATTCTGTGACCCTCTGTAGTGGGGGGGTCATGAATCTGTGGTAAGAAGTAAATCTAGATATACGGTGGTGGATCAAGCACTATCCACTGGTATGATGACTTCATCCCTTCATCCTTTCATCTGCATTCAATTGGATTGGGAAGGACTTTTTTACTGGATTTTTTTTTTTTTTTTCTCAATTTTTTTTTATATAGACTTTCCAACTTATTCACTGGGTGTTTTATGTTGGATCACAGTTTTATGATTAAGCTTGATTTTTTTTTTTTATTACCTATATGTTAGAGGTAAGATAAAGTTCACAATTTTTGTCATATCATTTTGTGAATTATATGCATGGTAGGCCTTAGCCTTGGTATACGTATGGTTTAGCGCAGCTTATTTATTTTCTCTGTGGCAGTCATGGCTTCGGCATGCGTGGCAAGAAATGTGGATGCATGGTTAGGCAGGCTCTCCAATCATGTCTCTAGAGGGAGTGAGTCTAAGGATGTCACAGATTCCCTAGAGATTATAGGTAAGGCAGTGGAATATTTAGCTGATACGCCAGTCTAAATCTGTGGTCCTCAACTCTGCAAGAAGGGCCGTCTGGGTCAAGTTGTGGGAAGGGGCCTGGATCAGGTCCTGTCGAGGTCAGCAGAAAAAGGGAAAAAGTTCCTGGTAAAAGCCAACTGCTCTAACCAGGGTCAATTCAAAGCCAAAAAGGACACAAACAGAAGGTGGGGGAAGGGAAAGAGCGTGCAAAAGGGTAACCTGCTCTTTTCCAGATCTCAAGATGGCACCAAACAGTCTAAGTGACGCCAGTGGAAGGAGATCTCAGAGAGCCCTTATATCTTGCAGATCTTGACAGAGGGATATTGTCTGCAACTTCTCTTCCCCCCCCCCCCCCCTCAAAATTTTACTCTGACCCGTCTCCCCAAGGATACTTCAAGAGCAGCAGGGCTATTGAACAGTTTGCAGGGATTGGCTCTCCAGGAGCTGATCGTGCCGGTTCCACCGGAAGAGTTTTACCAGGGATTTTACGCCCATGTTTTTGTCGTCCAAAAGTCATCAGGAAAATTTTCGCCTGCTATTAAACCTCAAGAAGCTGAACAGGTTTTTGCAATGAAAGAGTTTCCGGATGGAGAGTATTTACATGGTGCACAGGCATCTATTAAGAAATGCATCTCTAGCCACAATAGACCTGAGGGATGTTTACCCTCATATCCGATTGCTCGGGAACACCAATCCCTGTTGAGATCCGCAGTCCTTACAGACAAGGGAATTCAGCACTGGCAATTCTGCCTTTTGGATTAACCGCAAGCCCAAGAATCTTCACAAAAGTCCTGGTGGAGTTGGTAGCCTACCTACATCTACAGAGGGTATAAGACCCTCCATCTAGATGACCTTCTGATATATGAACAGTCGCTAGAACAGGTAGACGTAAGCAGAGTGATTTTTCACTCTAGATTTCTTAGGCTGGATAGTGAACAAAGAGAAATCCTCTCTGCTCCAATCTCAAACAAAAGTTTTCTTGGGATATCTGGTGGATACAGGAGGTCAGAAACTTTTTCTTCCAGGAAAAAAATGGTTAAAAGTGGTTACAGCAGTCTCTTCTCTAATGGAACCCAGGGAGTACTCTCACAGGCATCTAATGAGGGTATTAGGTTTAATGAACTTGTGTTTTCCAGCAGTTCCATGGGCTCAGCTCCATTCCAGGGAGCTACAGTTTTTCCTTCTATCCTGGGATGGAAAGAGGGAGTCTTTGGACAAAAGGCTGTCTATTCCAACAAGGGTAAGAGCCTCCCTAGATTGGTGGCTGGACTAGGACAGGCTCACATTTGGCTCTTCCTTGGGGCCAGTGGAATCCCATAAAGATCACTACAGATGCAATCGCTTGGGGATGAGGCACTAACTTGGGGGATCTTCAGGCATAGGGAGCGTGGACTCCATCCTAGACAGGGGCCTCATCCAACCACAGGGAACTCCTGGTGCTGGGCCAAGCATTAAAAGCTTTCCGAGACAGAATTCAGGGTTCAGAGGTCCAAGTCCTGTCGGGCAATGTAACAACGGTCTCTTAAACCTTCAGGGGGGCACCAGATCCAGGAAGCTACCGAATCTAGCTTTGAAAATTCTAAATTGGGCCGAGGGAAACCTTCAGTCCATATTGCCGGTTTACATAAGAGGAACCGTCAATGTGGTGGCAGATTTCTTAAGCCGACAGACCATCCTCCAGGGGGAATGGCAATTAAATCAGGAGGGGTTTCTCCAGATAGGTCAGAGATTTGGAATTCCGGACATAGATCTTTTTGCCCACAGAGGGAACAAGAAGGTGGCTCTTTTCTTCTCGCTCAGCAGAGAAAGGGGATCTCGGGGAGTGGATGCTCTATCTCAGGACTGGGACTGCCATCTAGCATATGCTTTCTCTCCACTAGTTTTAATACCATGGGTCCTACAAAAGTTGGCCCGCTCAGAATGCAAACTGATCCTGATAGCTCCATGGTGGCCAAAGAGGACCTGGTTTGCAACTCTCAACTTCCCCTCCATTACGTCTTCCACCGAGACAAGATCATCTTCTACAAGGGCCAGTCCTCCACCCCGATCCAGGGTTCTTCAGTCTGATGGCATGGCTTTTGAGAAGGAGATCGTCAGAGGCAAAGGTTGCTCTGAGAGGGTAATTGAGACCCTCTTGGACAGCATGAAGCTGGTCACCAGGAGGATATACTCTAAGGTTTGGAATCGATTTTCACATTGGTGCCAGAATAGAGAAGTGTCTTATCCATCGGTATCAGTGGTGTTGGATTTCTTGCAAGCAGGGCTGGATCAGGGGATTGCCCTGAACACCCTGAGGGTACAGATAGCAGCCCTATCTGTATTTTTGGACCAGAGGCTCGCATTGGAGCCCCTAATCAAGAGATTTCCACTGGTAAGGGAGCGGTCAACCCCGGTCAGGACTAATGTATTCCCTCCGTGGAATCTAACATTGGTTTTGGAGGCACTGACAAAAGCACCTTTGTACCAGCTCAGGAGAATTCAGTTGAGCCAGAAGGGTTAGCGACCTACAGGTCCTACTCATTAAGGAACCTTTTCTGTTGATACTAGGAGACAGTGGTTCTCAGGCAAGAGCCATTATAGCTTCCAAAGGTCGCATCTAAGTCTAATAGATCTCAGGAGATCAGTTTGCCCTCCTTCTGTGATAATCCAAAGGGTGAGAAGGAGAAGAAATTTAATTTATTGGATGTTGGGAAATGTCTGCTGACATACTTAGATTAAGTGAAGGACTACAGGAAGCCAAATCGCCTTTTGAGTTTATTTAGCGGCCCTAGAAAGGGAGGGCAGACATCTAGATTTACCCTGGCTCGGTGGAGTAGACAGACGATAAGATTGGCCTATGAGCAAACAGGTTCCTAGTGCCAGTTGACCTTAAGGCCCATTCAACGAGATCCTTGGTGGCCTCATGGGCACAGAGAGCTGGGGCCTCAGTAGAACAGATCTGTCGCACAGCCACTTGGGCAAAGCAGGATACTTTTCTGATGCATTATAGAGTGGAACTGCTATCGCCTCAGGATCTGACATTTTGAAAGGAAGGTCCTGCAAGCAGTGGTCCCACCCTGAGGTAGGCCTTGAACTCCTTGTCCATCCTCTCAGGTTATGCCTTCCTGGAAGATGACTAGAGAAAATTGACAGTTACTGTTAACTGTTTTTCTGGGATATCTTCCAGGACGGCAGGCCTACTTCCCACACATATTTTAATATAAGCACTATGGGAAAAGTTTCTCTCTGTTACCCGGATAACCTATTACTTTGGGAGAACTGAGGTGCAGGGGGAAGGGAGGGGCCTTTTAACCTCGTACGTTGATTGTATTTCCTGTCAGGTGGACCAGTCATCTCTCGGGTTATGCCGTCCTGGAAGATATCCCAAAAAAACAGTAAGACCCCTTTCACCCCACACACATTTTTAGCTGCCTTTTACTGCCGGATTTGCGCCGCATTTCGGCCGCTAGCGGGACGCCTTTACCCCCACTAGCGGCCGAGAGAGGTTATTACAGCGCTGCCCCATTGATTTCAATGGGGAGCAGCGGTGGAGGAGTGGTAAACACACCTCTCCTTCACCGCTCCAAAGAAGCTGCTGGCAGGACTTTTGCCTGACGTCCTGCCAGTGCACCGCTGTAGTGTGAAAGCCCTCGGTGCAGCTTTTTTAGGGCGGATTGCAGGCACTATTTCGAACGCTATAGCGCCCGCAAAATGCCCTGGTGTGAAAGGGGTCTTGACGGTAAGTAACTCAGTTTTCACTGATTTACATCTCCTTTGTGTGATCCCATATACAGATAAAATATACTTTCCTGACGCCTTCATGGCAGCACACACTGGGTTGTGACTCCGCCCCCACAACCTGACAGGATTGGATTAACTATAAATTTGAAGGGGAGACACCCTGCTGCATTCTCTTTTTTTATCCTCACCCGACAGGTTGGACGGACGGAGTTTTCCTGTTACAGATGAATAAGCCTCTACCGCATTCGCCCCAGCAGGTTCAAGCCTCTCCTGTTTGGAAGTCCCTCCTGTACAGTCTCTAAAGGAGCTTCTATGGAGGGAACCCCCGCTCTGGTGGTCTCAAGGGGCTACTGGATTTCTGGCATTACCAAAGCTTTAAAGAAGCTTTTTTACCTTTGCAGTGGACTCCCCTTCTTCCTTTGCCTATTCCTCTTATTTAAATAATATCCATCTTTTATTCCTATAGTAAGTGGTGGTTTATATTCCCTTTTTTTTTCTCTACCTTTGGGATTGCTGTCTCTTGTAGTCCCCTGTCATGGCCGCCGTTTGTTTCTCCTTCAGTGGTGTTTTCTCTATGCTGTAATTCCAGCCTAGATGGCGCCGTTCGGCCACTCTGAGCCCGTGCAGTGCTAGTGTGTTTTTTTTTTTTTTCCCCCCCCCTATGTTTTCAATGTGTGTTCCCTTATCCAAAATGGCGCCGCAACACTCGGGACGCTTCTGTGCATGCGCAGAGCGTCAATTAGCCGCCACAATGGCGCTATTTTCAAATACAGAGCTGTATTTCTCTGTGATTCTGCTGTGCAATCTGCAAAACTTAAGGAAGGTTGCTGCCTCTGCATGTAGATCACTCTGAAGTCTCCAGGTAAGTCCCTGTGGGACTCCTATATATATATATATATATATATATATATATATATATATATATATATATATATATATATTATTGTTATATTGTTTCTTGCAGATAAACTTTGTTAATAAATAATATATATATTTATATTTATAAGTGAATTGTGTGTGTGTGTATGTATATATGTGTGTGTGTGTGTGTGTATATATATATATATATATATATATATGTATATATGTACACATTATTTCTCTCTATATCTGACTGTCCTTCACCCCTTTTTTTCTATGGAGTCCACTCCCCAAGCAGACCACCATCAGCAAGTTAGGTAAGAGGCTTTACCGGGCAAGGTAAGTATTGAAGGGGAGAAAAAAAAGAGTGCTAGACGTTAAATGCTGCATTTTTTTGGCAGCCCGTCTAGATCAAGAGGTGCAAGTTCCAGCCATGGGAGAAGGTCTAGCCATACGTCTAGCAGGATGTCCCGCAGGAGCCGCTCAAGATCTCCTTCATGGCACTGAAGACACAGCCACTCACAACATAGCTACTCACGCCACAGTCAATCAAGTTGCAGGAGATCTCCTTCCTCACAATGTCAAAGCCGCCACACCCAACCTGCAGCAAACGCTTGCTGGGTATGCGGCGCTCCGGCACTGCCAGATAACTTGCCTGTCGCAGATGCAAGAATTGCTACAGACCTCATAAGATAATCTGTGCGGGAGTCCATACTGGAAACAACAACACCAGCATTAGATAGAGCTGCTCCCAGTACATCTTCAGCAGACCCCCATCTCACTCAGGCATCACAATCTTCCTCTGAAGATGAGGGTCAGGAGATGTCAGTGGGCTTTGATTTTTCCCTGGTGGAACCCTTTGCAAAGGGCGTTGAAGTATTCGGCTGGCAAGATGATGCGGCGGAACCTCAGAAAATACGGAAATATTTTCCAAACCTAAAAAGAGATCCGTTATCCTTCCCATTTATAGTGGAGCTGGAGGATCTCATTAAAGACGAGTGGGAGAGGTCTGACAAAAGATCTAGTCTTACAAACAGATTAGCCAAGATGTACCCTTTTAAAAGAGTCAAAAGTGAAGCCTTTAATTAATGCTCCCATCATCGATTCCTCATTAATGTGCCTCACCCGCCACGTCACAATGGGCATCTAAAATAGAAAAAGACCTACAGGATGGCATTGAAATGGGAAAGATTATTTCCTCTCTGCAAGAAGTCAAGCTAGCAGAGGCATCAGTAGATATTCTAAGATCTTCAGCCAAGGCTATGCTGGCCTCCGTAACAGCGAGATGAGCGCTATGGCTCAAACCGTGGATGGCCGATACAGCATCAAAAATAAATTGGTGCAGAATTCCATATGATGGCGCAAATCTGTTCGGTGCCAAGTTAGACTCTGCCATATCCAAGGTAACAGGAGGGAAGTCAGGCCTGATCCCCTCCGACAGGAGACCCAAGACGCAGAAGGGACCTGTTTACAGACGTAATCTTCCGGACAAATATAGAGAGTCCAGGTCCTACTCTCCTGGTAGGGAATTTAGAAGGGACTGGAAAAACACAAAACCTTCTTTTCTAAGGATACAGAAATCTAAGGCCACCCCGGCAGGGGAACAGAAGGAACTTCACCAAGATCTGGTCAGACCATATAAAGGATTTATGGACATTGTCCACAATCCGATTCGGACACAGGTGGAAATTCAAAAACAGACTCCCACCAAATCATTTCCAGGCAACCAGAGTACCATCCTCAGTACCCCAAAGGATTCTGCTAGTAAAGTACGTAGCAGAATTGAAACAAAAGGGAGCGATCCTGGAGGTCCCATCATGCCAAAAGTGAAGAGGGTTCTACTCTTCCTTGTTTCTGCTAAAAGACAGGGGATTTGCGTCCTGTATTAGACCTCAAGATGCTCAACAAGGATATCAAAGTGGAGGCTTTCAAAATGGAAAACCTTCAATCCATACTTCTAGCAATAAATCTGGGCGATTGGATGCTTTCAATAGATTTATCGGACGCTTATCTGCATATACCAATTCATCCGGCCTTTCAAAAGTTTCTCCGGTTAGCCATAAACCAACATCATTTCCAGTTCCAGTGCCTCCCATTTGGCATCTCTTCAGCACCCAGGACATTTACAAAAGTATTGTTACCGTTGGTGACTTTCCTCAGAGAAAAGGGATTACGCGTCCACCATTATCTGGACGACATCCTACTTTTAGCAAAGGATCAAGAGACGTTGATTCATCACCGAGAGATCCTCCTTACAACCCTCCAGAAGTGGGTGGATAATCAATTGGGAAAAGAGCTGTCTGCGACCCACACAAAATATGATATTTTTAGGGGCAGATCTAAACACCAAAACAAACAAGATACAGCTCCCACAAGAGAAGATCCGGCCTCTGATACAGAAAATGCAGAAGCAGCTATCAAGGAATCACTTACCAGCCAGAGCCTGTCTGAGTGTACTAGGGTCCATGTCCGCAACCATACCCATGGTGCGATGGGCACAGTGACACATGAGAACCTTACAGAACTCATTCTTCAGGCAGTGGGATGGATTCTCAATGCGTCAGCCCATCTTCATCTCCAGATCGGTGAAGCAATCGATATGGTGGTGGACGCGCCCGAGCAATCTCAGGAAATACAAACCGATAGTCCCTCCAGACCCGGAAGTAGTCACTTCCGATGCCTGCCAGAGCGGTTGGGGGGCCCACTATCAAGACCAGGCAGCCCAGGGCCAGTGGCATATTCAGGCTCAAGGTTTGGTCTCGAACATTTTAGAGCTCAGGTAAGCCGTTTATGCCTTAAGGGCATTTGCACCATTTCTGACGGACAAGAATGTGCTCATTCGAATGGACAACCAAGTAGCAGTGTCTTATGTTCAGAAGCAAGGGGGTACCAGGAGTGCCACCTTGATGGAAGAAGTTCGGCCCATCTTGGAATGGGCTCAGATACATCTAACAAGTTTAAAAGCAGTGTATGTCCCAGCAGCACAGAACATACTACCCGACTGCCTGAGTCAAGAAACGCTATCCAACAATGAGTGGTGGTTGAACCCTCGGACTTTCTCCCTCCTTATGGAAATCTGGGGAACGCCGGAAGTAGATTTAGCAGCCACTCCGATGTATACCAAGTGCCACAGATTCCTGTCAAGAGGTTCATTCCCATGGGTGGAGGGAGTGGACTGTCTAGTTCACCCATGGAACTTCAAGTTGGGGTATATATTCCCTCCAACTCCGTTAATTGTGAGGTTCCTATCCAGGCTTAGGAGATCCTCGGTGACGGTATTTACGATTATTCCACTGTGGCCGAGGAGGCCGTGGTTCACGACTCTTACAGCTCAGCCTTCAACCTCCAGTTCCTCTCCCAATAACTCCGGATCTTTTGTCTCAAGGTCAATTTTTACATCCTGCATCAGAGAAATTGCACCTGATGGCCTGGAGATTGAGAGGGCAAGGCTGTTCTCATGAAGTCAACCCTGTTGCAAGCCAGAAAAGCCACTACCAATACCATCTATTCAAAGGTTTGGGGAAGATTCTGCTTCATGGCACAACAGAAAGGATGGAATTCCCTTTCTCCGCAACCCTCTCAGGTCCTGGAATTCCTCCAGTCGGGGGTCAACAAGGGTCTAAGCTTAAGAACCCTAAAGGTTCAGGTATCAGCTCTGTCAGCTAAAACAGATACTAAGTGGGCATTCCACCCATTGGTAATCCAATTTATAGAGCCTATCTAAACATTAAAGCCCCCAGGAGGCCAGTCTTTCCATTATGGGATCTTTCAATAGTTCTCCATGCTTTCGCTTCTCCTCCGTTTGTTCCATTTGAAACTATCTCTTTATGGGACTTGACTTTAGAACTGTCTTTTCTCATTGTGATTACATCAGCTAGGAGAGTGTCGGAGATCCAAGCATTAAGTTAGTTCTCTTTCCTGACAAAGTAGTCCTCAGACCTTCCGAACACTTCATACCCAAAGTGGCAACTTCCTTCCATTACAACCATCATCCTTCCATCCTTCACGGACGATCAGGGTAATCCTCATTCACTAGATGTCAAAACAACCATCATGAACTACTTAACTGCTACCACCTCTTTTAGGAAAACTAACTCTTTTGATCATTCCCCATGGAACCAGGCGTGGGCAAGCCGCCTCCTCATGCACTATTGCATCCTGGTTAGTCAGAACCATTAAAAAAGGTTACTCCACCCAGCATACGGCGATTCTTGAAGACATCAGGGCTCATTCAACTAGGGCAGTGGCTACCTCTTGGGCAGCGTATTGCAGGGTCTCACCAGAGACAATATGCAGGGCAGCAACGTGGTCCTCCAGGAATCCCTTTATTTCCCACTACAAGGTGGATTCTGCTCATTTATCCATGGCCGACTTCGGCAGATCCGTCATTAGAGCCAATTCTTCAGCATTATAAGGAATAAATATTATTTTACTTGCACCCACCCAACTGGCGAGTTATTTCCCAGTGTGTGCTGCCATGAAGGCGTCAGGAAAATGGAAAATTGTATACTCACCTTTCCGTAATTTTCCTTTCCTGACGCATCTTCATGGCAGCACACAGTTGCCCTCCCTGTTTCTTTTGTGATGATATTTACAGAGAATGCAGCAGGGTGTCTCCCCTTCAAATTTATAGTTAATCCAATCCTGTCAGGTTGTGGGGGCGGAGTCACAACCCAGTGTGTGCTGCCATGAAGATGCGTCAGTAAAGGAAAATTACGGAAAGGTGAGTATACAATTTTCCATTTTTTCTGCAAACAAAGTACTATGCTATAGGGTTGATTGTTGGACAAAAAAAGTGTTAGCGATAGGTTAGGACAGGGGTGTCAAACGCAATCTCATTGCGGGCCGCATCAGCATTATGGTTGCCCTCAAAAGGGGGTTGTATCTGTAAGACTAAATATTTCTACTCTTTACCATATTAAATAATTGCATATGCATGTCATTTATTGCTGGTTTTATCAAGCAGACCGGCATAGAGCCCACTTACACTCCTGTAGCAGATAATGCAAGTCTGAAAAGGAGGGCTGCACACTGCTGGGTACCATCCACAAGAAACTTTATTGGAGACTGCTCAGAGAGCACATGGTTCTGCCATGGTGTTTTGAGCAGTCTCCAATAAAGTTTCTTACGGATTTTGAATTATACCATTGGTGTGCAACCCTCCTTTTCAAATTGGCATAGGATTAATGCAATTGTATTATGCTTATCATTTATAAGCAGATGTCCAGAGCATTGCACCCCCTTACATCAAATGTCAAGAGCCCCCCCCCCCCCACCATTAGAAGTCAAGAAGCCTCCACTCTCTCTTACATCAGTGCACACCTTTTGTGCTAGACAAAGTTAGAGTATCCCCGCGCTATCATATAGAACCTAAATTAATACTGGGGGCAGGTTGCAGCAATCCAGCGGCGCGAGGTATAAGCCACACCACCGAAAAACGTTTATCAAAATCAAATAAATGGTGATGCGCTACCTTAAAAATAATAAATTAATCTAAAGTGCCTAGTGCTTACAATTAATTAGATAATGACCCCTTAATAGGTTATTTCTAGGGTGAGCAAATTAGATACTAATAGTAGTGTAATCCGACTATTGCAGCCACAAATGATACAATAAGTGAATAAAGTGTCTGGGGCTAGAATTAAACCATAAAAAACATACAGAAGGTATTAAAGTGTCCAGTGCTTAGAAATTCATAAGTCCAAAGTCGCATATGCAAAGCTCAAACCAGTGCAGTAATAAAGTGCAAACAGACTCCTCCCACGGCAAAAACAAACACAGTAAATAAACGCATTTGTGGCTGCAATAGTCAGATTACACTACTGTCTATTTGTATGTAATTTGCTCACCCTAGAAATAACCTATTATCTAATTAATTGTAAGCACTAGGCACTTTAATTTATTATTTCTAAGGTAGTGCATCACCATTTATTTGATTTTGATACACCTTTTGTGCTGCTGCTGTGTAGAAGCTGGGGGCAGGGCTGGGAAGCAGAAATTGCAGGGTCTGGAGGAGGGCCAGAAGAGGGCAGGAGCCAGCTGCTGCAATCTGCTGAGCGTTGAGACTAAGGGAGGCAGGAACAAGGGGGTGCTACGGCTGCACAGAGAAGCGCAGGATCTGGCAAAGCAGTTCTTTCCTCTTTTCGGCAGAGACGAGGGGGTGCCTGAGCAGCAGGAGAGGTGTGAGGGCCACATGAAATTCCCTGGAGGGCCTGATTTGACCCGCGGGCCTTGTTTAGCATGTGTGTTAGCGGGTTCACATGGACACTTGCAATCATTCACATTTGGTTTCCATGCAGACATAAACTGCTTCTGTCTGTACAGTCATTAGCAAACGTGCTCTAGTATCAAGGCTTTCAGCCAAACTTTCAACCTGTCCCTGCCACGAAGATCTTACATCTTTTGCATAGCTGAATCCTGGACAATCAAAATGCTCTTCTCTGCCCAAAAAAGAGATTTGTTTTTTTTTTTTTTTTTCTTTTTTTCTCTTAAGCTGCTTATATAATTAATATCTTTCCACGCTGAGCTTTAATTTTTTTCCTTCATTAGATATGAGCATTTTAATTCATGTCTTAATCAAATTCTGGGACTTCTACATGGAAAGGATCCAGACTCTGCTTTCAAGGTAATTATTTAGTTCACTTATGCACCTATGTGGCAGAATGCCTATAGTCATGTATCGTGGATTTGCAATTTCTAGTATAGCAGGCTGTATTTAAATGAATGAACAGAAGAATCTGACTTGTTAATGAACAAGATCAATAAGGTTTTATGACCTTTTTTCCCCAGTCAAGGCACCCTTTTAAAACATGAACAATCTTGAGGCACCCCATTCTAAAATGTGAAAAAAAAAAAGTTTTTATATAATGCAACAACATGCATGCAAGTAGGACACCCAATGTTAGAGGGGATTTATTCTTCCAAAGCAAATATACCTTTACACACTAGTACTGACTAGCATTCCAGCATTTCTCTTCTGCCTCGTTTTTCTCTCTGTTAATGGGTCCCCGGTGCTGATGGAGTGGGGTAGAGTTGGGGCAAACAAGGATGCTAGGATGCTGCGACACGCCCAATGTCCTCCTTTATCATCCAATTACATAATTGATCAATTGCTAGGATGCCACCTGCAAGGTTGTAATGGTGCACATTGAAAACCTGTGGCTTTGTGTAAATAAAGACAAGTTTCATCAACCTTCTGGCTTGTATACAATTTGTGGGGAATTTTTTGGCAATTTACCAAGGCACCCTGGTTTAAAAAGGCTGGTCTATAGTGCATTCAGTATTTTCACTGAAAATTAAGATCTATTTTTTTATTTATTTTTTTTGCTGAAAGTAAACCATCAAAATTTCAGACATGCTAAATTTACGTGTAAATCTGTTAAAGTTGATCTTTTCTTAGCCCTCTCCTGCCCTTTTCACTACGAAGAGCAACTTTGATAGATAGAGGTGGAACAATTGGGGCCAAATCTACTTTTCCAGGAAAATATAGGCTTTGCATGCAACTTCAGCTGTCTATATTTCTCTGGATCTACTGACAATATATATAGATAGATAGATAGATATATATAATTTTTTTTTTAAACTAGATTTAACTTTTACATTTTTGAATCATATTCTCTGTTTTACTCGGTTTACTAGGTTTGTGGCAGGTTTACTTTAAGGGCTCATTCACACTTCTTTGTTTCTATGCACTGCGTTTTATTGTGGTCTGTCATGTGCATTGCGTTAAGGCAGCCCATTGCTTTTAAACTGGGCTACCAGTGCACGGGAATGTACCCATAAACGCAGCATTATTTTCTGATCTGATGTGTTGTGTGCTGCAACATATGTGCATTGAAGCTGTGTTGGTTAAGGGCATTGGGGGTGTCAATCAAAATGAATCGGAATGCACATAATGTGTAGTAAGGTAACTTCTGATTGCAACAAAAAATGTTTTTATCCCTCAATTCCTAATAGAAGTATGTTTTTTAATGATCTCAGGGTTGCTGTTTTAGGACAAGGAAAACTATATTACCAATTAAACTGACTGTATCATTATAGGTAAAATTCTATTTTATACTTCCTTTAATAACTGTAATTTTTCAGGTCTTGGAATTGCTGCTGGCTTTCTGCTCTGTGACAAACCTAAGGCACCTTCTGCGACAAGCTATTTTAGAGCCGCCTGCTCCAAGTGGAGGCAGTGGGAGACTGGGGCCACGCACAAAATCTCCAGAGCCTGCTGTAGCTCTTGTTCATTGGTCAAGCCATTCACTGGAAGCTCCTCAGAGCTGTGCAGCATTGGCTTTGTCGCTCTTCAAAGAAGTATTTGCCGTATGTTCTCTGTGTGTGTGTGTGTGTGTGTGTGTGTTTGTGTTTTTTTTTTTTGTAATTTCCTGTTTATAGATTTTGCATAGAAAACAAAAAGATACGAAGACATCTAGCTTCAAAGGGCCAGAAAAATGAAAGGCACTCGCAATAACCTCCCCTATTCCAAGCAACCCAACCATGTGAGGAACTCCACCCTGCAGGATGCTAGCAACCACAAAGGGGTTTAAGGAGATTAACCTATGAGACAATATTCCCCAAAATACACGACAGAAACCCTTGACAGTTTTTTACTGTCTTTAGCAGGATTGTTAGTGGTTGTTTGTTTTTGGCAACCCCTCAATTGGCCCTTTTCTGGACATTCTGACAATGAGACTTTGTTTCCTTAACCACTTCCCGACCAGCGCACGACGATGTACGTCGACAGAATGGCACGGGCAGGCATATTGGCGTAAAGGTACGTCCAATATTCGATGCCGCCCTGCCATCGGGAGCGCGCCGCCGGCGGCGCGCTCCCGCGCTGGTCGGGACCCCCGTGAGTCCGGTCGCGGGACCCGCGGACTCGATCGCCGCGGGCATCCCCGCGATCGTCTCACGGAGCGGCCGAATAGAGCAAATGCTGTGTAAACAACATTTGTCTATTCTGCCTAGCAACTAGTGACGCTGATCTCTGCTCCATGTGATTGGAGCAGAGATCAGTGTACACTAAATGAAAGCCCAACCCCCCCCCACAGTTAGTAACACTCCCCTAGGAACACTTAACCCCTACACTGCCACCCACTGGTTAACCCTTTCACTGCCAGTGTCATTTACACAGGAATCACTGCATTTATATAGCAGTGATTACTGTATAAATGACAATGGTCCCAAAAATGTCCGATGTGTCTGCCATAATGTCGCAGTCACAATAAAAATCGCTGATCGCCGCCATTACTAGTAAAAAAAATAATAAAAAATTATTAATAAAAATGCTATAAAACTATCCCTATTTTGTAAACGCTATAACTTTTGCGCAAACCAATCAATAATCGCTTATTGCGATTTTTTTTTTTTACCAAAAATATGTAGAAGAATACGTATCGGCCTAAACTGAGGGAAAAAAATGTTTTTTTATATATTTTTGGGGGATATTTATTATAACAAAAAGTAAAAAATAATGCGTTTTTTTTTTCAAAATTGTCGCTCTATTTTTGTTTATAGCGCAAAAAATAAAAACCGCAGGGTTGATCAAATACCACCAAAAGAAAGCTCTATTTGTGGGAAAAAAAGGACGTCAATTTTGTTTGGGAGCCACGTCGCACGACCGCGCAATTGTCAGTTAAAACGACGCAGTGCCGAATCGCAAAAAGTGGTCTCGTCTTTGACCAGCAAATTGGTGCGGTCTGAAAGTGGTTAATGGACGAGAAATAAATGGAATTTTTGTACTCCTGCAAAAAATCCTTTTCTCGGTGTCCATTGAAGGACATGTGTCCTACCCATGTGTGTTTTATATTTATTCTCTTGGTACTGTTTGCCCTGAAAGGCTTACTAGTAGCAGTAGGCGTTACCCTGGGCTGTCCTACAACTTTTTTTAGTTTGCCAGTATCCAAACGTTTCTAGGCAGCAGTATAACTTTACAACATGGATAGGCAACCTTTTTGAGAGGTGGAGACCCTGTCATAACATGAGAGATCAAAGATCATTGGGCGCCTATTATATATATTTTTTTTATTTGGCAGCCCTGTTGAGGGAGCCCTTTGCTAAAAATATTAGGGGCTCTAAACAGCCCTGCATGAGACAAAGGAAGGGGATTGAAAACCCAGATCTCAATCTCCATCTCTATAGCCTCAGCAGCACAGAATGACTAAACAGGAAGAGCTCTGCATAGTCTCTCTGTTCATTCACAAGCTGAAGCATAGTAAACACTTATGAATGAAGACTGTGGAGAGACCCAGCAGCAGAAACAAAAATTTGGACAGGAATGGTGGTGGGGGTGGCATTTACTGGAATCAATCCCCTGTATTTTCCTCCTGTCAGCTGAAAGCCTGCTACTCTTCCACCTCTCACCTTCATTCACCTGCCAGAAGAGGAAAATACAGGGAGTTCCAGTAAATGCTACCCCACTCCTGTACAAGTTCCTGGGGTCAGCGAGGAAGGGACACAATCTACCTGTCTGTGATTGAAGGGTTGCCGACTCCCGTTTTACAGTATAAGACTTGTGTCCCTCAAATAGCAAAAAAAAAATATGGTGAGTAAAAATGTCCTTTTTATTTGTATGTGCAATTTTAAATACGAATGAGAACATTTTAGGTCTATGGAGTAAGTGCACTTTCATATAGAGTGATCCTGGATTTTCCTAGTCTCGCTGCCTATTCATTTCTTTTTTTTTTTTTTTTTTTTTTTTTTTTTTTTACACAGACAGTGGGAATTGAATGTACACAGGAGCTTCATGCTGATAGGCTCCCTTCCACCTGTTGTGATGAATGATGCCGCTTGTCTATAGCGGTGTCTGTTGACAGAGACTAGAGCTGTGTCTCACATCTGTCTCTTTTGATCCGTGTTATTGGACAGTTTGGTAGAGGGTTATGGGCAAGCTGTCTGACCACACTGCTCAGCAAGATGAGCACAGGTTTGAGTGTGGTATGTGTTGGATTCTCTGTTGTGTTCAAATATTTGTAATTATGCTCCTTTAAGTTATGAGCAGGGTAGATCACTTCATGTGCTAAACGTGAATTTACTATTGACCCTGGAAGGATTTAACAGTAATGCCTTTTTTTTTTTTTCTTTTCTTTTCTTTTAGGATGCCATTGATAAAGGTGCCAGCCAGCTGGCTGAGCGCTTTTTAGACCTTCTGCTTCCAGTCATTCTTGATCAGCTTCTTGTTCCTGATCAAACTGTGGATGAAGTATTGATTAAGAAGAAATGTGAAAGAACGGGGAAAGCAATAGATGTTTTGATCAATATCCTTTTAATACAGTTCATTTTAAATGCATTTTCCTTCTTTGCAAACATAATTGGGAAGAAAAAACATCCACATTATTCTTAATATGCACTGGTGAGGCTTCCCCATCATGGCTGGTACAAACAGCTTTACCACAATTTCAGCATTGAACGAAAAGGATATGAATTGCTGTTCTTCCCCAGAAGGCATTAAAAAAAATAAAAACTGCCTATTATACATACAGTATTTCCTCCGCCATATCGATGATTAGTACTGTACCTTTTCTGTTTTTCTATGCACTACACCAGTTTTTATAACCAGTTTCTCTCTCCAACCTGTCCTAATAATCTGTCATTCTCCTATATATCCCTCAACACTCGATTGCTATGCGCTACCTCATTCACCTCCCACTTTCTGCATTTCCTGCTCCATGATCATATTCTTTCTGCCATCTTTTGCGTTCCTCCTGTAAATGTCAGCAGACACTACACCTCCTCTCTCACCCCATCCATGATTATCTGCTCTCTGAATTCTCTCCCCTGGTACTTTATCAGTTTATGCCTCTTCTAACATTGCATGGTAAACTGTCCCTCCTCTCTTGCACTTTTGTGATCGGCTTGAATTTTACCTTATGTAGTTCTTAACTAATTGGGTCCTGCTTCACCCTGTGGTGTATGAGCAGCACCCTCTGCCCCCATTACCTCCTGCTCTGTGACAGTTACACTTCATCTTCTCTAATAATGGCACACTTAACCAAAAAATATCTTAGTGTGTTATGAATCATTTAAAGACCAGCCTAAAATAACCCAAACAATCAATAGACATTTGACGGTCTTTACCAGTTTAGCTCATGTACATATACTAGGTTACAATGTACTAATATTAGTAAGTTTAATATACTTCAGTGGGCCTACCAATCCAGGGCTGTATACTGGAAAGTCAAACTTGTAAGGCTGCAGTGAAACTTTAAATATTTCAAAATTTGTGTGTAACTGGATCTGCATGGTGGAACAGTTAGGAACACCATATATTTAAAGCCAAGCTCCAAACCTCTAAATACACATGAGGGAGCAGACTTGCATTTCTATTTATTTGGTCCTTAGATGTACACAGACAGCACAGCCAGAAAGGCAACACCACTTTCGCTGATACAGGTTAATGCATTTACTGCTGACACCACCCTGCCCACAGGCTGCTAATTGGATACTGATAGAGCAGCAAGGAGGACTGATGAGGCCATCTCTCTGCTCTCTTCTAATCAGCATGTTCCTTACTGGCACATTTGCTTGCAGCACACTTGTTTGCGATGCCCCCTCCATCTCCCGCTGCTACACATGTTATTGCAAGAGGCTGATATGAAGTTTAAGTTGAGACTCTGATCATAGGGTTCTGTGTTGTGTACTCTCTGTCCCAATTCACCTGGGAGTGTGTTAGCAATATTTAACTTGCAAACTCAAGGCTCTGAATATTAGGTTTCTAGAACACCAGAATAACAGCAATATGGTGATTTTTGCCAGCAGGATGGAATAGATGTTAACCGTGCAGATACCAGCTGTGTCTCTTGTATTCTGTTTTTTATTTTTTTATTTTTTAAAGGCTGTGTTGCATCTACTTTTTTCCTTTTTTTAACTTTTGTTCTATTTCTTAACCTTTCTCACCTCTTTGTGGTGATGATGTATTAAAATCTCGACTTGCTAGGACATTGGCTGTCAGCAGATGTGTTACTCTGGTAGACTATGAGTTCACGTTCATTGGTGTGGATTCCAGCTTTGGTGCTAAAATGGTGGACTCTGAGCTTATGTAAGTTGATTTTTTTTTTTTTATTCAGTGGAGACCCATAAACTATATTAAAGTTCATTCATATGTGTTTAATGTAATCCCAGAATAAAACTAGCATCCTCAAATGTTAAAATTAAGTTTGAAGAGCATATCTGGATCCCAGCACAGGTTAATAAGTGAAACAGTCACTGTTCTTTTATTAAAGTATAATGGGAATAGGGAGGACTGTCACTAGGCTGGACATGTATACAATGTCAAGATCCAGTAGCCCCAGCTATATCCAATATTCTCTGCATTGCATGATATGTCCCCAAGTATCTGTTAGATGCTATATTTTTAATGCAAACTATGAGATAAACACACTATAGACACAAAATTCCAAATAGAATGTAAAAGATGAAACAGAACAACTTCTTCTTTATCATCCATTGAGGGACTTTAGGAACATTTTGGGTTACACTGCTGCCTGCAGGATGTTGGGACACTGGTGATTAAAAAATGTATAAGCCAGCCCACATATAACTCTGTACCCAGCATGTTTCACTTTTATGCTAATATCTTCGGTTGGACGCTTTTCTTTTAAGTCTGCTGAAAGCAGTCATAACAATTTTCTACATACAGGTGGGTAGGGTGAGCTGTATACTTCACCATCAGATTGCTCATAAACAAAGGGGAAGGAGGAGGGGGGAAAGGGCAAATTAAAATGGCATGTAAACAGTCACAAGAGGAATAATGACAAGAAAACAAGTCCTAGCTTATGAAAGTCCATATCATGTAGTTAAAAAACCAGCAACTGTAGAAGGCAGTCCTGTTTGAAGACTAAGAAGCAGCAAAGCAATCTTCTAGGAACACTGGCATTTTTTCCTGCAGCTGCAGAGACCTTCATGCTACAGCCAGTGTTTGGGTCACTCCTTTTTTTTTTTTTAGATATGAATATATCCTGAAGGTTCCGCAATCCTGCCTGATGGTGTATTGGAACATTTTCCCTTTTGTGAGAGAGTTTATAAATTGCTGCTCTGCTGCAGCCATCTATATGCCAGTGATCCATTTTAACTGGCAGACCACCATAAGGCTTGAATAATGCTCACCTTTTGTGATTTCACTGTCTAAGATTATCAGATTAAAGTCCAGTTTGAATAAACAGGTCTGGCTCTCCACCCTGTGTTGGCAGTAAATTTAATCTGTCAGACCATGTCAGAATAGGTAGAAGCCACCATATTTACCAGCTGGAATAAATGTTACAAGCATAGAATTTTGTCTCGCATGGAACTGAAGTCTATACAAATGCATAGGGAACCCTAGCTGTGTGTTTGGATGCTAATGATGCATCTGATTTGGTTATTCTTCATAGTATAGCGTCTCCTCTGACTTGTGACATTTGTAACATCATGGGTGGCCAGAGTATGCTTCTACCGCAACGGAGGATGTCTGTAAACAGATTGGAGGAATCCACTCTTTTCCCTAATGTATTTAAAGGTGGGTACAGATGAATCGATATTTGGACAGCTCAACAGGAACAGGACAAATTTAGTCTGCATAGCCCTTCATGTTTGCTCAATTGGCCATGCTGTAAAATGTAAATCATTCAACACCTGCAGCCAATCGGCTGCAGTCACTGATTAGTGTATTCTGGTAGAGAGTCCCTGCTGTGAGAATATGATGTTCTAGCAGGAAGGATTCCTCCACCTACCTTCTGTGGATGGGGGAACCTGTTCCTTTTCTTTTTTCATTCAGCCTGCTGGCTCAATGAAAAAATAACTAGCTGTGTATGCCTAGCTTTAGCAGTGATTGAAGTAGATAATTCGGAGCCTGATTCCTACCCAGCTTGTAGGGTTCAAAGGCTGAGAAGGGAAGCTTGAAGCCTCTTTCTCACCCTCCTTCACTCAGTCTGACTTCAAAGTTTAACCTTGGGTTTTTCTACCATTCTTAAGGTTTACTTAGATGTCTGTTGGGATATAATGTTGCAAGGGCTCTCATGTTCCATTGAAATCTGTGAATTGGTTGTCTGACCAGACAACCTCTCTTCTCATCATGGAGACTTTTTTTTTTTAACCCTAAATGTTAGAAATCTTATGTTTTCTAGCCTGGTCTTTTCTAATGAATCTGTTTTGAATGTCCACCTTGTTCTACCTGTTTTTTGGTGAATTGCTGGTTGGTTCTCTCAAAACTTTTTTGTTAGCTCAGGGTCCCTTTTTCTTTAGGTAGTGCCATTCCTTATGGCAGTGATATTTCTATCCTGATCTGGAGCACCAGATTGGTCCTTTGAGGCCTCCTCTTGGTTGTGGCAATTTCCTTGTCTTGATGGGGCTTTATCTAGCTCAAATTTAGGTATTTTGTTCTTCAGTTACTCCTAAGTTGTAGACCTTTCCCAAAATTTTTGTGTCTTTCAGTGGATGTTGCCATCCCCTCCATTGGACTGCTTTAGGATGTCCCAACTATATCTGAATTCTTGTGGCGATGAATGATGGAGAAAATAATATTTTTTTACTTATTGTAAAATTTGAGTAGAGGGGCTGGCTTACATTTTTTGCCAGTATCCCAACCTCCTCTGGACAGCAGTATAACCCAACTGTATCTGAATACCTGTGTCACTCAATATACGCCCAATAAATATTTTATGATGAGGACAAAAATTACTTTAAATAAGGAGCAGACACTTTTTGTATTTGGTATGGATATGATTCCAACCACTGCTGTATAAAGATGCCTGTAGTGATGCTCTAGTGAATAATTGCTTGTTCTCTCTCTTTTTCTTTCTTTATTTTGATTATTGCTCAAAGCAATGTTTCCACAGATGTCATTTTGAAAACTCTTACCCTTATGAGCAAGCTAAAACGGATGGTAACCAATATGGAAGCTGCTTTTTATAAGATTTTGCAGGTATACTATGTTATATTTTACATTATAAGGTCCATTGTTTTTCTAATGCCACTTGAATTGAGTTGGCCATACACTGGCCCAAAATGATTCATTATACATGCTTCTGTGGCACAGTTGCGTAATCGTTTTCCCATGTGTGTAAAGCTTACAATTGTGTCAGCTGACTAGAGACAACCATTATCTTTAGCCATTATGCATGTTAGAATTGTTTTATTGAGTTATTATTGTTAGAAAAGCGGTGAATGCAGGTAACGTGTTCTACTGAATAGTGGATGTACATATCGGGTAAGAGGTTACTCATACAAGGGTCTTATAAAGCCATTTTCAATCAGGGTTCAGTGGAACCCTAGGGTTCTTGCAGCATTTGCTTGGGTAGGTAAGGGAAAAAAAGGAGGGGGAGGCGCCGGCCTCCGCGTAGTTTTAAAATGATGACTTTAATAGAACAAGATTAAAAACACTTAAAACATCATACAAGATGCATGCTCGTCAAAGTAAAGTGCATTTCTGGCATTCCACATGGCTCTGTGGGTCCCGCAACCAGGAAGCTCCACACTGACCAGCATGGACTGTGGAACAGGAAGTGATGTCATCGGCGTCTGGACCAAGGCAGGGTTAGAATCTTGTCAATTGGAGCTGGCTGCTCCTTCAATTGACCTGCTGCCCTCTAGAGGAGGATGGCTATATATACACAATGGAGAGCATGTTGGTGTGGCTGTGGCACTAGAACCACCAGCAGACCAATCAGTAAACAATTTAGGGAAAAATTAATTATAGCACGGAGCAGGTGAAGCTGGGGTTAACAGTCTTGCATTGGCAAAAAAATTTAACTGATACACATGGAAATATTTGAAGCGTTATTTTCTTCTATATGTATAGAAGCCTATTGAAGTTAATGATGTATAAAGGGCCAGGCAAGTAAAATAGAAAAAGGGGGGGTAGTATGCATGTGAATATGAAGAGGTGGGGGAAGGGGAACAGACTGTAGTGTAAAGAATTATTATTAATAATAATGAACGGTAATGATAAAATTGGTGCTGCGTTCCCCCTAACTGGTATAGAAGGGATGTATATGTGTGTGTCCCCTCATGGTGTGGATACCAAGTGGGGTGCACCTAATGATGGCTCATGCAGTGTGTGTGTGTGTATGTGTGTATGTATGTGTGTGTTGTTTATTTACTATACCACTCCCAACCGGTAGAGCATAAACAGACCTGTTTGTGGGGGGGGGGGGGACAAATCAGAAGTTGACCTGCGATCTTTTATAACAAGGTGTATGCGTCTAACTCCTCATTGAGTCCCCCTGATGAGAGGGAATATATCCAGACGGTCTCCTGCTGGCAGAGTCGTTTGAAACGCTCTGCAGCAGGCAAACCTCCAGAGATGTTCTCTATGACCCACACCTTCAGGCCTTAGGTGGACTTTTGCTGTTCGGTCAAAAAATATCTTGGCACACTGTGCTCATCGCTGTTCAATGAACCGCCTGTGTTTGCCAAATCGTTGGCGAAGGGGATGGATGGTTCTACCAACATATAGGAGGCCACAAGGACAGGCCAGACAGTATACTACAGGATCACTGGAGCAATTATGAAACTCTTTTATAGAGTAAGTTTTTTTTGTTTTGTTTTTTCCCTTTTTTGTAGAGGTGCTTTTTTTATCCAAGTTGGACAAATTTACACATCATGCGTCATTTTTTTCTTGCATTGAAACATGCCCATGAGTGGGATCAGGGGGGATGCGAGTGGTGGGATCTGGCTTGGGTTTGTTGATTATACTTGGCACAATTTAGCTCTTGATATTTCTTTATCCTACATCATGGGACACAGAGCCTTAGTTATTAACTTAATGGGTATATAGGTACCATCAGGTGATGGACACTGGCATACCCAATCCAGGAAGTTCACTCCCTATATAACCCCTCCTCCTTCCAGGAGCACCTCAGTTTTAACGCCAGTGTCTAAGGTGTTGGTCACGAGTGAAGATGTGCTCTGAAGAGCTCCAAGCTGGAGGGATCCCATGCTGGATTTAAACGGCCTCCATAGACCAGATCCATCCAAAGTACTACTGAGGCCAAGGTGGATGGTACCCGGGCCACGTATACGAAGCACGAGGTTTTGCCTGTAACGCCTCTTTGTAGGGCTGGACCCCAGGACCCAGAACTTTTTGTTCATGCAACATTACCCAAAGTTTACCTGAGGGTCGCTATACAGGTCCAAGGCAGTGGGACCCCTATAATTGAGACCCAGTCCTTGAATGTTTGCTAACGCAGCCCGCCGTGATGGGGGAAGTTTGGATCTGTTTGTTACAGCAGTATCCTGCACCGAGGAAAAGCTAAGGGAAGAAGCCTAGGAACTGTAAAAAGTCCACTTATGCTTTTTTTCTTACATAAAGTACTAATGTTGTCATTGTCATGCCATAAAATCTCCACTAAAGGGAGTAAATGCATACCTTATATGTTGCTTCCCAGTCAGCTCAGAAGTCCCAGCCTCATCCTGAACAGGGAGGTACAACTCCCACCACCCAGCCCTCGCTTGCCTCCCCTCTCGCTCAAGGGGCGTGTCGGGCATCAACGGATTTTGGCTAAAGACGGGGGGGGCATTGATTGGCGGAGCGGGCATGGCAAAAGGCTTGGTACCGCATGCCGGGAGCGTAAGTACAGGAGGGGCACACGGTGCTGGGGGACAGAGACCAGCACATTTCCAGTGAAGGAATGATATTTGATAACTAAAGCTGAGCTTTATTAGCATTGTTTTTTTGCTAAACTATTTTGTCAGCGAGTTGTGCCTCTTTCTTGTGTGCTCAGCACTATGGCTCCCAAAAAAGACACCCCAAAGGTACCAAAAATTCCACCCCCAGGCGCGGGGAACTACAGCCGTGTCTCTAGACTGTCCTCCTCACCCAAGATACCATATATGGCAAGCCAGGGTGAATCATTGGGACCAATTGTTGGTGCAGCTGCTTCTCATGTTTCAGCCCCTGTATATGTGACCGAATATGCATTTTCCTCCGCCCGACAGTGCCTAGAAGGAAGATTAGTGACTTTAATCGCATCCGCTATTCAAAAGGATAGGAAGCATGTTTGATCCCCTCCCCCACCTCAGACCCCTTACCAAGGGAACAGTGGGTAGAGGATGAGGTGTCATCCTCAGGGCATCAGGAAGAAGGGCATGCCGATTACTCCTCTGTGGAGGAAAGTGCGGTAGATGAACCCCTTTTCAGCCTCGCAATCTGGGGAAATTGCTGATACAAACTCTTACAGAGATGCTTCGTACCTCTTTCAAGCTACCTCTAGCAGAGTCAGCTGATAATTCTTTCTTCTTTGGGTTCCTTAAAACCTTCACAGCCTTTTCATGCGTTTCCTGTACATGCATTACTAGAAAAGCTTATTTATAAGGAATGGAATCACCCAGATGAGCATTTTTTCCGTCCAAAGAGATTCACAACACTCTATCCCATGGAAGAGAAATTCACCAAAAATGGAAGGTCATGGTATGCAGAAACCGTAAAGATGGCAGTGGAGGATCCATGGTCGCTTCCACTACAGCCAGACCTACTCTCACAGGGGCCAGTATTGCATCCTACCTTACAAACACTAAATTTAATGGCTTGACTATTGAAAACCACATTCTGAAGAAAGGTGGGCTTTCTGAGTGAGTTATCTCTAATGCAAGGAAGCCAGCTTCCATAACTATATAATATAGAGTCTGGAAGGCTTATGTTTTCTGGTGTGAATCCAAGGGTTGGCACCCTCCGAGATATATCCTAGACCGAATTCTTGCCTTTTTACAGTTAGGGGTAGAGATGAAGTTGGCCTTGAGTACTATTAAAGGCCAAGTCTCGGCTTTATCGATCTTATTTCAAAGACCGCTTCTACACATTCTTTAGTCTGGGGTTTGCAACGGTGATGTGGATTAATCTATCAGGTAGATCATCTTTGAACCCTTGGGACTTTAACTTAGTTTTGCCAGTGTTACAAAAACAGCCATTTGAACCAATACAGCATATTCCCTTAGTCCTTCTGACAAGGAAGCTGGTGTTCTTGGTTGCTATATCCACAGCAAGGAGGGTTTCAGAATTGGCTGCTCTTTCTTCTAAAGAGCCATACTTGATTATTCACGAGGACAGAGTGGTGTTAACGCCCTTGTCCAGATTTTTTGTCAAAAGTGGTCTTGGGTTTGCACCTGAACCAAGATATTGTCCTGCCATAATTTTTTCCAAAACCATGTTCCGGGGAAGAAAAGTCACTACATTGTCTTGATGTGGTGAGAGAAGTCAGTCTATTTAAAGACGACTGGTCAGATTCGGAAGACAGATGTCTTATTTATTCTGCCAGAGGGTCCTAAGAAAGGAAATCCACCGTCGCTAAGTGGATTTGGCAAGTTATAATTCAGACTTGTGATTTAAAGGATAAGATTCCCCCTTTCAAGTCAAAGCACACTCTACCAGGTCGGTTAGTGCTTCTTGGTCAGTGCGTCACCAGTACACAAGGCATTTCCCTGTTCTACCTAGTGATGCTGCTCCCTGTCATCGAGAGCAGTGGCAGCACCCCCCTACAGTTAGCACCCGCTGAGGGAACACTCTTAACCCCTTGATCACCCCCTAGTGTTTAACCCCTTCCCTGCCGGGGACATTTACACAGTAATCGGTGTCTACTTTTAGCAATGGTCCCAAAATAGTGTCAAATGTCCGATCTGTCAGCCACAATGTCGCAGTCCCAAAAAAAAAAAAAACTCAGATCACCGCCCTTACTAATAATATTTTTTTTATAAAAATATGTAGAATACATATCAGCCTAAACTGAGGAAGAAATGTTTTGATTTTTTTTTTATTATATTTTTGGGGGATATTTATTATAGCAAAAAGTAAAAAATATTGTTTTTTTCCACAATTATTGTCCTTTTTTGCGCTATAAAAAAAAAAAAAGTAACCGCAGAGGTGATCAAATACCACCAAAATAAAGCTCTATTTGTGGGGGAAAAGAAGTCCATTTTGTTTGGGTACAGCATTGCATGACTGCGCAACTGTCAGTTAAAGTGACGCAGTGCCGCATCGCAAAAAATGGTCATTAAGGGGGTAAAATCTTCCGGGGCTGAAGTGGTTAAAGATGTATTACAGATGATAAAATATATACAGCATCATTCAATTCTAAATGAGCCTATAATTATATTTGATATTCCTGGAAGCAAGGGTCCTCTTTTTTCCCTTCCCTGGGTGAGCTCAACTTAGTCTGTTTTACACCAATCAATGTACTGATCTTATTGCAAGGTCCTTGACTAATTAAAACCACTGAACAATGTTGAAAACCGAAATAGCCATGGAAAGATGGATTTAGAGATAGATGTAGATATATACACAGTGATTACATATAAACCTCCATGACATAAAAACTATTCCTAACTTGTAAATCAAGAGCTATTGAAAAAAACAATATTAAAGCTGTCCACGTATGCCTATGCTATATTCTCATGTATTCTTGCATAATTTATGTATAATTTGGTTTACTGCACCTGCTGACCATTTACTTGCAAGTATTCCTTTTATTTTATTTAGGATCAGCGGTTGATTACACCGCTCTCTTTTGCCTTAACTTCTGACAACAGAGAGAGAGTTCAAGTTGGCCTTCAGCTGCTTTTTGAAGCTGCACCATTACCAGACTTCCCTGCAGTTATGTGAGTTAATTTCCTGGCTTGTTTGCTTTTGGGAACCCTGCACTTTAATTCGGTCTGAAAATAACAGAATCTATTATACAAATGAGAATAAATCCCATGTACATTTTAACTTCAACAGCAGTTTCCTTCAATTGTCTTATTTAGTCACTCATTTGTAAGCAGGATGAAGCAGTCAGTGGGTGGTGTCTCAGGAGGGAGGGATGGGGTTAATAATTTGCCTGGTTCTTTAGGCTTTTTGGTGGGTTCCTGTCTGTTTAAAAAAATATTCATTGCTAATTTTGGTTTGCATTACTAAGGGGTGTTAGTCATGAGATTGAGCCTGTTTACTTCATCAAAAGATATGTGCACTCACAGTCCAGAGGGCAGATATAAAAAAAATTAAATAAGTCTGCTATGCAACGGCCAACATCCCTAGCTTAAACACAATACAAAGATTTCCCTGTAGGGGTGGGACTTTTTAGGCACAGACTGTGAGACACCGTTTAGTAAAAAAAAAAAAGTATATAAAGTAATTTTATTTAACAATTATCAAATATAAGTGACAGAATACTCTTAAAAACATATGGTTGTATTTTCTGTACAAATCATTTTAGAATGCATATATTTCCTGGAAAATTCCAAGTGTACATGCACTAATGATGTAAACATACAATATGTTAAGTTATATGCATTCATGTTTCCTACGCATTAGAGTATCATACACTCCTTCGGGGATAATCAGATATGCAATTTGTATTATACGCAGTAATCTAAAATATAAAAGATATATATTTTCAATGACAACATACATTAAATCAGCATTGTTGTCTACCCAATGGCAACAGATGGATCATGACAAAGGCATAATATGTGCTACTCATATACTTATCCAGCAATATGTCAGAGTCCAATTTTATGCCTGTATACCCTCACACAAAGAGGTTAGCATGGGGATCTGCAGTGATTCTGTCTATAAAAAAAATAAAAGGCCATAAACAAGCTATATACCTCAAGGAAGTGTTGTGTACATTTGGATGATGACAGACTGTGTAGAACTTGAGGGTTCTTCAGTGGTTCGTTCCCTGGTACAATGCGGTGTAGGGCTGATGGGTGTGCAAGAACTGATCATCCGTATAAAGAGAGTGGTCAGTAACTTGAAGTGATCCAAAACAAACCCTTAACGCACATAAAGGACACATCCAAAGATGTCGCAATCTATATATAACAAGGAGAGTAAGGAAAGATACAGGTAGTAGCTACTTCTCCAAACAAGGTTAGAATGGCTACAAGAATTGGAAAAAATATTTACCCGAGCCGATTGGAACCACAGATATGCTGTGTCCTCAGAAGCCACAACACTAAATGCACACTTGATAAAGCTCCCTATATATAGAGGGAGCTGGCCAGACTGACACCACCCTCCTGACAGGTGTAGGCGATAATCACCTTACAAATCCATCCATTGCTGGAAGCACGGTTCCCCGAGTGCACGGCGCCACCCCCTACCCACATCCAAGATGGCAATGTGGGAGGAGTGACGTCACACTCCCACCAGCACACATGCACTGCCACCTGGGGAGCCACAACGTAAGAGGCAGGAGATGAAACACACCATCTCCTTGACGGGAGGCCGTGCCTGCGCACAGACAGGCAAATGGTCTGCCGACCTCAACGCTGTGGAGGGGAAAAGTTCAAAGCGAATTTATAGGTGAGAACCGGGACGACCTGTGTAAAACTAGGGGAACATACACATGTGGGGGTTTCACCTTTTGTCCGTTCATACAGGTAGGGCCCACATATACGCTACCTAATGGAAAGATCTTTAAAGCAGTGCATTTCGCCAATTGCAAGACAAAGGGGGTGGTGTATTTGTTACTCTGCGACTGTGGTTCATTTTATATGGGGAAAACGAAAATTGAACTGTGCTCCAGGATGTCAAAACACATCTGGAGCATGAAGGGACGCAACCCAGACCCCCCCCCCCCCCCGGAAAGACACGTAACATCATTGCACAATGCCACCTTTTCAAGAATTAAGTTCATGGTTCTTGATAGAGTGCAACCAAGTGCAAGAGGGGGGTACTAAAACAAAACTATATTACAAAAAGAACTGAAATAGATTTTTTTGCTTAAGGCTACAACCTTTCCAGGCCTCAATGAGGCAGTGAATTACAAACCCTTTCTTGAAGGGTTTGTATCTGGAGGGATAAAAAAATAGCTAGACCCTTTTGTGTTCTGACCTTGGGGGGGGGGGGACCTCTATAGGATAAAAAGCTACTTTCTCTGTCTGCTCTCTGTTTGTGAATGCTACACCATCTTTATGTATAATATACAAATATATGTAAATACATTTATTGGGATCGGGGTATTTGTTGATATTTGCCCCCTTCCTCATTTCCTGTTCCTTTGCATGTTTGTCACACTTAAGTGTTTCGGAACATCAAACCAATTTTAAACAATAGTCAAGGACAACACAAGTAAACACAAAATGCAATTTGTAAATGAAGGTGTTTATTATTAAAGGTGAAAAAAAATCCAAACCATCATGGCCCTGTGTGAAAAAGTGATTGCCCCCCTTGTTAAAACATACTATAACTGTGGTTGTCCACACCTGAGTTCAATTTCTCTAGCCCCACCCAGGCCTGATTATTGCCACACCTGTTCACAATCAAGGAATCACTTAAATAGGAGCTGCTTGACACAGTAAGGTCCACCAGAAGATCCTTAAAAGCTACACATCATGCCGAGAGCCAAAGAAATTCAGGAACAATTGAGAAAGAAAGTAATTGAGATCTATCCGTCTGGAAAGGGTTATAAAGCCATTTCCAAAGCTTTGGGAATCCAGCGAACCACAGTGAGAGCCATTATCCACAAATGGCGAAGACATGGAACAGTGGTGAACCTTCCCAGGAGTGGCCGGCCGCCCAAAATTACCCCAAGAGCGCAGCGACGACTCATCCAAGAGGTCACAAAAGACCCCACAACAACGTCCAAGGAACTGCAGGCCTCACTTGCCTCAGTTAAGGTCAGCGTTCATGCCTCCACCATCAGGAAAAGACTGGGCAAAAATGGCCTGCATGGCAGAGTTCCAAGGAGAAAACCACTGCTGAGCAAAAAGAACATCAAAGCTCGTCTCAATTTCTCCACAACACATCTTGATGATCCCCAAGACTTTTGGGACAACATTCTGTGGACCGATGAGACAAAAGTGGAACTCTTTGGAAGGTGTGTGTCCAAGTATATCTGGCGTAGAAGGAACACTGCATTTCATAAAAAGAACATTATACCAACCGTAAAATATGGTGGTGGTAGTGTGATGGTCTGGGGCTGTTTTGCTGCTTCAGGACCTGGAAGACTTGCCGTGATAAAAGGAACTATGAATTCTGCTGTCTACCAAGAGATCCTGAAGGAGAATGTCCGACCATCTGTTCATGTACTCAAGCTGAAACGAACTTGGGTTCTGCAGCAGGACAATGATCCTAAACACACCAGCAAGTCCACCACCGAATGGCTGAAGAAAAACAAAATGAAGACTTTGGAGTGGCCTAGCCAACGTCCTGATCTGAATCCTATTGAGATGTTGTGGTATGACCTTAAAAAGGCCGTTCATGCTCGAAAACCCTCTAATGTAACTGAATTAGGACAATTCTGCGAAGATGAGTGGGCCAAAATTCCTCCAGGACGCTGTAAAAGCCTCATTGCACGTTATCGCAAACGCTTGGTTGCAGTTGTTGCTGCTAAGGGTGGCCCAGCCAGTTATTAGGTTTAGGGGGCAATCACTTTTTCACACAGAGCCATGATGATTTGGATTTTTTTTCACCTTTAATAATAAACACCTTCATTTACAAATTGCATTTTGTGTTTACTTGTGTTGTCCTTGACTATTGTTTAAATTGGTTTGATGTTCCGAAACACTTAAGTGTGACAAACATGCAAAGCAACAGGAAATGAGGAAGGGGGCAAACACTTTTTCACACCACTGTACCTATAGCTGTTGCTACATGTACATTTATTTATGCATGTCGATATACTTCGGAGTATAAAATCACCAACACTTCATTCATTCTCCTCCCTTTCTTTCCTTCTTATTTTTCCTTTCCCCTTTTTTTTTTTTTTATCTTTTTCATCATTTCTTCCTGGTTGTGGGACCCTGAGTGGGCGGGTGTGTTCAACCTGTGTGCGATCCCAGTACGGAGGGGCCGTTCTGGCTCTGGGGTTTTGATCAAGTGAGTCCTTCACCGATCTACCCTCTTGCCCATTCGGGATTCCCTTGCGGTCCCCTATGTTTTGGGTGGGCTTATGACATCGGCCCTCCTTCTTCTTTTTTTTTTTTTTTTTTTTCTTGGGCCAATGACTTTTCCCCCTTTTTTTTTTTTTTTTTTTTTTTTTATCTATGCCCCATCCTCCACAGCATTGAGGTCAGCAGACTGGCTGCCTGTTTGTGCGCAGGCGCGGCCTCCCGTCAAGAAGATGCTGTGTTTCATCTCTTCATCTCCTGCCCCTTACTTTGGAGCTCCCCGGGTGGCTGCGCATGCTTGCCGGTGGGAACGTGACGCATGAGGTCACAACTCCCTTATTGCCATCTTGGATGTGGGTAGGGGGTGGCGCTGTGCACTCGGGTACCGTGTTTCCAGCAATGGTTGGATGTGTAGGGTGATTATTATCACCTACACCTGTCAGGAGGATGGTGTCATTCTGGCTAGCTCCCTCTATGTATAGGGAGCTTTATCAAGTGTGCATTTAGTGTTGTGGCTTCTGAGCAAGCAGCATATCTGTGGTTCCAATCGGCTCGAGTAAATATTTTATATATTTTTTTTCAATTCTTGTAGCTGTTCTAACCTTGTTTGGAGAAGTAGATACTACCTGTATCTTTCCTTACTCTCCTTGTTGTTTATAGATTGCGACGTCTTTGGATGTGTCCTTTTATGTGGGTCGTTAAGGGTTTGTTTTGGATCACTAAGTTACTGACCACTCTCTTTATACAGATGATCAGTGCTTGCGCACCCATCAGCCCTACGCCACATTGTACCAGGGAATGAACCACTGAAGAACCCTCAAGGTCTACACAGTCTGTCCTCATCCAAATGTACAGAACACTTCCTTGAGGTATATAGTTTGTTTATGGCCTTTTATTTATTTCTAGACAGTATCAACGTAGATCCCCATTCTAACCTCTTTGTGTGAGGGTATACATGCATAAAATGTAGGTACTATAAACAAAAATATTTGGTTTGAGCCCACTGCGCTCACTCCCCACATCAACCAGGGAGCTTTTCTTTTAACCACCTTTGCTGTTTATACCTTCCATTTTCTAGCCAATCCAGCCATCTTTATCACCCTATTTTTGGACTCTGAGGTATTGCTGGACATGTAAGTATATGAGTAACACATATTATGCCTTTGTCATGATATATCTGTTGCCATTGGGTGGACAACAATGCTGATTTAATGTATGTTATTGAAAATATATATATATTTTATATTTTAGATTACTACGTATAATACAAATTGCATATCTGATTATCCCTGAAGCAGTGTATGGTACTCTAACGCGTAGGAAACACGAATAACTTTATTGTATGTTTACATAATTTGTGCATGTATACTTGGAATTTTCCAGGAAATATATGCATTCTAAAGTGATTTGTACAGACAATCCAATCATATGTTTTTATGAATATTTTAACTAAACACTGTGTCTCAGTCTGTGCCTAAAAAGTCCCGCCTCTAAGGCGGAAACCTTTTGTACAGTCCAGAGGGCAGTAAATGGCACCAAAACCCCAAAGCAATTGCAAGGATCAGTTTTTGCAACACTGGCATCTGGCACCTGTTTCTGGTAAGTTTTCCTGAACAACTTCCGCACACATCTCACCCATGTGATGGATAGCTCTCACTTCAGAAATTCAAAAAACTATCCCCTGGTGCACTGTCATGCCTTTTTAGTATACATGAACATATGAATTCTATATGTTTGAGAATCCACAAGAAAACTTAGAAATGTACTGTATTGTGGTTGCTTGTGATTGAACTGCTTAAAGTTGTACAGTCTGTGTGATTAACAATATCAAGATTGATAATATGGTCTGCCAATTTTAGACTTGGGGAAAGCATTGCAGCCAACAATGCCTACATACAGCAAGAAGCTGAGCATCCAACAAAGAAATTTGGAATGCAAGCCGTTACAAACAACTGTAGATCCTCACAGATGTCAAATTTGGACAGTGTTGACATATCTTCCGCTAATATCCAGGATCTCATCCAGAAGCTGCAAACGGGAATGGAGGTAAATTATAAATATGTATGCCTTACAGACAATATGCCTTGTAACAGCTATTAACGATTTTACATTGGATATACACACAGATGAATGAGTAATAGCAGTCAGTGCTGGGACAAGGTCATGCGGTGCCCAGGGTGAAGATGGGGAAAACTCCCCCCTCGCGCTCCTTTCAGTGCAATGGAACCGTTGTAATCCAAGCGATTCCCATCACACTGGTGCCACCAATGCAGCACAAAAGGGGGTTAATTAACTGCCACTGGTCACTAATGCATCAGTGACAGTACATATAACCCCCTTTCTTGCTGCATATTACAAATAACATTGCTAATTAAGAAGACTCCCCTCAGATGCTGCTCCCCCCATTCAAAGTTAATTGTGTCATCTGCAGATAGCAATCTGTTTACTTGGGTGATGAACTGCTTGGTTCCTCCTCAGATCTCACTCGCAGGTTGATCCGATCCTGCTTTCTGGCCGGCCTCTCAGTGACGTCATGGCAACCGGGACAAGGAAGCTCCTGTCGGGTGGAGATTACGCTGCCTAACAGGAAAGAGAAGGGCGGGGCTGGTCTTAGGCTTGTGCCAGGTGCAGGAGCACTCTCGGCACATATTTCAGACTATTTAGTGCGCATGGTATGTGCAGAACACTTCTCCAGCGCCTCCTTTCCTCCAGTAAATGGTGCCCCCCAGGGTGCCTTCCCCTTCTGCACTCCCCTTGTGCTAGCCCTGATAAGTGATGCATCCTTCTTCCCCTTGCCTGTCTGCCAGAATTCTGGAGTTTTCTGTCATGGCCCTTTCACACAGGCGTTCAGTCTGTCAGGTTTTTTTTAGCTAGATCCAGACTGAATTACAATGTATGTCTGTGAGCAGCTGGATGTAAACAATCAATTTTACCTCCGTGTCTGTTCAGGCCAGTTTTTTTTTTTTATACAGAACAAGGTTGTGCCCTTTTCACTTTAGATGGATCTGTACAGATGTAAATGGATGCAGTCCATTCCATTTATGTCTGTTTTTAAGAAAAATTCTTCTGGTTTACTCTTTTCACCTATAATAGTAGTTTCCACGACAACAAAGTAAAAAAAAAAAAAAAAAAAATGTAAACTGCACTAATGTGTAAACTGACCTGAAGATAGATGTGCAAACAGATGTAACCAAAATCCATATTCATGAGATTTTACTTGAAAAATCTGAGGACACCCACATGAAAGGATCCTCAGAGGGAGGGAATATAAAGGAAAACTACTACTACTGCTGCTGCTGTCTGTCTTTACAATACCCATGTTGTTCTGTAAATCATGTGATGTGTGTGATCATGTGATGTGTGTGAATTGTTATAACCTTCTGTACCACCTGCCCCACCCTTTTAGATTGTAAGCTCTTCTGAGCAGGGCCCTCTTAATCCTCTTGTATTTAATTGTATTGTAACTGTATTGTCTCCCTTTTATATTGTAAAGCGCTGCGTAAATTGCTGGCGCTATATAAATCCTGAATAATAATAATTGTGAGCAGGTCCATTTCTGGCTGACCCAAAAACTACCTGAATCTAGATTCAAAAAAGGGCAAATGGGACTTTAAATGATGCGTGTTGCTGAGTAAAAAATATATATTTATTTGTTGGGTATAAAACCATATCACAAAGTGTCGAACTCATATAGGACACAGTTAATTATAGTACATTTCTTTGAATACATTTGTTTAGATATACAGTCATTTTGCAAGGTACAATACAACATCAGTAGCAATGCAGATGTGTAGATATACTCATCCATTCATAAAACCAATAAACATTAGCCATTGCTTATAATAAGTCGAAATAATCTGGGCATCAGTTGGATATATACTCGACGCACGTTTCATGGCTCTTGCCAATCATCAGGAGTACAGATGCTCTGAAATTAGATCAAAAATGTCTATAAATATGGGATAACCTTTAAACGGAGAACAATCCCTCTAGAAAAGGGGGGGCTATACCTTACTGTCCGGCCCATAGGTGACACCAAGCATCTGTCCAGGAGATACAGAGGACAGGGATATCGATCTCCCCCGGGGCTGAGGTGAGGAATCGCACCCAAAACGAGGATAGCAGCTGTGTAAAACCCAGGTGACCATGATGGTGTAGAATGTGTGCTTACCAGGGCATGCTATTCTGCAGAAATAGAGATAAAGCCTATTGAAATTATTTTACTATTGATGGAACAGATCCATACTTGTAGGTAAATTAAATAAATGGTGTGCAATGAATGCAATCATTTTAAATGCAATAGTCTCAGTTACCTGGTGTATAAGTCTATGGCTGCAGATATGCATGGAATCCTGCTTGTGTGGCTGAATCAAGGTAAAATGGTCAGCTGGTTACCACAGACAGCCTAAATCCCCAGCAAAGGGCGGGTCCCCACCAGCGTCATGAAGCTCCAATTGGTGGAGAAAGAAGGAAAAGAGCTCCAAGCTCAGGTGTGTAATCCCACCCGAGCAGAGCAAACAATCATGACACCGATGCACAGGAGGCAGGCCCCCAACCCCAGTCACTAAGAGAGACAATGGGGGGAGGGGGGCGAGACTGCCATGCATCGCAGCCCCGGGGTCAAAGGAACATCCTAACAGCCCCCAACTCTCCAACCGCAGACAGGTTCACCCATGGCCGACAGAAGTGCACTAATCGAATTACATCCCATACATTATATTACATAGATCCATATATCAGCAATACAAGACCATACGAGTATATATAATATTAATTCAAAAGGAAGTTTTTAGATCCAGCCAGTGGCCTATTGAGAGGAATATAGAAATGGATGGGTAATTAACTATTAAAGTTGGGGTATGGCAGGTCATAAGGGAATTGGGTATCTTCTACCCCATTTAGCGATAAAAAATGGTGCGACCTGACACAACCTATTAGTAGCAGCAAGCAAGCCTCCATCCCGGATATGTGTTCAACATTCAAAAAAGGGCAAATGGGACTTTAAATGAGGCGTGTTGCTAAGTAAAAAATATATATTTATTTGTTGGGTATAAAACCATATCACAAAAAGTGTCGAACTCATATAGGACACAGTTAATTATAGTACATTTCTTTGAATACATTTGTTTAGATATACAGTCATTTTGCAAGGTACAATACAACATCAGTAGCAATGCAGATGTGTAGATATACTCATCCATTCATAAAACCAATAAACATTAGCCATTGCTTATAATAAGTCGAAATAATCTGGGCATCAGTTGGATATATACTCGACGCACGTTTCATGGCTCTTGCCAATCATCAGGAGTACAGATGCTCTGAAATTAGATCAAAAATGTCTATAAATATGGGATAACCTTTAAACGGAGAACAATCCCTCTAGAAAAGGGGGGGCTATACCTTACTGTCCGGCCCATAGGTGACACCAAGCATCTGTCCAGGAGAATCTAGAATTGTGTGACAACACTAACTGAATTTGCTTCAATCTTGATTCTACAAGTTCATCTCTTATTATTGATGCAAGCTACTAACTTCTTTTTTATTTTTTTCTAGATGAAGGAACAGGGGAATGATTTGAGGATTTCTGATATCATGGATGTTTATGAACAAAAGATTTCTGCATTAGCAGTAAGTATTGCACTTTAAATTCTTGTTTTTTCAGAAAAATATGTAGCAATTGTAATATAATGCTGTGTTCTTTGTGCAGTCTAAGGAAAGCAGGTTGCAAGACTTGCTGGAAGCCAAAGCACTAGCCCTTGCACAAGCAGACAGACTGATTGCACAGTACCAGTGTCAAAGAGCACAAGCTGAAGCAGAGGTGAGAGGAAAACTGTACAGCGTTGTCTGTCAGCTCAGATGGACTTGACAGCTGAGTTTATGACCTAAAGTTGATAAGAGTTCCCAGTTTGAATTTGCCCTTAATCTTTCCCAGGAATTATTATATGAAAGCATTATATGTAGCAGTACTCCCTTGCGCTAGTTGTGTCAGAACATGTTGCATATTATATTTATATAGCTTTCACTTGCAGCAGTGCTCAGGCATGATGGCATTCTACTAGACCTATCATATGAATATTTTAACTTTCTCCATAAAGCAGATGTTCCTTCACAGAGTGTACTAGCAGGAGCACGCCTTTTTTTCCCCAGCATTGTCATAAAATTACACCAGACCCTGATGAAGGTTAATGCTGGAACTGCCAGCTGTTGATTACTACGAAATTGGCAGTTCCTGGGCTATAAGTTCTGCTAGAGAGGTCTCGATTAAAAGGCTCCCTGTATCGCAGTACAATACAAACAGAATGTTGTTGCATTGTGCTTTAAGAGACCGTGATATGACATAATTTGCAACAATCACCGTTGTAGTGATAACTGTGCCAAATAGCTTTGCTATAAGGGATTTGTTGTTCCTAGGTGAATTGAGATGGTAATGGACTGAGTCTCCCTGTCCTGTCTTTGACCTTTTATTAAGAAAAATTAAATGGGTCAATTTTAAAACTGTTAAATAGAATAAACTCCTGTCTATCCATTAGTCCCCAGGTACCAACAATTATTTGCATCCTCTGAATGACATCCCCATTTTTTGCTCATAAACATCCACAATATCATTCAGAGTGTAAATTATGTTTTTTATTTCTTCATCAAGGCTTTGTCAGTTATATTTTAAGTAGATGGGGCTGGGCAAATTGTTATGTAAAGTTGTGTTGGATGAGGACTTTTTTAAAACTTAAAAAAAAATCGAGCAAATTAAAACAAATGTATCCACATTTAAAAAAAAAGACTACCGAAATAAACCTTTTATAAAGGTAAATTACAAAAGCTTATTTACACAGCTGTCCTGTTCTTCCTGATATGCTTTTCATTAGAAATTAATGCGAATGCATGTCATTACAGTTTACATTGCAATGCATTTTGCACTGTGTTGAATTGACACGCATCCTAACACACGTTGGCGTTATAAAAATGCAATACAAAACACATGGGGTACCTCATTATTCTTAAGGTAGTTAAAATGGTTTTTAAATTGTGTTCATTTTATTTACCATGAACAGCTGTGGTCATTTTTGCTGCCTTCAAAGTAACCTTAAAGAGGAGTTCTAGCCTGGGGAAAAAAATTAAGTCAACAGTTACAAATACTATAGCTGCTGACTTATAATATAAGGACACTTACCTGTCCAGGGAAGCCGCATCCCAAGCCAATCCATCCATAGGCTCCGGGTACAGGCGCCAAGATCTTCACTAAGGAAAACAGAAAGGTAAGCCTTGCAGCTTCACTACCTGTTTCCTACTGTTACTGTGCATGCGCAAGTTGCGCTGCGCTTTCTGAATCGTCCCGCTGTCTTCTGGGACCTGTGTCTCTTCCAGAAGGCAGCAGGAGGAGGAGGGGCCATACGTTTTGTAGATCTCTGCACAACGATTACGCAATTACCCGGAAGTGGGAGCTAGTACCCCCCCCCGCCAAATGTGGCAGCAGAGGGGGGAGGAAGCAAATACACAGAGCTTCCCATTTTGGGTAGAGCTTTGTGAATCCTGTTTATGAAAAAAAAGTAATCTTACGTTTATTTCAATATGGCAGGCAAGAAAGCTTGCTACTATGCTGAAAGAGGCAGAGAGGAAGAATGAGGAGCGGAGTTTGCTTTTAAAGTCTCAGCAGCTGGAGTCAGAACGAGCCAAGAGCGACATTGAGCAGTTGTTCCAGCACAGCAAGAAGCTGCAAGCAGTGGCCGAAGAGCATGAAACACTGAAGGTCTCCTATGCTGACCATATCGTGAAGTAAGCAATGTTATTTAAAATTTATTAAAGATGAAATGTATTTATTTTTTTTTTTTTGCTCCTCTTAAAGTGGTTCTGAAGGCAAAAGTTTTTTTTTTACCCTAATGTGTTCTCTAAGATAAATTAAAACCTGTGTGTAACACTCCAGCCCCCTTATCTGAGCCTAATCTCCATCCAGTGCTGTGCCTGTGAACAGTGGCTCTCTTTCACCTCACTGGCCCTGGAGGCAGTATTGGGAGCTATTGGCATTTGCTGCTGTTAATCACAGCCTGTGAGGAGAGGGCAGGGGGCAGGCTGAGCCACGCTCTGTATCTCGGGATCAAGCCTGCATGAATATCCCCATAGCAAGTGGCGCTGATCTGTTCAAAACTATTGCACAGAGTAAGTATGACATTAATATAGTATTGTGAGATGTTTCCCAAACAGCCTAATAATACTAAATGGAACATCTCATTCAATGCAGAATGTAAAGTCTGCACACAAATGCAGTACCAGGCCCACAACCATACAGAATACAGTACACTTTTTGCTGCAGATCTTCCGATATGGTGTATCTGATATTGTGTTTCAAATGCTCTACAGATGTTCCTGTAGTGGCCCATTTCTCACAGCATATTTAATCCCAAGATTATAGTACTGATTTATAACAGCAGATCACATAAAAAGAGGCTGGAATGTAAATCATTTTTAAATGCAAAACTCTCTAGACTGTGATATAGACAGGGACAGGAATTATACATGCCACCATGACTGATTACTTTTTTGACCAATAGTAGTGTCTACCACAGGTAGATTTGTTTTAAGATGATGATGGTGAACTTAAGAGTGTGGTCTTGTCCCATGGAAGGAGTATACAAACTCCAGGTAGTATACTGGTGGTAGTTCTAGCTGCTGTTTCACCATGCTGCTAGCATCAGATAGAAAAGTAAAATTTCTAGCCTGTTGTGGGGTTTTTTTTTTTCCATGTAATATCTGTGACTCTAAATTCAAGCAGAGGTACATGAAATGTGAATTTTAATCGCTTGTTTTCTTAACAGGTATGAACTCTGTGAAAAGCAGTTAAAAGACCTGCAGGTATCATACAACACCCTAACTAAGCAAGCTGAAACCATGAAAAAACTAAATGATTCTCTCAAGATTCAAAATGAAAAGTAAGGATTATTTTTTCTTTTTTTTCTTTTCTTTCTCAGAGCAAATTGTAGAGGACCTCATAACAAGTAAAGCTACTTGTACATATGAGATTACTTTTGCTACGGATGACCATTTCATGTGTATGGGCCATTTTAATGGTGTTGCCTTTAAGGGAAATTCTGTCCTGATAGGTGCTGTTTTGCCTGAGATCAGGGCTGTCTGCCTGCCTGCTCATCCTCCTTTGTCGATTTCACTTAACTTGCAGGTTAACAGAGCCAGCCACTCTGCAACTGTCCAGGGATTTGTCTTCTTAAGGGCAATTGGATTATATCATTATATACATCCGCACCATACTGCCCATGGGAAAACTAACACGGAAAGACAGAATGTTGTATCTAATGCTGTTTAATCTGAGATTTTGCAGTCGATATTTACTCTCACTGGCAATTGCACTTAACAATATTCATATTTTCCAAATGTTGTCATACACTACTTCCTGCAGAACTAAGAATGAGGCCTTGCATTAAAGGCATGTCCTGAATGATAATGGTCAAATTTACTTGTGCTCTAAACCGAATTGTCAAAATATCAAATGGCTGGTGTCATAACTATTCACTTTTGCAACACCATGGTAACTGCAAATTAAATAGATTGGCACTTCATTGGGTGTAAAGAATAGGAGGGTTTGGTTCCACTTTATTGGCCCTGTAATCCATTTTTTATTTCATCCTTTTTCTTTTTTTTTTTTTGCCTCCTGTTAATGTTTTCTGTGAGCACCTGAATCTCTCCTTTTCCCTCTTTCTTCAATTTGTTTTGGAATGAGCAGGGCACGCTATTTGTGGTCATATACACTGCTCTATGCACATTACAGGTCCTACATGCTGTGGGACCATGGAGATTGAACGTAGCCACCCTCTAACAGGAAGTTGTATCACAGCAGCAAAAAAAAGTAATTTGGAGGTTTGTAGGTGGCACGTTTTTGAGCTAGGACTACATACTTGGGAAAATGTTTGTGTGTTTGTATATATTTCTTTATCATACATCATGGGACATAGAGCATTAATAACTTAATGGGTATATAGGCATCTTCAGGTGATGGATACTGGTATACCCAACCCAGGAAGATCACTCCCTATATAACCCCTCCTCCTTCCAGGAGCACATCAGTTTTTTCGCCAGTGTCTAAGGTGTTGGTCACGAGTAAAGTTGTGCTCTGAGGAGCTCCAGGAGGGATCCATGCTGGATTTAAATAGCCTCCATAGACCAGATCCATCCCAAAGTGCCACTGAGGCCAAAGTGGATGGTACCTGGGCCTCGTATCCGAAGCATGAGGCTTTGTCTGTAACACCGCTTGGTCCAAGGGAGTGGAACCCCCGATTAAAAGGGACACAGTCCTTGAAGGTTTGCTAAATGTAGCCAGTCGTGACGGGTGAAGGTTGGATTCACTGTTAATTCCAGAAAATCCTGCAGCGGGAATAAGGTAAGTTGAGACACTTGGGAACTAAAAAGTCTACCTATGTGTTCTTCTTTAAGGGGAAAAATGTTATGCCTTAAATCTCCACTAGAGGTAGTGTATGCGCATACCTTAATCGGTTGTCTTCACTTGAGCTCAGTGTGTGTGGCCACAGAAGCTTGTACAGGAGGATTCCTCTTAAGGTAAGAGAACTGCCGAATGCTTTTCCCCTCCCCCCTCGTGTTGGGTCTGCGGACCCAAAAGACACCTGCTCTTCAGCACAGGAATACTTTTCAAAAGAAAAGGCGGGGGTGGGGCCTAGGCATGGCACCCTGCAACGTCCACATGGACGCTTGGAGGCTTATAGAACCAGCTGGAGGCAGTCTCTCCTCGGCAGCGAGGAAGAAGCAAGCAGCCTACACTGGGACACAGGAGTGGGGAGGCACATAAGGGTGGCAAGTGGCATTCCTGATATTCCCCCCCCCCTCCCCCCCAGCAATAGGCTGAACTTAATAGCGGCTTTACTGTCATGACTATGTTCAGCGATTTAAGTGCAATCGAATGGTGCCTCTGCTTTTGTGCTTAGAACTATGCGTACAAAAAAGGTACCAAAGGTTTCACCCCCAGGCACTAGGAACTCCAGTTGTGTCTCCACACTGTCCTCCTTCGCCTGAAATACCAATTATGACAAGCCAGGGTGAGCTATCGGAACAATTTGGTACAACTGCTTCTCACATATCGGCCCCTGTATACATGACTGAAGATGTCTATTCCCCCACCCTGCAGGGCCTGGAAGGAAGATTAATGGCTTTAATCGCATTCCTCCATTCAATGTAAACATCCCTTGTAATAGAAAAAAAGCATGACAGGACCTATTAAATATGAGATCTGGGGTCAAAAAGACCTCGGATCTCATATTTACACTAAAATGCAATAAAAATAAATACATTTTGTAATTTAAAAAATGGCGCTTTAAGAGCTATGGGCGAAAGTGACGTTTTGACGTTGCTTCCGCCCTGCAGTGTCATGGAGACAGGTGGAGGTCATCTTTCCCCTCAACCGTCTGTCAGTCCAGGGGACAAAAGCGATCGCCTACTCCGCTGCCGACCGGCTCTGGTAAGCGCAGAGAGCACCCCTCTCCCGCCATAGATAAAAGTGATCTTGCGGCGAATCCGCCGCAGAGACCACTTTTATCTTGTACCGGACTGCCGACCAAACACTGGGATACCGGGTTTATGTCAGTTAGCTGCTGCCATAACTATATCCGTCCCCAAAGTAGGGGCGTACATCGGCGTGCGGCAGTCCAGGAAGTGGTTAAAACCTTCACAGCCTTTGCATGCATTACTAGAACAGCTTGTTTATGCTGAATGGGATTATCTGGATAAGCATTTTTTCCCCCCAAAGAGATTTTCAGCTCTCTATCCCATGGAAGAAAAATTTGCCAAAAAATGGAAGGTACCAGCAATTGACGCTGCAATTTCTATTGTGAATAAAAGTCTAACTTGTCCAGTAGACAATGCACAAATGCTTAAGGATCTAACAGATAAAAGGTTGGAATTCCTGTTAAAATCCTCTTTTTCCTTGGCAGGTGCAGTTATTCAGCCTGCAGTCACTGCAATAGGCGTCTGTCAGTCCCTAAAGGACCAATTTAGACAGGCCCTTAAAGAGGTGCCTGTACAACAAGCCCAGGAATTGGCCGAACTACCAAAGCATTATGCTTTGCCATAGATGGCATTTAAAGATTCTATTTACCAGGTGCCCCGCCTTACGCTTGTGCTAGTACATATGCATAGAATGCTGGGGTTAAAAAATTGGTCAGCTGAAGCACCATGTAAAAAGCTCCTGACTGGGTTCCATTTTCATGGGGATCGACTATTTTGGGATGATTTGGACAAATACATCCAAACAATTTCTAGGGTGAAAAGTACTCTTTTGCCAGTCAAAAGAAAGTATAAACGCCCTTCATTTAAAGGGGCTCTTTCTCCTGCGCCAAGGGCTTCCACCTCTAGGCAGCGGCGATGGCCTCCTCCGTCAGACTCTAGAGGAAAACCTCAGGGTCAGGCCCAGGCTCAAACCTCCTAAAGACTTATCATGAAGAGGCACCCCCTCCCCACCAGGGTGGGGGAAGACTTCTGCAGTTTTCAGAAGTCTGGCAAGAGGAATTTCAGGAGAGGTGAGTCATCGCCACGGTAACTCTGGGGTACAAGCTGGAATTTCAGGACTTTCCTCCATCTCGTTTCCTGAGGTCAAACCTTCACACAGATCCAGAGAAAAGGCAATCTCTGTTTTGCGTACTAGACCAATTAATGGCTCAGTGGGTGATCATGCAGATCCCCACAGAAGAGCAAGGTTTGGGGTTTTATTCAATCCTCTTGACAGTACCAAAACCAAATGGAGATGTCAAACCCATTCTAGATCTAAAGAATTGAAATCCATTCCTGAAGATCCACTCCTTTCGCTTGAAGACGATCAGGTCAGTCGTTTCTATCCTACTAGGAGAAGAACTTGCGTCTATCGACATCAGGGATGCATATCTGCATGTTTCTATATTTTCCGCTCACCAAAGGTTTCTGCGGTTCGAAGTAGAACAGTAGCATTTCCAGTTTGTAGCCTTGCCCTTCGGGCTAGCTACAGCACCCCGGCTGTTTACAAAAGTCCTGGCCCCACCTCTAGCCAGATTAAGGGCACAGGGCATAACAGTCTTGGCGTACTTGGATAATCTATAATAAGCTAATAGGCCAGTCGGTGGCTTGTTTGCAGCAAAACGTGCGCATTACAACCTGTTACCTGGAAAGTTTGGGTTGGATTCTGGACCTAGAGAAATCTTCCTTAAAACCATTAAAAAGGCTGGAGTACTTGGGTCTGATCATAGAGACAGCCCAGAAAAAAGGTGTTCTTGCCTCAGGTAATGATCAACTCCATAAGAGAGCTGGTGCGGATGGTCAGGTCAAAAGGCGATCCCTCCATTCGCCTTTGCATGAGGTTGCTAGGAAACATGTTGGCTTCATTTGAAGCAGTTCCCTATGCCCAGTTCCATTCAAGGCTGTTGCAAAACAGTATCCTGTCTACTTTGAACAAAACAATTCAAGTTTTAGACTTGCCAATGTGGCTGTCCCCAAAGGTGCCCCAAAGCCTCAACTGGTGGTTACTAACCCAGAATCTGCTGAAAGGAAAATCCTTCAGACCAGTTATGTGGAAAGTGGTAACGTCAAATGCCAGCCTTTCAGGCTGGGAAGCAGTACTAGAAAAGACAACTGTCCAGGGACAGTGGTCAGGAGCCGAAAGAACCTTGCCCATCAATATCCTAGAGCAGGCCCGGACTGGGACAAAAAATAGGCCCGGGCATTTTGCATTGAGCAGCCCATGACATGTTAACCGGCCCCTTCCCCACTCTTCTCCCTGACAGATCCCCCTGGGAAGGGGAACCCACCAGAGGTGGGGGGGGGGGGGGGGTGAGGTGGGACCAGGAAAGAGCATGGGGGGTTGGAGAGCACAGGGAAGAACCTTGAGAACATGGGGTGGGCCGAGAGCACAGGGAAGAGGCGGAGAGCACAGGGGATGGTGGAGAATATGGGGGGATGTGGAGAGCACAGGGGGGGAAGCGGAGAGCGTGGGGATGATGTGGAGCACACGGGGCAGCAGAGAGATTGGGGGTGGCGTGGAGAATATAGGGGGATGGCAGAGAGCATGGGGGGAGGTGTAGAATATAGGGGGATGGCAGAGAGCATGGGGGGAAGTGGAGAATATGGGGGGATGGCAGAGAGCATGGGGGAAGGTGTAGAATATAGGGGGATGGCAGAGAGCATGGGGGGAAGTGGAGAATATGGGGGGATGGCAGAGAGCATGGGGGAAGGTGGAGAGCATGGTGGAGAATATAGGGGTTGACGGAGAGTATGGGGGATAGCAGAGAGCATGGTGGCGAATATAGGGGTTGGCGGAGAGCATGGGGGGAGGTGGAGAGTATGGGTGCGGTGGGGAGCCCAGGGGCCCTGTTTCTCCTCTACCTCTCGCAGGCATTCCACTACTGCAGGAGAGAATTATTATTCTATATACAGCCGCCCCCACCCCCCCCCCCCTCCTATGCAGTTTACAGGGGGGGGCTGGACTTGCACTTCTCGACAGAAGACCGGCTCCAAGGTGTCTGCTCTGGCTCCTCCTCCCAGCACTGACCTATACGAGTGGCTGTGCAGCCACGCAGAGGCCGAAGGCGTCTCATCTAGCTCCTCCCCCCCCCGGCGCCGTTGGCTGAGCTTAACTGGCAGCCAGGTGGCCGAGGAGAGGCTGGATGAGTGGCTCAAGCCTTGAGCCCCACAGAGCCTTACAGCCTGGCGGCCCCCGCCCACCAGGCAAGTGTCCGGTTTGCCCTATGGCCAATCCAGGCCTGTCCTAGAGATGCGGACAGAACGTCTGGCTCTAAAGGCCTGGACTTCCAGGTTACGGGTTTGTTCTGTCAGGATCCAGTCTGACAATGCCACAGCTCTGGCCTATATCAATCACCAAGGGGGCACCAAGAGTCTCTCAGTGCAGAGAGAGGTGAACCATATTCTAACTTGGGCAGAAAGGAATGTTCCATGCCTATTGGCAGTCTTCATTCCAGGAGTAGAGAATTAGCAGGTGGACTACTTGAGTCGCCAGCAGTTATTCCAGGGGGAATGGTCTCTTCAACCCGACATATTTTGGGCTATTTGCCAAAGATGGGGGACTCTGAATGTAGATCTAGCGTCCAGATTCAACATGAATTTAGTCAACTTTGTTTCCAGAACAAGGGATCCACTCGCATGCGGAACAGATGCTTTGCTTCTCACTGATCTATTTGTTTCTGCCACAACTTCTTTTCAGGATCAAGCTGGAAAGAAAGACGGTAATTCTGGTAGCACCAGCATGGCCCAGAAGGTCATGGTATGCAGAAATCGTAAAGATGCTAGTGGAGGGTCCATGGTCCCTCCCACTACAGCCAGACCTACTCTCACAGGGGCCGATCTTTTTTTTTTTTTAAATGACAAACATGTTATACTTGCCTCCACTGTGCAGCTCGTTTTGCACAGAGTGGCCCCAAACCTGCTCTTCTAAAGTCCCTCGGCGGCTGTCTCTGCTTCTTCCCGCAGTTACTTCTCACGTTCATGCGAGCTCCCTCGCATGGTGAGAAGCACCTGCGGGCGTGCTCCTATGATACAGCCGGCGGCTATAGACGCTCGCTGTATCACACGACACCGCCCCCCGGCGTGCCGCGTCATTGGATGTGATTGACAGCAGCGCGAGCCAGTGGCTGCGCTGCCTTCAATCCATCCAGTCCAGCCAATCAGCGGCCAGGCTGAGCGGCGAAGAGGACGGCGGGGGTGAGCGCGGGTGAGACAAGTAAAATGGGGGGGGCTGGCGGCGCCGGCACTGTGAGATGTTTTTTTTCAGCTTAATGCATAGAATGGATTAAGGTGAAAAAAACATTTACCTTTACAACCCCTTTAACGGCTTGGCTATTGAAACCCACATTCTGAAGAAAGTGGGCTTTCCGGGTCAGTTAGCTCTACCCTGATTAATGCAAGGAAGCCAGCTTCCAGGACTATATATTATAGAGTCTGGAGGGATTAAGTTTCCTCGTGTGAATCCAAGGGTTGTCACCCTCGGAGCTATATCCTAGGCAGAATTCTTGCCTTTCTACAATTGGGGGGGGGGGGGGGTAGAGATGAAATTGGCCTCAAGTACTATTAAAGGCCAAGTCTCAGCCTTATCGGTCTTATTTCAAAGACCACTTGCTACACATTCTTTAGTCCAGGGGTTTTATGCAAGGGGTGTTGCGGCTTAATCCACCAGTCAAACCTCCTTTGAACCTTTGGGACTTGAACTTGGTTTTGTCAGTGTTACAAAAACAGCCATTTGAACCAATACAGCATATTCCCTTAGTTCTTCTGACAAGGAAGCTGGTGTTCTTGGTTGCTATATCCTCAGCAAGGAGGGTTTTGGAATTGGCTGCTCTTTACTGTAAAGAGCCATACTTGATTATTCATGAGGACAGAGTGGTGTTGCGCCCTCATCCAGATTTTTTGCCAAAAGTACTCTCAGAATTTTCTTGTTTCTGAACGAAGATATTGTCCTGCCATTGTTTTTTTCCAAAACCATGTTCCAAGGAAGAGAAGTTACTACATTGTCTTGAGTGGTGAGAGCAGTGGAAATCTATTTAACCACTTAAGGACCGCCGTATTGCCATTGTATGTCATCGCAATGGCACAGGCAGGCACAAGCACGTACATGTACGTGCCTGCCTTCCAGCGGGTGGGGGGTCCGATCAGACCCCCCTCCCGCTGGATACGGCAGTCCGGTTCGCTCCAGGAGTGATCCGTGATGAGGGGATGGCCATTGGTTTCTGGCCACCCCCTCTGGATCGCTCCTGGCCAATGAGAAGCTTCCTCCCACTGTGTATTGTTTACACAGGAAGGAGGAAGTGATATTCTCCTCGGGGCGGTCTTTTTGACCGGACTACGAGGAGAAGACTAAAAGTAAGTGTACACCAACACTACACTGACATGTAGGTACACACAGGCACACAAACCCCCCCCCAGTCAGTGTCACTGATTGCATTGATCATTTCTTTACTGATCACTGCATTCAGTGTCAGTTGTAACAGTAAAAACTGTCAGGGCAGTTAGTGTTATGTCCAGGGTAGCCCCCTATCACCCCCCAATAAAGATTTAACCCCCTGATTGGCAAAAGGGGGTGAAAGGGTTAACTCTAGGGGCAGTGTCACTAAGCAATCATTTTTCTGATCGCTGCATTAGTGTCGCTACGTAGTTAGTTTTTTTTTTTAGGTTCACCGCCAGGTTTTTATAGCGCTAGGTACCCCGATATACTACCCAATAATGGTTTTAACCCCCTGATTGCCCCTAGTTAACCCTTTCACCAGCGATCACAGTATAAGTGTCACTGGTGACGCTGGTTAGCCAGTTAGTTATTTAGGTTCCCCGTCAGGTTTTTATATAGCGCCAGCGACCCCCATATACTACCTAATAAAAATTTGAACCCCCTGATTGCCCCTAGTTAACCTTTTCACCACTGATCACCGTATAAGTGTTACGGGTGACTCTGGTTAGTTTGCTTTTCATAGCATCAGGGCACCCACCATTTATTACCCAATAAAGGTTTAACCACTTGATCACCCGGCGGGTGATATCAATTAGGTTTTAGGGTCAGGGTCTGCGTCGCCCCAGGCAGCGCTAGGTTAGTGCCAGTACCGCTAACACCCACACGCAAAGCACAAACCTCCCGTAGTGGTATAGAATCTGAACAGATCAATATCTGATCAGATCTATACTAGCGTCCCCAGCAGTTTAGGGTTCCAAAAAAACGCATTGTTAGCGGGATCAGCCCAGATACCTGCTAGCACCTGCGTTTTGCCCCTCTGCCCAGCCCACCCAAGTGCAGTATCGATCGATCACTGTCACTTACAAAACACTAAACACATAACTGCAGCGATCGCTGAGTCAGGCCTGATCCCTGCGATCGCTAACAGTTTTTTTGGTAGCATTTTATATTTAAATCCGGAAGGCAGTGCTTGGTTTTCGGGGTGCCGTGCGCGACTAGACTCCCAAAAAGTCCCACACATGTGGTATCCCCATACTCGGGAGAAGTAGCGGAATATATTTTGGGATGCAATTCCACATATAACCATGGCATGTGTGAGCAATATATCATTTAGTGACAACTTTTTGTAAATTTTTTTTTTTTTTTTTTTTGTCATTATTCAATCCCTTAGGACAAAAAAAATAAATATTCAATGGGCTCAACATACCCATCAGCAATTTCCTTGGGGTGTCTACTTTCCAAAATGGGGTCATTTGGGAGGGGTTTGTACTGCCCTGCCATTTTAGCACCTCAAGAAATGAGATAGGCAGTCATAAATTAAAAGCTGTGTAAATTCCAGAAAATGTACTCTAGTCTGTAGACGCTATAACTTTTGCGCAAACCAAAAAATATACGCTTATTGACTTTTTTTTACTAAAGACATGTGGCTGAATACATTTTGCACTCAATGTATGACTAAAATTTAGTTTATTCGATTTTTCTTATAACAAAAAGAAGAAAATATCTTTTTTTTTTTTTTTTTTTTTTTTAATTTTTCGCTTTTTCCAATTATATCGCAAAAAATAAAAATCGCAGAGGCAATCAAATACCATCAAAAGAAAGCTCTATTTGTGGGAAGAAAAGGACGCAAATTTCGTTTGGGTGCAATATTGCATGACCGCGCAATTACCAGTTAAAGCAGCGCAGTGCGAAATTGGAAAAAGACCTCTGGTCCTTAAGGTGTTTATTGGTCCGGGGCTGTAGTGGTTAAAGACAACTGCTCAGATTAGAAAGACTAATGTAGTATTTATTCTGCCAGAGGGTCCTAAGAAAGCACAGGCAGCGTCGAAATCCACTGTCGCTAAGTGGATTCGGCAAGTTATAATTCAGACTTATGATTTAAGGGGCAAGATTCCCCCTTTCCAAGTCAAAGTGCACTCTGCCAGGGTGGTTAGGGCTTCTTGGGCAGTGCGTCACCAGGCCTCCATGGCTCAGATCTGTAAGGCTGCAACTTGGTCTTCATTGCATACATTCACTAAATTTTATCAGGTGGATGTAAGGAGAGGTATGAGGATATCGCCTTCGGGCACAGTGTGCTGCAGACAGCAGTATAGGTCCTCAAGTCTAAGGTTCCCCTACGGGTCGTGTCTCCCTCCCCTCAAGTAGCATTGCTATGGGACTATTATGTTATTACTTAAGGCTTTGTGTCCCATGATGTACGATAAAGAAAATAGGATTTTTATAACTTCTACCCTGTAAAATCCTTCTCTTGGAGTACATCATGGGACACAGAGGTCCCTCCCCTCTTTTTGGGGTTTAATTATATTGCTTTGCTACAAAAACTGATGTGCTCCTGGAAGGAGGAGGAGGGGGTTTATATAGGGAGTGAACTTCCTGGATTGGATATACCGGTGTCCATCACCTGAAGGTGCCTATATACCCATTAAGTTATTACTTAAGGCTCTGTGTCCCAAGATATACTCCAAGAAAAGGATTTTACAGGTAAGCTGTTATAACAATCCTATTTTTTTTTTTTTTTTTTTTTTTAACCAAAGTTTGTTGGCACTTCAATGTCTCCAGGCAGTATATTGGCTGCTCTCCCATTGCAATAAAATAATTGGTTATTTGCAATGGTGTTTTAATATAGCCAGCATGTTTTAATACTGGCTGTCATTTGGAGGATGGGGTTTCCTACTTCATAAAGAAATAAGATCTACAGTGTTTTGTTTTGAAAATTGTAATGCATTTGTAAACCTTTTCTGAAATGAATAACAATACCAATAACACACAGGACAATGGCCCAGCTAGAAGACACCGAAAACCAAAGAAAAGAATTGGCTAAGCAACTGCAAGACCGTGAAAATAAAATTTTAAGTAGGTGATGTCCTCCTTGTAGATAGGTGTTTTAATAACAGATAACATATTTTTATTTTCAACCTGTATTTTTATTTTATTACATATAAACCCAGCTGTATTTTCCATATAAAATTTTACAGATTTCCAACAAAAGGTAAAAGGTCTAGAGGACAAGGTTAAATTAAAGCAAAAGGAGAAAGAAGATATGGAAGAAACTATTGACATACTTCGTAAAGAGCTGAGCAAAACGGAACAAGCAAAGAAGGAGCTGAGCATAAGGGTATGTGTGTGTGTGTATATGTATATGTATATGTATATGTATATGTATATGTATATGTATATATATATATATATATATATATATATATATATATATATATATATATATATATATATATATATATATATATATATATATATATATATATATATATAATTTTTTTTTTTATTATTTTTTTTTAATAGAGAGGCTTCTGTTCTATATAGGTGTATTATTTAATTTTTACGTTATACAGTGGCTAAGAATCAAGTAAAGGAAAAATGTAAGGGGAAAACTGGGAAAGGGGGAAAAAAAAGCAGATGGCGAGGGTTTAGAGAAGGGGTACAGGGAAACCAAGAGAACGTGGACATATTGGAAATCACATCTTCCACGGTTTAACCATTTAAGGACTGGGCCTCTTTTTTAAATGTGGTGTTTACAAGTTAAAACCTGTGTTTTTGCTAGAAAATTACTTGAAACCCCCAAACATTATACATTTTTTTTCTAACACCCTAGAGAATAAAATGGCAGTCGTTGCAATTCTTCCTGTCACACTGTATTTGTGCAGCGGTCTTACAAGCGCTTCTTTTTTTTTATATACACTTTTTTTTTAATTAATAAAATAAGACAACAGTAAAGTTAGCCGGGGGCGCGTTTAAAAAGGGAAATTTTTTTTTTTTTTCTTATTTTACCTTTTTTGATTTTTACTGTTTAAAAAGTGTCACTTTTATTCCTATTACAAGAATTGTAAACATCCCTTGTAATAGAAAATAAAGTATGATAGGACCTCTTAAATATGAGATCTGGGGTCATATTTACACTAAAATGCAATAAAAAATGAACAGATTTTGTAAAAAAAAAAAATGGCCCGTTTGGACATCACTTCCGCCCTGCAGTGTCATGGAGACGGGTGGGGGCCATCTTCCCCTCGCTCGTCTCCATGCACAGCCATGGGAAGGATCCGATTTGCCGCTGCCGACAGCTCCGGTAAGCGGCGGAGGGCACCGGAGCGTGGCGGGAAGGGGGGGGGGAGATACATTTTTTTTATTCTGGAAATAGGCCCAGGGATCACAAATAGGAGAGCCACCTTGGGTAGGGGGGGGGGGGGAGCCATAATCTCAGAAATGCACAAAGTGTTAGGCTGACCATAGACAGAACGCATTTCTTTCCCACAACCACCATGTTGATAGGGGTATCCTATTCACCAAGCCATAGTATTCTCCTGGAGGGGGAAGCTGTCCCTGCTGGGAGAACATGGCGATTATTGCAAGTGGCTATAATGGCCATTTGCAATAATCACATGTAAAATCTGGCAGGCTGGTTGTGCTCAAGTTGATTAGTCAACTTTGGTACATTCAGCCTACTCATACATGGTTCAGCAGGAACCAGACAAATTCAAACCGTCTGTGGCCGGCTTAATATATATTAAAGACAGCTCTAGCACCAAAAGGTAGGAACCTTCCCCTCCTACCCTACTCTGGCAGGAACGTGGAGTAGGGGAAAAATATTGTCGGCTCTACAGGGATCCAAGCTTATAGCACTTCTGAAAATAAAAAGGCAATTTATGCTTGAAAAGAAAACCTTTTCTACAGCATCTGAAGGACTCCTTCAGATATTGTTCCCATTGAGAAATATAGGTCTGTCTCTAGATGACCCCTCTCTTGTGCTGACTGGCGATGATAGGCAGTATGGATAAGGCATATCTTAATGGTTTGTGTTTAAAATTTGGTGTTGGGGGGAATAGTTTAAGAAATGATGTATTTCAGCTGTAACTTCTTTTATAATGTGCCATTCAGATGTACTTATGAAAGGCACAAAAACAAACCTATTTTGTGGCGTTATCTATACACAGTTTTATTGTAACCCTTTAAATTAACGTGTACCTGTGGGCTTGTTAGACATTCCTTGTATCACCATCTTTTCTTGGCTGATGCAAAAGCTCCTAACAAGATACTTTTTGATAAAAAAAAAAAAAAAATTATTGAAGGACTTTGCCTGTGCTTTTTGTAAATGCAAGAATTCAAAGATTTACACAAATGAATATTGAAGATATCACACAAGTTTTACCATTGACCTGTAAAATACTTTAATCACTTGACTTCTAGAATGGTTTACCCCTTTCATGACCAAGGCATTTTTTGCTATGCTATACTTTAATTGGCAATGGCTTGGTCATGCAACTCTGTGTACGCAAATGAAATTTTATTGCATTTTTTTTTTCACACAAGCTTTCTTTTGGTGGTATTTAATCACCACTAGGTTTGTTTTATCCTTTTTTGCTGTATAAATGAAAAAATACTGTAAATTGTGAAACAAAAACATGTTTTTCTTAGTTGAATATAACTTTTTCATATTTGCCCTTTTTATTTTTGGAATACTGATGTATTTTCCCCTTTTGGACTGATGGAGCTCTGTTGCTCCCATTCCCCTGTGACTGATGGCACTTTGTGGGGCTTTGAGGTTTTCAGTTTCTAAAAAAAATATCCCTGCTTGAGGGCTATAATTCCATTCAAAAATAATTTGAACAAATTTGTCTAAACTACAGGTATCTTCGTTGGAAGTTCAGAAAACACAGTTGGAAGCCCGTCTGGAGGAAAAAGAGGGAATTGTGAAAAGCCAACAGGAAGAGCTAAACAAGCATTCACACATGATTGCTATGATACACAGCCTTAGCAGTGGCAAACTTGGTACAGGCAATGTGAACCTCAGCCTATAGGACTGTGAACTCCTCTTAGCAGCATCTGAAAAATAACTTTTGTACTGTAATCTTGGGGTTAAACCAGTGATACTGAAACTAGCATGATCACAACCTTTTTATTCGAAGCTGCTGAAATATCAACTTTCAAAATATATTTTAAACAATTTTATGAGGTAATGCAGTTCCTAATCCCCAGTATCTCCAGCATACATTCCAGTAACTGGCAGAATGTTGTCATTCTGCTAAACTCTACTACATGAGTGTGGTATATTTTCAGAATCTATGCCAAGCGTACAGGGGTTGCAGTTTCTTTCTTTATATAGGTCCTGAAAGCACTTTTATCAGGTTCAGAAATTGCATTTTATCCTTATTTATTTTATTTGTGTATGGTATGTCTAAAGGATGTCTCCTTAGCTCCATTATTATGACTGTTTCTTATGTGAGTTTTAGTAAATCTTAACAAGTTGGGTCAGTGGGCTTAATGGTTGTCCCCACCTATGCTTTTCCCAACTGCTAATATACTCGGTGAATTAAATGAAAACCTTCACTTGCAGCAAAGAAAGAGGGGTGAAAAGGTCTTTAACCTGACTTCAGAAAGATGCAAGACAATGACCATTCAACCGGTGGACGTACACTTATTACAAAGCTGTGCTACGGGGCGGCCAAATCATGAAGGAAAAAAACACCCTGTCATATTAGACATTATATTTACTTAACTGACCAGGAGGTTGGAGCTGGGGGTGAGTGAGTAAATGCTTTGCTCAACAAGTGCTCTGGGTGCCACTGCTTTCTGACAGCTGCAGGTGTGATGGATAATATGTTCTTTGCTGGGTGCTGGGGTTCTCTACACTGACCCCCGTGCCACTATAAAGAGACTACAGTCACTTTAAAGCACACCAGGCCTGACAACCCTACTTGCTGTCCTCATTTGAACTTTTAAACACTTTATACATACGGGTCGAAGCTGTTGTAGGTATAAATTTAACATAAGGTTTGCATATGTTTCAAAATATTATCTTTAAAATAAATTAGGTGATTAATTTTCTTTTTAAATATTAAAATACTAGATATTTGTAAATATTTTTTTTTTTTTTATCATATTGGTTTGTACAAGATACTTTTAATATGAGACAAGGTTTTTTTAACTGCATTACTGACAAAGTGTAGCTAATAGTATCACATTTTAATTTATGTATTTTTGCTGTAGTGTTCTGCATCTAAGTTGTACACATACAGCAATGAATTGTTCACTACAGGCTAAACTGAAAATGTAAGTTTTGATGTCCATACAGGAAGAACGTCCTACGTTCTCTATGCTTTACTTTTCCATTCACACGTTGTTGTAGCGCCACAGTTAAAGCTAGTTCTTTTTGTTCATATCTTGTAAACCTCTGTCCATACTGTGCCCTGCTTATAGAAAGCCTAAACAAAACAAAAACCCCCTAAAAAGTTTCCTAAACTACCCATCTGTCTTTGCTCAGTATTAGGATGTATACACCCAGGGACTCTGCAAGGCATTCTCTGGTATTTATGAGCAAAGGATTACAGGGATTGTGTCCACTTTCTAATCTAAGAACAGCTATACTGTTTGGTACATAGCATTAGTAGTTCACCAATCGGTTTCATTTGCTGCCATTGAACAACTAGGCCAGCCTTTCTCAACCTTTTCAACACAGAAGAAGCCTTGAAATAGTTCTACTGCCTTGAGGAACCCATGCTAAAAATTAGAAATCTACAACTCATGATAGTCAGTGAGAGGAATGGTCCTTACACTTGTGGTCATTGGGAAGAATTACCTCCTTACAGCTAGCTAAAAAGATCAATGGTGTCAGTGGGAACTTATGAGAGGCAGAAATTGCCCAATGCTGAAGGAACCCCTAGCAACCTCTAGAGGAGCCCTAGGGTTCCATGGACCCTGGTTGAGAATCGCTGAACTAGGCAGTTATGTAATTCTGTGACTTTACTCGTTGCCTACTTGTTTTCACTGACTGTCACAGGCAACCAAAAGGGGTCCACAATAGCAACAGCCATATTCCTCCTAGCACAGGTTTCCTTTAAAGCCAACACAGATATTATGTATTGAAAATTACAAGGGTAAGAAAATACCTTAATGAAAAAAACAAAGTAAATTTATCCTTTTTGTTCCTTTTCCCTTGCTCTAACCCAGGCGTCTGCAAAGTTTTTACTTTGAGGTCCACATTTTAGTTTTTTCATATATTTGCAGGCCGAAAAAAATCTATTTATAAATGAATCTGCTGCAATGGAATAGAATTTGACAGGCTGCCGGCAGCAAAGCTGCATGGCACACCTCCGATCAAACCTTGATGCCTTAACCTCATGCACGGGTATAAACTTCCAGTGAGCCTTACACATCTGTGTTACTGTGACACACACTGCCCATACATTTGGTCCCATAAGAGTCTCCCAACACATTTTTGTCCCCATCATCCTCTCCGCTTCACAGTTGTGTCCCCCTTCCATATTTGTATCCCCATCAGAGACCCCCGCACACATTCATGTCTCCATCAGAGATCCCCCCCCGCACACATTCATGTCCCCGTCAAAGACCCCTACCCCCCTGCACACATTGCTGTGCCCATCAGAGACCCCCACACACATTAATGTCCCCATCAGAGACCCCTGCACAATTGTGTCCCTCTTAGAGTGCCACCTTCAGCATTTGCGTCCTTCATCAGAGCCACCTGTCCATATCAGAGAGCCCCCCCCCCCCCCCAGCACTCACATTTTAGTCCCAGTAATATCGATGCCTGGCTTCAGTGCAGTTCTGCTGTATCTCCTGGCTCCTGTCCGGCTGCTACACAGGCAAGTGGTATGCAAACTGACAGTGGGGAGGGAGCTAGGAGGTTTGGAGACCCCTGCTCTAACCTAACTCACCTCGACAGATGGATACATACAATGATTTGATGACTATGGCTCTGCACTTTACGTACAGTGTATCAAGAAAGTATTCACAGCGCTTTTACTTTTTCAAAGTTTTGTTTTGTTAAAGCTTTATTCCAAAATGGATTAAATTCATTATTTTCCTAAAAATTCTACAAACCATACCACATAATGAAAACTTGGAACGAGGTTTGTTTCAAATCTTTGCAAATAAAAAAAATCACATAAGTTACATAAGTATTCATAGGCTTTGCTCAGTACGTTGTTGAAGCATCTTTGGCACCAATTACAGCCTCAAATTTTTTTGAGTATGATGCTACATCCTTGGCACTCCTATTTTTGGGCAGTTTCTCCCATTCTTTGCAGGAGGACCTTGAGGACCTCTCAAGCTCCATCAGGTTAGATAGGGAGTGTCGGTGCACAGCCCTTTTCAGATATCTCCACAGATGTTCATTTGTTTTCGTCTGGGCCAATCAAGGACATTCAGAGAGTTGTCCCGTAGCCACTTCTTTGTTATCTTGGCTGTGTGCAACTGTCTTGTATTTTACTCCAAGGGATGTCATTTTCAGGTAGTTCAAAATTCCTCTTGTCACAAGTAAGTTTTGTCATGTGTTTTGAGTGCTCAGTGTGTCCAGACCTGAGTGGCCCATTCGGACCAGTTGCTTACTGCAGGGGTTCTCAACTCGACCATGTTTTGAGAATTTTTCTTGGATAAAATAGCTGTCCAAAATACCAAGTCATTGACTTTGATTTAAAGCACCTTTGCAAGATAAAGGAAAACCTGCAGTCATGGCCTGTTGGTGGGGGGTACTTGAGGACTGAGGTTGAGAACCACAGCTTTACTGCCTATGTAATTCTCAGGCTTGACCAGCTGGTTACAGCACATCTTCCCCTCTGCATAGTAAATGAACATTGCCACATAGCTTGTACTGCCTGTACATCTTTTCCATGTAGCAGAACAAACAAACTACCTTCGGAGTGCAGAAAAGGATTGCAAGACACCCTCAAACATGCATGAAGAAATCAAAGAATGGAAACAGTCATACAGATCTTATTCTTTTTGAGCTATGCATAAGGAAAACATCTTAATTAAACCTTTGATCCAATGTCCACCATATATTATTCAGGTTTTTAAATCGGTGTCATATATAACTGTGTAAACAAATACTAAAGCGCTGATGTGAAAATATATATATGCACGACCAGTATTAAAAGATGACTAAATAATATAGCTGCACTTATTGTGAATGTGAGCTGAAATCACATAAAAAAATATATAGAAAATAAAATAATAATGTGCTAATATTAGCCTTCTACTAGAACACAGTGTTACCACCCAAAAAAAGTAAATAAAATCTAAGAATGGTGATAAACCTTCTACAGTGTCAATAAAACCAAATTAAGCAAATGTGAACCTCCTTTACCATGAACAATCCAGATCTATACTAACTGATACCATAGATGTATTGGCTACAATGCGATGGACGTGAAAAAGTTTCAATATGACAGCAAATCTCTGTGTGGACAGCAAATGTCTCTGCTTGTTAAAAACACATAAAACAATCTGGAATCAAGCCTAAATAAGTGTCCACGGGAAAACATGTCTAATTCACAGATTCAGCTGCCTTTTAGAATGGACCGGCTTCTTGCTTTCAAATAATTTACGCAGTATTTAAAAAAAGGAAAAAAAGACCATTGTGCAGGTAGTATAAAAAAGTATTCACTATATAATTAGCTTCACTCACACTTTACGGTAAAGATAATCGCATATATTGAAAGGTCAGTTGCATACAGCTGGGATCTCCCCATATGCCGACAGTGCACCCAAAAGCACTGCTGGTGATGTCACAGGCTCCACCTGGCATGTTGCGTCACTAGACACTTGACCCTTTAAAATGTCATGTGTCTAGATGCAACACGTCGGGAGGAGCCTGTGACATCACCAGCAGTGCTTTTGGGTGCACTGTCGGCATATGGGGAGATCCCTGCTGTATGCAACTGACCTTTCAATATATGCGATTATCTTTACCGTAAAGTGTGAGTGAAGTTTACCCTAATTATATAGGGAATACTTTTATACCTGCCCAATGGTATTTTTCTTTCTTTCCATACTGTGGAAATTATTTGCAAGCAAGAAGCCGGTCCATGTGGACACTTATTTAGGCTTGATTCTAGATTGTTTTATGTGTATTTAACAAGCAGAGAGATTTGCTGTCATATTCACGTCCTTTATTAGTATACCTGTATCATCGCACTGTAGCTAATACATCTATGGTATCAGTATATATCTGGATTGTTCATGGTTATATATCTGCTGTTGTATCCTGGAAAAAAAAATCTTCATTAAAATGTAACTAAAGGTAATCTCTCTTATATTCACCGACTGACACAGCTCCTCTCTGTAAAAAAAAATGGGTTGTCAGCCCTATCACTGGAGATTACTAGGCAAGTTGTAATACAACACTTCATAACTTTTAGTGCTGCCCAGGGGGCGGTCCCTAGGCTACAACCCCACAGCCTGCTCTAGCAGAACTCAGTTTTTTCGTGCCTAGTGAGGAGATAAGACCTAGGAACCCTGCGGGCCCATAGGTCTGTGTTTTTTTGTTTTTTTTTGGGGCGCAGAAGCTAGGCTTTTTGCTCAAGATGAATGATCCTGTGATCTTCTATCAACAGCCGACTGGTTCACTTATCCTTGTAGTCTCCCCAGTCCGGGCATCGAGCGTGTGCAGGTCGCAGCTACGGCTCGGCAGGCCACGACATACCTCAGCTCCAGAGGTAGTCGTGAGCTTTATGCTCCGGGCGTACATATCACTGGCTACTTATGTCTGCGTCACAGTATGCAGAGGCCAGTAGTCTTCCCTGTACTGATCAGGAGCTGACTACAGTGGAATGTCTCCCAGCTTCAGGACTGGTAAGTACAGCTCTCCCTGCCTGGCAAGGTGGAGCAGCTGGGCATTCCCTGGGAGGTCGATTCGGGGGCCCCCTCTCTTCTCTCCCCTGTCCCTAACTCCCTCCTTTCCCCCCCTCACGGGGGGGCTGTACATGTGCTGATCGGTGTGTGTGTGTGCCTGGGCCCTCACCTGGGGTTTTAGCTGTGCTGGGTCCTGCAGCTTAGTGCCACTGGATGCTTGTGTAGTCATGCCCCTGTGTTGGTGCAGCGCTGTGCCTGCTACATGTTCTCTCTAGTCCCCCATAGCACTGTTCGGTGGCCATTTTAAGTATGGGCAAGGGTCAGACTGGCTTCAGGCAGCCATTTTCCTGGTGATTCCCTATTGAGAACACCGGCGGCCAATTTCTTGTAGCTGGACCACGTTTTTGTGCTCTAGCAGCTGCCCCTGTGCCCTCTGCTTCCTGTTTGGTCATCACAGGGCGCTGGGGAGGTTATCCTGTGTTCAGAACATGTGTGTTTGATCGCCCACAGATCGTGCAACCGGCTGGCCGGCCACCGACAGTTTTTTTTTTTGCTATCTCTGCATCTGGGAGCGCTGGGGATCATCAGGCATTGCGGTAATACAGCGTGGAACGGCCCAAGGTTGTGAGTCCAGCGGGTTAGAGCCCCTCAGCCAGCAGCAGCAGGAGGGTGGGACTGCCACTGTCCTAAGTCCCCTTCGGGTGGCAGACAGGGCAGGGTCAGCATGGCTTCAGAAACTGGTGTTTCTTCCCCCGAAATCCAGGCAATTGCATCCGGGTCACCTGCGGACTGCGCGGCCC